>NC_137580.1:57733811-58431311 GCF_963210335.1 Falco punctatus
AATTTGAAGCAAATTAATTGATCATTAAAATAAACTTCTTCAAATGGAAGAAGCCTGTGGAACAAAAACTAGCTTAGTCTGTTTGTACTCTCTTCAAATTGCCACCAGATGACAGTGTTCCATCAGATTTTAAAGCTATGACTTCGGTTTTTGTTACCACTGAGAGACCGTATTGCTGCATTTTATTCCTCGCTATGCTGTCAACCATTAACTAGCAGATATCTTAGCTAAGATTCTATTAAAATTTCCACTACAGCCCTCTTCTGTAACACCTTAGTTTATTTTAAAGGAATTATCAGCCTAAGAATGTTGTAAAAGCAATTTTGAACAAAACTGATTGCCTTGAAGCTCTGCAGATGTGAAAAAGGAATACTCTTTTCTGCCCAGCCAAAAACAAATTCAGGTTTTAAAGGTTAGGACTCCATGGTAGTCTGAATGTGTCCTGCATAAAATGTTTCTCAAGTCTAGAGTCTTAATGCTGCATTTCTAAGCCTGAGATCTATAACCTCAATTAATTATTAAATCATTAAATATGCATAATTTGATGTTGCTGTTTCATCCAGAAATTCAACATAACAACCGTCCAAATAATTACCGCACTGTTTGGTATCAATCATGGCAGCAGGCTGTCCTGAAGATGACTATCATAGGAAGAAAGAAGGATGCCTCTAGATGCTTCTTGAAGTTACAGAGAAATCCGGCAGGAGATACCCAAATTACTTGCAGATGCAAGTGCTGGTCCTGCCCTGTAGGAGAGATTTCAGCCCTCGGAATAGTTTTAGCACAAATATTTATACACACACGAGTGTTACTTGAAATCATCAATCAACAAACAGGATATTTGTACTCAGTTGGGAAATGGTGCAGATGCTGTTGGTTTTGTCTTGGGGCAGGAGTATGGATTAGACCAGAATTATTGACTGTCACTCATGGGCTTGTGGTCAATGAAAGCACTGCCATGGGCTGAATGCTTCAGTCGTGGTCAGCCGTCACAAAGATGCAGATTTGGGAACTGTGTTAAAGTATTTGTAGTAACTGTATTTGTAATCTTATTTATAGGAATGCAAACATGACTCTGTAAAATAGCTCATTAGTGTTAATTACACAATTATCTCTCATGCATATTAAGATGATGGATGTTAAGCAATAACATATCCCAATCAATTTACCAATTGATCAAATTGATTAACCGATTTGATTTATGTTCCCTGCCCCAATCCAAAAAGCCAGTCAGTTCCCTTAAAAAAAATAAGCAATGTCTTAGATGACCTCTAGAATTTTCTTCCATCTTTATTTGCCATTATGACAATTGATTGAGCAGCAAACAAGTATGAACTAAAATGTTAACAGCAAGAATTGGTGGAAAGCTGAGATGCTAGGCATTCAAGCTAACTGTACACATAGGAATATTTCTACTAATCTGACGATGAAATATCATTGCTATGATTTTTACTCTATAGAGAGCATACATGCTCTTATTTTTCTGACCACAGTGCAAAAGATCATACTGAAAAACTAGACTAAGCCTGCTATGAAACGGATAAAAATTCTGAGTCATAAATTCTAGCACAATCCTTTAGCGCTGTAAGTGCTGCTTATGTTTCCTTTCTAAAGGGTAGATTACTGCCTTTAATTTTTTATGTTTCTTCCATACTGACCTATCAGCTGATGTCTACTGACATTACAGAGACAGGCTTGATATGTCTGGGTAACTATAAAATGAAATACTCTATTCCCTTGGCATCTTCCTTCCTTCTCAGAGACCTAATTTATAGAAAGTTCCTGTTTCAGCTGAAAAGGCAATGGATATTTTTGAATGTTTTTCAGAGAATCAAATACCTTAAAGTCAATCATAAATGAGCCAAAAAAGGCTAACATGAAGAGTGTGTGTAAAGCATATTTTTATTAACAGAGCTCTCTACCCCTTAGAGTGCAAACCATCTAATGATGACTGCAATATCAATTCACAGCGTCAAGGAAAAGTGGTTGGAATAGCACTCAGGCATGCATCTACTTCTTATAACCCCATCTCTAACAAAAACCTAAACTAAAAATAATTCAGTCCAGTAAATGAGTCATGAACGTTAGAGGAAATGGATGACTTTTCCACAGTCAAGGTAAGCTCTCCAGTGAGGGCATTTCTACTTTTCTCCAAGCATCCCTTTATTTTACCTACAGCAATTTCTCCAATGACAAACTTACAGATGGTTGAAGCTCTCCAGGGGTAAACCAACCTAAAGCACTAAAGAAAAGCTCTCTGAGAATAGTTGGCCAAAAAATACCTGGAGGTCTGGGAGAAATGCTTTGTCTCAGCTGGCCAGAGCTGTCTAGCTAGAGTTCAGCTCTCAGGGGTGTGCACATGGTAGCAGTGGACACAATCTCTTGCTACCCTTTGCATTGCTTTTAATCCAAGGTAAGTGTTTTAAGTCACTGCAAAAAAGACTTAGCAGCCATATCAGCAGCCCTTTGCACCCTTCTCTTCTAGTTTTCTACCTCATAGGCTTTCATATTCTGTTTCAAGGAGCTGTCTCTATGCAATGGTAAAAAATTGTTTGGCTGTTTTAGTTGCCTACATCTGTCCTGGCTGCTGCTTGTGTCCCCTACATTTTTATCTAAAGTAATTCTGCTGTCCCTTTAACCTTCATTAAGACCTTTTTGCCCTCCAAAACATGACATGGAGTTGGTCCTCGCTGTTACAAACAGCTTTAATTTGGACCAAGAAAAGACTCATCAGACAGCATCTGTATCCATATTCAGAAACTTCACTAAAAAATTCGGAGAGCAGTTTTAGACCTAAACCATCTAATTGTGCACCATAGAAGTGAAAAAAATCCTTATTCTTGGGTGAAAAAGGCAACCAAACCACAGATTTCTGTTGTCATAACAAATGAGTTGTGCCTGCCTGCCTGCCTCCCTCCGCTTTGGGCTGCCACCACCATTTGCTGCAGCGGGAAGGGTGGGCAGCATTCACCGACTCTCCTAGAGCATCATTACCCGCTTGCGGAAAGCTGACCTCAGGCAGTGGGAGAGCTTACAGTTAAAGGACTACAATAATTTATATTGGGATTTCTAAAATGGACTCTCCAGGCAGGCAAAAGACAGTCAAAGGCAACAATTCACGTCTGATTTGGAATAATTAAAACACCTTCCTCACTTTCCAGTCTGTTTTTCTTTATGGCCAGTGTTTATGCCAGACCTCAGCTGAAGGACCCATATCCTTTGCCACGCTTGAATTAATTTTGGTAGGTGTCTGTCCATCTAGGCACAAAAAACTCTTCAGTTTCCTGTTTATATATAGTTCTCACCATTTAGAAATCAGGATTGAAATTAAAACCTTTATATGACAACTGGTGACTGCTATCCTGCTGCTGCATGAAGTCAGTCCCCTGGAATAGAGCCAGCCAATATTTTTGGCAGTTTTCCTGGAGCAGCAAGAGGACTTGCTGACCCTGACATCTGGTGCACCTTATGAAATCCAAGCAATTAATCGTGATCCAAGGTAGAATCTCTCTAGACTGGCTAAGAACGTCTGTTTAGCAGAAACCTTGTGGTATTCATTAAGACCCTTCCAGATAATTTCCAGCAGGTAATTCTCCTAGCCTTGAACAACATTAAGTAATATGTTATCCAGAGCCCATTCTAACATTCATCTGTGGTTTTTGGAAGGTAAACCAGGGATTATTTACTGGGGGATATGACTGACTGAAAACAAGACTGAGGATAGAAAACAATCTTTGTGCTATTGTCTGAGATGCCTTTAAGATTAAAAGTGTCGAGGCACAGAGTGGATCTTAATAGCGTTGCCCTGCTGAAAAATGGGTTTTGCCCCTTACTGTTAGCTGGTATATGACCACTAACACTGCCACCAGTCTGTTGTGAACGGGCCACAGATATCTTTTTAGCAAAGTTACTTCTTAAACTCTGGTGGTAGCAGGTTTTGTTCTTGCTACAGATAAGCAAAGAAGAGCAAGTGCAAATTTTATGTCCTCCAGTGTGAATCTGCTTCTCTACGCTAATGGAGAAAGGAGAACAAGCTTTTCAGGTAGATGTATAATGCTCCAACAAACCACCTATTTTGAATGGACATGGCATGTTTTGGGTCACTCTGCTTTTTGTTTGCACTGACAGGGTTGCACAGAAGGGTAAAAGACTCCTGTTTCCACACAGTGACCTGGTTTCACTGCCAGGAACTCGCTAATACCCACCAAAATGCTTCCTTCAATATCCTGCAAGTGCCTTCCTCTCCCACATATCATGGTATTTAGTAATATGCAATTTTCTGTATCCTGGTAAATATGTTATTTCTAATGTAACTGCAACATTGCAATACGTGTCTTTGTCATCCTGGTCTACCAGGTTGTCTATAAATGAACAGGAACCCACAAAGGGAAGTTTAGTCCTAGTGTAAGCAGATACAACCCAGGTGAAGTTAAATGTGTTTATCTTATTTACACAACAACTAAATTATACTACACCAGGGACAGACCCACTGCAAATGTTATTGTATTGCAAGATGAGGTTGAAAATTATAACTGTGCAATATAATTTTAATCACCTGACACTGGAGTTAATTTTTTGTTGTTTGGCCAGTATTTACAGGATTTAACTAAAAAGCATAACTTGCTGTCTTGATATCTGACCATATAAGACTTTTGACCCCTAACTCCCAGATGGCAGTTCCTTAATGCCCGGATGGTATAAATACAAACTTTTAAATAATACCTACGTTCTTAAAAAGTAAGATCAGAACTAAGTGGAACAGATTATTCCACAGTTTGTGCTTCAACAACTGTCAATACCCAACAAATAAACATGACTTGTTCTGGTTGCGTTTGGAGATCTTGCAGTGCAGGTGCTTACTCAACCCAATTGCTACGCTGGGAATCATGAAATCTCATTTAATGTGTGCAAAAGCAACTCATTATGCAAAGAAAATTCCCAGTTTGTAATAAAGCATGGATTTTCCAGCATCTGAGGTTAAATTGTTCTCAGTAGGATACTAAAGAAAAAAAAGTGCTTGGAAAAAGTGTTTAAATTTCCTGTCCGTTTCAAATAGGTGTCGTTTCACAGTCCCAAAGTTAATGGAAGGCATATTTCTTGGCACTGTGGTTTTAGCAGTCAGGTGGGCTTTTAACTTGCATTCTTTTGCACAGAGTGAGCTGGTGCTTTAGGGAAGGGCCATGCATAAAATCCTGAACCCATTCAGACCCCATTCAAGAGCTACAGGTACCCAACACTTGGAAGAACCTTGCCCCATGCTCTTGGACACATAGTTTAGAACAAAACAGTGTCCTTTTAAATCCATGCCCTCTTTGTATAATGCTCAAAATTTCTCTTCTATTACCACTACCAGGCTGTGGTGTTAATTAGTTAATCGATTTACAAGTGACTTGGTCGGCTGTAATACGAGTATAGTCATAGAAGGCCACAGAAATAACCAATACTGTTTTGAAAATGGGGAGAAGATACTTCTCATTTTCCTGTTAGTATGTAAAGTACTTTGGTCGCAGCTTGGTGCATAAATTAATTGCTTGCGGTCAAGAACTGGGATAGCAACACTGACTGGAGAAGAGTTTTATAATTGTCCATGAAGATTTTCGAGCCCAAGTGATAACCATGATTCTCGCTGAAAGGAAGCTGAACCGGAGGGGCTGCCAGTTTAGCAGTTAACACGTTTTTATTTTAAAGAAAAGCGTTGAGGCTCTGATTTTGAAAATGTCTCTTTAACACAAGGACTTCAGGGGAGTGACTCCTGCCTTGAATTGGTACAAGGCAGAGCAGAATTAGGCCCTGTATGAAAAAAAAAACCCAGGATGTTCCCTTCAGTATAACTGCAGGACTCGTTATATGTTGTGCTTAAGTGGTGTTGCAGACATTCATGTGGTACAGGCAATACATCTTTGTCAAGGTGACAGGCCTTTTTCGGAAGGAAAATTTCTTCTCCTGCACTCTGTGAAGTGCTGTATGTTCTGTATTTAATGTGCACAACACTGTCTGAATTCTTAAGCTTTGTAATTCCCTCTACAACATCTGTGCCTCTTGCTGGAGGATGGGATGCTGATGAGAACTCTCCTGTGCTTTGCATATGCCAAAATGGTGTCTTTAAATTGTCACTTCTTTACGTGATTCTTGGTGTTCTGTCCTGTTGCAAGCATCACATCAGCATTGCTTCTCTGAGAAGTCTTTCTAAATACTGTCGGGAGTCTGTCAGGCACTCCGGTTGCATATGAGGGGAAAATTTTCTCAGATTAAAAAAGAGTTATAATACAAACAAGATATTGTCTTAGGGGAAAAAATCCCTAATACGTATTCATCATGTATTTGTACATCAAGGCAAAATAAAATAACCCCAATGTTAGCTATGTGCAAAGCTATGAGCCAACGTCAGAAATGGGAGCAGTGAAGGAGACTGTTTAAAGGATAAGCCTTTATTTCTACCTCTACATCTTGTGAATATTTTGCAGTGATGATTCTGTTGACTAAAGGGCGACAGCTCATGAGTAAGAAAACCAGAATGTACCTTTAATTCTGCCTAAAAATACTTAGATGTAAATAGTAACTGTTGAGTAATAGCGGAGCAAATTGCTTTCCTATTTTCTTTTGTAAAGGGAAGCTCAGCGGTATGAAGCTGGTAGAAAAGGGCAGGGAGAGAGGAATGGGAGCTAGAGAGGCAGAGATCTGCCCTGCCAAGGTCATTGAGGAGTATAGGATGGAGGCACGAGTGTGTAAAGCTGGGCTATAGTTTTCCTATGGTTAGCTCAGGGAATTCAGAGTCGCCATTTATCTTACTACTTGGCAGTCATGTACATAATGAGGGCCAGAAGGGCTATCTTTCTGGGAGCGTTTAGTCTCACAGTCACTTTTGTCTTTCAGTCCTTCTTTATCCACAGTCCTCTTCTTCTGATGGAAGGGATAACCTTCAGCTGTATCTGTTCGTTGGAGAACTACAGCTTCAGCCTGACGTTTTATCCAATCCATAGGATTTAAAGCGTTTTACATAGCAGGTCGATACTGAGGCAGAAGCACAGGGATGTGGATGAGATGGCTGTGCAGCTGCTAGTGCCTTGTGCGACCAGGGGCAGGCAGGCAGTGCACAGGAACACAGCTGGCTCAGCCTCCTGGCACGTTACAAGCAGATGAGTGATGTTCAGGGAAGAAAAGTGCTCATGCATGACAAAGCTAGACTAAAATACAGCTACATTACAGTTTTAGACTCAGAGTATGTGAACTGCATCCCTCTGAGGAGAAGGAATGGGAAGGTGTGCACCAGGGGAGCACTACTTGTGCTGCAGCCACTGGCGCCTGTCCTGTCCATGCAGCTGGGCTGCTAGAGCTTCTCTGGGTGGCCTCCCCCTTGAACGGGGGACTGTATGGATGTTGTATCCTCAGCACCAGCTATTTTGTTTTACAGGCTGGCTCTCATAGTGCAGCATTGCTTACTCATGCATGCGTTGTCCCAGCAAAGGCGCTGGGTCCAAATGATGAAAAACAAGTGAAATACAGGATGTTAAATCTTAAAGATGAAGAATTTCTTTGTGGTCATTTCCACATTCCCCATACAACTTTTGTTGATACAGTGAATTAATCCAAGAACTTCAAGTGGGCTGCATTTCAATAGTTCATTTTTTTAAAATGTCTGAGCTTTAAGAACCCAAGGAATAACTAACTGTACTATTTTAAAGTGACCAGATGCTGCCATAAGATGTGCTTCCAGGAGAAAGGAAGACCCACTCGATGACTTTGCAACACTTGCACTTTATTTGGAAGGCCTAGAACTCACACGGAGCCAGTTCTGGGAAGGATTTGTGCCTTCCTCTTAACCATCCAGCAGCAGCTGAGAAAAGTTCTTCGGAGCAATAGCACAGCTCTTTAAGCGCAGTGCTTGTAGTGACTTGCTGCAGCTGCTCTTAAAGGTGAGAGGGGAAGCCTACAAGCCATCTTAAAGCTTGCATTTGGCAAGAGAGCATTAACAAAGCCTGTATAATGACACCTTGCATCTTCTGGATTTAGTGCTGTGCCTCGTGCATCTTCAGTACATGTTGCAGCAGATGCATTCTTCAGGGGGAAACCTGGTGGCTGGCAAGTGTTATCCTATACAATTTGCTTTTTCAAAGGCCTCATCCTGCCAAAAAGCCCTAGGAGGAAGTAACTTGAGTCTAAACGTGCTGTTAGTTACGAAGAAAAATCCCCACAGTTACACTCCACTAGGTGTCAGAAAAACTCCATGGTTCAGCCAGAGGATGCTCTGGCTGAGGGGGTGGGTTTGCTGTGTAAGCACTTGCGTAACACTTTGGACAGGGCCCAAGGAAAACAATTAGACATTTGAGTTTATTTTTTGTTTATGTAAAATAGTCAATACGCCGTTGGGTCAGCCTTTCCTTTTTTTCCCTCAGAGGAAAATGGAAATAAACTTTTTGTCAAGAGTTATGCCACCCTAAAAAACGGTGAGTGCTGTGGGTTTTTATCCTTTGGCTGAAGCTGGTCTCTGAGTTTTGGGCAAATCTAGCGGAAGTTTTGTGGAAGGTTGGTTCTGTGTCAATAGAAACAAAAGCTGTTGAAGCTGTTGTAGTTGGGATGCTTGTGCATGTGCAGTGAACATCAGATATGATATTTCCCAAGATAGGAACATCCTCAGTTCTTACTTCACTAGGACAAAACTGGTGCAGATTGGAAGTCTTTATTATGAAGAATAATGCCTAAAACCTCCTACCGAAGTATGAAGAAGTATATGCAGATTCACCTAAAATTGTGTCCCAATCTCCTCAACACAGTTCAGCCTTAAGAGGAGAATTTGTCCTTTATGGCTACTGTTCTGCTGCTTCGCTGATGCAGCTACAGTTTGGTTTGTATAGATGGCTGCAACTCAATACATACATTAGTTGTCAAAATTATGTGTACTCATTGTATATAGCATAACTAGGTAGGTCACTGTTTTGCGCATAAATACATATGTATATTTTGCAGGCTAAAATCCCCTTTGGAAACAGCACAAAGTTCACACTCAGTGTATTGATTTTATATCACAATGCATGCACCTCCCTCTGGGAGAAAAGCACATTCCTGAGGAAAAAAAGTATATGGCTTGTCAAACACGAAGATTTCTGAAGAAGTTCCATGTTTCTAAACTCTTGATTCTTACTAGGTACACGTGCAGTATTCAGTACTTAAGGATCAGACTGTGACCTTTGACAGGAACATTGTCAGGAAAACCGGAAGGTTATTAGGCCAGAAAGGGGGAGTCTAAGGAATGAGTATAGAGACATCCAATTTACTCTGCGTCTTGAATTTCTTCCTAAATGATTGTGCTGCTTTGTTATCTATGCATTGCTGCATATATGTCCCAGTGGCTGTTTTTAAAAAGCAAGTATATATTTCCACTCTGTATTGATAATTGCTAATAAAATTTATATTAACACATGAAAGTCACATGTAAATAGTCTTAAAGCAATTTTAAGATCCTAAGAAGTTTCAGGTATTATATTCTGACCATCAGATATTTGAAGATCGGTTGATGCAATATGATTTTCGAAAGGTTTTCAAAATTTGCTTTCTATTCCTGAACTTTTGAAAAGAGTACTCTCCACCGTGAGGTTTAGAGATTTCCATTTTGTAACAAAATCTGAAATTCTTAGATGCTGCATGACTCCAGAGTTAGGAAGGTCTTTAAACCTGGCAGGCTTGTGACGTAATTATGAGTCAGTGACAACACATACTAATGGTCCTTATCCTTCAGTCAGAGAGTGCAGTTCTGAGGTAGCCCTATAAAACAGCTAATTTAGCATCATAAATTGCCTTCCCATTCAGAAATAGAATAGGTGGTGCTGGGGAGGAGTGTGAGGGCAGAGGAGGCCATCTTGCACCTTCCCGGCTGTGGCTGCCACCCCGCAGGAGGGATGTGTATCTCTGGCACCTCTGCAGGGATCCTTCTTTCCCCCAGGAGACAGCTATTGACCGGCTGTAATTTAGCACAGGAGAATAAATAGCACCTCAAAAGCACAGCCTGGGATCGGTGATTCTCACTAGGTCTGAACTTCAGGTAATCGCAGACTGAGTCTGAACTGCATTGAAAACATCTTGGAGATAATTCTCCGGTGGCTCCTCCTTGGGCTTTCTTCTCACCAGTGAAGAGCTGAGGTCAGGGTACAACCTCAGGATAGTCTCATGTTTAATGTCTCCCTGATCAATCTCTCTGTGAGGCACTGTGTGGTACTTACTCTGAAATATTGACCCATACGGTGACAGCTGTAGTTGTGTTTTAGGGCAGAAGAGTTGTTCTTAAGCTTGCTTTTTTTCTCATGTACTCTATGGCCAGTTACCTCTTCTGCTGCATAGAGGTAGGAGGCATTACTAACCTGTGCATCACATCAAGTGAGCCTGGAGGTACCTGGTGTCAGTGTCACTCTAAGTTGCACCTTCTTAAAAATACAACCTGGTTCTGAATCGATTGAAGAAAAATAATTTTTTCAGGTGCAGATGGATACATTGCTAAGCCCAGGGACTGTTGAAGAAAGCTTTCAAGTTGTGAGCAAGTTTTGGGCGGAGTGAGATTTTTAGTACAGAATATGTTTGCTGTCTGATTAGCAATTGTGTGTGATAACAACACAGAAACCGCAGCCTTCTGATTCCTGTGATCTCCAGATAGGCTCAGTCTTTTCTGCCTGAAGCTGTATGAAAAGAAACCTTGCTGATGATTTACAGTGACTGCTTGATTCAGTCATTGCTTCTTTTTTATGTCTTGCCTACATTATTACTTTCTTAATGTAATTGTAATGAAAATGTCATTGTGGCCCCTCTGTTACAACATTTTGCTGGAAGATTTCTTCCCACTGTTGTATGGATTTTTTATGAGAAACCTGCGCTGGCTTTGCAACAATATATTTAGAAATGCAGTTTTACACAGTTTTACCCAGTTCAAGCTTAACCTGTGCAACTGTAGCTTTCGTGACAGGATGGAGTTGCTTCTATTCCTACAAGCCCTGATCTGCCTCCGAAGATTTTTACTATTTCATAATGGTGTGGAAAATGAAGAAGATTTTCTTCTTTTGTGCCACAATACCCATTAAATCCTAACCAGCAGCAGTATTCTGGGCAGGGTATAAACTATTGCATTTGGACTTCCTTTGCAGTAAAACAGATGTTTCTTCTCGGGCATTTTTAATCTGTGAGGACAGTGCTCTGAACCTTTTCTTAGGATCTATATCCAGTGGCAGATGATTATGTGAGGTCTTGTTGTGAAAACCATCTTGCAGAAGTGGCATGTTTCTAGTGGGGGGGTGTGTATGCATAGTTGTATATAGACGCACACATATGTATGCATATTTTTTTGATTTGTACATAAAATCTTGTTTCTTTCAGGTAGCTCTTAATTGTGCAAAACTGACCTGACTAAACCAGCAATGAACTGTTTCATGTATTACTACCCATAAGAAAGTTTTGGAAGTTAGAGGAAGCTTTTGGGTTTTACTTGTTAAGAAGGTCTGTTGAGGATATCTAGGAAGAACATGCTCCAGTTCTTGCGTTGTAAAGTGGATTCTTGCCATGACTTGCTGTCTTAAGGACAGCATGGATGAAGAACAAAGAAAATGTATTTTGAGACCTTAAGTTGCCATAATGCATTTTAAATGTATTGAGTAAGAACTACTAGTTAAAATGTGTCAGTAAAAGGGTGATACCTTTCAAGATGAGAGACACACATTGTGTGAGAGAGTATTGTGCATCTTTTTCCAAACCTACTCAAAGAGCCTAAAGCCCCATAGATGGAAGGATAACCATAATAATTTTCAGGACAAACTTGCTGGAATAACGAGCATGCATAAATCTAAACCAGAAATGGTTGTCAGTGTCCTCCATCATGTTTACTAAGAGTCTGAGACTCAGCAGTTGCAAGACTACCCCTGAATCCCATGAAGCTACTTTAATGAGAGCCAGCTTCTTCAGAACTGTCCCCTAAAACTTTCTGCACCCTAATATGAGCCTGTGGTGGAGGTGCTTCTGTGGCAACAAATAAATTCTTAACTATACTCATAATACATGTCATATGACATGACGTGCTGCCCAGTGACCATGTACATGTCTTGTTTAGCACTAAACTTTATTCTGTATCCTAAGATGTTGTAGATGTACAATAGCCAGCGACTAGATACGGATCCCTTGTTGCTCTTAGTCTTGTTAAATGTAAACAGGAGAAATAGAGAAACAGTGCAAAGCCCTGAGATCCATGCCCCAACTTACTCTGAAGATGTTAATTAAAGGTATGTCAGATTTTCAAAAAGCATGCAAAATCAGTCCAGAAAAATAATGCTGCCAGTAGCTGTTCCTGTATTGGAATTCTAGACAGTCCCTGGACATAGTGGAGAAAAAAAATATTCTGTGTGATTGTAAAAAGAACAGTAACTGACTACAATAAAATATCTGCCTTGAATGTGAATGTTACTTTCTTTCTCCAGCTTACTTTGTACCTGAGCCAAAATTCTAATTTTCACCTTTACGTCTCTGCGTAAGGAAAAAGCACCTCTCTAATATCTTGGCAGATAAAGAAAATTCATCCACATGATGTTGTTCAGCTTACAAAACTTAATTACATCTTGTAATATTTGTATTTGTTGTAAATTCCATTATACAGAACATGCCACTGAACAAAGTACCTATAGGATTTAATTATGTCAGCTATTATTAAATTGTGGAATGGGAAAGGCATGTGTAAAGATTTCCTGCATGCCATCAAGGAGACCGGTGATGACAAAGCTGCAAATTTTGCCCTTGTAATGTCTTCACATTATGTTGGGATCTGATGGGGTTAATAATGCCTGATGATGTTCAAAAATTATTTTCTTCATGCCTTACAATGCTACAGCTGCAGGGAGGAGCAGGCAAACCTTTGTGAATGAATGGAACCTAAGAGACACAAAGGCATTAAATACACCCACGCATTCTGCATGTGCTAAGAGGACTTGATGTAAATATCCCAATTGTGACCTGCATCCCTATCTAGACAATAAATCAGCCACTACTTTTAAGATGAGGAAAAATACCTCTGTGTGAATGTGACTTCATGGGTGCTTTCAGACACCGTGGCTGGAAATAGCCCTATCAGGCAACTCTTCTAGCCTGCCATGAGAATGAATGAAAAGTTTCCTGCCACCATGGATAGACGAGGTTTGCTGCCTTCCTGCCACACTTTTACAGATGCCATGCATGTCTATTTGTCAACCTTGACGTATGTCTCTCCTTGGCAGCTGCTTCTGTTGATTGTCAGATGAATTCAGGTTTAGTTTATGGGGCTATTGCAACACACTGAATTAGGAATGAAACTGCCTGTTGAAACAGAAAAGTAAATGCAACTCCTCCAGCTGGTTCAGAAGACACTTCTTGCTAACAGGCTAGAGCACCTCTCCAGCACTTGTTAGAGATGCGTGTCCAGCAGCATTCATTCGCTACTCCCAGTATGAAATTAATTCCATGCTGAAGTTAATTCCAGGTTGAAAATAACTTTGTGCTAAAAAAACCCAACCAAAAACCTAAAAAAAAAAATATATTGGGGAAACATGGAGATGTTGAAGTACATATCTGAAAGAAAGAAACACAGATTAAAAGGAAGGTATGAGGGAAGGTAGATGCAAGTAGGAAAGCAGCAGATCGGTAATTTGTAAAACCCACGGTAATCATCTGGGATGCAAAGCAAAACACCATAATAAAGAACAAATTATTATAAATACTGTGTTTCTTCCCCTCTTTGCCAGAATAAGTAGACACGAACAGATATGCCAGCTTGTTCCCCCCATATGTTTTCACAAGTGCACTTTTGTTTGTTATGGAAGAGATGCTTTTCCATGATGCGATCTGATTTTTATATTACTGCATGTGACTTTAATCTAAGATCTGATTATTTCTGGGAAAAGGAGAATGAATCTACCCAACTGTGTCCTTTGTGGAAACAGAGCGGACAGTGCTGTTGGGTTCTTCTATTAATCCCCTAAAGGGTTTTGCTAACTCTCTGAGGTCCACACCTTCCCTCTGCCGTCCCTTGGAACTGTCCTGATCTTTGTTCATCCTTTTAAATGGTGGAGGTGGTCTTTTGGCTCACATGAATGCTTGTTCTATGTAAATCACATGTTTCTGCCAGGCCTGTTTAGCTCATTGTAATAATAAACCATAAACGGGTTCCAAAAAAAAGTGTCTCTGCATTTCGATTTGGTTTATTTTAGCATAACTTCAGAGATCAGAATGTAAGATGAAACACAAATCTGCTTTTGTTGGCCTGTATCCTTGGAGTATTATGACAAGTGAATTATTGCAGGCTTTGCGGGAATACATTATGGGGTATATTATGGCCCTGAGAGTCTGCAGAGATCTGGAGGAAGAAAGAGATTTAGCTATTTAGTCTGTAAGTCGTGTCGGGACGCGCTGCTTGTGGCGTAGAGTGTCTTCTACAGGGAAGTGCAGGAACCTCATTGACATATGAGTTCCTTCCTGGCCTCATGCTGCTGGCTTGAAATATTAGAATCATGGTAATGAAACCCGTCAGCCTAGTCCTAGTGTCACCAGCATCTGCTGATCTGTTGTGGGTGACACTTGCCTCCCAAGCCAGCATCCGCCAAATGCAAGTGTCCCAGTTGCTATGGCCCACGGTGACCTGGGAGAACCTGCCCATGTGAGTCCCTGCTCACACGTGCAGGGAGCCTGCGGGCTCGGGCGCGGGTATAGCAGACGCCCACAGCAGGGAGAGGTGCCGTTACCCCACCATCAGTCATTTCGTTGTGATTTTAGGTAGGCTGGCAGCCCTGTTACCCAGGCTGCTCGTTATTTCCCACAGTAAACCTCTGGTTTTCATTTTCAGCAACTTTTCCAAAACTTCGTTTAGGCAAATTTTCCATGCCTTGGGCAGGTTTTTGTTTCTGAAAATACCAGTCAAAGTAGTTCTGCTGTTTATGAGAACAAGGCGAAGGGTAAACAATGCACTGGTTTCCAAGGCTAAAAAAGGTTAGATGACCTTTGCTTCAGGAAGTTCAAGTGCCTTGGAGCTCTGCAGTGGGGGCTTTCTCTGGCGCAAGAGCTGCTTTTATGTCAAGGATGTGCTTTTGGTCCTTTAGCGAAAATCCACTCATGCTTTGCCAAGTTACAAACAGTTGAAAAACTGCAATTTATTCATACTCAGAAGAAACTTGTTAAAATTTAGCAAGGAAAATCTCTGTGGTGTGTTGGAGCCTCCACAGTTCGTTGTGCCAGTCAGACCCAGCATTGCATGCTCTAGGCTCAGGCTACAGGGATGGTGCCAGAAGGACTTTGCGATGGCCATTTCCCACTGCTTGGTCCGTAGCACGGTCAGAGGTGATGCACATCTATCTTTCTTGTGACTACCCTGTCCTTTGCACCCAGACAGGCTGGAAGAGAAACAACAGTGTAGACAGAGACCGTGAAATCAGGTGGGGAGGCTGGCCTGCCAGGGTGTAGGATGAGAAAGGGACTAGCTGGACACGGACATTAGGATGAACTGCTGCAGAAGTAAGGATACCGAGGGGGTACTGGGTCTTGAAGTCAAGTGCTACTGTGGGAGATGCCTGTTTTTACTACCATGCAGATATATTTCTTCAGCACAGAAAATTGTACTCATTCATACTCTATCCAGAAGCACCTTCATGTTACTGTTTGATGACAGGTTGAAAAGCAGTATTAATATGTTGTTATTATTGTTATTGTTAATTTTTTTATTCTAACAGGAGTGGCGTTCTGTAAGTATTCAGAAAGATACAGTAGCCAAGTTATTTTTATTTCTGCTTCTGTCATTGACATACATATGACTTATATGACAGACATAACAGCCATTTTGGCCTCCTTTGCACAGTGGGAAATTACATTCTTACATGGCTTGCTTGTCTTATAATTAACCACTGATAATTATCACATTCACTGCTGCAAGAGCATCACCAAAGAGCATGGTTAATAGGCGGAGAGTACAGTATCTGTATGTATATGTTTTTTGCAGGGCCACGTTGCAGGCTTGGGAGAATGGAGAAGACTTTGCATGTGCTTTTGCAAACTCTTTTGTGAATTTATAGCAACATGGATCCTCCTCCAGCCCTGCCATTTACTCAGAACACCTGCACACTGGTGAGTTTATTTTGTGTAGGTGCTGCAAGCTCAGACGCTCTGCTCAGTGCTGTGCTTCACAGGGCTGTACTAACAACCTGCTGGACCTGGGGCTTTCAAAGGACACCTCCCCTCTGGTCTCTTCTCTTCTCCTTTGTCATCATTAACATTTTATAGCTCTTAATGTCTGTTTCTCAGCCTTCTCCTGGCAGCCCACAGTCCCAGGTCTGGGCAGTGCTCCGCTGGTCGGGCAGGGCTCCCGCCGGGGCTAAGGGGGCCCTGGGGGAGCATCATCTGCTGGCTGTTGGGGAGCGGGACCGGACCTGAGCGTGAAGAGCTGATGTCAGCAGCACCGAGGGAAGCCGTCTGTGGGCAAACAGAGCCGGCACATGGCTTAAAAGTCCACGGGGCTTTGTTCAGTCAAAACAGAGCCTCTGCCAAGCTGCTAATTGTAGCTCTACTTTTTCCCCTCCTGCCTTCACAGGTTAAAAATGGAAATTCATCCCTCTGCAGAGCGCCCTGCCTCCTTGTAGCTCTGGGGGGACTCTAATCCGCTACCACCTCCTGCGGTGCATGGCTAGCTTTCTGACAGTTTTCAGCATCACTTTTAAAGACATTTTTCTCTTTTTCAAATGCTTCCCTTACCTTGGCCTGACATATGGTTTTGCTTTAAGAGCAAAATGGTTTTCCATAGGCAGCTGGTGAGGTCCCTGAACACATGTTCCTCCAAAACACAAAACCCTAGAAGACATCAATTCCCACTAGAAAGGTTACTTACATACAGCTGCAGAACACTGCTTTAAAGTTTTGGAAAGTAATACTGTAGTCAGCTGACATCATTTAGTCACTTTGATTAGTTTCTTGTGCCTGATTGCTGAATGTCCTGAGTAATGACAAATTAGGCTCCTTCGAAGATCACATCTATATGCACTTAAGTAACAACCAGAAAATAAATCATCATTTGTTTCAGAGCTAAACCCAGGGAAAATGGCCTGAGGATGTAACCAGATTAGCTGGACAACATTTAAAACAAAAGTAATTACAAAATACATGTATTGCAGCCAAAAGTATTGTTTGAAAAGAGGGTTCTCCCTGTTTCCAGTCTTAAATAAGGTGGGGAAAATGTTCTTTCTGAAAAGGAAACAAGGGAATTACAGAGACAAAGGCCAGCTTAAGAATCAAAACCACATCCATTCACCCACAAGTTTTCTCTTTTTTGAATGCCTGCGGAAGAACGGGCAGGTTGTAAAGTCAGAAGAAAAGAATGTGTTTCTTACTGGGAATAGGCACTGGATTTGGGTAAGCTGATTCACTGTCTGTGCCTAGTGACAGAAAGCTGCTCTTTTTTCCTCCAGGAGCTCTGCCACTTGCACCCTGCCCTGCTGCAGAGCCCATCAGCCCCAGCCGCACGTGCTGCACCTTGCCAGGCGCTGAGCTGTGCCTGGGCAGTAAAGGCTGCACGGGCAGTGCCAGCTCTGCACGGGCACGGCTATCTCAGGGGCGTGCGGTGGGATCCTCTCCGTAAGGGAATGTCTGACCTGGCTGGTTTAGAAATCTCTGGTTTTGGTTCTTCCTCCACATTAAATAAAGCCATTTGTGACTGTCTGTTCACATGCTGTGTCTTTCCTGTCCCAACTATATTTTTAAGTGGCTGCTTGGGCCAGCCAGCACTGTTCCCTTTCAAGTGTAGGACTTCTGGTTTTCCTGTACAGCTTCTTGTGATCTTTATTGTTTGCCCTCACAGTATATGGCTGAGTCCCTAACTAGAGGCATGAAAAAAAAGAAAGAAAAAGAGAGAAGTGCCCCATGGATGGCAGTCCTATCTGAGAGCACCCCAAAGGGCAAGAGTTCATTCTAGGGGCATGCACTCTTTCTGCCTGCAAGTTGGATGTACCTTGTAATAACCTAAATTTCCACACTGGTGAAGCAGCTCAGGCCCATAGGCGACAGCCATGGTGCCTGTGAGAAGGCTTCGTGACAGCACAATTTGCTCCTTTCCTTTCTCCTGCACTCTTGGGTGCAGGAAAGTGTGGGAGGTGGATGGCTGTGCTTTCGTGGTGGGTCACGGTTTGTACTGCTGCAGTGGCCCTGAGCCATCAGGAAATCTCAGGACAGCCATGGACGGTTCCCTCACTACTTCTCTTTTCTGGGCTATCCTGGGTGGAGAGCACAAGTCATTCATAAGTTAATGTGTTTGAAATTCTGTCATACCCTCTCCTGGGTCTTCTCAGCTTGGCCAATTACTATCCAAGCAACAGCAAATAGATGCCAACTTTTTTTCACCATGAGCTTTTCCACCTACCTTTTTTTTCATCAGTTTGCTGCTGGGGAGAAGGCTGAGAGCAGCCCTAGCTCAGATCAGAAGTGCAGTGGGAATATACTTTCAGTCTGTGACTAAATTGTAACACGGAGGCCAATGCACCCAACAGCAACAGCTCCTAAATGCTGGCTGGTACCGTTGGGATGTTTGCATCTAGAGGCTTTGCTCAAGAGACCATGCCCATTGATAGAAACAGGTGATGAGCAGTCTCTGTAAAAGTGTCATTACAATTTTTTTGATTGTGGTAAGGCTGATTTGAATTTAGAAAGAAGATACAAGAGAACAGGTTAGCATTTTTCTTAGCCTTCTCCTACTGAGCTTCATTTCCTTTAAAACACTCCTTTGAGATAAACTGAATGTTGTTTGGTTTGAGCTGAAGACAATTTAGGAGCATTCGTAAAGACTTACTTGGTATTTTGGTATTAGCAATTTGGTATTAAACTGGATGGTGCCATTTCCCATCTAGTGCCAAAGGTTTATGTATTTATTTTTACCATGTCTACATGTTGGATAGTGATTTTTGCCATTGGCACATAGGACATGTCAACAGTCCAATGATACATTTCAGAAAAACAGATTTTCCGCCTTTATTTTTAACAAGAATGTGGATCTGCTCAGCTCCTTCTATTAAATAGGCTTCATTTTCCCGAAACGCCTAAACCTTATTGTTGAAAATTGTGAAAATAGCTAGCAGTTTAACATTTTAAAATATTAGATTATGCTAATCCAATGTCAGTTTATCTTAAAATAGGAACAAATCACAACTGATCGTCTTTACAAAATGGCAGATCTTGATTAATTCTACAGCAATAATTCTGTCTGATGGTATCAAACCTGGATCCTTAAAGTCTCTTCTTGTTGAAAGCACTGCCTTATGTAAGGAAAAATAACAGGAAAAAATATACCACAATTTCTCAGTGAAAATCTCCAGAGAATTGCTCAATGGCTTTTCAAACCTCTGTAAGGAAAAACAGCCAGCCACACTGGACTGGATGCCTGTGTTTTAAACTTATCAATGGGATTGCAAGGTGATGAAATCTGCAGGGTGATTTTTAGGCAGGAAGCTGAAACTGCTTGCATCTGAAGTGCTAAAATCTGACAACCTGTGTATGTATTTTTAAAATGAGCGTGAAAATTCACAGTTATCTGCTTTCAATAAAGAAAGAGCAGGAATTTCACAATAAAACAATAAACTCATAAACCTTAAAATATGCACATGCAACAGGTGCTGATTTGTACAATGATATTAAAATGTAATAAAATGTCTCACTATTGTCCAAAAAGAACTGCAGCCAGGATACAGCATTTGGCTGTGTTCTGCCCTTGATGCGAACTAGTTCTGATATCCAAGGCTAACATGTGTTCGATAAAGAGATGGAATTCTTTTGGGAAGAGAATGGAAAGCATGTTCTGGTTCAAAATCGCTTGCTTTACTCTATTGAGAGGTCTCTATTATAGTTTTGGGGGTTTTAAGCTCTTTCTTCCTAATGTGTGATTCAGCTGGAATGTGGATTTATCACCCTTTCATTCCCAAAATTTCTGTGACTATGATTAGCTCCCAGAGATGCTAGTGAGGGAAGGACTGTATGCATCTTGCCCACCAGATGAAGCAACGCAAGCAAACAGGCTTTGGTTTCTTTGTCTGTGCAAGCTCTGTCCTTCTGCCCTGCTCTTGGTAGAGCCTGTCTGCCTTCCTGGTATCAGCTGCAACTGAGAGCAAAGCTTGGCATGTCTGGTGGCCTCCTTTTTGGGGACAGGGCGTGAGTGCTGTGAGAGCGGAGAGGAGGTCTGCTCAGTGAGCGTCCAGGTCAGTGACATCCAGCTGCTGGGAGCTGTGCTTGGAGGGGTGAAGATCTTAATCCCTGCTTGGTACTTTCTCTGAATTTCGTATGTAGCTGAAGGGTATATATTAAATACAGACACTGCGTGACACCCGAAGGAAGACTGGAAAAGGAAAATAGTACTGGGGTCTCTTCCTGTCCATGCTGATTGATTACCACAGAAGCACTGCTAAAAGTGTGACTGCAACCTTCGCGCTGTCCTTGACATTTTATTTTCATGGTGCCGCTCAGTGAAAGAACAAGTTTCCTGTCCAAACCCTCATTTTCTGGGCTGACTGTGAAAATCTATGGAAATGCCTTTGGTTTTAGAAATAATGCTGATGCCACCATATGTCCTCTTGCAGATCTCTGATCTAGACTGCTCTGTTTCTCAAATTCATCAGTTGGTGCAAGGTTATGGTTTAGGTGAACAGCAACCAAGAATCAGATCTGGTTTTGATGCAATGTGCAGCTCTGCATATAGGGTGGGAGAGGTTGGAAAGGTTTTGCTTGTAGATTTTCATGTATGTACTGCATATTTACTTTTAGAAAACCTCAGTTATGTTTTAGGCTGTGGGATCCTCTAGATCCCCTAGACATAAAGTGGAAGCTATGGGTCCACTTACTTTCTCTAGAACTTACTCTGCATTTGTAGGCCTGCCTTCTGGGCTGTACCAGTATGAGTATATGTATATATATATATATACACCTCACCTTAAGTATAACCAGATACCATTTAATAATCAAGCTTTTATAGCCCCCTGGTCTTGGGTGAAGCAACAAAGCCTTTTGCGAACATTGTGTTTTCTAGTGATCACGGCCAAGACATTACAAGTTCCCTTTAAAATGAAGGGAAGTTAATGGAACATACTTAAATAAATCCAATGTTGTAGTAAATGGAAACCGAGAAAACGAAACTGCTTCTAATATCATGTGTACAAGTCTTTACATTTTTACTGTATAACCATTCCCTTCATTAAAAAAACCCAACATATTAGTGAAGTGATTAGAATCAAATGCAACAGGAATTGAGTAGCCGGGTCCGCTTCCTTGAGGGATGCCCACAGTTTCAGGTCCTGCCCATAAGAACTAGGCTTTGGGATAGAGTTGTTTTTTTATCACAGCTGAAATAGATGTAATTATGACTTAGATTTTTCAGTTTTAAATTGAAGTCTGTTGAAAAGTTTGTTTTGAACAGTTTCAAATTGAAGTCTGTTTTGAAAGTATGTATAAAATGCAGTGTGCATGTTCACCTGAAAGGAGGAGTAGGGTTATGCAAAGAGGTTAATGATGAAAGAGGTGCTAATGAGCTGCTTCCTCACAGGTTATATTCACAGTGGCCAATTCACTGTTCACTGAGGTCTATAGAAGAGCTCCCATGTCAGAGGAACCTAATCTCTCGGTTATGAGGTCTGAAGGGATTACAGAAAAAAAGAGATTTTGACTTGATACAATACATTTGCAAGGAAAATAAAGTAAGTTCAGAAGATGAGTGATGAGAGGTTTTGCCTTTTCAAGATGCTGTTTTAACTGAAGGAGGCTTCAGCCTTTGAATCATTGTCAGAAATTACTGAAAAAAAGACTTGTCGAAAATATTGGATTTAAATTTTAAATGTGTTTCCTTGAATTATCTGAATTATCTGCTCATGATCACCTGTATAATTTCAAGATGGAGGCACTGCAAAAGTGTACGCATGAGTACTTCACTGTGTGTCCCACATGCACATGAAACTCCTCTACCCTACTTGCCTCTCTGTACCTGCATCCTTGGCTTCCCTTGACAACGAGAGAAACAAGGCTTTCAGACCATTTTACACTGTATCATTTTGGTGGCATGTGGCTAAAGCAGCTTATACAGATGCAGCTAGAAAAGCTCTTACGCCTTCTCACAGTTTTTGGTGGGATGCCATGCTCATCTGAGCGCGTACTGTGATAAAACAGCATCTACACTGGAAACTTTTGCCGGCATAATTATGCAAGGCAACAAGACCCCTCTGGTACACACTGTAAATAAGACCCAACAATATTCTATATTATAAACAGATTGAGGACCACCACAGACTTTCCCCCCACGGATCTGTTCATTGTTTCTCTGCTACAATTGCCAAACACTGGCCGTAAAACTTCCTTTAGTCCCTGCTTTATTTTCATGGTGGGTGCCACAGTCTTATCAGCATGTGTCATGCACGATGGCAATCGCTACTACCTTTTTGCCTTTCCCTACTCTTCTGCTACTGAAATCCAGCAGTGTTACCCTCTGTACTGGAGCAGATCTGTGGGGTTTTTCTGATCAGCAAAAAGCAAGGATTTTTCATGAGAAAAATCTGTGTGAGAAGTAAAGGAAGAGATGTGACACTTTATTAAGAAAAGAGCTTGAGCCGAGAAAAAGTCTCAAATTTCTATTATTCCTTAAACACATCCAAAGCTGTCTGTGTCAGCCTTTGTTGGCAGTGAAACATAACATCACTCACTGCATTGGACTCCGCTCCGAAGGCTGCAACAAATATTTGCCTTTTGCTTTAAAATGTTAACGTAACTGATACTTTATTTTACAAGAGGTAGAGTGGCATTGCAGAGGCTCTCTCTTTTGGAGCAACAAGCTGGGAGGTGTACCAGTGTGAAACAACAGTCAATGCCTCCCACCGTGGGGTGGATTTTGGCAAGAGGGTGTGATGCACATCTGGTCTGCCGCTCCTTTCTCTGGGAACAGCTCTAGTCACACTTTTTATGCTCGGCCTGTGTTGACTTAGAAGCTCATTTGACATCAACATTGACGGGCAACACTGATGAAAAGGGCAGGGCATACTTTAAATTAAAAAAGGGTGAGCTTTTTTCACCTGTTTTTTCAATACATTGTGAAAGAATACATATGTTGGCTGACCAATTTTAAATTTGTGCACCAGGAAAGCCGATGCCATACAAATCAATGAAGTTAACAACAGAAGATCATACGCATGGCTTTACAGAATTGGCAAGGGGAGGTGATATATTATCAGAAAACAGATCTGTGATGTTCACATCTCATATTCCATATTTTCTTCATTTGTCTTCCTATTATTCCTGGGATGCTAGTTTTGACACCTGTTTAATTTCTTCTCACAAACATCTGCTGCTTTCTATGCCATTTTTGTTGCAAATTTCCTACACATATAGGTCTTACAAAATGAAGGTTAAGTCCTTGGCACAGGGAAGCAGGCCTCCCTCATTTGCAAACCAGAATGTCTTCACTTCAGCGGGTACTGGCAAAGTGTTTAAAGTTCCTGGCCTGTAACGTTACAGCTTGGGAAAAGTATATTCCGCTAAATAACATCTGTGAGGGTGCAAAACTCTAATTTTAGATATAACCCTTATTTTATTGTCTCTATTTTTTTATTTTTTTTTGGCTAGGGAAAGAGGATTTTTTTTTTTCTAAATTAAATTGAAGATTGGGTGAGTCAGTTTGGGAAACCTGCATTGCATCAATCGCTGCTGTATTCCTCTCTGAAAGAAGAGGGAAACATAAAGAATCTTACCCAGAAACATCACATTATTTTTTAATCGTGAGACTCAAACAGACAAAACCCTAGATTTTCCCATATATAGAGTTACTGAGAAGCTGAATTTAAAAGAAAACACTAAATTTTCACAATCAGCTTGCCAGCCTTCATTCACCACAGTAAGTCCTAAGTCCTATTCACCAAGTATTTTTTCTGACCTTGCTGAATGTTCTCTCTGGGCAGAGGGTATTTACTATAGAGCCACTGAATTACGATTTGTTTTACTAAGTATATAAGAAGTGCTGAGTCACATGTGGTAATGTTTTAGATGACACCATCTTTTCATCCAGTTAATTTTGCCCATCATTGTGGCATGGCATTGCAAGAATGACTGCATAACGGAAATATGAGGATGGCTTCTGACTTCTGACATTTAGAGAATCTGACCCTTTAAAGCTTCTTGGTTTCTCCTGAGAAATAATTTACCGCGGTGGTCTGTCTTAGATAAAAAGGAGGAAAGAGTCTGCCAGACAAGTGCAGCTTTTTTTGCTCCCTGTACTCTTCTTAGGTCTTGCATTTCCAGTGGTCTCTTTGACATGTTTCCCTGTGAACGCTTGTGCTAAGTACTGACAGAATGAAAACTGACCCTGAGTTTTGCCTGCTGGTTCCATTTCTGGCAAAATTCTGCTCTCCACTCCATTTGCTTTGTTCAGCTTCCATGTCACATCCAGTCCTTTCTCCTCTCCTACACATGGAGGTTATTGTTGAAGCTTGCTTATTCTTCGTCTGGGGTGGGTGAGGGGGTGGGTGTATGTGGTGTGTTTCCTTCGAAATATGAGATTTCCTTCGAAATCCAATATGAGATCTGTCTTACCTAACTTTAAAAGTTATTCAGTCTCATCCCTCTAATCAGCAGTTCAAAACTTCATTTTCCTACCCTAGAACATGAATGATGAACCAGGCTTTACAGAGAGATAACCATGTGAATCCCATTTCATGCCTCTGCTCTAACTTTGGCTTTGAATACCACTTGGTAGTAACCAATGCCCTTCAGCAGGTGTGGTACACCCCTTGCCACCCCTTGCTCCCTTGTGTCTGCTTCTCTTAGGTCCAGCTCTGGCTCCTGCTCATGCTGTCCATCAAGTTCAGTCTTGTTCTCCCATGAACTCTGGGACACCTCTTCTCCCACCTCCGTTTTGGACCTTCTCTCTTCCTCTTCACCCAGCACTGTCTTTGCTCTCACCCGCATGTGATCCTTTGCTCTGCCCAAACTCAAAATCCTCCCATCTTCTGCATATTTCAAAATCCTCACAAAAAGGCCTCTGTGTTGAAGTGCCCATCCTTCTTCTTCTGCCTATTATTCCCAACATGTGCTTCTTCCTGGCAGGTGCGGTATCATTAATTACTCTAAACAAGTAGTTTGGGCATATGCTGAATCCAGGTGTGTCTGGTTTCTAATGAATTAGGACTTCCTCATCGATCATTATTTCAGTAGGATTACACTAAGACTGTAGCAGGAACATGCATTGGCACGCTCCTACAGATCAAGACTTGAATACTGCAACACATGGGAAAAGCTTCAGTCTGGCTTTTTTGGATACCAGAAAAGCCATAAGGGTGAGAAACTTGAAGAACTGATCTCTCTGGTAATTTGTAAGAGTGATTCTCTAGCAATTTATAACATGTAAATCCTGACTGAAGACATTACTGAGATGAGGCTAGTTGTAACCATCTTTTTGTTGGGATGCTCTGGGTTATGCTGAGGGGTATTCTCACAGCATTTTTCTGTCTGCAAGAGGTCAGAGAGGGATTTGATCCTCTGGGTGGCTTCCACCTCTCAGCAGCTACCAACAGCTTCGTTCTTGTATTGACTGCCAGGGTCAAATCTATTGGGATGAGGTGAGGTGAAAGGGTCATATATTCTAAACAGACACGTAAGCAAACAGAACAGGATTCCTTAGGAAATCAGGCTGAAAAAAATAAGAATGACCTAGAACAGCAACAAAGTGCTTTGGTTTGTATACAGTATTTTCTGTGCTGCCTTCTTAATGTAAACTTTTTGGAACAGACATGTCCACTTATAATTCCACAGAGCATAGCAGAGTCTTTGCATTCATTAAACAAACAGAAATATAGGAAAGTTAATTACTGGTCATTTTCAAGTATGAGGATTTCTAGCTTAAATGAGAGAGACACCAAACATTTTAAGGTCAAAGCCAATAGGAAATCCTTTTTCCTGTAATACTTAAAACTGACTCCTTAAAATAATTGCTGATAGTTTAGAATTACATTTCAGTTGGATGGCAGCTTCTAATTTGGTGGAAATTTTCTGTGCTCCAGGTCTTAGACTTTTGGGCAACTCACTCTGATTAATCACCAATGTTATTTTGAAATGTACTTTGTCCACTCTCATCAGTTTCTATGGCTGATTAATGCAGGGCTCGCTATCTTTAAATAAAAAAAATTTAAATGCCTGATATAGTAGCAAAAATGCACAGCCATTTACCAGATATGGTGCAATACTGAAACTCAAAGTGTAACTTCCAAAGTCTTTAATAATCTAAAAATATCTGCTTGATTGAAATGATTGATGGTGCTTGTATTAGAAAGTGTATCATGTCTCACTCCCACTGAGTTCAAAACTTTACAGCCAGCTACCTCCCAGCTGGAGGCAGCCTTGAACAATAGTGGAATAAATCATTGGGAAAACACAGCTTTTCTGGAGGATTTTTGTGGGTTTTTTTTGTTTAGGTACTTTTTCCTTGTGGTACAGAATTAAGAAATAATTGTGGGACCGGGACCTACGTGACTGGATGGTAGGATTGCATTCTGTAGGCCAATTGGATTTCTCATTGAAAAGGTTGATCCTCCTTGTTTGAACTTGGTTCTTTGTGGGTTTCAAGTGCAGGATACAGCTGGTGGCAGGGTTTCCCTCTGTAAAATATTTCTTACCGAGGAACATTGGGAAAGAGGGGAAACAGTCTCCTAACGACTGTTTTGAGCCAAATAAATCCTGTGAACAGCATGGCTCCTGCTGGAATGAAATTGCAGATTAGTCATCAAAACTAATGGTCTTTTTGGGAATCTACCGAAAAGAAAAACCTTAAAAAGTTTATGTCATAAAGTCATAATGTATGCAAATATTCCAGTGGTCATTTCATACGATGGACAGAAAACCAGTCAAATCCTGCTTGCTTTGCAAACAGTTTATATCACTGGGATAGAATCTGTTAGCGGAATAGGGAGAAACTGCCAAGTACCATAATTCATGTCTTAAAATTATATTTGGGACATTTTACCTTGGAGAAAAAAGGATAAAATTGTTTTCTTTCACTTAAGAGGAGTTCTTCGCTTCCAGAAAATCAGGAGGATAGTGTATACAGCTGCCTCCTAATTCTGACATAAATAGGGAGTAACTGCACTTATTCAGGCTCGCACCAAGGTGAACGGCATAATATCGCCCTTCTGTTTGGTCAGTATTAGACATACAGCCATCTTTTTGTATTGATTTTGTAATACATCCTCATATGCAACACTAACGCTGGCCTGAATCTAAGGGTTTGGATCCTTCTTCTAGGCTTAAAGTATTGCCATGCTAATCTTAATTTACTTCATGTATTTGTCTGGGTTTTAAGCCTCGACTTTTTAATGATCATTTTAATTTTGAGAAAATCCATTGATCAGTGTTAATTACAAAATTGCAAATGAAAACAATGCCATGAAAAGTAATCATTTCAGATTGGATCCTGTAGCATTTAGACATGCAAATGGTCCCTTTTTTTCCTATACTTTATCTTACCAAAACTCCTGACACAAAGGTATGATGCTTGAGTTAGAAAACTGTGAACCTTCTACAGCCAAGTCTATTTGGTATTATCACAATGCATCAAACTACCTAAGTAAAACTACCAATTAATTAAAAACTGTACCACATATGAACTGTACCACACTATAAAGCACCACTACAGAGATGTGCGAGTGTCCTGTTCATAACAATCCAAGGCATAAGTTGTGTGGCAGGTCAGAGAGGTAGGTGAATGAAATTGTTGCTAAATTAGGTGATTAGTACTTTCATCATTATGTTCGCCTGCCCATTGTATCTCTGCCTGTCAGATCTTGCCTTTGAATTCTGATCTGCAGGCATGAAATGGGCACTTCCTCTCCCAGTAAATCCTTTTGTATTCCAGCAAAACAGAACCTGAATGGGGAGACACAATCAGGGCTCTTTCAAGAATAAAACTGTTCTCCCTGCCATATTACTACTGGCTTAGCAGACAGTTGAGAGGGATTTATTGGCTGGCAGGTGGAGGTGAATAATGATTTAAGCAGAACTTTTTTTACATGGGCAATCTCCAAATTGTTGAGCTAACTGGTGCCTAGCAGGAAGGACAAGTAATGTCAGATCCATTCTTTAAAAGGAGTGTTCTTTCACGTTTAGTACTTGGCTCGGCATTTTTTGTTTTGTTTTTACTCTCTTTTTTTGGGGTGATTCTTTTTCTTTTTCTAGACTAAGACCTAGACATCTCCCTTTAGGCAAAGTGTCTGCTTAATACAAATTCAGTGGCATGTATCCATCTCCAGTTATAGTCGCATGCAGTTATGCGATTTGAGAGAAAAAAGGAGGATGTTCTGATGAAATAGCTCTGACTTGGTTCAGCTGAAGGATCCAGGATATTTTACAGAGACCACCAGGTTTTATTGACTGCACTAATTCTCCTTAATTAAACCCCTTGCACAAGACTGGTGTCTCCAACTTTGTGAATGTATCAATCAAAACAGACCAAAATGAGGTGTCCTGTGGTGATCAGACATCTCCATCTGAGACTTGGACCCACTAAAATGAGCTGAGCTGTACAAATTGTGCTGTTTGAACCCATTTTGAAGCCTCTGCAGCCTTCTTATCCTGTATCTGATTTTGAGGCTTGAGCTGGCTCTGCTGTATAATTATTTTTGAAGACTCTGGAAGCTTTTAGTCTTTTATCCAGGAACTTTATCTTTTCTGTCATCAGAAGCTGAGCACTTTCTTCAGGGGGGTCTAATTTTCTTCCATGTTGAAACAATCTTTTGGAGATTCTCCTTTCTCCTGAAACGCTGCCCATGTCCTCTGGAAGAGCATGACTGTTTTTCAAAGGTGCTGTTGACTTGCCAGTGTTCAAAGACCACCTCACTGGAATCAGTCTCAGGGTGTGCAGGACAGTTCTTAGGGCTGGGGAAGCCACCCCACTCCTGCCTGGGTGAAGCTGCAGCACTGGGACAGGGGGAATGAGAGCACCCAAGCCCCAGCGCTGTGGCAGTGCCGTGGTTCATCATTTTCTGGTTGTAAACAGTCACCCTGCTCTGTACCTTGACTGGTGTAACAATCCAGAAATGGTTGAGGATTTCTGGAAAAACAAAAGTGTTTCAAACCTGAGATGTGACCACGTATTGTGGACTCACTTACTGTAGTGATAAGAACTGCAGTGAATTTCAGCAGGACTGGTGCACACATACTTTATTTCTGCCCTGACTGCTTGAATGTGAGCACAATGTCTTCTACTGAGGCTCCACAGACTGTTCAAAGCCATTGCTTTCCTCAGTTCTGACGTTCTCTTTCACTAGTTCCCTTATTTTTGAGCTCTCCTTTTATGTGGCTTAAGACAGCCATAATCAGCTTGATGAACATGCTGAAAGAATTTATGCTGCAGTGAGTTTTGCTTTGTGGCTCAACTCTTGTGTGTCCTGAACTCACTTTTGTGCATCGCTAATAAGTAACTCAGTAACAGCTGCTCTGTGTGACTATCCGTGTATCTGCAGCACCTGTGTGTGTGGTTGAAGCCAGCTATATCTGTGCTTTGATATTCTTGAATATTCTGCACTCATTATTTTCCTCATTAGGAGATTAGGGAACATAAATCTATAGTTATATTTGTATTTTTTTGTCACATCTTTATGAGGAAATAAATCCTCCCTGCACAGACTGGTGATAGATTTTTAAATATCCCTCTGTTCTTCATCCTCACATCATTTATCAGGTTGCGTGTCATCTCAAAGTCTCTGTCATCACTAGATATTTTACTCTCTGAATGTTAATTTATGATTTGGCTGTTATTTGAAGGATAATTTGTCAGATTAGTTTTAACTGTTTCTGTTCATATTGCATTTTGAGCTAGCATTCATATCAGTCTAATTTTCCGTGCCCAAATCCCACTGAAGTTTACCTGAGTACTTCCCTCCCTGAAGTCTCCTTGGCAAATCACTTTGATGACCCTTAGTCACTGTCTAAATAGGTTTAGTCAAGCTGAAACAGCATTAATTTTTTTTGAGAGAGAGCTTGAGGAGGGAAAAGTATATCACAAGTTCTGCAGTAAGTTCTGTCCTGAAGTGATGGAAGAACTTTGTCCCATTATACAAATTGGCATCCACATCTAGAAAAAAAAATACAGACCTGTATCAAAGCCTATTGAATTTGATGGGTATCTTTCCATTTCCATTGCATTTTTGATCCGGCTGTGTCAGCCAGATGGGAATCTTTCAGTCCATTTCCCCAAGTATTCGTATTTTCTCTTCAGGCTTATAAGCCTATACAGTTCCTTAGGGAAATAAGGTCCTATCTGGTGTATTTTTTGTTTGCAGAAAATAATTGAAAACCTTTGATTTCTTTATAGCTCTTCCTCGTGGACTGACGATGATGTGTGTCATCTGAAGGTGAACTTTCCCCAAAACAAATCCACCCAGTGACAAGTTTGGAGAAGTAAACATATGGCAACACAATGAGATTTCTGTGAATTTTATTTAACCAAGAAAGCGAATTCCAAATGAATCGGAAACCTCCTTCCCAGCTTATTTCTTTAGACATCTGTGGTATTCCTAGAACAGCACTGGATGATAAAACATTTAACTTTCTTGCTTAAAGCCAGGTGAATGCACTTAAACCAGAGTAAAATCCATCCTGTTTGTAAGTGAACATATGGTCCATCCAGCAGACATGTCACACGTCCTTTCTGTGCAGCCCTAGGCTACTACCTCATTAGCTCTGACTGTGATTAGTGGAGAGCCTGTCAGTCCCATACTAATGCTGTCTCAGGGGAGATTTCTTATTGATAAAGGTGGAGGGCAATGCTGATGCGCTTTCTGGGGAGTGTTGCAAATGGTGCTGTGCTCAGTGTGGCTGATCAGGCAGTCGGAGCTACACAAGGAGGCAAAATACCCTGTGCTGTTGGAAGCAACACTTTGCTGCAGTACTAAAAGCAGTGGCTACCTTCTCTATCTGATATGGATGTGATGTTTTCTTTGTTTGTTTCAAGGAAAATGGAAAAGTGCCATTGGGCAAGCGTGCCTAGCGTGTTTAGTATTCTAATAATACGCTAATTTAATTTTAATGTGAAACCTTCAGCTGTTTTCAATGATACTATTGGACCCAGCCCAAAATCTCACAAAATTAAATGCAGAGAGAACAATTCAAGCTGCTGCACTTCCATTGGACAGCTTCAAGTATCCCGAAGGTCCTGAGAGCAGCAGGACTAATTCACTGATGCACAGTAAGGCTGGGAGCACCCTGGCAGTCCTGATATGGCCAGGGAAGAGCTGCATGGCTTCAGCTGTGTAATGAAATGTAAACGTGCATTTTGCTCTGGCTGGTGTTTTGGCGTAGAGAGATGGACCTAAATTTCTGCTGCATGCCATACTCTGGTTAATCCATGTTGGTCATGCCTATGTGAAATAAGTCTGAAGGTACAGAAATACTTTAGGGCATTTGGGTCTGCTGCTTGTTTGCAAATGCACATAGGGTGAGTGCAAGAGGGTTGTCTGTTCGTGATGGCCACTCATCTGGTGGGAACTCCCTCACCAGAGCAGGAAGGTCAGGGGCGCTTTACAACCCTCAAAACCAAGATTGTAAATCAAACAACTTACTCTTTCCTTAGAGAGAAGAGTGACTCAGAGCCAAGTCCTCAGCTGCAGAAAGGCGGTAAGATCCATGTGCTTGCAGGAAAGTGATCACTGATGCCAACAAGGCTTCCTGGCACGAATGGCATGTGTCCAGCTCGGCTGGTGCCTCCAGCCACAGGGAGCAGCTTTGGTGAGTGCCATGAGCCCCAAAATAACTGTCTTTGATCCCATATTGCTTTGAGTCAGAGATCTCACACCCACTCAATACTACAGAAAGTAGATGGCAAAGAGTAGCACCTGTCATCTGCTATGGGTACAAAAGAGGATTTAAATGCATGATGGTGAGAGACACTGTTTTGTAATTTTCTTTGTTCCTCTCAGCACATATCACAGTAAACAACATGAGTGCGGGGTTTATTCCTAGAATACTCTTTTCTGTGAAAATTGGTACATAATTGACCATGTCTGGCAGTTGGCCAACAACAAAGCCCACCTAGTTCCAGACCTGAGGCCAGCTGAGCTCTGGACACAAGGGGTAGAAATAGTGAGCCAGAATACACGGCTGAATGACATAAGGATAAAATTTGCCTGGCTTTGGGCCTCAAGAAAAACATTTTAGGACCCAAGGGCCCAAGTAACAAACAGACTTTCAGATACAGGTCTGCACGAGGACTTAAATCTTCAGAGTTAAACTAGAAGACATCCCTGACAACAAAAAAGATCAATGCTTATTCAGTGGATACTGGCAAAACATAAGGAATGGTTCCTCAGCTTGTATTGATTTTACTTCTTTCCCATTGGATATTGTGGCTACAGGTCTATGTGCCTTTACTTTATCATACATGCTCAATGTTCAATGTGCTTGGTTCTTGTCGTTGTCCTAGTCACTGTCTTGCCAGGAATTTCTATGTTTCTTTTGCGTGTTTTGCAGCTTGAGGAGCTTATACACATATGCGGGATTTAAGAGGGCTTTGTTAAAAATTTTAGATGTAGTTTAAACAAATGTCTTGGACACTAAAAAGTCTCAATAGCATATTTTTTGAGCTCCAGGTGTTTCCTGGGGGAGGTGGTGAAGAGTAGAGCTGATGTAGATATTATGAGAAAAAAAATCAATAAAATCTTCTAATCACAGAATGTTAGAAGTCCCAAACCATCTTCATTTGGAACATCCACAGTATCACTGGAAATTAATAAAAATAAACAATCAAAAATTAAATTACTAAATTCTTATTTTAGTATTATTTTTATACTATTTATAAAATATTTATAAATTACTAAAGTACTAAATTCATTAAGCCATTTAAGCCATAATAATACAGTGGGTTTGCCTTATAAAATGGGTGCAACTTCCTGCGGTAGAAGCTGAATATTTGAAAACTTTGAACTGAGAGAAGGGGCTCTCATTGTTTTCCTTCTGACTTTAGGCCCCCGCACCATGTTCGTGACAAAACTAAAGCTTTAGGGCAGGAATCTCAAAGTGTCCTACCGAAGGGTCAGTATTTCCCCTTCACAGCTCTGGGAAGCGGGGATGTGGAGGAGTTGAGTCACTTGGCCAAGATCTCAGAGGTCAATAGCATTGCTAGGAATAGAAATGAGATCTTCTGGTTCTACTCATTTTTATGGATTTCTATATTGACGTTTTAGAAGGGGTTTAGCAATGTTTTCACTGCTTTTATAGCAGTGGAACGTGCTGAGAGAGCAGCCAAGACAACTTTATTCCACAGCACCTCTTAGCTGTGGTGCACCTGTGTTTAAGCCAATATAAAACCAAAAATAACAAAACCTAGCTTTTCAGTGCTTGATCTCAGATGCTTTAGTACTTTTTCATCTTTATGAGCCTTGAAGTGTCAGAGCTTGTGCACCCAAAGGGATAACTGAAAAGAGGTGAGCAAATGATGCAGAATGAAGTCCTATCACCTGCAGTAAGAGCTTTCACCAACTGAATTTCACAACTATGTTTTTACATTGAATGAATTATAGCACTGGTGAGTAGGATAACAGGAGCTAATCACAAGATACCGGGCTAAGAAAGCTATCCTGGGGCAAGGAGTTGAAAACAATGGTATATATCAGCCTTAAAGATTAAGGGTTACTAACATCATTTTTTTGTGTTAATCAAAGTTAGGTAGTGGAATCTGCCACGTTTGCTTATGTGTGACAAGCTGTAGCTGAGCTGAAGACCCTAGAGCACTGTACAAAAGAACAATTGATATTTTTGCTTCAGAAAAAAACAAGCTGAAACCTGAACCCTTTGGGAATCCAACATGTGTTTTGAAAAGGGGCTGAAGAGGTTACCCCCCACCACTGTCCCCTGCAGGTTGGGATAGGAGAGGAAAACAGGAAGTTTTATTCATCTTACTTCCTCGATTTTCCAAGTTACAGTCTCCAGCTGTTTCCATCAACCTTGTTTTCGGGAGGGGGGGCGGGGAGAAAGGAAAAAAAAAAAAAAAAAAAAAAAAAAAAAAAAAAAAAAAAAGAAAAGGACCTCTATAGAGTTCTTTAGCTTTCTTTAAAGTGGCTCTTTGTTGAAACCTGCATTGCATTTTTTTCACAATTTCAGAGTAGTCTTCTTTCTTCTTTTCCCAAAACAAACATCTTTTACCCAGCTCCTCCTCAGCCTGAAAGAAAAGAAACAAAAGCAAAATGAAAAGAGTGGGCTGGGGGCAAAGGGAGAGGAATGGTGTCTACAGCAAGAAGTGTGGCCACGCAATGTCAGACCTCGAGTGTTTGTCATAGGTGACAAGTGAAAACCGGCCAGCAGGAAAACAGCAAGGGTGCCTTCCACTTTGCCTAAAATCAACAGTATTTTACAGAATGTTCCCAGATAAAGACTGACGGCAGCACTTAGGTTTTAGGGCATTTTGGGCTGGTATTTATAAGCGGCATTCATCACATACTCTGTACCCCACTTGCAAGGCGAGTTCTCCCAAATATCTCCCTTCCCAGAAGTGTGTTAACCCACATGGACCGTAACATGTAGAAACTGGCTGCTTTCCTTCCTTGCCTCCTTTTGTATAGGAGCAGGGCCATAAACCCCTGCAAATGCTGGGGATCAATTAGCTGTCTCTGATGAGGCAGTTCAAATAGCTGTCACTGCCGTTCCTTCTTCTCTTCCTTTGCAGCTCAGGTGAGTGAGATTATTGGGTGTTTTTCATGGGTTGTCTGGAAGCAACTGTCTGAAATAGGGAGGGAAACTCTGTACAGGCGCATTTTGGTTTTGCAAGTCCAGCTCGTGTTTCAGGACTGTGAGGTTGGAGGTAAAGCAGCAAATGATATTTATAGGCAACTAATAGTCCAGTGTTAAGGCCAAATAATGAATACCCCTGGGTGAGAATTTTAATACAGTCTTTAGTGCTTTATCTTGTGCTTTGGTTTGTGGTTTTTTTTTAATGCCTCCTATTAGCATAACTATCATCAGTAAACGGTGTTCAAACAATTGGAGGTATAATGCAAGGTTTTATACAACCAACTTTTATTCGAATTGGAGATAGACCTGTTCTTGTCTCCTGAAACATTTCCTGTTTTTCAGTCAGTTATAATTTTGTGAAACATTTACCATTCCAGTGTTAAGGGTCTGCTTTGGACTGATTTCTCCTGGAAATTTTTGGTAAAGTTGCTAGATGTTGCTGCGAATGAAGTGATGGGAAAAATTTTCTTTTGTTGACTAAAGATTTTCTGAAGGAAAAGTGAGGAGTTTCAAATCAAAATCCACAACTGGAACTTGAGGGGAGGAACTATGACTGGCTGAGTAGCTGTAGATCTGCCAAGAGTACTAAATCTATACAAGGAACAATGGGACTGGTTTAAGGAAAACATGAGGATAAGGACCCAACATAGCTGAGAGATTAAGAGGTTGGTGGAGAAATAAGCCAGGCAGTCAAGGTGCATGTCCCAGCTCCCTGGAAGTGATCTCTAACACCTATCATCATTTTTTGTCATGCCATTAGCCAAGCAGCAGAGACCTGTGCAGTGCATTTAAAGGCCCTGTCTACCTCCTTGGTAGCCCCTGTGAATGGCAGCACAAAGGAATTTGCTCCTTCTTGAAAAAACAAGCAAAATACTTGCCAACTGAATAAAATATTAAAGCTGAAAACTTTGGTACTTCTTGTGTTTATGCAGGTTGTCTTTCATGACAAGGCTCATTCTGTAAGCAGTATAGAAAGTTCTGAGAACAGATCATGATTATACAGTTAAAGACACTATAAGGCCCCTTCCCACTTCATGGGTCCCAGAAATGGGAAGCAGTGTAGAGAGCAAAACAGAATTTGGTAGGAGAGAATATGCCAAGGGAGTGACGTTCTAGCCTGGAGAACTGGATACCATCTCAGTTTCTGTCATGCAGCTCCCATGTGTTGATAGCTGAGTCACTCGAGCCAATCTTTTCAGAAGCTGTCAATAATTTTATATTGCTTTTATTCTTGGTGCAGGACTTGTAGGCGTGCTTAACTTTCACAGCCGCAGCTGAAGTCAGTGGGAACTGTGCTCTGAACATAAAACAGTATTCCAAAAATCCGATTTGGGGAATTTAAAATGGTGTCCAAGATAGTTATGTCTGGTCTTACTCTTCCCGAGACCCACCAGCTTTCAGCCTGAAGGGATGCTGCCAAGCCCCCTCGCTTTGAAGTGGAAATGTGAGGAAGTTCACTGTGAAGCTCTCTGTTACGAGGGAGTTGTGCTCAAAGAAAACCCCATATGAAAATGATGGATACTGTCTTCAAACCAGGTTTTGAACAGCATGTAGAAAATAAGACAAGCATAAGTTACGCTGAACTGCAAGAAGAAAACAAAAGGCAGAATAGCTCGCTTATCTTGTTAGCACACCACCCTTTCTGTGCAGCGGGGGTACACTAAAGGCATGTATGTATGTGTCTTGCCATCTACAAATTCCTCCAAATTCTCATCTCACTAGCTGTATTCCGTGGATGTTTAGTAGTGCGTAAGGTGTATAAAGAGGGAAATAGACACTTCCCCCTGTTTAGTCAGCTTCCTAAATAGGAAGAGAGCACCTTTTCCACTTTCACTGCAAAAAAAATCAGTCTTTCAGTATTACAGCAAGTGGCCTCAGCCCTTTTCCCAGTCTAACAGTGCCAGCATTTCCTTAGGACCCACTCTGACAAAAACAAGACAAGCACAAGATGAGAAACAAGCCACTCAAAAAAAGCATCCACCAGTGCTCTGCTCTGTGTTGGGGCTTCCTGCCCCATTACCTGACTGTTTCACTAGCGTTGCTGAAACCTTCGTGAACTGCAGTGCTGCCAGTGTTGCAGCAATAGGCACGTCAGAAACATAACTGACTGACTGCTGAGCTGTGTGTGGTTTTTTAGGGGTAAAAAGAGCAATAGTTTCTCTTTCCTGGATGACTGGGTATAAACTTATGTGAGCTGGGTAAATATCCAAACAAAAACCCTGGGTCATAAGGATTTTTTCCAGCTACGAAGAGAAATTGGTGTTTTCTGAAATGAGGTTTCTCTGATGCAATTCCATTTAATTGCAAATAAAGTACAAAGCCCTCTTTTTCCTCACACAGCAAGAATTGCAGAGGAGGCATGGCCTCTGTTTACAGCTCAAGTCTATTTTCCATTAAACACTTAGCATAAAAGCTCTTTTTCCCTTTTCTCTTAGCTTTTCTCAGAGGCACATTCCTGGCCCTTGTTATGTCTGTGTTGTTGGCTTTTTCCCTGCCACCATCTGTCTCTTCCTTTGATCTTTTTGTTTCTCTCTCATAGACACCCAACGGATCACAAAACAATGGCCAGTAAAACCCTTCCACCCATGTGTCTTGCAGGTGCCCTTGCTTTGGACAGTGACATGTGCCGTGGTTGGAAGGAAAGCTATGGTGGTTTCAGCTCTCTGGTCCCATGACAAACTTAACTGTTTCTTACAGCTGAGGGTTATAAAGGCAATGTTCACCCTGATTTAGAGAGATTTCCCCTCAAGTGCTAATGAAACTGTTGATGAGAAATTGGACTGTTTCTTAGCATTGAGAAACACAGAAAGCAGAGCACTGGAGGCTGTACCAGAGAACAAAGGTCCTTTCATCTTCTGGTTACAGTCTCTGTGCTTCATCTAGTTATAAACTTGATGTTCTTCCTCAAAGCTGTTGTGACTTAGAAGTTCGAAGAAATATACTTCATGCGTTTAAGCATTACCATACTCCTTTTCCGTTCATTGCAAAGTTGTATTTAATTGCCTAAGTATGAGTTGTCCGAGAAAATAATATCTAGGTGTAATATATTGTTTCTTATCAGCTCTGCTTCTCATACGTGGCTCCTATGAGTTTATGCAGTGAATTATGGAATCACAGAAGTTCAACTAGCTTGGAGGCATCACCGAGGTTAAGTAGGTTGACACCCTGAATGAAATAAAGACGCTTTATAAAGAAAAAAGAGGCAGGCCACTGTCATAGGAGATTCTCTCCTAAGTGAACAGAAGGCCCAGCATGCAGACCCGACCCTGCTGCCTCCCTGGGGCCCGGGTTACAGCTGTGAAGGGGAACCCCCGTACAGCCCTCAGATTACTGTCCGTGATCGGTTTTTCAGGTGGGCAGCGATGAAGTCGCAACAAGAAGTCTGAGGGCAATCAAGAGAAACTGCAGAGCAACTGGTTAATGGATCAGGAGCACAAGCAACGTTCCCCTCTGTCCTTCCAGTTGCAGGGAATGACGAGGGAAGAAACAGAAAGAGCCAGCTCCGAGCCTGGTGTCACCGGCAGAATTTTGGGGGTTTTGATCATAGGTGGGTTTACATGACACCAGGCCTGCTGGCAACAGACGGGGTACACCTGTCTCAAAGAGGGCAAAGGATCTTTGCACAGGCATTAGCAGGGCTCGTTGAAAGAGCTTTAAACTACATTTGAAGGGGGAAGAGGATAAAACCAGGCTTGCTAGAGATAAGCCTGGGGGCAGCACACTGATGATTGAGGGATGGTGTCCTAGCGAGGCCCTTTGGTCTGCCATTTCAGTGGAGGCAGGGGACAGAGATCCATGAGTCAGCAAAGACACAAGGGTTATTGATGTGTTAGAAACCATGGAAGGGCCTGAGAATGGTCACGTAGGAATTAGGGCTTCTCCCTCCAAAAAGTGGCAGGATCAATAACCCAGCTGAAGTGCACCTACACCAATGCATGCAGCATGGGCGACAAACTGGAGGGGCTGGAACCCATTGTGCAGCAGGAAACCTATGATATAGTTGCCATCATGGAAACATGGTGGGATGACTCGCACAACTGGAGTGCTGCAATGGATGGCCATAAACTCTTCACAAGGGACGGGCAAGGAACGAGAGGCTGTGGGGTAGACCTGTATGTCAGGGAGTGGTTTGATGTCTAGAGCTTGATGATGGTGACAGTAGGGTTGAGTGTTTATGGGTAAGAATCAGGGGGGAAGGCCAACAAGGCAGATATCATGGTGGGAGTCTGTTGTAGACCACCCAACCAGGATGAAGCGAGAGATGAAGTATTCTGTAAGCATCTGGGAGAAGTCTCACAGTCACTAGTCCTTGTTCTTGTGAGGGACTTCAACTTACCAGATGTCTGCTGGAAATACAGTACACCAGAGAGGAAACAGTCTAGGAGGTTCCTGGAGTGTGTGGAAGATAACTTTCTGACACAGCTGGCGAGGGACCCAACTAGGGAAGGCGTCCCACTGGACCTGCTGTTTGTGAACAGAGAAGAACTTGCGGGTGATGTGATGGTTGGAGGCCATCTTGGGCATAGTGATCACAAAATGATGGAGTTTTTGATTCTCGGAGAAGTAAGAAGGGGGGTCAGCAGAGCTGCTACCTTGGGTTTCCAGAGAGCAAACTTTGGCCTGTTTAGGAGCCTTGTTGACAAAGTCCCTTGGGAGGCAGTCCTGAAGGGCCAGGGGGTCCAGGAAAGCTGCACATTCTTCAAGAGAGCAGGCTGTCCCCATGTGCTGAAAGATGGGATGGTGGAGAGCAACACTGGCCTGGCTGAACAGCGAGCTTTGGCTGGAACTCAGGAAAAATGAAGAAGAGTTTATGACCTTTGGAAGAAGGGGCAAGCAACTCAGGATGTTGTGAGGTTATGCAGGGAGAAAACTAAAAAGGTCAAAGCCCAGCTAGAACTTTATCTGGCTACTTCCATAAAAGACAATAAAAAATGTTTCTATAAATACATTAGCAACAAAAGGAGGGCTAAAGAGAACCTCCATCCTTTATTGGATGCAGGGGGGAAAATAATGACAAAGGATGAAGGAAGGGCTGAGGTACTTAGTGATTTCTTTATCTCAGTCTTGAATAGCTGTTCTCCAGGTGCCCAGCACCCTGAGCTGAAAGACAGGGAGCAGAATGAAGCCCCCATAATCCAAGGGAAAATGGTCATTGACCTGCTAACTCACTTTTACATACCCATACAAGTCTATGGGGCTGGATGGGATCCACCCAAGGGTACTGAGAGAGCTGGTGGAAGTGCTCACCGAGGCACTTCCAATCATTTGTCAGCAGTCCTGGCTAACTGGGGAGGTCCCCATTGACTGAAAGTTAGCAAATGTGATTCCCATCTATAGGAAGGGCCAGAAGGAGGATCTGGGGAACTACAGGCCTGTCAGCCTGACCGCCGTGCCAGGGTGGGTTATGGAGCAGATCATCTTGAGTGCCATCACACAGCATGTATAAGACAACCAGATGATCAGGCCCAGCCAGCATGGGTTTATGAAAAACAGGTCCCGCCTGACTAACTTGTTCTCCTCCTATGAAAACTGACCTGCTTAGTGGATGAGGGAGAAGCTGTGGATATTGTCTACCTGGACTTTAGTAAAGCCTTTGACACCATTTCCCACAGCATTCTCCTAGAGAAAGCAGTTGCTCATGGCTTGTGTGGGTGTGTGCTTTGCTGGGTAAAAACTGGCTGGGTGGCTGAGCCCATGCACCAGCCCCCTGCAACACCACAGGCTTGGGGAAGAATGGCTGGAAAGCTACTCAGCAAAAAGGACCTGGCAGTGTTGGTTGGCAGAGAGCTGAGTATGAGCCAGCTGTGTACCTGGGTGGCCAAGAAGGCCAAGAACACCCCAGCTTGTACCAGAAATGGTGTGGCCAGCAGGACAAGGGCAGTGACCGTCCCCCTGTGCTCAGCACTGGTGAGGACCCACACTGAATGCTGTGTTCAGTTTTGGGCCCTTTATGACAAGAAGGACATTGAGGTGCTGGAGCGTGTCCAGAGAAGGGCAACAAAGCTGGTGAAGGGTCTGGAGCACAAGTCCTATGAGGAGCAGCTGATGGAACTGGGGGTGTTTAGCCTGAAGAAAAAGAGGTTGAGGGGAAACTTGTGGCTCTCTACAGCTACCTGAAAGGAGGTTGTAGCTAGGTGGGTGTTAGTCTCTTCTTCCAAGTAAGAAGCAATAGGACAAAAGGAGATGGCTTCAAGTTGTGCCAGGGGAGGTTTATATTGGATATTAGGAAAAATTTCTTCACTGAAAGGGTTGTTAAGCATTGGAACAGGCTGCCCAGGGAAGTGGTTGAGTCACCATCCCTGGAGGTATTTAAAAGACATGTAGATGTGGTGCTTAGGGACATGGTTTAGTGGTAGACTTGGCAGTGTTAGGTTTATGGTTGGACTCAATGACCTTAAAGGTCCTTTCCAACCTAAATGATTCTATGATTCTAAAAAAAACCTCCAAGGTCGAGCCTGAACCTCCCACGGTGTAGCATGTCCCTCTACTTACAGGATCTGCCACTGTGAAAAGTTTGACTGTCATCTTTATAACTCCCCTTCAAGTAGTAGTGTGCTATTAGATTCCCTTTTAGGTTTTTAGTTTCTCAGGCTAAACAAGCCAGCTTCTCTGACCTGTCCTAGTACAACCTGCAATCTTGGCCCCTGACCATCTTGGTTAGCCTTCTGTTCGTTTCTCTCCAGTTTTGCAGTATCTCCTTTGGACTGGGAGCCCCCAGACTGGACACAGTGACACAGTATAGCAAATGCAGCCTGACGAGTGCTGAGTAGGGAGAAGAATAATAATTTAGTCCCATCTCTTTGCCATAGTCTTCCTCATGCAGCCCAGTATTAGGTTTGCTTTACACTGTTGGTGCATATTCAACATGATGCCCACCGTGGTGCCCAGGTGGTTTCCAGCAGGGCTGCTCCATAGCCACTTGGTTGGACAAACGTTGACTTGTTGGACAGCCTGTGTTGCTGTGAAAGACTACCCTGACCCAGGTGCAGAACTTCTTGTTGAACTTGGTAGGCTTTCCTAATGCCCAAGTTTCTCAATGTGCTTCTGGACTGAAACTCTATTGTTGAAGATGTTAAATTTAGTATTTGTCTGGAAACTTGCTATGGGTGGATTCAGTCTCATCACCAAGGCTGTTGAACAAGCCACTAAACAGTAACAGCCCCAGTGCTGACTGCAGGGGGACTCTGCTTATTCCCAGCTGCCAACCAGCCACCGTGCCACTGATCACTACGCCTTAAGCCTGGCAGTTCAGCTGGTTTCCAGCCCAACTGACAATCTATTTGCCAGTGTCAGAAGCTTATTCAATAATTAATTACTGTTCTCCTTGTTAATTCAAATAACACTTTAGTCACTGCACTATCTGTATCCATTCCAGTTGTGAATTAGGCAAAGTGACAGTTGTGTACAGGTAAATTTTGCAAAGTTCCTTGCTGGGGTAAGCAAGGAGTAACCTGCACATGGCACTGTTCTGTTAATTTTTAAAATACGATGTGAAATGGTCAGCTCATTCTAGCAACAGCCATGAGTGAAGCCAAGTAAAGAATGCAGGGAAATCTTGTCTAAAGCTTACTGCAGTCTTTTGTTGAAACATCCCTGAGTTTTAGAAGTTTTCTATAGTAAAATATAGCAAAATGTGAGATTGTTTTGAAGACGAGATATAGAAAAGGCATTCTGTTGCAGCACTAAGACAAATCAGTAATCTGAAAAGATTTTTTTGTACATTCCATGTACAGAAAGCATATGACAATTACCAAAATTAATTCTTCAGAAAAGTCAGTCTGTTAATAATCAGATTTTTCTTTGGACAAGCCTAGCATCCAATACTTTCATCTGAGTAGATTTAGCTGATTCTTTCCATTTAATTTTGAAAGTTTCAGCAGGCTTAGGTTTCTTATTTGAGACCAAAGCCATCCTGGCATTCATTTGCTTATATAAGAATCTCATCTTTGATTGGAAAGAGCAAAACAAAATATAGAGATGTTAAAGGTTTCAAAGCATCTCTTTCAAATAGAGCTTTAATCCCACCGAGAGCTGATTCCTCACGTACAAATGGGGTGACAGTCAGAGGTACGTCTGTACTCCCGTACCTTTTTATAAGCTCAGTGCTTAGGGGTGTGCTGGGTATTGGGCTTTTAGGCCAAACTCAGATATTTTAGCGAACAACTGGTTTTATTGTTTTTCTGGTTTAGCAAATTTGGGTTCATCTAAAGTCCATGTTTTTCAAAAAGAACATTGTCAAATTGGAAGCATTTTGGAAGAAAGCTGCAGGAATGATTCAATGTGGGAAATTTTCCTTATGGTGAGAGATTAAGAAAAAGTTAACAGATCTCTACCTCAATCTCAAAATACTTATGCAAGGAAATTGTTTTTTCTGAGAATAAATTACTCAAGATTTATAACAGCAGAAGGAGATTTCAGCTCTGGAATCCAAACTCAGACAAAATCATGCTGAAAATATGATGCGTGTTTTCACTAGCAGCATTCATATGATGAATCCTTATTACCGGATGTCTAGGACTCAAGAATGAATGTCTTTCAAACCCTTGCACATTAGCAGCAGTGCGTAGGGCCAGGTGCAGGAATTACTGGCAGAGGCTTTGGCCTGAACCATGCAGAAAATCAAACTAATAAGGTAGTTGCCGGCAGCTTTTGCAGCCCAACCTTCCTGCTGCTGCCTTCTCTTGTCCTTCTTCCTGCTTCTCACCACCTGTGTTCTCTCCTGCCACCAACAGCTGCTGCCTCTTCTCCTCCTTGCATTGCTTCCTGGTCAGCACCATCCTTCACTTCTGCTCTGACATTGCCTCCTCATCTCCCACAGTCTCAGTAGCCTCACAACCGACTTGGGCGATGCTATTGGCTTTTTTTTTTTTAGTTGGAGAGCTACTCAGTAGTGCTCCACAAGTTGTGGTGCAAGATGTCCCACGAGGCAGGCACATACCTTGCTGGCAGGAACAGGCAGCCCAGAAGATCACAAACAAGCTCTTCCCTGTCCATCTGATGGCACAGAACAGTCCTAACAGCAGGATTTAAACTACACCAGCACTTCTTGTAGCTCTTTTCTACCATCGGTTTCAGTCTGCATCTGAACTATGCGTGGGGAATAGATTCTTGTTTGGTTCCAAGTTAGATACAAACAGGAGGATTATGGGCACATGTGGATTTCATAGGTAGGTGGCAATGGTATCTGTGGCTGAAGATCAGAGGAGGTTTAGGCTTATTGCTATTTTTTCCAGCTTCCATGGCCATTTAGAAAACCCCACAAAACTACCTTTCAGAAATCTGTTTGTGGAAAAGAGGAGGAGTATCCAGGCACAGAAATACAATGTGTTCTGACATATCTAGTGCAAACTAAGTGTTTGGGTTTTTTTTTTCTTTTATTTTAAACAATGACATTGAAAACAAATGGATACATGAAAAGAAACAGTACCCTCCCTGAGGTTTCAGCTTCAATAAACCACATTACAGAATCCTGGTCTTTCACCATATGGTGAGACCTGACACATCTTCAACATTTCCACCGTCTTTTGGGGCAAAAAAATCAAGAGTTAAGGAACTGGCAAAACAAATACATGACTGAAAATGTGTGTGTTATTAGCGAGAGTGCTTTTGGCAGGCGTGTGTTTAGTGTGCCTGCTCTAGTGTTTTACTGGCGCTCTGCTGCTGTAAACAAATCTGAAAGGAGAGGAAGATTTAGAACCTAACTAACGAGCATGAATGCTACAGAAAGGAAATGAAGACGAATGGCTGTTGACCCTGCTCTTACTTATTAGGCAGCAATTAATTTTTCAACTGATAAAACTGCTTCATCCTATCAGATCCCCATGGTGGAATTAGACAGCCAATGCTTGAGGGCCTGTGTTTCCCAATAACACCCACAGGGCAAGCCTTTTCCAGCCATCCGTGAGCCTTGTCTGGCTCTCTCCACCTTGGATTCCTCTGCGGTGGCCTTAGGATCAGCCTTTCCCTTAATTGCCCATCTGGGTGACATTGAAGGATGTTGGCACTTTTGCTGGCTCTGCTTGGTTTTGAAATAGAGAAAGTGGAAGGCTGGGTCTCGGAGCCAAAACTCTATGAAAAGTGGATTTTCACCTCCAGAACAGCATTACAACTGATTTCCACTGTATAATGGAGGGCAATTATAACGTTGTGTATGCTTTGTCTGGAGTTGATTCTCCAGCTGTTGAAACAGTATCTTTTTAGGTTAAATTAAACGAAACTGTAGCCAGCATCAACATCAAGCTCCAAAAATGTAATGCTTAAATCTTTCAGGCCAGATGCTGATGTCCAAAACACTGCTGTGAATCTAGAGGAATTTCAGTTTTACGCTAATGTATGTGAGATCAAGGAGCTGGTTTTCAGCCAGTGATCTGCTTTCACAGGTGTGCCTTATTTTCAAGTGCCATCAAACTAACTTCTCCCCATCACTCTAAAGTTGTTGAAGATTAAAGGTAAACATTGCTGGTAAAAAAAGAAACATCAAAAAAACAAGGTGGAGAAAAAAGCTACAACTTCCTAGTTAAATTCTAGTTATGGAAAGAACATTTCTGGGACATTTCCTTTTTTTTTTTCAGTCACAGCAAACTCAAACTAAGCTGGCCAAGTACAATCAAATATTGCTGTTTCTTAACCAGAAAAACATTCACACAAGCTTTATGAAGAAAACTTGAAGAACTGTGTTTTGATCGCTTTTTCCCCCCTCCCCCCTTCATATGTAAATATTCAATTTTTATTAAAGACAACCGATATAAAGTTTGTTCCGTTGCACTCCCTGTTATCTTAGCCTGGCTTTGCTGTGAGCACTCCTTAGGGAACTTGGTGAGAAACCTTTGTATTGGTGGTTGTTTTTTTTTTCAGTGCCAGAAACTCGGCAATTGAGGGGAGGGGAATGGAATTAAAATAAAATTCCTTAAACTGAAAAAAGTGTGTATGTGGATGGGAGGAGTGGGGGGCTCTGTTTTACACCACTACACCTCAAAAATAGCTGAAGGGAATTTTCCAGCAATTTCCGTATACCGTGCACAGTTCATCCCTGGACTGGGACCAAACATGGAAAGGATCATTCCCCAAAGGAGAATTTGGGAGGGTTTTAAATAATATGTGAAAACAGAGAGCGGTAATGGAAATTTGCCTGTAAACAGAGCTCTTGCATCCTGTGTTGAATGAAATACTGCCTTAAGGAAGTACTTTTTCAGTACACAAGAGCATTTAAAGTTAAGTACCCAGGTAGTATTGTACCTCCCTCATGTCCTCTGGGTGCTCAGCCAGCCTGGAGTTCCTGCAGCCGTGGGCTTGGCAGGTTTGCAGGCAGAGCTACACAATCCAGTCGTGATTCCCAGGCATGTGCTGGCTGCTGGAGCCATCCCAGGGAGACGCGTCTGAAGCATGATATAGCACTGTGAAAAATAGTGTGTTACGGCCTTGGCCTGCATTCACCATCCAAACTGGTTCACTGGCCAAGAGTCTCACTCCTTTCTTGCTGCCCAGTATTATGCTTGGGCACTACATGTGGGGACAGCAATGTTCCTAGTGATCATCACCTTTTGCAACAGGCAATTAGAGCTTCACTGCCATTTTACCCAGGCATGGTTAAAGGAGCATAAATCCCATGTACAAAACAGTACTGGGCTAAGAAAGTACATTCATCTGTCCCCACCCTGAAAATAAAGTCATCCACCTCAGTTGGGGGGAGGACAGGGGGTGGGGTGGGAGGGAGGGGCACAAATACTTTTCTATGTTCTTTAAAGAAGAAAACCTATTTTCCTACTAGGACAAGGTTTTTATTAGTACAGTCTACATAATACAATTATGTATTTATGCACCAGCTTTTCCATTTTCTGTCATTTCAATAAAAGCAAGCAAACAATAGGATTACTTAAACAGTTCTTCCAAACAAGCTCCAGCATGTTGCAAGACAGCTTCGTGTTTTGCCTTGATGATTTGCTTTGCTTCTTAAACGGTGAGATTCTTATCTGTTTCATAACATGAAGAAAAAGAGGAACTCATCCTCCCTCCTCATTCCTTTCCACCCCAAAATCTTTTCTTATCTTTTAATTTAACAACATGATATGAAATACACAAGACTTGAAACTGCAAGCATGGTCTCATTAGTTTCAGCATGAATTATGCTTTGCAGGTCTGTATGTATAAATAGCAACTAAACCCAAAATGATTCCTGGGCCAAAACCCTTTAAGCAACAGAATGAATATGGTGGTCATAAAGCAAGCCAGGATAACATGGTATTAGAAATTCAAGCTGAAGCGCCCTTCCAAGTGCATTGAAAAATTCACATGTTAAAATAAATGACCTTCTAACTCATATATTCTGTTTTATTACCCTTCTACTAGTGCCATACATAGATATCTTGGCTAACCTAACTCTTATTTTGTAGAGGTGCACATGCCAAGAAGAGCTGGCCAAGAGGAAAGTCTGCAGAGCAACTCTCCCCCATTCACAGGCAATACCCAGCCAGCTAGCGATCTGAATGATTCGTGTGCGAATGTGAATGGCTCTGCCCAGGACTAGTGCTCTGCTTGCAATGTTCTTTTGCAAATGCTCAGCTGTTGCATATTTTCATATAGGGTCCCTCTTGCCTGGGATAAACAAACACAACAGCAAGCTCCAGAAGAAATAGGAAACCCAGACCAAAGAATGAGACCACACATCAAATAAACTCTTAACAGTAAGTAACAGGTCAAGATAGTATTTATTCTTCAAATGTTTATTGTTTATTTGTATTGTAGCACTGCTTAAAGGCCAAGGGTGCTTTGCACTAACCACTATTCAGGCCTAATAAAAAGCCCGAGCTTCAAGGACAGGCCCATCTGCCTCTACATTTACATTCTCTGGTTTTATATCACTCATTTGACTTTGGTATATCAAAGCTCTATAGGAAATTTCATTCACCTTCCTTCCTTTCAGACCTGAAGTCCCAAGAGCTCCAATTCAAATCTTCTCCTGTATATTTATTGCTTACTAAATGAGGTACAGGAAAGGATTATAATTCAGGCTGCAAAATTCTACCTTCAAAAGCTAGGAAATGCCAGATTAAATATGTAATAGCAGTTCAGTCCTCTTAGGTATTATATAGATTAAGATACAAGACATAATTTTTCTTTTCCCCTGGCAACCTTGCCTCATTCAGTGCTGGCAAGCGAATCAATGAGCCATGGCTCAGTATTCTCTGTTATTCAGGTGGCTGAATGTATGTCATATGCCTCCTTCGCTGCATGCTGGTCAAAGTCCTGGGTGAGAACTGAACATTTAGTTTCTTAGTTTTCTGTGATGCTCTCTATTGGTGCATCTGAGGGCTTCATGAACATTTCTAAGTTTTTCTTCAGGAAATCCCTGGAAGTGATTCTGTTTTTACATTACAGGCAAAAAATGATGCAGGAGTTGGAACGCTTTTCTTGCCAGATGGTGTCATGGGTGGTTGCTTGCCTCAGAAACAGGGGGATTGGGGAAACTGAGGTAGATTTCCAGGGTCTGGAGGCAAGTGTGCCCTCAGAGTACAGTCTTCTTGCTGTTCCCTGAAGCTTCTTCAAGTCTCAAATCCCAGCTCTTTCCTCTCTTTGCTTCTGCAGTCTTCCTTCCTCAGGCATTTCTTCACAGTCCAAGCACCTTCAGTTTTTAAGTTTTCCTCTCTGAGCTGACAGCCCAAGTGACAAATCATCCTCCTCATCACCCAGTCTCTCCCTCTCCCATTGTCATGGATGTACTTGGCATCTGCAGGAAAAAAACATGACTGGGATTTTGACAGGAGGGCTCCAGTGCCTCAAGGATTAGACCAGCTTTCCTGTAGTGCTTTTAAAACCAAGGTCCAGGACTGAAAGTGTATTTCATTGACATCCAGCTACTACTCAAGCACAGGAATGGTCTACCTGCAGATATTCTTTTCTTCTTGTAAAATTCCTACCATTTCTAAAGGATGTCTTAGAACAAACTGCCAAAGGATCTTTTTTACTTTTCATTGTTATTAAAAAAAAAAAAAAAAAATCTGTTGTGGTTTAATCCCAGCTGGCAACCAAACACCATGAAGCCACTCACCCACTCCCCCCACAGTGGGATGGGGGAGAGGACTGGAAGAGTAAAAGTGAGAAAACTAATGGGCTGAGATAAAGACAGTTTAATAAGTAAAGTAAAAGCCGTGCATGCAAGCAAAGCAAACCAAGGAATTAATTCACCACTTCCCGTAGGCAGGCAGATGTTCAGCCATCTCCAGGAAAGCAGGGCTCCATCACACATAACGGTTACTTGGAAGACAAGTGCCATAATGCTGAATGTCCTCCCTTCCTTCTTCCCCCAGCTTATATACTCAGCATGACGTCATATGGTCTGGAATATCCCTTTGCCTGGTTCAGGTCAGCTGTCCTGGCTGTGTCCTCTCCCAATTTCTAGTGCCACTCCAGCCCCCTTTGCTGGCAGGGCCCAAGAAACTGAGAAGTCCTTGAATTTTGTAAATGTTACCCAGCAACAACCAAAAACATTGGTGTGCCATCAGCATTGTTCGTACATGAAATTCAAAACACAGCACTACACCAGCTACTAAGAAGAAAATTAACTCTATCCCAGCTAAACCAAGACAATTTCCTGGCCCTAAATTTCCTAATTTCCAGTGTCTACTCCAAGTGTTTTTGGGAAAAAAGAAAGAACTTCCAAGATCATTGCATGAGAATTGGAGATTCATCATCTGTGCTTGAGAGTGTTCTAGGTATTTGGTGATCTGTGGTGATGCTGTTAAGATTCACTTGTTTCCCAATGCCGTTTCCATGGTAAGAAATACTTGGCTGGAGATTGGATATGTGATAGAGGAACAACAGTGGGAAGTCTGTCAGAGAGAGCCTTCAGTGCCTCCTGGGTATGTTGTAGCTCTAGTTACAGTCCAGCTTTAACATGTTTTTTGGGGGTTGTGGTGGTTTTTTTTTTGATCTAGGAAAACATTGATGCAATCAAGTTGCAGATGAAGGTAACATTGCATTAGAGCTGTATTTGTACCAAGAAATTCAGTGCTTCCTGTATCTTCTATAAGACAGGCTGGCCCAACAGTGCTTTGTAAGAAAGCATGCATCAAAAGGAGTGTTTAGAGAAATCCCAATCTTGTTGTGGAGTACCCCAGATTGTCATGCAACTCCTTGTTAAAGGAGCATGAAGAACAAGTAGTATCTGAAGCAAAAGTGAGGGATGAACCAACTGTAGGCTCTGGCTCTGGTTGCCCCGAGGTGGCCTCTTTTGTATCTCAGTGTCTGCCGAGTGCTGCTGAGCATCTTGGTGACTGGACTGCAGGCAGCATCATGGGCTGGCCAGAACAGCAAGAGAGCTCACATTGAGTCCATGGGTGTTCAACAGGTAGGCTCTGAGTCTGCTCATGCGTTTAGCAAGCGTTTGAGAAACATCCCTGAAACCTCAATTCTGCTCTGGATAGTTTCTTGTTGTAGAAAGAGTGCATTTTTAGAAAGGGGTGGCTGCCCCAGGAAATTCAGCATGCTGAGTTAATGCAATTGTTCACATTTGCTAAAATGTGAACAATTTTGAACACATTTGCTAAAATGTTACAGTTGCTAAAAGTGAAAGTAGTATGACTTGAACCTGTTGGATACACTTAATATTTCTTGGATTCAGTTATATTTGCTGTGCTAAAAACGCTTTGAAACCGTTACAGTTGTGACCCAGTATTTTAGATGAACAGCCAAGAGCCTACAGACCCCTTGGCTCCAGTGCTCTTCCTTCCCATCTCACCGCACAGGATCGAGCCCTTGCGTTGCGCTGCTTGCACGTCGCACCCAGCACGCCCTGTCCCAGACCCACAAAGCGTTCAGTTCCCACACAGGAGAGGCTTCAGAGTCGTTTCGGAGCGATCAGGTTTTCAATCCCGACGGCTGCCTTTTCCTCCCTGTGCGGCTGGACTTCAGTTGTCGTGTTCCCCCCCTCGCCCCCGCCCCGGGGCAGATTTTTGTGCCCCGGAGGGAGCAGCCTGGCTGCGGGTCCCGGCCGCCGCGGCTGCTGACAGCAGAGGGCAGCAAGAGACAAAGAGCGTTTCATAAACTGGGTAAACTGGGTCAGGTTCTGCTTCCCGGCGTTGGCTCTCGGGATGCAGCGGCCCCGCCGCCAGCCCCCGGCCCGGAGCGGGGCGCCGAGACGGCGGGCGGGGGGCTCGGCAGCCGCGGGGCGCGGGGTACGGGGGCTGTGCCGAGCGCGGGGCTTTGCCCGGGTACAGCAGCGCCATATGGCACTTCAGCATGCTCGTGTCGAAAAGCTACAAGGAGCTGAAATTAGCTACGGTTAGCTTTCATCGCGCGGCAACATGTATCGCGTAATTGAACCATGAATAAATGATTTCTTACATAATGATGAGCGCTGCTGGGTTGCATTCCTTGCCCCCTCTACTCTGCAAATCTCTGAAGAGGGATGTATGTTTGGAAAATATTTTGTACTGAAGGACAAAGCAAGAAGGTCAATGCTACCATCTGATTTTTAACAACTGGTATTTTCTCTTCTACAGACTCATAGAAACGGATCTTTTTTGCTTGCTTAGCTAGTGGTTAAATAAACAAAACCTGGAGTAATGCAACTTTCCCTTCACTCTCCCGCCAGTATGTACCCTAAACAGGTCGTGTTGGTGGAAGGGGGAAACCCAGCTGCTGGTGTCCTCTCAGGTGACAGCACTTGCAAAACCGGCAGCCACATTTCCCGGAGGTGAGGGTAGCTGCTCACAAGTGTAGGAACTGCAACTGCCATCACAGTTCGTCTTCATGCCTACCTGTAAAGCAGCATGTTGGCAGCATGTAAACAATAATGTATATGGCCTTAGGCAGTCACAAATCAGCTCTGTGATCTGGCACAAGCAAGTGCCGTGGGGTGGCTCCTCTGCTTGCTTGCCCTGGCAGTGCCAGCAGCAATGTCCAGCTTGTACATCGTCTTCACAAACGGTCTCGTTACCTGAAAGGTGAGTGGCCCTAAGCTCTTCACATCATTAAGCTTGTCTGTTCAAATTATTACTTTCATGGTGTACAAACATTTGCAAAATTCATTATAGTCTTCATGTTAGAGAGACCTCTTACACTAACAGAATAATCATGGAGGTTCCCTTCCACATAAAAGAAAGGAGTTGGGATCGTGGCCTTCTAAAGGTCTCTGTTTCTCCAATGTAGGGACAGAGATGCTTAAGTGGTTCCAATGGATTTGAGAACTGTGCATGGGGGGTGATAGAGGAGCAGATAAAATATGAAAAGCAATGTGAAGGGACCCTCACTTTAGATAAAAATAAGTTGCAGAAGAAGAGAGCACTTTTGACTTGTTTGTGGTTTTAATTTTTTTTTAACATTGTAAAATAAGACAGAGCACTTTCGTTTAAGCATGCTGGCCTACTTTCACCGAAACTCAAGAACTTCATCCTAGCTCAGATTCTCATCAATCAGTTCCTTCTATAGAAATCACAAGTGTGCTATAGTACATGTTTTATTTTTTACAGCTGCCGTCAAGCAGCGTGCCCCTCTGCCAAGCATGGGGCCAAACCCTGGCATTTTTTCCTGCTACCACCAGCTGGCAAAGTGATAAGATGGTGCTCAGCGTGACAGGGCACATTTTGATGGCATGCAGCAGATGAGACAGACTTCCAATCTGGTGAAACTGTTCTTTATTTTAAAATTCTCATGTAATGTACTCCTAACCCTTATTTATTTTTTGTTTAAACATCTTCAGTTTGGACCATCTTCCACATTAAGTCCATATTTCAATGTTAAATGAAATTCTTTGATAAAATTAATTGTATTCAGTGCTGCTATAACGCAAGAGCTGTAAAATGTAGAAAAGGGCCAGTTTCTGTCTAGAAGGTCTTCTAATATTTTATGTTATGCCAACCCCCCCCCCCAATTTAGGAGCAAGATTTGGGCCTAAAATCCAGGACAGGCTCTATGTTGAAGTCAAAACGACAGTTTTTTTCTTAAACAGGCTGCTATTGGAGGCTGTGGTCACTTATATTCCACGGTAATGAGCACCATACAAAAATCTCAGATGGACACCTCTTAACTTCAAGAGGCAAATATAATGAAATATTGGGTGGCAAACACCTCTGTTTAGTTTAGCTCTACATTCGGTACCATTGAGTGTTGTGGACTGGACAAGCGCCTTCCCAACCTAGCGGAATTGCCACTGGCACTGGCGAGACAGCCATGCAGAGCAGCCCATTATCCCTCTCTAGGAGCTCTTAGAAATTTTTACATAATGATCTGCTAAGAAATGCCATGTATGATGACCTTTTTTTCAAGTTTAATATTGCTCTCAATTGAGAAATTTTCAAGTGGATTTTACAAGCATTCCGTCTTCTAAGGGGAAAAAACACCCCTGCTGCAGTGTTTATTGACCAAAACCCCACATCATGGAAGCACGCTCCACTTTACATTATCCGTTGTAGTTATGATTTTCCAAAGACTTCTAGGATCTAAATAAATAGTGGAAATGAAATGTAATTTTAAAATAAAGAGAATTTCTAATATTAAAAGGTTCTAACATAAAACAGGTAATAGACTGATTCCTTCATCTTAGACAGTAGAAAGTGAATGCTTCTCATAAATTTGGAAATAAATTTGTGGGTTAAATTATATATCTGCTGAAGAAATCATATGTGTAGAGACAGAGGATGAAAAATTAACTCCTTGACCCAGTCCTGCTACTAAGCAGAATTCTGGCCATAGATGAATTTGCACAGAGTTTATCCCATTCCAATATTTTGTAGAAATCTGTCAAAAATACTGCAGGATGCATTTTGTCAAACTGCCTCATTTCTCTGTTGATATTTTCCTTCATTTTTTTCATTCCTGTTTCCTTCCTGGAGTATTGCTGCATAGCAAAAGCCCCTACATGTTTGTTAGTGAGCTGGAAGAAGTGCAACGTACCCTTGCCTTTAGGCATAACACACTAACATCATCCCATACAATTAACTGCTTACAAAACATTTCTTTCTCTCACTGTTCATAGCACATATTATGGATTACTTGCTGAAATTTGTCTTCTCACCTAGGGCAGGAATCTGCTGCTTGGTAAACTTCCAGAACATGTCACCCAGGCATCAAGATAGACTTACACTGCTTGCTTAGCACGAAAAGTCCTTCTCCCCACCTGGAATTTCACAGTGATTGATTTCCTGCAAAGCACCTCACTCCAAAGTGAATTAGGAATTGGACTCACCTCCTTCCTGCTTCAGGGACCATGCGTGTTTTAATAGCCAAATCCTTGTGCTAAGCTAAGTTTCTCCCCAAAGGGTCGGGCTAGGACCACTCACTGGGCATGGCACTGTGGAGATGCAGCCACGAGTTCTAGTTGTAATCTTTCACTCACTTCCACACTATGTGGGCTTGACCAAATCATCTGGGGCAACATTTCTAAGCATTCTGTCATTTTGACATTTCCCACAATTGACATTTACTTAGTAAAGCCTTTCTTCTCTTGTCCCACCTCCCTGTGCAGGGCTGTTTTCAGAAGAAGTGGCCAGTGAATAGTGTAAGTGTCAATCAACAAGCTCTGAAAACCAGGTCATAATTCACTGTTAATGCCCCCCTTCTAAGCAAGGCTGAAAGCCTCTTTCCTTATGTTAGCCTCAGTGGCCCAATCAGTGTTTTTTTTCCAAAGCTATAATCTGTCTCCTAGCAAATTAAGTTGATTTCTACAGTAAAAGTGCCACAGTGTTGGTTCCCAGCCGCCGCCCCCCCCCCCCCCCCCCCCCCCCCGCAATCTGTTAACATCATGAGAACAGAAATTTCCAAACATTTGTCAGAGAAACACATTCTTCTTTTAACTATTTACCTCGGAAAAATGAATTAACTCTCCTAGATTTATTTTGTTAATGGTGCCTAGATACAGTGCTGTTGGGTACACTGGAAATTATCCTAAATAGAACTCTCCTGGAGAATTCATTTGGAAAATAACTGAATGATACTAAAAAGCTTTAGAGATGAAGATGCAACTGTCATCACAAACACTTCTTAATGGGCTCTATTTTAAGTATAAATATTTTGCATTTGGGCTAACACCTTCATGCTACATTTCAGTCTAATTGTTTTTAAAAGCAAACAGAAAATGCTTGAATAAAACTATGTAATGGGAATTGTGCAATTATTTAATGCGTTTATTCATGTCAGCAGGTAAAGGGAATTTGAAGCATAAGAACACACATGCAGATGGCAAGGGAGGGACAATAAGTGTGACAGTCTGGCACATGGGTAGGCGTACAATACTTGAAAGGCCTTCCCAGAACCTCAGTATTATAAAATTTGGCACTGTTTTGTGACCCAGGTGCCTAACTGATAATGAGTCTTGTAAGATTTGTCTCTTGGGATGAGAAGACAATGTGGGATCTAGACACCTTCTGTGATGCAGAACCTGCAAAATGAGCATGGGACAGATCAAACAGGGGAGTATTTCTTCACTGAGAAAAGTTCCCAGTCTGTTCAACCAGTGATGGAGACTCACCCAGGCTGCTGTGTTTGGACCCCAAACTATGGACCTACCTTTCGCTATGTTACCTTTCTTTCTCCCAGGAGACACCAATACAGACTTTTTCTTGGACCTTCCCAGCATTCTCCCTAGTTGTTCCTGTGTGCCTACTTTCATGTACATGCTTGTTTATGATTTATAGCTTTTGTGACACAAGGGTTTCTAAAGCAGTTTTTTATTTCAACAGCCTGAGATCAGTAAGGATTTAGACAAAACAGCAGGCTACTTGCATGTCCAGTCCCATTTTTCTCAAAACACGATATGGCTCTTTGGATTAAAGCTGTCCTGCTTAGCCATGGAAACCAGCTACAGCAAAGGTCCGCCTGGGTGATCTGCCAGCTACTCACCATCTTGACGGGGCACGATTTTTTCCTTTCTGTCCTCCCTCTTTGTCTCTTCCATGGGAACACGAAATTATCAAGAGTTTCTGTGAGTCTCTGTTGCTGACTTAGTACTGGGTTGTGTAATTTTTCTTGGCATTTCTTGGGTGTTATAGAACAGCCTGAAGCTATTTCACAATCAGCATCATCTAAAAAAAACCCTGACTGTAGAAACACATTGACATTCACAAATCAATCACAGCTAGCCCTTAATCCTAAAGCTCTCTATCAGTGTTTTTGCAGGATGACATGCTGCATCTATTTGTGTCTGGTGCATCTTTGCTGCCTTCGTTCTCTGGTATTTCTGACTCTTTTCATGGATACCTTATACTCTTCAGAAGAAAAGCTATGAGTTTTCCTTGGGAGACCCATACCTGCTTTGCGCTTTTTGGGAAATGTTGGCATGTGCCTGTTTTTGGCAAACTCAAACTTTGTTTCAGCTGCCTGGTTTTGAAGTGGACTTCCATGGCTCTTAGAAATTCTTGCAGTTCTTATAATTGTAGCAGTAGCTCTTCCTATAGTGAGATCTCTTTCATTATTTTCAAATCCCATCTACTCTTAGATGAGCAGGTTTGAATCAAGGGGTGAAGTGCTGAGGGTTACAGGCATTGCTTTGTATATTTTACAGTCAACAGTGCATAGTTCAGTCTTGAGGCAGTTGTTTTTGGATATCCCCTCAACTGGATTGTTTAATCACTGCCATGTGCCCTAAATTCCACTGACGCAAAATGGAACTGCAAGGTTTGCCATCTGTTGCTCTGTCAGCGTCTCGAAGAAGCCAGACACTAGAAAGAGAAAACTATTAGGAAAACGTTCTTTTCCTGCTTTAAAATCTATGCAATTCACATTGCATCTTGTGAGAAAAAGAAATTTTTTGATGAATGCTTTGAAAAATCCCAAGATTAAGTATTAAATATTGAAATTTCTCTTTCTTCCTATCCTCTCAAAATACATATTGCCACAGAGAACTGGGGATCAGTGTGCTCTTTGGGATGCAAGACCGTTGTTTTGGAAAGTAAAACACTGGGGCAATTCACAAGGCATTTTAGGCGAAGCTCTTTGGCTCCCACATGGCGTTCCAGTGCAGGCAGTGAGCTGTGGGGAGCATACCAGGTAATTCATACCCAAAAGAATTCAAAAGGGAGGCAGAAAAAGCTATTCTTCTGAAGAGCAGAAGTTCTAATCCTAAAATAAAAGAAGGAAAGTATGCAAACAGGATTTGCCTGTAGAGCAAATGACATGCCTTGGGTGTGCTGTGGGGTTTGTCCCATGGCCCATCTGCGTTACAAGGCAGTGTAACGCCCAGATTATGGCATGCATTCATAGGCCTTTTCAAATACTTAAATGTCCTCGATGCTGTAACAATGAGACAAATGCACAGACATACCTCTCACACTGTTCCATGCCATTTAGGTGAAGCTAATCCTTTTACAGTCGAGATTATAAATAGCTTCCAACCAAAAGCCTAATTTAGGTATCAACATTTCATTCTCTGTTTATACAGAGCCTGGTGCAACGACATCCTGATCCATGAGTGGACTTCTTTAGCAATACTGCAATATGATTAACAGATCTTTCCTTTTGTGCCAAGAATGGTATGGGGCCAAAGGAAAATGGCAGAATACAAGAAAAAAAATGCCTATGGAGAAAGAAGAGGAATCCAGAGTGTGCCTACTCTTTGTGTTGTGGTGATTAGATTTCTACTGATGTAAGTGGTTTTGAATTAAGCAGTTGGTGGTCGATATAAAAACATAGTCAGAGAGATGGAAATAATTATTTTAAAACCCTAGATGGTTATGCTGCAAGATGATTTCTCTTACAAGTCTCTGTTTTTATGGATTTATGACTGCGTGAAGGAAAGTTCTTCCACATCTGAACCTTACAAGCTTGGCACTTTTGCTGCTGAAGTCTTGATTTCACATCTGTATGTAGTCCTACAGCACTGAGTGGATCCCCTTCTGGGTGTGGAGATATACTTCGTTGGACCATGGGAAAATATCTGTATTTAGTAGGTGATGCTCCAGATGTATTAGAACCTCGTGGTTTAGGATGGGACAGACCTTTCCAAAAGAAGCATGTACTAAAGGTCAAAGTCTTGTCTACAAAAGCACATCTGAAAGCTCCAAGCTGTTGACCCATACAACCAGCTTGATAGAAAATGCTACAAGCAGTCACTGGAGGAAGATGAGAAGCTTCTGCCAGACACCAGATGAAAGCAGGCTAGCTCTTCAGGCAAAGCATACACTTTTATAAACATTTTGTCAAGTGTTACTGTTTTCAGTCACAGCTGCTTGGGTAACTCCCTATAACCCTCATAATTATTTTCTGTCTTTCTGAAGAAGTCAGTAAGGAAAAAAGTGGTGGGTTGTGGTTTTTTTGGGGGGGTGGGTGGGAGTGGTTTTTTTTTTTTTTTTTTTTTTTTATAAATAAAATAATGTCTTAATCTGTCATTTCCAGATCCAGTGCCCTCTATGCTGAAACTTCGGAAGTATGCATTTTTATTTATTTGCTTTGCATTCTGGCTACACACATGGCTGACATTATTCTCTTTCTAGTTTTCAATTGTGAATCACATTTTGCCCCTCCTATCTCAACCCATGCTCCAGGAACTGACTGATTCCATAGAGATCAAGAAGAAAAAGTAGCTCAACAGTTTGTGACTCTATATAAGGAACTTCAAAAATTTTACCTATTTGTTTTCATGTTAGTCCAAAGACTTTAGGCTGAAGCTTTTCAGACCTTAGAGATTAAATTGTATGCCCCATGGTAAAAGCAGATGAGATCCCTGATCCTTGTCAGTATAAGCTGAAGAAAATTCCTCTCTGATCCCAAATCTAACACAGCTGCGCTCTGACCAGATCAGTAAGACATACTGCAGGTTTTAACTGTCAGTACTGCTTTATTACATCCCTTGGAGTGAGGGGACAGTCTGACACACTAAGCCATGTTCATGGCATTTTCAGTCCACGCTGTACCGAGCCCAATGTGGTGGGATCCTGGTCTATGTCTGGGACTCCTTATCAAGTAGCTCAGTCATTGTGTATCACAAAAATGCCTTCCCGAGCCCTGCAGGAGGCTGGCAGAGGCCTTGAACCTAGACCTCTGATTTTGACCACTGATTTATTATAGCACTGGGAACACCAGGGACAGGGTATGGCCGAGGTGGGGAGGGGGTCTGTGACAGAGGGAGTCATGGCCATTTGGAGGAGAGGCCATAGGCGAGTACACTGGCCCTCCAGCCCTCACCTCTATCCACTGGAGTCTTTCCTCAGAGCAGATTAGCCTCATCCTCTGGAGCAATGTCTGATTTCATGTTGAACCCTGCTAGGGCGAGGTCCCAGCAGAGGTGCCCTTGGGAATGTGGGACAGGTAGAGGGCTGGCTCATCTCTGATTGCTGGGGCTGCAGGATGCCAGAGTTCTCTGTAGCAGCATCTAAGGACCTGGCTGAATGCTCTGGGGCATCTCAAAATACCACTTGCTGTAGAGGAATTATAGAGGAATGAAGGCAGGTTAGTCAACATTGATAATATACAGCTGTGGGCTGGCTTCAGGGGGGTGGGTTGGCTGATGTGGGTAAGGTGCAGCTGTGGCTGGTTCCTGCTAAGTAGTTAAATGGCTCTAGGGGGGATAGAAGAGGAGCTCTGGATGAAGAGAGATCTGGAAGAAGCAGAGGGAGGAGATGTGTGCCTCAGATGTAGGTGTGATAAGGAGAGGCCTTGGGAGAAGCAGGGGGCCTGGGTGAGGTGAGTCTGGCTGGAAGAGGAGCCTGAAGACGGAAGACTCTGGACACAGCAGAAGTAAGAAGGAGGGTGGACTGGCCTGAAGAGGATGCAGAAACAACACAGACAGTAGATGAACTGTTGAAATCTTGTGGGGGGCTGGTGGCTGTGCCAGGGCAAGGCATGGGAGCTACTTACTGAAGTTAACCTAGTATGGGATGGTAAAAGCCCTGTTGCAGCTGGCTAGTTTTGCTAGTGCTGTGACAACTTGCTACCTGCATTTGGGGAACTGATTTGCACACTTGGTAATAAGTTCCCTGTTCCCCTTATAAGCTTTTTCAAAGTATAAATAGTCTCATGTATCTAAGCTCAAACCTTAAGTCTCTTCCAGCATGAGTAGACCTGTAGTGTCTTTCTCCCCAGACTATCATAAATCTTTTGTATGGTGTGTCATGTCTCTTTGAGGAGCTGTACAAGTTCGAAATGTTTTTTGTGACCTATTTGTGCTCTGTTGTATTCCCACATCCCTCTCAATACACAAGCACAGGGAAAGAATGAATTTCTCCATAACAGCTTTGCCCAGGCTGTGCATGGGAGCAGGTTCATTTTGTTACCTCTTTCCATTATTTATCTTTGTTTATTGAAGGGTTATGGCAGCCTTCAGTTGTAGTATTGACAGTTACTTTCAATGATATGTGAGCCATAGCTGTTAGCACAAATCTGTGTCTCCCGGCCTGTGGCTGCCATCTCTGTCCCTGAGCCTTAGGTGCAGGCTGGGTTGTGGCCGACTGACCTTGTAATTCAGGTCACACTACCTCAGCAGTCTGCTATTTTACTGTGTTTATCATGATCTACAGCAAGTGCCACCAGCAAATATTTTGTGTTTCTAAACGACTGATACGCTATTAGTGGTAGCACAGGGACTGGTCCCTATGGACCAGGCTGGAGTAGCCTCAGTGACAGATACGTCTCCATCACGACATGATGAGACTCACCACTGAGGCAGCTTGTAGTTATTTTAATATGTACTCTGTTATTGCTGCACCAAATAATTTTAAACAAAGTATCACCTGCTTCTAAATCAAATGCCTTGTAGAAATCCAGATAGACTATATCAAGATACCTGACCATGTCAAATATGTCTGAGATTCCCTTGGAACAAAGGTAATATTTAATGCCTTGATTTTCTTTTGTACAGGACAGCATAAATACCATTCCATCAAGCATATGATGTACAGCCTGAGGCAGTCAGCTAATGGTGTGTGAAGCTAATGCACTGCTCTTAAAACTTTTTTCTAACCCTGACTAAAGAGCAATATTAGTGCTTTGACAAATGACTGGAAGTAACTGGCTTTCTGAATAGGCTGAAATTATCTTTGCATGCCGTGATTTGCATTTGGGAAGGGTGATCGATGACAACAGGCCACTCATCTACAAATTAATTTGGCTTTTATATCAAAAAAAGCTAAGCTGAAAAGACTGTGACATGTTGGGTCTGGCCAACATTGTCAAGCTTTTGCATTTAGAACTGGCTGGCATTTTTTTCCCATTTTATATGATGAAGACCCCATAGTCAGAATATAAAGAATTATTGTACTTGGTTTCTTGTATCTGATTCCTGCTTTTATTGCTAGCTGCTCAACAGTTGGAGGCAACTGAGCTAACATTGTGGTTCTTCAGGTTTAAATGCCAATACACTTTAATAAAGTGTACAGCAGGCTTCAGTATGGATTAGTGAGCCAAATTCCACTTGTATAACACTGTCTCCTGGAGACCCATGGTCTGGATCATTACCCAGTTGCCAATTAAAATGCCAGTGAGGCAGTGGACTCTTATTCTTAGAACTGTGGCTGTAATATATTATTGTGTGTCTTATCTTTGAAATTAGAATAGGCTTTATCCTAAGTAGATCTGAAGATTTTAGCCCAGAAGATATAAAAGATGATGATATGTCTTAGTGTCTCTTATTCCATTACCATCTATTTTTATCCCAGACAGAGTATGCATAGAGACAATGTAAGCGAACTAAAACTAAATGGTTCTATGATAAAATGAGGTCAAAGAAGAGTCAAATGCAAGGTAATCAAACTGGTGAGATATCAAACTTATCAGCTGTTTGCATTTTAAGCAGTTCTCTAGTATTTTTTGTGTTTTTCTTATACCTGTTTCTGTAGGGTGGCATTTAATCAAGCACAGCAGAACACTGGGGTAGGCTTGATCCCGTTGCTCTTCACCTGAGAACTGGGGAAGCTCAGCCAAAAGAGCTGTTGCTAAAAACTGATTCATGTGTGTCTCTTTACAGAGTGACTCTCTCCAACTTGTAGCTCATAGAGTATCCTCCTTTCTGTTCCTATTTCAGGGTGATAAAAACATAGAGCTGCTGTAAGGGGGAGGCTGGGGGGTGTGTTTGCTGCTGCTCCCTTGGAGGCAGGCCCTGGCTGTGGGGCACGCAAGCTGCCTGGGCCAGGGGATGTGGTGGCTGGGGAGCTGCTGGAGCAGGCAATGGGTACAACTGCCACATGGTGCCCTCAGCAGAGGCAGGGAGAGCTCTGTCTGGCCACCTGCGCAGCACCATCGTGGTTCTTGGTATTGGGTAATATGGAAGAGCTCCAAATCCTATTTCACAGAGGCAAGCTAAGAGTTAAAAGTGGAAATAAAAACTTGGGGAGAAAATTATTGAAATGCCCTAGCCTAACAAAGGACTTAAACATGAGCATTGATCAATGTCAATAGGATTGGACATGGCAGGAGCTGATCCCTTTGTGGAAAAAGTGACATATATATATCCCTGAAGAATATAAAGCATTACGATACTACTACTACTGCAAATTGTTATATATAAATGATATTGTATAATATATTTATAGTAATTATGCTTTGAGAATAGCATGAATAAATGGTCTTGAATTTTTTGTGGCGTAACACCATATAGCATGTTCTGTTGTGATGCAAACCAAGGACAGCTCTGCTGCCTAAGTGAGGCTTCACTGGTCAGTGGGACTGAAAAGACAGGCTCACAGCTGGTGCTGTAACTTGAGGAACTGTATCACCTGGCAGATAAACAGCCTACCCATCCCATGTGCAGGGTTATGCTACTCTAACCATCAAGAGACTGAGAAACTTCTGTAGAGTTATAGAAGACTGAAAGAAGGAAGAAAGCCAGTGAAAGTCAGAGGCTGAAATACAAGGCTGAGGGTTTTCTTGCCTTTGTTTACCCAATGCTATTAACCTGCCAGTTTATTTTAACTATTTATTTCAAAGTAACATTTGAAGTTAACAAAGACCTCAGACTCTGCAGAAAGAATTTATCAACACCTTTACTGAGTAGCTGTTTGCCCAATCTTTTGCTGGATTTTGTTGCTACATTCCTTGCAATCACTCGGTAGTTTCACAGCAAGAAGCCACTAGGCTGCTGCATGTGAAGGCTAGGACAGGACAAGGAATTTAGCAATGCCTCTGTGCCTACAGACTGCAGGGAATGCGGGCACCTAAAGTTCCTATGAAGTCTCTGGAAAACCTCATGTTCAGTAGGCCAGCTCTGTAGTTTTGTGCCCAGCTGGCCCTAAAGAGAATGCTGCTGCTTCCACACCCATGGGGCTTTTTTGTAATGACAACGGCACTGTTCTGAACAGATTTATCTGCCTAACTAGTAATAAAAGCATATGGGAGTTAGAAACCAGAGAGGGGCAACTGAAGGCACTACCCTGCTTCCCCAGCTGGAATGAAAGGTATTAACCAGTGAAATACAGCAGAAAGCATGTTTAACAGCAAGCTCACAGGGTTTCCCTCTGCATTCTGATGTGACCAGCCCCAGTCCTGGCTAGAGGAAGCAGTGTGTCAGGTGACAAATGTGGCAAAACACAGCACTGTGCGCTCTGGGCTGTGCGCTTCCTGGATGTGATTATGTGTCTGTGGGAAACGGGTCTCTTCAGCCTTCCTGGCCAGTTACGGGAGAACACAGATGGGATGCTGAATGTTATCTGTACCATGAGGTTGCTGGTTCAAATATCATCCCATGTGGCTTGTAACTAAATACTGTTACCATTTGATTAGAGCTCTGTCTTTAGTATCAATTAGCCAGTGAAAAAGGAACTGGTGGTTTTGCCTTGATTCTTAGTAGATGGATACCCACATCGTAACAGCCAAGCCCTGCACAGCTCACCTGGAATGGACGAGCGAGGGATGTGGCAAGGCAGCTAACCATAATCCTGGGGGGGAAGTCTTTTGGTATCGGGCTTATTGAGTGTTGCTTTACTATTTGTGGTAGAAGACCTGACTTTCCATTTCTTTCTGCCTTCATGTGTGATCAATTCTCTTTAACTACTTGATTCTAATTAAGAAAGGAAAGAAAACACAGTTGTAGTAGAAGACTGATTCATCCTACAGTTAAGGGCAAATCCTTCACCAGTATAAGTTGTTGTTGCTCTAATGGCTTAAGGGGGGCTTCAGTCATCTGAAAGTCTTCCTCATTAATCTGGACAAGTTAAGCCTGTAAGCCTGTTGCAGGCCACAATAATGATTAGCATGCAAGAAAACTGGCTTTGGCCTCTTGGCAACAATGCTTGATTAAATTATTTGAAGCCAAAGTTCAAGAAATGGGGGTCAGTCATAGATGAGAACAAGTGCAATTCTTGTTCTCTGAGTGTTTTCTTACAGATGTATCAGGGCCTTCTGAGAAAAACTTATCATACCTTAACTTGGGTGATAACACTGTGAAGAATAATTCCTGAAAAGATTTTATCTTCTTTGCCTGGCCTTGTATAATCCTCAGCTCCATAGCAGGAATGCTGTGATCAGAGATCTACCGCCTTGAACCAAATACTGTATAAACTGAGTTTAAAAGGAACAGAAGGAAAATAGAGGCTTTCCCCCCATAATGTTAATGCATCATTTTACTTTGTAAGTGGAAGGTGTTTCCTACATTCACCTTGGGTAGGAGACCACCTCTAAGATGCTGAGTTGAAAAACTGAACACTCTCCTGAGCTGCAAACATCAAAGACCACAGTGGAAGTATTTGAGTATTTACTCATGTGTTTCAGATTCATGATGCAAACAGAAGCTGACAGAAGGAGAAAAAACCCCACAGAACCCAAACCACTTAGCTGGTGCAGCAAAACCCATCAATGTTTATTTTTATCTGACCCAAATTTAGTCAGACTCCCTAAAATCATTTTATATGCTGGAGATAAATATGATTGTATAAACATGGGAAGAAAACTTTCCCCTTGTAAGCAGAAAAATGCAGCCTTTTATAAATGTTGACTTTTCTTTAGGTAATCTACAATAAATTAGCATTGATAATAAAAGTAATTGAAATCCAGTACAAAGAGCTAGTGGGTGGTCTGCAAATAAAAGAAGAGCAATATGGATTAATGTAATTTTTTTAATGGAGTCTGACAGCGTGAGATTCTGAGGCGTTTTAACCACATGACAAGTTTGACTTTTTTACCTCTCTGATTATTCAGTGCAGGATGGTAATAATGGTTAAGATATCTTTGAAAACTTTGCACAGATGAAGATCTGAGACATCCCAATAAAATCAATTTCCCAGTGTTTATCAGGACAGCAAACATATTCTTGGAATTGGGCCAATTATAACACAGAAGAAGAGTATAGGAGGTTTTTGAAGTCATACTGAAAATTTTGCAAGTGGAGGAAGATCTGACTACTGATTTCCATTTTGTGCATTTAGTAGTTGATGGAAACTCATAAAAGCTAGTGTAGCAGTACTAAAAGGACAAGTGAAGTATGAATCGCACAAAATCTGAGTTAAAATTGGTTGCTTTGAAGTGTTGATCTTTGTTAAACAAAACTGGAGAAGAAAGGAAGGGGAAAAAGACCTCCTTATCTGTGACTGGGTGCTTCCAAGGGGTTGGTCTTGTTGGAGATGGCAATGCTGCTGCTGGGAAAAGGGCATTGGGGAGGAGTGGCTGACACCCCAGGAGGCTGCGCTGCCATTCAGTGAGACCTGGACAGGCCAGAGAGCTGGGTGGGGAGGAACCCAATGAGGTTCAGCAAAGGCAAGTGTGAGGCTGCACCTGAGGAGGAACAACCCCATGCACCAGGACAGGCTGGGGCTGACCTGCTGGAAGGCAGCTCTGTGGAGAAAGACCTGGCAGTTCTGGTGGGCAATAAGTTGTCCATGGGCCAGCAGTGGCCAAGAAGGCCAATGGGACCCTGGGGTGCGTTATAGGGAGTGTGGCCAGCAGGTCAGGGGAGGGGATCCTGGCCCTCTGCTCTGCCCTGGGGAGGCCACACCTGGAGTGCTGTGTCCAGCTCTGGGCTTCCCAGCTCAAGAGAGACAGGGAACTGCTGGAGAGGGGCCAGTGGAAGACTACAAAGGTGATTAAGTGACTGGAGCATCTCCCTGATGAGGAGAGGCTGTGAGAGTTGGGACTGTTTAGCTTGGAGAAGAGAAGACTGAGAGGGGATCTTATTGATGCATACAAATATCTTAAGGGCGAGTGTCAGGAGGACAGGGTCAGGCTCTTTTCAGTGGTGCCCAGCGACAGGACAAGGGGCAATGGGCACAAGCTGCAACACAAGAAGTTTCATCTGAATATGGGGAAGAACTTCTTTATCTTGTTGGTGATGGAGCACTGGCAGAGGCTGCCCAGAGAGGGTGTGGAGTCTCCTTCTCTGGCAACATTCATCACCTGCCTGGATGGGATTCTGTGCAACCTGCTGTAGGTGAACCTTGCTTTAGCAGGGGGTTGGACTAGATGATCTCCAGAGGTGCCTTCCAACCCTGGCCATTCTGTGATGCTGAGTCCCCCAGGGCCATCAGAAGGGGTCTGAGCAACTCCTGCTTGCAGCTCCTAAGACCACTTGTGATGGCCCTGGAGGATGCTGTTCATCAAATAAAAAAGCAGCATTCCTGCTCCCCCCGCCCCTTGCCCAAAATGTTCAGAGAAATACAAAGGTAACTCTCCCTAACCTAGGAAAATTAGAATAGCAATGGTTGTGTAATATGCAAATGGATGCTTATAGCTCAATAAGGATCTGTCTGAACTCTTGGCTGTTGAACTTTACAGGGTAGAGGGTAGTAAGGAACAAAAAGTGATGGCAGCCAGTTACTGGCTGTCCTAAAAAAAGCATGTGCAAAAAAAGTGTCTGGTACACTATACTGTTGTTTGATTATTAGCTATTAGACAGTTTGATAAAATGTTTTATATATAATTCAATGACAGCTATGGAAAATCAAATGTCTCTTTCCATATTCACTATTTATGCTATTCATAACCCATTATAAGGGTTATTCAAAGAAGATAAAGCAATTTGGTGACTGACAGGTTTAGTGTAGACATTTCTTTGGCGGAGCTGGATCCATAAAGATAAACTGAACCAAGCATTAGTCAGTTTGCTGAAGCTAATGAAAAGGGGTAATTTATATATAAATAAACTGATGGACACCAGCGTGATTAGTCACATGAGGCAAATCCACAGGATCGGTCTGTATTTTGTAAGGAACCTTGAATTAGATGATATATGTTCTTTTTGATCTACTATATGTTATGGACATGGACTGAGCCATACCTGATGACTCCTGATCTGAAGACTCCTGAAGGAAATGTTTTACTATTTGAACATAGGCCTTCACTTGAATATCACAGTGACCATAGCACCTTGTTTACAGCTGGGACCAAAATCCTAAGCTATTGGATTTCCCCAGAAGTGCAAAGGAAATTGAAATCCAGCTCAGACCATAAAGGTCAGGTTCATCTCTAAAAATAAACAGCATGTATAACTTTCAAATGACAGCTGTTCACAAAATCACCAAGCAATCAAACAAGATAAGGTGTCTGGTGTTTTAAAACATCATTTATTGGCAGGTTCTGAAGGGCCAGTGCAAAGCTGGGGGTGTACCTGCAGGGGGTTACCTTACAACCCCATTAAGCATCTTCCCCCTATAGTGGGATATCAGAAGACTAAACACATCCTGCGGACACAGGAAGGGTTGGAGATGACTCCATCTCTGATGTTTTTTTCTGTGCCCCAACTACTTGCTAAAAGACTCACTTTTCCACACATTTGCAGAGCATATGACTAAGGCACTCCCAATGGTATCGCTGCCCTCGATAAATTCTCCCACGACCAGAAAACATTTGCATGGAGACATGAGGGTAAGCACCTTCCTTCAGGTGGCTCAGAGGGATGACTGATGTTGTGAGGAATTGTGCCAGGTCCCTGCAAGCCATGTGAGCACAGCGTGTCTCATGGGCAGCTCTTGGTGGCAAGGCAGGACGTGAGCTTGCCGCTGCCTCTTGCAGCTCAGTCAACTGGGTGGGTGCAGTGAACGTCCCTTGCACCACTCTTGCCTTTGGCGAAGGTGGACTAGAGTTTTCTATGTTTCCTGTGATTTAACACTGCCACATAGTGAAAAAAAGAGACTCATCTATTCAATCCAACCTCATCAGAAGTTAGTTCAGGAAGAAACCATGGGGAATCTTTCAGCATCTCTAGTATTGTCTATGGAAAAATAAAAATCTCAAGTAGCATCATTGGCATCAAAATTTAGTGCTTATTTTCTCTTAATTGTACAGGGATATTGGGAACTGAATTAGTTGGGCAAAATGCAGACCTTGGAAAAAAGCAGGACAGTTACATAAATCCCCAGAATTTCAGTAATAAAATCAAGTTAGAGTGGTAGGCAGATACCATCAGCTCCCTTTTAAGGAAGCTTAACAGACCAGATAGGGTTTTTTTAATCCCTTTATGTTTTATTTGAATGCTGAGCAAACATCTGAGCTCTACAATGTATTTAGGCTGTGTGAAAGATTAATGTGGAAAAAATCAGCCACATTTACATACATCTGGAAATAATTCATGTGCACTTAGTGTTTGGTATAGATATTGTCGTAATTCCAATCTCAGTGACACAGGAGACATGGGAGCTCATTAGCTTTTCTCCTTTAGAGAGACAGGTTCAATATATATTTTCCAGCAGGAATACAAACAGGTTTGTTGATTTATGCTTATTTACCATGTCCTTGAGGAGTCCCAGAAACGCCATCAATCTCTGCTGTTACAATCAGATCTCCATGACCATGGGACCTGAGAACATCTTATTTTGGTAACGTGGAAGGTACATCCCATCTCCTTTCTTGCAGCTTTTCAGTTCTGCCTTGCAGCCCCTCCATCCATCACACCATTGTGCTGGCACCCTGCTCTCTGTGAGGGGACAGTGCACAGGGCTGACTGACCGGCTGCCCTCAGCTCCAAGCCACTGCAGGAGGATTCTCTTAGGACTGGGGGAATTTTCATAGTGACTGGATCAGTGACCTGAGTGCTGTAATTCAGATTCCCCCGGCAAAGCCTGTGTCCTGCTGCCATCTGCCCCTGGGGAGATAATGGGGAATGGTGGGAGTGAGCACCTGCGGAGAGTGTGTTGGTGGCTGTCACTGACCTCGAGGCTTGGGTGGCAGCACCCAGAAAGGAGACCTGCACAAGTGGCTTAACTGGTGTAGCATGCAAACATCAGGAGAAAAAAGGGTAGCTGCATTTTGGCCAGGACAGATTGGCTTGGGACCCCTCAATGACAGGCTGTTTTTGCGCCAGACTAGTGATGAAGTTACAGATGGGGTCATCTGTAACTCTTACAATATTTTAGGACAGTGAAAGATAATGCTGCTAGCAGGTTTCAAAAATAGATAAGAAAAGCACCGTTGACATAGTTGGAGCAGCATATGGTCTCCTTGTTATCCAATCATTCAAATCTAAGTGTACCCTTACATGCAAAAGCATGAACGCTTTGTATCGATAATGCAGTAGGTGGTTTAGAAGAAGTTGGTTTGAAGGGTGTGTTCTGTATTTCAGCTGCACTTGACATGACAAATCTTCCTCTTGTTTTCAAATGCAGAACTGGCAAGGACACACTGTGAGCTCGTTTATTTCCCTCAAGAAGCAAATGAAGCTCTTGTGGAAATTTCTTGATCCTGCTGCTATCCATCAAAAATAATAGTTATACCCATGGTCTCTCAGGGAGAAATGTGAGTGTTTTCCCCTTGAGGCGTCTGAAACCTTGGATCAAAAATTTAAAATGAGCAGAATGCTAGCTCATGAAACAAAATAAAACACTAGGAAAGACACGTGAAGGGGTTAAGTGGCAGGGTCAGAAGTAAGATGAGAGCCAATGTATAGATTTCATGATAACAAAATGATGGGTTTTGCAGCCAGGATTAATTACTCTGAACCTCACAATCTTGGACAATAAAGGCTTGACTTTAATCTCAGCTGCAAAATTAAGATATAAATTCATACTTTTCCCTCCCTCTACCCCAGAGTTGTTGACTTTAGTCTGGATTTTGATTTATCCTGTAATAGGAATGGAATCTAGCACTGAAATTTGGATCTTGACCCAAATACGGTGCAGAACTGAACCATATTGGAAACGATGAGACTGCGATATTCTGGCCTTATATTCTGTGCTCAGCTTTTTGATTAAATGTAAAAAATGGGAACAGATCCTTCTGCACGCTGGTTAACACCCCTCAAGGGAAAAAAGTGGTCATTTGATCCTGTGTGGGCAATCTCAAATGTCTGTGCTGCAAAATCCCCCCACTGGCCTTCACAGCCCGTTGTAGTCCATTACATCAAATTTCACCTGACCATACTTAGAGAAAACTGCATGTGCCAATAGATCAGGTTTTTTATTTGGGAATGCTCATTATGCACGTCTTCTGTGCTGCCATTTCCCCATTTTGTTCTTTCAGTTGTTCATACCTGGGGAAAGGAAGTGTCCTGGACCAAAGAGAGCTTTTTTTGCATCATGGAGTAATTTGACCCTGATACGAGCCTAAACCGTGTATTCCATCCTTCCCTCCCTGTGATGTATGCCAAACCTACGCTACTGCACTGTGTGATGTTCAGCATGTGTAGCTCCAGACTGGAGCAATTTGGGGAATATAGGACCAGGTTTCTTTCAGAGGAAACTGGATTGGAGGCTCTGCTCCAGGTGCACACCCGTGTCCTTCTACCTCTCATGAGAACATTGGAGTCTCAAGCAATTGTTGGTCCAGCCAGACGCATACTGGGAATGTTTGGCTCAGGAAACCAGTGTGCAGAAAACCCCTTGAACTGTCTATGCCATAGCTCCAGCTGCTTCCCTCTACCGATCCATTCCTCCTGGCCAAAATCACTTGCTAATATCAATTTACCACTGAAGCCTTAAAAATGCAATCGCTCCCGATTTTAGTGAATGCCCCAGCAAGTGATCTGCTGCAAAATCGTATTGTGGAAATGGATGTCCTGACTACTCTTGCCAAAATACAGTGCATGGCAAATACTTTCCTTCACGTGGCTGTGCTTCTCTGGCCAAACTCTTGAGTACGGAGAAGCCACAGTGGAGAGACTAACAAGGGAGAAGACAACAGTTCTGCACAAAAATGAGCACTGTGAGTGATCTGCAACTTTCTGCAGGGCAAAGAGATTGAATGTTGTGCAGAAGGTGGAGTTGTGCAAAAGCGGATGGGATACAGACATGAAACTGTAGGACTTTTGACTGAGTATTTCTTGAGACCGGGCTCTGTAGCTTAGGTTAGACTCTAAAGAAGCTACAGATAGGTGGCAAGGAAGGTCTTCTCACATCCAACAAATTAGCAGAGCTTATGGTCTTCTGCTGCAATTGCCTTAGGATGTGGCTGCATGTATTTTTGGTGTGGACAAAAGCGTGGCATGAACAGGGACCTTTCAGGTATGAGCATAGGTAAAATTTAGGGCATCTTTTCCTTCTGAGGACCTAATTGGCTCCTCCTGTGTTGCTTGTACTTCTCCATATCCCTGGTGTTATTCAGTGCTGTGCAACACAGAGTAGCAAACCACATGAAACTCAGTTGCAAGCTGTATCTGTCCCCAGGGTGCAGGTCTCCCTATTCCTGGAATAAACATACCTTTGGACAATTTTTTTTTTGTTTTTTGCAGTGCTTTGCAGATAATACCATAGATGGTAATTGCCAGAGTAAGTTGAAGCCTTTTTCTCATAAGCAAAGAATAAATTTGCTAGAGCTACGGCTGGCCTGTATGAGGACACTTCTGGTGGTCATTTAACAGTAGCAATTCGTGTTTACTGTGTGGTCGTTCTTCTAGCACAGGAAGATTTTGCATTAAATGCTTCTTCATAAAATAAATGCTTTTTCATAAAGTCTATATGTACATGCACATGGATGGCATTTACTCATCTCCTTCAACAACTGCATAAGGTGGAGAAATGGCTATTGATGAAGTTGCTGAAATCCCAATTTTTCTCTTTTAATTTTTAGATTAAGAAGAGCTGGTAACTGTGCCCTCTCCAATAAAAATAGCTCCTGGTAACATCGTGTAAGAGATGAATTATTTGTTAATCTGGAAGAACAATTTGAAGAAGGAGGATGTGATGGAGGTACAGAGAGAAGTAACACAAGGGCCAGGATTTCACCACTAGAGAGTGTAATTCTACTACATAATTTGACCTTTTCTGTTCCCAGAGAAAATGATTCAAGGTGGGGAACTTTGCAATATGCAACAGCTTGAACAGCACTGCCCGAAGTACCTTCTTTAGGTCTTTTATTAAAATGGACATCAAGGGGTTACTGTATCCTTGGAAGATAAATGCATTACTTCCTCTGTGCGTTGCCTAGCATGCGTTTGAGGAGGCATTTTGCAAAACAAGATGTATGTAAATTGAATAAGAGCTTATATTGAGCTTATCCTTGAGACAGATGGTTATGTGTTCAAATTTAAATTTCAAGCATTTTAATAAAAGTGGCCAGCTGAAATGCATTTATATGTATTTTTGAATTTTGTTTTCAACTGTGGTGTTCTATCACCATGCATTTCCCTTGGGCTGATGCTGCAATTTTTACCTTAAAGACGGCTCTTTGAAAATCCTGCCTTTGCTTCTGCTAGTGTGGCTCCAAAACTGCACTGCCAAAGTCACTGCTGTCTCATGGTGTTATGATGATTAAACCAGGCATCTAATGGTTAAAAAAATAGGGGAAATTGATCTCTTATTTACAGATAATGTAATTTCTCTTTATGGGTGCATATCTTTGTCATGAGTTTCACATGGGGAGTCTTCAATCTGCTGCAATCTGTGCATGGTGACATCCACACATAGCTTTAGGTCTCTTTCAGTGGCTGTATATTCAGGCCTGTCATATCTCATTTGTTAATGCCTGGGATTTCTCTGCTTTGCTGCAGCTTCGCTCCTCCTTGCTGAATGGAGCAGTGAAGCCACAGCTGGCAGCAAGGAACAAGAAGCAATTGGCACTTGCAGTGCCAGCTGGAGGGCATGAGCACTGAGGGGGCTCTAGGAGCCCATGGCATGGGTCTAGTCACAGCCTGATGCTGGCAGAGAAAATGAGGGTTCTCAGGTCATCTGCTATGGTCACTGGTAGAAGATGTGAGGAGCCTGGGAAGTGCAGTGTCACAGCTGTTGGGGCTGTGGATGAGGAAGAAACGCATCTTGGCATCATGTCTGTTGGCATCCTTTGTAGCCCTTGTTCAAACCAATCTCTAGCTGAACTGGAGTCATCAGGAGCAACATTGAAGCTGGGTAAAAATAAGGCTATTGAGTATATGCCAGTCATGTAGAGTTAAGAGATTGTTAATGGCTCCTCCATGTGTGCACAAGAGTATACATAAAACCCGCAGCGCTGGTACCTGGAATTTGTCAGGTTTAGGAATAGACTGACTGAAATGTGTATGCATAGTATCTGTTCCTTACCACTCGTCTCCCACAGGTTCCAGCAAGCATAGTATCTGTTAAGCATAGTATCTGTTCCTTACCACCCATCGAACCCACAGGTTCCAGCAAGCACTTAAATGCTGTTCTTGGGAACCTGGGAAAGGGTCATCACATATGCTGAAACCTGTGAATGTGATTATATCTCTAACAACATCCTTGGAAATATGTCATAGTCCTGAAGCTAGTGAAACAAATTAATTTTTAACATAACTGCATTGATTTTGGTTAAGTTTTCTATAGAGAGAAATCTGACCAAGCTTTTGTCTGCTGTAATTTTAAAAGTTTGCAGTGAATTGAGATATATGTAACCCAGAATATCCACTGGTGTTTTAAAAGTTTTGCTCCCTTCTCCTTTCATAACAAAACTGGTACAAACTTGCATCTCCCATACAGTAGATGCGGCAATTAACTCAGTTATAGCATATTCCAAAGGACATGCTGTTCCATGACTGACCATTAAAATACCAAAACAATTATGCTCAATTCATGTATCATTGAGGCAACACAAAACATTTAAGAAAGAATGGATATTAAAAGTGAGTTTTATATAGTTTCCATGGTGACTATACTAAAAGCAATAAAAATAGGTTTAAATATGTTTTCATTTAGAATATCTTTAAAAGAATTTGTTTGGTTCAGACATGCTGTGTTTACACTATAATTTGTCTCAAATCACTGATTATTATAAAATGAAGCTAAATTGGCATGGCAGTACTGTTCAAACACTTCAACAGTACACCAAAATAGTTCAAAGCTTGTTGCTCAATATTTTTATCACAGCTGACATGCACATTAGAATGGGAAAAGGGTCCAAAAAGGCAGTAACATGATTTAAAATCAGTGCCACAGTTCTGCATTAGGCCATCTTCCAGAGTACATTTTGCTCTTGCTGTTTTATTATAGAATTCAGGAGCTTATCGAGAGACAGCTAAACTTTGTACAAACAAAGGCGATGTGTTGGCAGCTTCTCAGGAACCCGGAGCAGATCAGATTTGTGAGTATTCTCATAGTAGCAAGGGGCAGGGAGTAATAATTGATATACAGGATTGTACTGTCAGATCTTACTTTGGCCTTCCTTTAAAAATAATACAGAAATGGCTTCATCTTTGAGTCCCCCTGCAACAAACAGCATTAAGAAATGCTGTGGTAATGCAATGAGTATAAAGTAAGGCACAAGGATTTGGGGTGTCTCTGTGTGTGTGTGTCATGTAATATGCGATTTCCAGGCTGAACATCCTAACCTTCAGACTTAAGGCAACTATTTTGGTTGCTTCTAGCTAACTGCAGGATGAAAGGGTGAAAGCCCCTTGAAAGGCTTTACTGCCTCTAAGAGCAAGGTAACTGAGCCAGTACTTGTTATGCCTGCTTGGTATAGCTGGCAAAGATTTATGTTCAAAACTATGCTTTCATTTAAGTGTAGTGATATTTTGCTCTATTGTTTGTTTTCTGAATCAGGACCAGCATATTGGTGAAAATTGTACTTCGCAGTAAAATTGTCCTTCTCTCGCTTTCTGGTGACCAAAGCTAACACTATCTGAGAGGATCTGCCATCTTCACTGAGCTGGAAAGCAGCAAGTGTGAGCAATTTAGGTAAGAAAAGTAATTCTCTAAAGCCTCAAATTGCCCTTTATTTCTGAAATGCTTTCTGACAGGCCTAATCCCTTCCCTGGCAGGGGGGAGCAAGACCTTAGGAACTGCATCTTTCTGAGCTCCCTCTTTGGTAAAGGGATAGAAATAAGCTCACCCAAAAGGCAGCCATGAGCATCTAAGGCTTAGTTTCTCTCCTGGATGGCCTTGCCCAGGCACCCATCTGACTCCTCTGGCTATGAGACATGCTGCGGAGATCAGCCTGGCCATGCTGTCCTGGTTTTGGCTGGGACAGACTTAACTTTCTTCTTAGTTATTGGTTCAGTGCTGTGTTTTGGATTTAGTATGAGAATAATGTTGATGACACACTGATGTTTTAGTTGTTGCTAAGTAGTTCTTACTCTAAATCAAGGACTTTTCGGTTTCCCAGGCTCTGCCAGTGAGCAGGTGCACAAGAAGCCAGGAGGGAGCAGAGCGAGGGCAGCTGATCCAAACTAGCCAAAGGGATATTCCATACCATAGAACATCATGCTCAGTATATAAACTGGAGGGAGTTGGCCGGCAACCTCCGATCACCTATGCACAGCAAAGTCTGTGGGCTTAGCTGAAGAAGGCAGCTCCATAAGGTACCATTTGAGAAGGAAATGAAGGTTATCAGGAGTAGTCAACATGGATTCACCAAGGGAAAGTCATGCCTGACCAACCTGGTAGCCTTCTATGATGGAATGACTGGCTGGGTAGATGAGGGGAGGGCAGTGGATGTTGTCTGCTTTGACCTCAGCCAGGCTTTTGACACTGTCTCCCATAACGTCCTCATAGGTAAGCTCAGGAAGTGTGGGTTAGATGAGCGGACAGGGAGGTGGATTGAGAACGGGCTGAATGGCAGAGCCCAGAGGGCTGTGATCAGTGGCAGAGTCCAGCTGGAGGCCTGTAGCTGGCGGTGCCCCAGGGATCAACACTGGCTCCAGTCTTGTTCAACTTGTCAATGACCTGGATGAAGGGGCTGAGTGTACCCTCAGTGAGTTTGCAGATGATACAAAACCGGGAGCAGCAGCTGACACCCCAGGAGGCTGCGCTGCCGTTCAGTGAGACCTGGACAGGACGGAGAGCTGGGTTGGGAGGAACCCAATGAGGTTCAGCAAAGGTAAGTGTAGGGTCCTGCACCTCTGGGAGGAACAACATGCACTGAAACAGCCTAGAGGTTGTCCTGCTGGAAGGCAGCTCTGCAGAGAAGGACCTGAGAGTTCTGGTGGGCAGCAAGTTGCCTATGGTCCAGCAGTGTGCCCTTGTGGCCAAGAAGGCCAATGGGACCCTGGGGTGCGTTATGGGGAGTGTGGCCAGCAGGTCGAGGGAGGTGATCCTGCCCCTCTGCTCTGCCCTGGTGAGGCTGCACATGGAGTGCTGTGTCCAGCTCTGGGCTTCCCAGCTCAAGAGAGACAGGGAACTGCTGGAGAGGGGCCAGTGGAAGACTACAAAGGAGAGGCTGTGAGAGCTGGACCTGTTTAGCTTGGAGAAGAGAAGACTGAGAGGGGACCTTATTGATGTATACAAATATCTTAAGGGCGAGTGTCAGGAGGACAGGGTCAGGCTCTTTTCAGTGGTGCCCAGCGACAGGACAAGGGGCAATGGGCACAAGCTGCAACACAAGAAGTTCCACCTGAAAATGGGGAAGAACTTCTTTATCTTGTTGGTGACGGAGCACTGCCACAGGCTGCCCAGAGAGGTTGTGGAGTCTCCTTCTCTGGCGACATTCAACACCTGCCTGGATGGGATTCTGTGCAACCTGCTGTAGGTGAACAATTCTGTGTCTCTGAAAAGCAGTTTGGGGTGAGAACTGAACAACCTAGTCTTGGCCTCTCAATTGAGGAATGAGGTGGGTTAAGGCTTTCTGAAACTTTGGCTGTCGCTAACTAGTATAAGGTCACAGCGTGCACATAACTCTTGTACACTTTTTAAAAGTCAGACAAGACTAAATTATGGTGCTCTTCTGTGAATTATAAATGTTGCAGCCACGATTAGCTTCCAAGACATGGACGAAGCTGAATGACATCTGGACTCTGAGGTAACCTTAGATGAAAATGCTGCTTCTGTGCTTGACTCAGTCTTCTTGGAAGCTGCTCCCCCATAAATGTTTAATAATGCAGTATTACAACAGCAGCTGCAGTACCCGCCAACTGGGATATGGATGTCTTTGTTCATATGCAACTACTTACTTTGAAAGGTTGAGACAATGCTAGGAAGACAATGGTGCTTGAACTGAGAAATATTTGTGGTTATTTCTCCTTGCCTCCCACTCCCATACTTGACTTTTGGCTGTCTTTCCTCAAGTCTGCATGAAAATCTGCAGTTTCTAACAGAACTGAGTACAACTGTGTGCAATTGTACACAAGGACCGTGGTTCAGGAAAATGTGTGCATATTTTCTAAGACAGCATGAAGGGGAAACAACACTGATTTAGCAGTTGCTACTGCAGTCCAAGCTTCTTGCCAGAAGGAAGTTCTGTTTTAGGGGAGATCTGAGGTAGGAGTTCGATTCTTCTGTTTGTTTAAAACACATTTACTCGGGGTTTTCCAGAGAGGGGCATGGCTTGGCTTTTACATGGGATGTTGGATTTTGGCTGAGGTGCTCCAACTGACTGTGATGGGGTTTTGTATGCAGGAACTTACTACAGCTCATACAGGAGGCTTGCAACTGACTGGAGAGAATGAGCTACTGTTAATGGGTGGAGTTCTCCATTCCCACCCTGTAGAGGTCAAACAGCCAAATCAGATAATTTTTACCAAAATGTCTGTTTGGGTTTTTTTAGCTTGGATAAAGGAAGCAATGATCACACCGTGATTTCAAGCCCTTTGTAGTTCTCTGAGCTCCCTGGCCTTGGCCACGGGCTCTGTGTAAAGCACGGACATCTTGACTCAGGTTTTTCAGGCAGTACATCCTTCCTTTAGGCAAAGTCCACGACCCTTTGCATCTAGGTTTGTCCCATGCCAGCTTTGCCTGAAGGCAACTTCTTGCTCATTTCCCTGAACTGATGCTCACCCCACTTTTGCTTTGTACAGGGACAAAGTGAGAATTTGTAAGCTTAGCAAAATTACTGGAGGGGGATGTCGAGGAAAAGAAAGACTAGATTTTGAGTGTCTTAGAAGCACCTGGTGTTTTCCTATATCAGCCTGTGCCTCGGAGCAAATGGCCTCAGTTTGGGACAGGTGTGACTCAGATCACCACCTATCTGCAATTCTAGTTGCTTCACCCATCAGCAAAGTGCAAGGATCATCAAGAAAACTGTCTACTCAATGTCAGGGGGTTGCAGTGACCCAAATGTCAACTCATACTATTAATAATTGGTTTAGCTAGAGCTGTGAACAGCCTCTGCTTCTTTTATAGCGGAAGAAAAAAGGAAACCTGTGATACTTGGAGTGCTGGTGTGTGTGTGGTCTTTTCCTCATGCAAGCTTACCTGAGAAGTCATTCTTATGTTCATAAGCAGCCTGCCATTACTTTAACCTCTTTTTCTTAGCTGTAGTTCTAATATACCTTCTGCCCAGATATCAGTGTGCCACACAAATGTAACTACTCAGGCAGCAAATGTGGGTTATCTCAGACTACATAGTCAACAAAACACATGCTGTTTTGCACTCCCGTTTCTGATATAGACAGCCTTTGCCTGATACAATACACTTTTGCTGTAGAAAAAACTGACATACCTCTAATAACTGATGGTGATTTGCAATTAGCTGTGAAGTGCAAAGCAACTGTCCTAATTAAAACACAGGAAAAAAGGGCTTTTAGATTTTTACATAGCATTGTACGTACCCTAAAAGTCCTTGGGATATTCCTTGAAAATTACTTGCCTAATTACAAGCATCAGAACTTATAATGATACACCCTTCTTCTCTTACCATGTCTATAAGTACATGAGAATAGTTCCTTCTGCTTTTGTTTGCTCTGACAACTTCAAATAAAGCAAATACAGGTGCCTCCAAACTTTATTTTTCTATCTTTTATGCCAATTTTTACTATTGGATGTCATCGTGGTGTTGTGCTTTGTGCATGAATGCTGAAGGTGAACAGCAAGTAAATGAAAGTAACAAGCCAAAAGCTAAAAGTGCATTTTTATTGCTTTCAAAAATATTATCACTCTTCCTTTCTGTTTTACTCTTGTGCCAGGGGGAGAGGGCAGATTATACTCTGAATTAGACTTGTGAAATTTCTGAATTTGCCAAGAACCTATTGTTATGGTTCTGAAATGATACAGGAAGAACCAGTGACCTGAAACATTGCAGCCAAGGTTGGTGAGGCTGCGAGCACACCCACCATTGCGCAGATGTACTTTGGGCTGTGTAGATACTTGGTTTAACTTGCCGGATGCAAGGCAGGAGCCTGCGATCAGATACATCCAGAAGCTTGTACTAGAGGTGTGAACCACGACAAGTCCAGTTCCTTTTGCAAAGTTCTTGCAAGATAAATAAGCAAAAATATTATGGTACAGATAATATGCTGGTACAGAAGGAGAGAAAATGGACTTATGGAGCCCGAGGCTGCCTGCAGTTTTATTTGGCTGCTTTCCTTGATTTTCATTCCAGGCAGCCAGTACAGAAGAGGCAATACTGTGATACACAGAAAATAAGTTTACCTTTTATAAGATAGCCTTTTTTCGATAAGACCACATCAGTTTAGACCAGCAGAGAATTTTACCTATTTCTTCTCACTGATGCCATTATCAGTCCTCCAGAGCACTGTGTTATTACTTTTTTTCAATATAGAGCACTGATTGCTCTTGAAATGCTGCTGCAGTTTGTCAAAGCAATGAGGTCGGTTCTCATTTATGGAAAGACTTCTTTCTACAACTACAGTAGTGCAGAGGTAGCTTTCAGAAAGCAATAACTGGAGCTCAGCACCTTTAATGTGCCTGTAATTTTTTAAGGTAAGTATACATTACTGTGAGCAACTTTTATAGCCAAGCCATCAGACAAAACATTGCATGTAAACACACTAAAGCCTTTAAGGAGAAGGGAATAAATGAAAACTATGATGGTTACAGGCTTTTTGATAGTCTATCCTTAAGAAAATTCCCCTTTGTGACAGCTGTATTCCTACTGATACTCTCCACCAGGCAGACTACTTTTGTCTATTAATCAGACATACATGTGCTAACAATACTGAGTCCTTTGATAGCAAAGCAAAAATCAATGAAGCTGAAGTCAGGGATAGTTTGATTTCTATCAGAGTCTCAGCATGGTGTAAGATGAGTTTTCTTCTACTGATCAGCACATCTGAGTCTGAAATATTGGTGGGTTTTGTAAGGAGAGGATTTATTGTTTTAATAATCATACTAGGTATTTAGTTTTCCTATGTCTCCAGGCTAATTTCAGAGAAAACAATGATGAGATAGGAGAGATGTGGCTGCCCAATGCTGCAGGCAGATGTGATTAGGTTTATACTTATTTTTCAAGTGGTATATTGTGTTATTAAATTTGCTAAACACCCTTGAGAACAGGAGACAGGGCAAAAAGGCTTGTAAAACCACTCACATGCTTGAAAGTGGCATTGTCAAAATTTCCAACCATTGAACTCCCTGAAAATGATAAAATGTTATTGGAAAATTATCTTACCAATTCTACCGACCTTCAGATAATGTAAAGGACCATCTTCCTACTGTAGTAGCAGCTTATATCACTTAGGGATATGTCCCCTGCATGGTAAACCAAACCACCAGACTTCTCATGCATTTCAAGCAGCTTGATGGTTAGAGGTGGGACCTGAGGTAGCGATCACAACATGAATAGTCCCTATTAAATTCAAGCTCTGTGTGTGTGCTCATTTATCGGAAAACCTGAAATCGCTTGATGTTTTTTATCTGGGTTCTTTCTCTTCTTTCTGAGCAATAATGCCACCAACTAATTATATCTGAAGAGAGATCCCTTGAGAGAAGGCTGACATCTGTGTCACACGCTGACTGCTCTATTAGAGTCTACTGTTCTATGCAGTCAGTGTCTGATCAGGTTTCATGTGCCTCGAAAGCCAGACAACCTGCAATAGGATACTCCTAGGCAGTGAAAGCACATTAAATATTTAAACACAGAATTTGACATCATCCATTAGGTCTATTAAAGAATCTCACTTCTTGCTGCCAAAACTAACCACACAGCTTACCAACTGTATGACTTTTAAAATTACTAACTTTCTGCTTCTTATGCCCTCCATGAATGTTTCCATGCTAGTTTCCAATGTTTCCATGATACTGCCAGCAATCTCTATGCAAGTTTCTAATGCTATTCTCACTGAAGATAATGGCACTTAAATTAGTTTTGTACTGTATAGGAGAAGGGAAGTAATAATTTATAGCAGAGACATAAATGAACAATTTTTTATGAAGGAAATAAATTCTTAATTTGTCAGAAAAATCTGAATTCATCATGCAAAATATTTTATTGTAAGACCTCTTTGGTCTAGTATCAAATCACTGAGAACCCCAGAAGGGAGGCAAGCGGTGCCTTGCCAATTCTTGGAATGAACTCCTGGAGAAAAATAAAAATAAAAACTAAATAACTTCCCTGTGGCCACACATTGACTGCAAAGGCAAAGCTGAACATTACAGCCAGGTTTTGTGACTGTCAGTGCTGTCCTTAGATTGGTAAGGATGTTGTCTATCTCTGGAAAATGCCACAGTGTTTTTCCTCAAAACACTCAGCATTGCTCTAGTTCTGCTCCATCTGGAATCAGTTAATATTAAGCCTATACTCCATACATAAAATAATGATACCATATTGGAATTGTATTTTACTTTCCCAGAAATATTGGCAACATTCTTACAATAATAAAAGCCCACTGCATTGTGGATTTCTTTTCCCCTTAAAATATTTAGGGTTTATTTCTAGATAAATCTCTTTGGTGCTTCTTGGGTCACCAGTTCTTTCTGTGGCTTTCATCAGAAAGAAAACTTTGTTCCTGTTTTGTCTGATTTCATAATCTCGTAGCCACCTTTGTTGATTCAAGAAAAAAGATTACTTTATGCTCATCCCATTGTCTGTTTTTTCTAAATTTTTTGCAGGGCTCTGGAAAAGCAACTTTGGAAAAGAAACCTACTCATTGTTCTTTAATTTTAGTATCGCCTCTAAATTAATGTCCTGAGAAACTGTTCCGCTTCAGAAATTATTCAACTTTCTTCATTCTGTTACTATTTAGACCACTATCACTGTATGGTTTCAACAGGAGAGTAGTTAAAGTAAGAAAGCAGAGCTAAATAGCAGAATATTATCATTTTTGATGGATCTGCAGTACTTGGCTGATGTGACACTGTGATAACTTTAAACATTGATGCTGAAGTTAAAAAATGCTGCTTTCAGGTTATGTTGACGTAGAACATTTGTATACAAAATGATGTTATGTCAGTAAGTGTGGTATTACACAATAATAGCAAAAATGTTGAGAAATTATATTTAGGAAAAAAGAAACAATGAGTTGTTTGCTTTTTTAAGGGGAGAAAAACTAGTATGTTGTGGGTTTTTTTTAAAAGCATTTGTCTGAAGAAACCTAGTTTGTTTTGTTTCAAAGAGGTGGGCAGTGTTGCTCATATGTTAATCATGGTTCTAACTTCATGGTAGCTTCTAACTTAAAGGTAACTTCAGCTGGCAATGTAACGTCTAAGCAAGTGTAGGAGTAGAGAGGCATGACAGGAGGATATGAAAGTGATGACAGAAGGTATAATCTTTGGCCAGGAACAATAACCTACTGCTTCATCTACATGGTCTGACTGCAGGAACCACTTTGGGCTGAGGTCTGATGTGACTGCCAGCATATCCCGGAGGAAGCAAAGTGTATCTACTGCTTAGCATAGTCCCCAAGGGACACTTACCTGCTGTGGGGTGGACCTTGCCAGCTTCTCTTCAGTTTTTCTTGAGAGGGCTGCAGCATCATCTGTCGTCAGAGAGCTTTGACACTGGATGTGTGCAGCTGAGTAGTCTTAGAGTAAAAAGAGCTCCAGCTGCCCACAGGACTCAACAGGGATGGTGGCTACCAACTCCTGTGAGTAACCTGGAGTTCAGTGTGCTCTTGGGCTTGCTCTAAAATGTACCATGGGTGACAGTGCGCAAGTCTTTTTGGTATGCTGTTCTCTCTGCTCTATAGAGTAACTTCTGTGAGAGCAGGAGTCCTTCTGTACAAATCAGTTTGGGGGTTTGCCTCCATGTCTATGCTTCCAGTTGAAATCAACTCCAGTCTTTGCCTCATCATTTGGTAAACTGCTTTTTCAAATTTTTTTCTTCCAGCTAATGCAGACTTGACTGGTTTTCCTTCCCAAAATGAAGATGTCTGTGGTTTCTCACATACACAAAGCTGTGGGCAATGAACAGAAAGAAATATAGCACTGACGTATTTATTCAGGGCAAAAAAAAAGATCCTTCAATTATACAAAATCTACCACTGACATCAGATACTTAAAAAATAGGTCAAGTTTCTGAAGCTGGCATTTTCAAAGTTAAGAAGAACTTCCTGGACACAGGTTAAGGATAAGGTAGTAAGGTCAAGGGGGGACAGAGAAATATCTTTTGTCACAAGGAAATGAACTTAACCAGGTTCCTTACTTCTTCAGTTCATCTCTGCTTTCTTTACCTTGGCCCTTTGCAGCTTTCTCACCTGCATCTCCAACTCCATTCTCCTGTCTGCAAACCCCCACCCTTCCCCATCTGGCTCTCCTTTTCACTTCAGCCTGACTCAGTGCTTGCCACATACCTAAGGAATCAGTACAATGCCTAACCTGCTCCTCACTCTCTACACTGCTCCAGAGATGCTGTCTCCTGCTTACCTGTTATCTTTTTTACATTCTTGGCTGGTTCAATGCACCTCTAGGAAGCAGATCTCTATCTCTTGATACTAGAAACTGGAGTGTCACTTTATTGGCAAAACGTAAGTCTTATTAAAAGCTTTTGATGTGATTCAAAGTTACATGAAATGTAAGAGATATCATAATAGCTGATCCCACTTTTACTACTCCAAGACTGAACTGTACAGTGTATTTTGTATCATCCTGTCTTCCCTCAATTGTAAACCATTATTCACATAAGTAATTCCGTCTCAGTTGCATTGCTGTGCATCATAATAGAGATTTTCTTCTTTTCGTGTTTTTTTCCTATTTGGTTTTGCCTAAACTTTTCCAGACTTAAAGATTTGCTCTCTGAGTTTGCTTCTCTGAGTAATTTGGCTTTAGCTTCTCTTTGCTTTTGAAGTTCTTCTGCTAGTGCCCTGCTTCATGATCTGAACAAAAATGACCTTTGAGGAGGCAAACAATCTTGCAGTCTTTGCTTAGTAAAGAACTGATTGAAAAGCGGTATCCCATTTCCTCTGAAAATGTCTGGGTTTTTTTCCCTTGCTAAGCTTTTGCCAAAAGAAGTGGAACATTTCTTACATTTCTAGCACTTTCCAGTTTCTCAATGTGTCTGTGCTGTTTGCCACTGCTTGCATTGAATCTGAAGTACCCACCACCGCTGCGGGATTTCATATCACACACTAAAGAGAACCAGCAAATACAGTAACAGCTTCAAATACACTGAAACAGTGGAAAAGCACAGAAGGAAATAATTACCACTTTATTTGTGTTATTAGGCTGGACTGACACAACCCCTTTCAGCACGCCATCTGTCTTTGGTTAAAATGGAAAGGTTTCTTATGAAATGATGCATTTGCAAGGGGTTCACAGCTGCATAGCCAACCAAATCTTTTAGCATCTGTTCGGTCCAAAGAGATCTGGACTTAATGTACCTTTGAAAGAATATTCTTGAAATGGTGCTTTACTTCAGGTAGTCCTCTTCTGATGTGTCAGTGGTTAATAGCACCGTCAGTGGTGAGCTGCGTACTTTGTTGCTTGGAAAGGTCAGGAAGGAGGCTAATGTGAGCCTGGCCAGCTGCCTGGAAAAAAATGACCTATTAAAGCAAGGCCAGAATGGACTGTGCATTATTTTTTTGTGCTTTTGTTGTTCTAAATTTACTAATGGGGTTATCAAATGGGACTGTGGAAGGAACACCCAGTGGAGTGAGCGGGTTTGTGTGACCTGAGAAGGCCTGCTGTCCAACTGTCTCTAGGCTTTTTACCTTTTCGGGTCCATTCCAGGTTTTCAAATCTATACCATGTGAGAGACTGACATTTTTATAGCTGTAAGAAGACTATGACTATGCACAGAGAAGAGCATTATGTGGTCACCGACATTGCAAGTGGGTCTTGCTTTGCCACCAGGCAATGATAAACGGTAGTAACAATCATAGCATACATTCAGTCAGTAATGAATGCGTTTCAGACTACAACAGTTTTGTTCTTGTCAGTTTTCCACTGTGTTTGTTAACTGAAGAGAATGATGAGTTTACTCTTACTTGAGCATTCACCTTAAATGTGTTTGTGTTTAGTAATCTCTTCGTATGAAGCACAAGAAATGACTGGGTGCCAAAAAAGGACTAAATATTTATATAGCAGTCCAGAAAGGTCATGGCATTGTGCAAAGGGATAAAGATAATCATGCACAATGCCATGACAGTTGATAGTCTTATTTAAAAGGCAAACAAAATGGCTATCTCCAGATATGATTTATATGTCTGTGCAACTAAGACCATGCATGCATAGTCATTCCAGAACTAGGACATAACAAAGTTGCTGCTGCTGCTGTGCCGTACATTTACACATAAACAATTAATCCAGCAGGTCCAGTGCATGTTCAAATTGACAGGTATGCATAGATCAATATTATGGACATACATAGTAGCACCAGCACATCCGGGTCTGGGTCTCCTGCTAGCCCAAAAGGCCTGGCTACTCTCACTGCAGGTTTTAAACCAGTCAGTGAGACCCACTCTGATGTGAAGATACTGTAGGTGCAGGCAGCCAGCTGTCTTTGGCATCATGTTGGTGGGAGCAGCAGCCAAACCACCTCAGCCCCGTGGGACCGAACCTAGCTTGCCATGGAAGATGGGCCAAGCTGTGTGGGACAGCAGTGGAAGTAGTTCTCCTACCCAGCAAAAGCCTCAGCAGCAGCAGAAGCAGCCAGCCTGTGTCTCCCAAGCTCTTCATACCCTGGCTGTGTCTCTGTTCTTCCCTTTTCTTCTTATTTCCAGGAGATGTGTTAGGGACAGCTTGGTGTTGGACCATCATCCTTGGGGCAGCACAATTAAAATTGTTGTTATTTTGATGTTATTATGATGTTAAGAAGCTGTAAGTTGGCTGGTACATTACATTCTTCTGCCATAGAGGTCTGGTCTTTTGTCTGATGCAGAGAAGTTGGGAAAGGGCTCATTCTTGCAAGGCATGATCAGCTTGATGTATGTGAGCAGTTCTGTTAAAACCAGCAGACCTACTTGGAGAGCGAAGATAGGTACTTGCAGTAGGATTTACAGAATCTGAGATTGCCTTTTAAACAGCTATTTAGTTTAAAGATTAGATACCCAGTTTCTTTGTCAGAAAGGTTTCCCTCATCTTCAGATAAAGGAGGCAGAAATTCCTGTTAGCTCTTGTTCTGCAGCTGCAAGTCTTAGGTCAGTTTTTGGTCCAAGTCCTCCTGCAAGAATAGTTCCAGATGTGAAGATCTGGATGTGGCTGCCATGCTCTGGGGTTATCCGAGTCTCTCACTCCCACAGCTTCAGGTGCTCTCCCTAACAGCTTGAAAGCTCTGGTATCGCTGGCCTTCAAGCAGTCTGTCTGATGGGATTGCTCTGCAGCCATGGCTATAGATATGGGCCCATAAACAGCTTGCCTGTGCAATCTGGAATGTCAGCTAGTAGACTAGTTCCCTGACAGTAATACAAGGACAATTTGGTGTAATGGGTCCATTCCCACCAGATACATTGGGCCCCACAAACCACGTTGTCCAGTGATGTGTTCTGTCAGAATTCCCACATTTCTAGCAAACTGCCTCCCTTGAGCCCTGAGTTATGACTGAAGACACTAGATGCCATTTCATGCAGAAGTGTGATCATCTAGAAAGTAAAAGATCTAAATAAATAACTCAAAACCAGTTCAGTTCCTCAAAAGTGAAGATATAGTGCTGAGTAGTATTTTGGCATTCGCTATTGCTCATTCTGATGAGAGTCGGTGGACTGCACTACTTGACTTAAATGGGCATTAAGAGGGGCCATTAAAATTTGACTGTCCTTAATCAAATTAGCCTATCACATATAAACCAGCCTTCCCACACATTAATTTTCTTAGTGTGTTTTTCTGGTGTATGTTTCTATTTTTCTTTTCCCTTGTTCTTTGACAAGGAAAGGAGAATTATCGGATTATTTGAACAATTTCTGCCAGCTTCCCCAAGGTAATGCATTCACCATCACCCCATCAATTAGTAGTGATATAAACACAGGTGGCTAAAACCCGTTCTACCAGTGTGTGCTGTTGTTTTGCCTGAGTTATTCTTGAATTTTGATATGCTGCATAGCAGAACTAGAGGGCAAATCATCTTGAATCTTGTGTGTCCATTTGCTGGCAGTATGTTTTCTAAAGAATACACAACATATTAGCCATCCTTCTCCATTTAAATAATGAAATTTTGTTCTAGAATTCTGAAAACAAGGTCAGGCAAGGACTTTTTTTAATGGAGAAACAACATCTGTTTCTTGTGTATTACCATCTTTTATATAGGAAATGTGATTACTTCCTCTGTTCCATTTGATGATGCTAGTGTTGTTTTACATTGCTAGTTACATTTTTCTTTCTAATTTGAGCATTTTTGTTATCCAGCTGGTGTTCAAAAATCAAGCCTTACTTTCCAGATGTCATAGTAGAGAAAAGGTTCAACTTCAAGGATAATTTTAGTAAAAATATATGAATGATGTTAGGGTTCTTGTGGGGAAAAACAACGATGAGCACAGGAGAGGTGGTGAGTTCATTAAACTAGCAGAGAGAAAAACCCAGAGCAGGTCACAAAGCATCAAGGATAGCTCTGAAATCATTGCTCTGAGTAGCAAAGGAAAGATGAGAGGTAGTTAAAAGTGGATTTTTGAAGGAGAAAACAAACTGTGACAGCCCTGTTACAACAACATTTTCATGCTTCAGCCTGTGTTTTATGACTTGCTTCAAGTGAGGTGGACAGAACTGGGTAAGACTGAATAAACAAAGGATGCTTCTTACTTCAGTACATATCAGATATGGCCCTGACAACAGTTTGACAGGGTAGGTGTTCAGACCAAAATCAAACAGGTGGTACAGTAAGAACAAGGATATCTATAAAGCTATTTGTGAATTTGAGATGTAATGTAGAAGATGTAGTAACAAATGCTTTTTATATGGAGACAGATGAGTGTTTAAAAATGGGCCTAAGATTTGACAGCTTTGGCTGGGAGAGAAGTAATGAGATGGGAAGACATAATGTGTACGATATACAGTGCCTTTTTACAGTGCATCTTGTGACCCTGCTCTTTAGGTCTCCTCATTACTAAACCCTTCACCTAGCCCTGACCAGACATCTGGAAGCCATTCATGAAGAGCTAAGCTGTGGACTAACATTCCTGGTGTACATAGGAGGATGATTTCAAGACTCCACAAGGCAAACAAAGTTGAAAGGAAGAAAGAGTTCTTATTTAAGCAATGTTAGGTGTGGTATGTTTGTTCACCAAAGCCTGGAGTATGTTTTTATGCACCCAAGCAACAGGACTAGGAATATTGTCCTTGTTCCCTCTCAGGAAACATGCCATCTCAGCCTGAATCCCCTGCCTGGTGGGGAAATAACATCTTCCCAACTAGTGAGCCCCATCTTGTAATTTCTTACTTTACACTATACTCACTAACTAGGAAGTTACTCTTTTCATAGCAGTAATCTTAAACAGGAATTTGTCACTCCTGAGATATTCATAGCAGAGCTGGAAACAAAGGATCCTCTGTGCTTGACAGAAGCATTTTTCACCTATCATAATTTAAAGTACTGGTAACACATTTCTGCTAAGATTCAGTGCTCCCCATGCTACAGAAACACCACCCCCATGTCTCTGCTAAGGCCTGTTGCATGAAAGGATTGGGAAGCTGGCAAGGACTTTGCTTCCATGAGTAGCAGGGAAAATGCAGGAAAGGACAGTGATTCCTCCACCCTGCCATGTCTAGTGTTAGGGGGAGAGCGAGCTACGTGGCACTGTGAATCAAGTGTGTGAGCCTGGAGAGCCCTGGAGAGTGGGATCCAAAGGGATGAACTGGACAAAGCTTTGCTCTGGTTTTGGTTTTGGTGTCGTGTCCCCCCCCCCTGCCATGAATGAAGGTTAGAACTCTAACAACAAAGCACCAGGACAAAATGGATAATCATGATGACACTGAAAGCTGTTAAGCATCTCTAGCCACTCTCTGAAGGAACCAAAGGTACGCTATACGACACTGATAAAAGAAGTAGTTCATGATAAGACTAAGAGTGGTGCGGCCACTTGCAACAGAAAGTGCGTTCCTCAAATTAAAAAAGCTTGATACACTCTGTCTGACCTTAGTCTGCCATCAGTCACAGACACTTTTGCAATATAACACACTGTTGGTGACAGTTTGAAAAATTAAAGAATGATTGAAGATCCATCTTCAATCCAAATATAGGCATCTGGAAATAAGTACGCCACAGCACATGGACCAGGGCTTAGCACTGAAATTGCACCAGGTGTTGCATAGTATGCAGTATATGGCATGCACTAATCTGCATTGTTAATTAACTATCTCTTGTTTGCCCTTGTGGCGCAGAAGTTCATGCGAAATCCCAAAGTCCAGTTTTTGGGCTCTTCTCAGTGAACACCTCCCACCCCAGCTGCATCGTCATTTCAGATGTTCCCTGGAAAAAGACAGTTTCTTGATCAATGCAGAGGAAACAGCCACTGCCAAGCTGTTAACAGCCCCCATTGATCTCTGCTTGCTTCCTGAACTGCATCGTGTGCTGATTGACTCAAGCTAAAATTTGCATTATTCATTATGTTCTTATTTATTTATGATATTCGCAGGAATCTTGCAAGAGGTTTTCTTTCCCTGGCTGCCACCTCCTCAGCATAACCTAGGCTAGGAAGGAAAATGACTCAAGTGGGGAATAAAAAAAGGAGAGCAGATAAAGCTCATATCTCAGTGAAGACTGCACAGTCCAGCTACTAGTGATGGCAAAATACAACAGACTTTATCTCAGAGAGGTGTTTCCAATGCAGTGCATTGCTTATGGGAGAAGGATGGAAGCGAGTCACATCCCAGCGTCAGGGAATCTTTGCTGTAGTTACAAAGTGCCGCAGTCGGCACAAGTTTCACTAAGCAGGAGAGTTTTGTGGTACTCTTTTTGTGAACATGGAACATCTGCTTAGGCTTGAGCAAAATTTAAGGCTTAAGTGCATAGCTGTCAAAACCGAAGTTCCAAAGTCCATCTGCCATTGGCTTTAATTACTCAGGTATTTGAAACATGGTCTGTACTTAAAGGACAGAGGATGACTAATATAGGCTGGTTTATTTACTTTTTTTCATTCCACAGTTTATAATGCTTAATGTATTTTTAATTATAACAATAAAGAAAAGCTCTAAGCTTTATCTTTAGGATAAAATCATAACAATACACTTACAGGAAAGTAGGTCTTTTGACCAAACGTATTATTTTTTTTATCATAGTGCATTACAAAGCTGCTTTTAGAGTCCACAAAAATTCTTCAGTGTCTAAAATAACCATCTGGAAACATTGTGATACAGTAGCATTGACTGAGAGCAAAAGTCAAAGTGGTATGCCTTTTATTCAAAAAATTTCCAGATACAAACCAGAATTGTCAGGTTTTGTGACTAGATTAATCCTCATGCAGCACCAACCATGCAGCATGAATGTTACCTGACAGTGCACGATATGTGAAGAGCTTTATTTACAAAAAATTGATGACTAATACTACATCTTAGACTTCCCATGATGGCCACTGCTTTAAAGAAGAAAGGAAGTGGGGGTCTTGCTCTAGTTGCTCTACACAGTCTTCTTTCAGAAAAGTCAAATGGACCTGACAAGAGCTGCCTGCCAAACAAGAAAAAAACCCAACCAAAAACCTTAGAAAAGGATGAGTCAGAAACTGAAGCAGTGAGCTCAGAATCTTGAAACCCTCCTTAGATCGACACTCTTTTTATAAAAGCCTTCCTTGTCAATATCTCTGGCTCCAAATTGTGTTTCATGGGGACCTACTCACAGAGCACATCGTCAGCACTGTTTCTGAAGTGGAGCAGAAAATTTCCACCACTGTATTTATTGATCAGAAAATGCTGCTTCATAATTAGGCTTCTTTTCTTTTTTTTATGCTTGCTTATGTGAAATACCACTCTGAAAGAAGTCAGTGAGGTATTCCAATAGTGGTGAAGTCTTCCCTTTTCCATTTCCCAAATGTAAGTCTTGTGTTTACCATTTAAAATTGACATACTTTCTAATAGTTTTAATTTTGTAAACATTTTAAAATGGTAACCTTTTAAAGTCAAAGTAAAAAGCTATCATTCAAATAAATAGTAAGTATTTTACACAGTCCAGAACAAAATCCTTAAAATACTTTCTGTATATGGGAAACAAATTTTGTTTCAAACTTGGATTCACTACAAAAGTGAACTTGAAACATCAAAACCTCCTCATGGCACACAATTTCTGCATTTAAATCAGTTCTATTCACTCCAAAATACTGGGCTGATGTCTCATTAGATGTCTCGTTACACCTAGCGGAGTGCACGTTTGGAGGAATTCAGTAGGGGAAGGTCACCAGGAAGGACATCATGGCCAGCGAGCTCCTGAATTGGCCATGACTGCAGTAGCTCCAGACCTGGTAACTCACTCAGGTAGTGAATCATGCTGAGAGGTAGGATTTTTAATTCATCTGGATTTTAGCATTCACAGTAGTGTCTGAACACAGTGCTACACTGTCCTTGTTCTGGTCAGAACCTGTGCCCCTAGGCACAGAGGTTCCCCAAGCAGAGACAACCAAAATCCATGATGATGCGTGGCATTTGGGAGCCTGTCTGAGTTCCTGCTCCCAGGTGTTCTACCAGGCAGCCACCCGTTGCCTGAAACCACACACTGAGAAGGATGCCCTTGGTGGAGACATGGTCTCTTGTTGACTGTTAGAGCTGGCAGACCCTTTTTGGGTTGTCAGGTGTGGAAGTTGCTTACTGGTTGCATTTTAAAACTGAAAAAGGCAGATCATGTATAGACCTATAAAAAAGGAAATTGGTAATAGGAATAATACGTGGGAAGACGGTTATTCTTTTATTTGCCCAAGAGCCCTTGTTATTTGAAGGACCTGTAACGTGGGTTTCATGACATGTTTTAGTAGTTAGAAATATCCAGGTCTCAGCTGCACTGGCCTGGGAAGCACCTTGTAGGCAGCCTGTGGGTTTTGTAGTGTCTTTGAACCATATAAATCAGAAGCAGCTGGTTTTGTGCCACATCTCACTGTAATGCTGAGCTTGATTAAAGTCTGAACACTGATGAGTTCTCTGCCTCCAATTCAAGCTGATCTTTTAACTCTGGCTTTGAAATGTCATCCTGGAAGAAGGCAAGGACAAACACCAGAAAATGTCCCAGGAAGCTTTTAATTGCTTTTCATTCCTCAATTTGCCTTCTCCTCCCTTCCCACTCTGAAACAAGAATTGCTTGGGTTTTTTTCTTTTTAACTAAAACCAAACTATGAGAAAAGCAGGTTTTACCCTACTCTGACAGCTGTATGTGATTTACAGCCCATATTGAGTATGCTGGTTTCATTTCCATCACTTGTCTCACTCAGAGCAAACTTAGCTGTCTGCAGATGTGATCCTAAAAAACTGCACCCCACAAAAGCACTGGCAATCTCGCCCGTTTGAGTTAAGTCAGGCTAGGGGCTTGCTCTGTTATCATTGCTTATTTGTGCTATCTGAGAAAATGTTAGCTCCATGGCTGGTGGATAATAGCAGAGCTCTGTTGATTGCTGGAGGCCAAGACCTCCTGCTTATGAAAACAGCCACTATTTGTCTTCTTTTAATCTGTTAGGATCCTCAGTGGCTGCTAATCAGTGCATTTCCAGTGGAGAACAAAGTCTGAACGTTTAACATCTCCCCTCAATTTACACTGAGTTATTGCTGGGATTTGCCAGTCCCAGCTCCTCCATCTCTGCAGATCTGGACCAGGAATTTGTGGCTGTTTAAGTACACCATGCCCCTGGACAGCACAATTACAGGGAGCCTTTCCCTGTTTCATTTCCAGCTCTACCTTTTCAAGTTGTTTACCTAACAGGGTTGACCTGCGGTCATTCCAGTTACAGTTGGAAGGTATCGGTGTGTCAGTATCTAATCAGGCAGCAACTCCTGGTAATGCATTACCTATCTGGGACTTAGAAACAGAAGTTTGCCTTTTCCTTACCCTAGTTCTCATAAGACATCAATACTGTAATGCTTTATTTTATGAGGCTAATAAATTACAACTTTCTTTCCATGTTCTGTGGAAAGACAAAAAGTTGTTATTATTCTTGCAAAACCACATTAAACAGAGAGCAACAGCAACCAGAGTATTGCTGACATTGCTTAATGAAAACCAGAGCATTGCAGTGGAAAACACACTGGGAAGGACAGCTTCAATTAGAGGAAAAGAGAGATTAAAGATCTCTTTTATACAACCTAGGGAAGGAATGTGAAAGAATGGTGTAATTGAAGGATAAAATGGAAACGGTAAATGGCTTACGATAAGATCAGTACGCAGAGACAGTGAAGCCAGTATTGCTAGGAATATGTGTAGAAGTCCATAAAATCCCCCAAAGCCAATTCAGACTGGAACAGACAGATACAGAGGAAATATCCCAGGAATTGTGAGCATGTAGAAATCCTATTGGATAAGGACAAAAGGTTTGAAAGGGAAGAATGCAAACAGTTTCAAAACCCATCAAGTATTTGTCACATCAAAAAAAAATATTCACTGAAATGGGAGTAGAGTCAGGAAGATCAAAGTCTTTTCCTGAAGGAGACATGAATTAAATTTGGTGACAATTATGCTCTGAAGATACCCCTGTAATCGCAAAATTTGGTCTTCTCAATAGGGAAAATCTGCAGAACTTGGAAAGGTAAAACCACTTAAACTTGAAACTGTTATAAGCATGTGTCATATTTCTTCTTAACACATTGTATAAAAGGGCTTTGACTTAGACAAGTATGTTTTTAATTAATTTAAATTGTTAATTTAACCAGGCTAAGAACAAGGGCAGAGGGGGAGGAAAAGGGGATAAAGGAAATTATTTCAACTTCAAAGAATGTCCAACTGCATTAACAACAAGGGAAACAGGATACCAAGAAAAGAAGATCTTCTGCAAAGCAGTCCTTATTCTCCCTAGGCTTTCTGTAACAATTAAAAAAAATCAGCCTTTTGTTTACTGCTTCTCTGATTTTGAGGCAGGGCTAAGCAATCTTGTTTTCATCCACCTATGGAGCTTTGGAGAGTGGCTCCACCTGAGCAATCTGCCACCCGCCTTCCAGTGCAATCTTTTTTTCAGCACTCCCTGATTGGCAGCACAGCTTAAGTGCTGTTACCTCTTGCAGTTATTATTGCCATCTGATACCGTCGACCACTTTATTCCAAGAAGTGTTTGAATGTACCTACCCATGTCCCAGTTCTTTCTGTTCTTAACTGCTGCCTACCCTGTCTTTGTACCATGGGCTTGTTCTTGTCATTTGGTCCTTTCCACTCTGCTCTTATTCCACAAACTTTCTTTCTGTCTCAGCTATTACAAGCCCTGAGGCTACTCCAGTATGTGTGCATAGGCAGGCATGTATATGCATGTATGTATTTCGTCTGTTCAGGCCATGCCACCTCCCTGCTCCTTTCTGATGGCATTTGGGGTACAGTTGCCTGGCCACATGCAGACATGTGCCGTGGTGGAAGAAGGGGAGCCTGCCCCTGCAGAAGAAGGGAGTTGAAGGTCAGCCCTTAGAGATGTAAGGAGAAGTACATGAGGAAGCTTGGCTGGTGCCTGCCTGTGCCATATCTAGCTCTTTCTAATGCCCTGGGTCCATTAATTTCATCAGTACTTAAAACCCCTCTGGAGTATTTATATTTTTTTTCTTGGGTGTTTCTAAGAGACACAGATAAAGTAATTGGTCCAACAGTAAATCTGCTATGATGTGTTTATAAATACGGGCTTTAGGTTCTCTGGAAAGTTTAGAATTCTGTTTTCAACAATGCAAGTTTACACAGAGGTAGAAACATGGACCAGAAGAACTAGGTCATTATGGGAGTTTCTATTTTTACTTGAAGTAGATGAACATTGACTGACATCTTTACAAAAGGATGACATTATTAGCAGTGGAGGCTGGTGGTGTTGGCAGACTTACCAGCACTGTTGTTTCTCTTTGGTTTAAACTCTGCCCTGGTGAGGCACTAGGGAACGTTCCTGTTGCAGCAGCAGCAGCACTATGTACAGCTATCCACATTAATTAGTCTTGTTAATCAACGAGGTGTGTTTGCCGAGGCTAAATAGTACACTGATGGGATTTTTAATTTAGCAGATTAGCTTCCTTGGCACAGCTCTGTGTCATATAGACATGTTCAGGTTGACCTGCACGATATGCCTGGTAACTGGTACCATGTTTTCCCCAGTGATAAGTGACCATCAGGTGGAACTCATGATCCTGGCCATGAAGCAGAGCAGGACCTGAAGGAGCTCTCTATCAAGAACTGCACCTGGGTAACGCTGATAGCCTAACAGGGCATGCCACCCCTTACACACACTCCAGGTAGGTGATTTCTACCTCCTTTCTTCTTCAGCACATACAGCTTTGTTAACGTTCTGAAAGGAGAATTATTGCAGTGGATAAAGATGATCTAAATCTCTGTTCAGGTAGGTGGGGTCCATCCACCACCGGGAAAGGGAGGTGGGCAAAGGTCGGGCTCTGCTCGCTGCTGTGGCTGAGCAAGTACAGGGAGGTGAGTGGTTTGTCACTGCTGGTATAGAGACTAGCAGTAAGATTGGTTATGAGTCTTCCCAGAAACACCTTTTGTGCCTTTTTACTATCTCACAAATTAGAAAACTTCAAAAGTTATTTGGCAAGGAACAGGAAAATATCTCCAAGCTTAAACTTTAATGGGCTGGAGAAAGCCACTTCCCAGGCAACTCTGATCAGATGGATGTCACTGTGCCCTTCCCATTACCTCCATCCTGCCACACCACGCTGCAGATCCTAGAGAAGGATGGGTCCATAACAAAAGATCCTGCCTGGGCAAGTGCTGTTTCTCGTGTAATCTGCTTTACTTGGGCTGAGTCTAGGGTCACAAAACAGTTGCCTTAGTGGTAGGCTGTTATGACACCAGACGTTTAGCATACCTGAACAACTGTTCAGGGAATTTGGAGGGTTACTGCCTCGTGCCCGTGCTCCTCTGGGAGCTCTTTCCCCCTTGATAGCCTTCGATTGCATCCTGCACATTCCTTGAATATTTTATGCCAAATTTGTCGTCTGGTCAAACAAATCTCAAAAATTTAATTGGGCTGTAAGAGAGTTCATTTATGCTTCCCTGTTCCTCAGTCACTCAGAAGATGCAAAGCCCGCACAAGAGAGGCAGTAATTACCATTTTATATAACATGTATGTAGGTATCTGTGCTTACTCATTTAAAATGACTGCTCTATCTACCGTGAGGAGAGGCTTCATTGTGATATAGGTTTTATGTATATGCCCTTTAGAAACCACAGGTTGAACACCTGACTTTGAAGGTGCAGTGAACCAGATTCTGCCCCTCTTATATGAAATGATCCTTCAGCTTTGACTTTGTTTAGACGAGGCACTGCTGAAAGTACCCTTTAACATAAGCAAAGGTAGAGGAAATGGTCTACTACCTCTTCAAATGAATCAGCATGACTCAGCTTCCCAAAGACATTTTGGCGCTTTAATTGCCACTGACATGGCCTCTAAGACAATCATCATATCAGCCATTTCACAGAAATGAGACTCAGCAATTTTCCTAAAGCTCTTAGGAAAAACAAAAGGTTTGGGAAAGGTATTCATCACAATGAGCGAGACTGAACTGGATGGAGGCAGGTGTGTTTGCTCCTGTCGAAAGTATAGCATTTGAGGCAATTAGAATCACAGTAGCTTTTCTGTGTCCTATTTTAAGTCTTTTGAAGAATATTTGAACGTAACTGAAATTTTAAAAACTCTGTGTATTCCGCGTGGTGTTAGAAAACGTAGATTGAAATATTAATGGAGAATAACATGTTCTTGACATGGGAACTAAGTAGGAACCAATGAAAACATCAAGAGATGTGTAATAAGGTCCTACAGGAAGGAGGAGAATGGCTTCTGGCATGCATTTGGGGCAGAGTGGATGGAATATGGTAAAGATGACAGTGGCATGCCTGGGTAGTTAATTCCCCAGTAGGGGCAGAACAACGAAGACAGTAACATCTGAGACCACTGCAGCCCTGGGCTTCCCACAGAGAAGCAAAGTCCTGCTTTTGAGGAATGAGCAGAAATAAAATCCTGCAAAGCACTATGGCAACCATCACCAGGGATACCATCACAGATCTCAAACGTGTTTATGCAGAAGAATTACAAATCACGGAGTGAGATGATAAACTTGGAAATGGTATTTTAAAAGTAAAAACACTGTCACCTGGTAACAGCAGTGATATAGAAACGTGACACTTGGACTTCTTAATAAAACAAAACTGTTTTTAAAAGATACTGCAGTGATTATCTCCTAGAAATAGCTACAGAGAGTTGTATTTGAAAAATATCTGCAGGCAAGAGAACCGGACATTGTGCAAGAAGGAAAACCAGACCAACAAAGTCACTGCAGTAGAACTATGTGAAGATCTTTAAACAAAACAAAAGTTTTTTTTTAAAAAAACAATATTCACAAAACTATTTCATGGTCCTATGTAAGACCAATACATATACTGACATCACATTTAATCATGTTTATGGATGACGCAAATTCCATTGAGTGTAGTGTGGTCCTCATCGATAGAGTTCTGCTGAGCTATAGTCATATTTCACAAAGGTAGAAACCCCAAACCAATTCTTGGTTCTGTTTGGTTTTAAAGAGGGAAGTGGGAATTGTCATGTCCTGCTCCTGGATGTATCACTGACCTGATCAATCACACTGGGCAACCCACCTACTTGTTTCAAGCTTCTGTCTTTCAAAGGAAGACAAAAGCTTGCTGGAGTGTTGTGAAGATGAGCTACTTACCATTTATGCAGAGGGTTAAACACGTGAAGTGTTGGTTTACAAAATGCTGTATGATGTAATTTGTTGGCATTCTTCACGATTGGCATTTTTTATCATGTATCTTAAATGCTTTTCTCTTCCACCTATACTGCCCATGAGCCATCCTGTTTCTCCACAAGTTCTTCAGTCTCACGTAGCGCTTGTTGACACTGCTCACATCTTCTGCAGAGGTACAGGAAAAGACTGTTATCCTTTATTCATGCTGAGTTCATGAGTGATCCTGTAAGAACAACAGCTATTAGTACAGTCTGTGTAAACAGATGTTTCTGAATCTCACTGCCAGACCTCGTTCAAATGTGAAGCTGAATGGTCTTCACTGGTAGTCAAATGGTTCCAGACTCCTACCCTGTCTCTCTAGGTATATAAATGTCCACCAACCTTTGCAGATAATTCAGTTAATGAAGTTGTGGGTTTTTTTAAATCCAGTATCCCACAAGTGCTCTCGGTCTCTGACAGCATCTCCAGCTGCTGCTACTCGGCTCCCCTGTGAAAAAGGCTGGTGTCCAGGAGCAAGACTGGGTCACCCTGACAGCACGTCTGCACGTCTGCTTCTACCCTATGCCACCTGACAGAGAAAAATGAGCAAGATTGCAGTCTGTATTACTGATGATCAGGCAAGTACAAATCAGAACAATATTTCTAATGTTTGAGATTTGAGAGGAACTAGTAATGTTTTTGTAGTAATAGCCTAATCCTGATTTTGAATAACAAAACACTGTTTCTGAGTAACAGGAAAGACAAAAGAAAAACACAAAGACAAATTATCACACATTCCTTCTCAGTCTCAAAAATATTGTCATCTCTGTATTTTCTTACAGGCTTTTTTGATTCTGATATGGTCGGTGCAATGTTTGCCTCCCACTATGACATCAAAACATTTCTCAATACTTACATCTTGGCTTATGACTTAAGAAAGGAGCACTGTTCTGCTGCGCTATTTAACATTACTCTTCACTATTATTGGCAGAAATACGTTACTGTCACTTGCACACTGACACAAATTCAATCATCCTTTCAGTGGACACTTTACTCAGATTAAATTAACCCATATGCATTGTATAAAAGCATTTCAAGTTAAAATGGTTCAAGTTAGTCAAATAATCAAGCAGCCAAATGATTCATTACAGCTGATATCTTCAGTTACATTAGTATTGCATACTTATCTTTTTTGAAGGCAATTAATTTTTTGCAGTCTGGATTTTCCTACTGCTGTACACATAGGCCTTTATGATTGAATTTGCTTGGAGTGGGGAGCTGTATGGTTATTCTTTCTCCCTTCTAACTTTTTGTCCTGGGTTTCAAGGGTGGCAGAACAGTTGCTTGGTCTGATGCAGGCAGCAGCATCATCATGCTGTGCTTGGAGTACAAAAGCACCCCTGCATGGCACCCACGCTCTGCTGCCTGCCAGGCCGCTGGTTTGCCTTCCACTTGTAGCAGCACTCTGCCCATACTTTTCAAGCCTAAAAGACCACATCTTTGCAGGACAATTTATTCTGAATGATAAACAGTCCAGGTGTTTTTTCCCTAGCTTGTGAAGATTAAGGAAATCAGCAAAGTGTCTCCTAATGATTCAGTGTAACAGTTAAAAATGTCAGGGTTTATTTCTAGATGGATGTGGTCACAGTTTTTGCTTTATAAGTGCATATACCAAGCACAACTCAACTATACTGCCATATGAATCAGAAGTGCCTATACAGAAAGTCTGCTGATGTGGGAGTTTCTAGCATGCATTAGTGAGGAGAAGCTGTGACTCTACCTCGAGTGCTTTTTGAAAGCAAATCTCATGCTCTATTACAAACAGAAGAAACAACTATCTGCATGAAGTACACAGCACAGATACTCTTTGCATCATCTAATGGTGAAGACAGGGGTAGGATGGAATTACTTCACTTTGTATGAGTTCCTGTGAGAAAACCACAGAGCTACAGCTTTCTGCTTGGTTGCAAAAGCATAATTCAGATACTTTGATCTATCTCCTCTTGGCAATTCTATAATCCATGTTTATAGCAAACTATATAGGAAGGGGATAGATTAATTTTCCATTATGTTATGTATCAAAACATTCTAGGGGTAATCCACAAAATATTTCATATAGTGGCTCCCCCATGCCCTCAAGGCTACATGTCTGAAATCAGAACCACTTGCTTCAGGAAAGACGGCAACAATTAAGGGTGGAGGGTGGTTTCCATGTGGTGAAAATCGGTAGGTTTTCACAGCTCCCAGTAGAGCTACCCAGCCTATTTCAGCAGAGAGCTTGGCTCCTTAGATGCCTACACAGCTTTTTGTCGAAGATGACCATTCTTGGAGGTGCACACTGGAGTTAGCAAGCTGCCAGGCAGCCTCAGAGCAAAAGATACAAGACTAAAAACTCCAGACTCAACACATGCTGCTGTTGGGGAAAATCTCAGGTTTTCTAGTGCGCTCTTCCTTGCTCTAAGAACAAGGTAACACTGATGAAATGCCTCGATGAAAACTTCCCATCACAAATTTCAAATAGAAGTAGTAGGAATTTGTGAGTGTATTCAGTGCCAGAGACCTCTGAATTTAGGGGGTTATAATGGAATATAAGGAGCACAAACTGGCCCACCGTTTTTAGTGTTTTTCAAACAGTACAATCTGTACAATCTTTTAGCTATCTGCTAACTTCAATATATTTGCTGATTTGATTTATTTCCTTTATGACCAGTCTGTCAGCTAAGATACAATGGGACTGCAAAAGAACTCTTTAATTTAATGGCTTTCATTAGATTATGAGTTTCTCACTTGAATGAATAAAGACTTACGAGAAATCTAACTTGTGAAGGGCAGCAACAACCACAGACTGAATTTAAACTTATGGAGGGGGCCAGGAGGAGCAAGAAATATTATTATGAACTTTAAAACTGCTGTTAAAATCCATATGGGACCTGTGAACAGAGAAGAAATAGAGAATCTGAATACCCTGATTATTTTTTTTTAACTACAAATGCCTAATAACCAATCATAACATTTTGACATTTAGGTAAATAGCTATTTAGTAGAATTTGAGTACAGCAACTTTTGGTTAGTCCCTTAAATTTAGTGCTGTTCCCACTGAAATAAACTGAAATTGGGAGTGTCCACACTATGCAAGTTGTGTAAGACCAGATGAGCATCTGTTCCATTTTTCCATCTCCAGCACTGACCAGGTCCAGATCCACAGCTTTATTAATGCAGCCTGAAGGCAAAATCTATTGGATTCAGAGGAAAGATTTCCCTGTTAATTTCAGGAGGAGTAAGCCACATGAGTGGCAATTATATATTCTTTTACTATTTTCAAAACAAAAAATAGAACGGAATATTTTGAATACCCACAAAATAGTTGAAGTATGTTGCATTAATCTAAGTTAATACAAGAATAGCCTGAAATTGAAAGAATTATAATAAGGATATCCTCAATTTGGCATGTAAAGGCATATGTACTCTTATCACCGTGACATTTGTCTTTTCGCTGCTGTGCTCCATGGGAGCCACTCTAGTGCTGTCAGTGGTGTCATTTAGTTGAGTCCCAGCCCTTCCTAGAGCCAGGTCACTTGCTGCCCTTTATTGCAGTAACAGCAGATAGTTTATTGGTGAAAAAACCAACCTGGATCATTACCTCAGGGTCCTATAGGCCAGCAGGCGTGGGAAGAAGGACAAATGGTCTGGGGTGTGGATGGGAGCAAGGGGGTCCTAATGAGTCTAGGGAGAGGTAGGAATTAAGAGCTCTGGGTTTTATTGCCCACGAGTCACTGGGCTGTTGCATTACTCCAGTCAAGGACTTAAGCTGGATGAATACTTGTAAAGGGCTTTGGGGTCCTTGCAAAAGAGCATGCTCATGTATTTCCAGAGGTAACCCCAAGGGTCCTAAGGAGAGGGTGAAAGACTCACATTTCCCCAAACTGCTTTCGAAGAGCACAGGCTTCCTGCCCTTTTTGTAGACTTGCTCCCTTTCTTGTTCCAAAGGGCATACCAGCCTTTAAAAAAAAAAAAAAAAGGCAGCTAATTAAGGAAATAGTGACTACCTATTATGCCAGAATCTGTAAAATGTGGGTTTATATTTTATGTACATAGTAAACCAAAACCTTTTGCTCCTTTATATGTTGCTATAGAGATGAATACAAAAAGTCTTCATAGGAGAGATTTTAGGCAATTTTTTAGGCAATTTAAATGCAAGTGATTTATGTGAAAGCCATCATAAAATAATTAAAGAATAGACAGAATTTTCAATTTAACTGTTAGCTTCTGTTTGCTGTGATACTGGAGACTGGAAATTTACTGCTGTAGGGACAAAATACATACTGATGAGAGACTCGGGCAGTGAAGAGTTATCGGGCTGCGGAGACTTTTATAAAAAGAAAGGTAGAATGAGGATATTTTTGAGTATTTTTTTCTAAGGTTTAGCACATGCTTGTTCTAAATTCTCTTTGCTCCCAACACCAAAGAGAGCCCTCTGTGAAACAGACCCTTGATCAAACAGCTTAGAAGTTGTTTTTACTCAAGCTCCTTGTGTAAAAGTTGTTCTCATACAAGTCCTGAGACTACAGCCAGGTACTAAAAGGGAGGAGAAAAAAAGAAATTACTGACCTCCAAACCCTGCTGTTTCATGATAAGCCACACTCCTGGGGTGATATTTCTTCCAGAAACCCAGGTCTTTTTTGTCTTTTCAGAATCAAGTTGTCTGGAAATTGTCCTGGAATGCAAGGGCAAAACAGTCAGAGTGCCTATAACTTCAAGAAATTCATCATGGGCTGCCAAGGTCCCGTATCTCTACAATACGTTTTCAAGTATAGTAACATGCACCTAGATATGAGTATTCTATATGTACTTCCAATTAACGGACACCTAGTTACTGGCTGTCCTAGCCAGTTTTCCAGCACAACAGGATAAAAGCTGCTCACATTGACATTGGTTAATGCCCCAAAGCACATTGAATTGTAGCATGCAAAAGGCAGGATTTCTTTCCCATCTGTTCATGTGTATCAAATACTGCATGAACGTAGATGATGATAATTCATGCCAGTTGGGGTTATTTGGATGTGGTGTTCTGTTTTGAGCTCATCTTTCATCAGACCATGTTCACCAGTGCTTGGGGCCATTTCATCCACTGGCAGTTAGGATCTTTGGAGGCACGGGGGGATTGCTTTGGCTTGTTATTAAATTCCTGTAAGGGAGGATGGCAGGTAGGATTTGGGAGGAAGAAAAGCAGTGGTTTTGCATGGAAGTAGGAAAATACAGTTCCAGTGGGGATGAGATCAGTGTTTGAAGGTATCTGTTGCCAAGGAAATATACGGTATTAGAGAAATAAGATCACAGTTTTCTCCTACGACTGCTTCTCTATTTTGATGAATAGTTACAGTCCAGAGGAAACAGCAACCGGAGGAGAAGCTGCTATTGCCAAACAATTGGGCACACATGGTATTAAGAATAACCTTCTTAAAAAAGGGATAGTAGGATGACGCTTCATGCTCTCATTCGCATTACAGAACGCTCTGGAGTACAAGGATGCCCACGCCCTGAGGCGCATGCCTGAGGCAGTCATCCATCACTTGTCCCATCACTTTCTCAAGTAGGCTTCAAACCTAAGAGACGGAATATTCTTTCTGTGTGAAACTGTGCGTTAACTGAGAAGCAGGTAAAAGTGGATGATGATTTAACTGTTCAGAAAAAATCCTTGTCACTTCTAATCTCCTGTGTTATACACTTGCGTTGGTTTTCTAATCCACTGTATCACCCATCAGGAGATTAGGCACGAGCTATCCAGCCTTCCCCACTTGTAAATGGATTTGAACCATATGGCTTGTAAACCCCGCAGCGGTCCTAATGTGAGTTTAGTTGGGGCCCATGTGCTGCTTCTAAAAAACAAGTATTACTAATGTTTTTACATCAAACTTGTAAAAGTTGAAACTGGTTTTGGGTCTGGATCTGACCTTTCCCAGAGTCTGGGAATGCTGAGATGATTATTAAAAGACTGTGAAGCCAAGGAGTAACAGCAGCGCTTGGTAGTTGTCCACAAAGAAAAGCATTAAGAAGCAGAAAAATTTTTGTGTCGTATAACTTATATGGCCAAAAACCAAGGGACAGTGGTTCGCTGGTGTAATGCCCTGGCTATTCTTATTTGTTCTGTGAAGCATCTCTCTGTGACAGCCACTCAGTCATACAGGTTTGCTTAATTTGTTCAAAGGAATTGAAAATGTTAGGTAGTCCCCTCCTGGTTGTGTTTGTCAAACAGAAGTAAATTATTGTGCTGTGGTTGGACAGCATTATAAAATTAACATTCAGCCAAATGCATATTTTCTTCTACAAAAGATCTTATCAGCTTCTGGAAGAGAAGAGCTGCCTTTTCTTTGCTCAGTTCCCAGTAGAAAGGGTTTGATAAGAATGGCACATTGAAAGTGAAAGGCACCTCTTTAAACCAGCAGTCCATTGCAGTAACAGCTGAGGATGGTTCACTTCTGCGTATTTGCTAGTGTTTGTTCCATCCTCCAAACATGGGTTTTTTGGAAACCTGATCCTTATGAGCTCCAAACACCCATGTGGGCGAGGAATCGTCCTTTATAAAAGGAACACAGCATTTCTTACTCCTTTTCATGAATATTAACCATTTCCTTCTCTGAACATTACAATGATTTGGCTGACTTCTTTGCTTTGCAGATGGGAAAAGTAAGGTTAAAATGAAGAGTACAAAACCCAAGAAAGAAATAATTTAAAGACAGAGTTCTAAAAAAAACCCCCACATTGTTTGTCTTTTTAATATTTAACTTCATAAAAACATTGAGAGTTTGGGTTTTTTTTGTTGATGATCTTGTAGTCATCCTAAAATCCTTCCAAAGGCCCCAGATATAATAAGTAATACTGTAAGTAACACAATAATATCTTATTATCTGAGACATAAATGGAAAATTATTACGGATGATAAAATATTTTTTAGGAGGGAAATGAGCTAAGCAAATATAAAGAATGAGGCGGTACACAGTGCATAACCCATTAGCCTAATTCATATCTGTAAGAAAAGCATCAATTAACTAAGTTTAGAGAGAAAGTTTCTTTCCCTTGGAAACTTGCCTTTTTTTTTTTTTTTTTTTTTTCTTTGTAAGGAAATTACCTTGTTTAACGGGTCATTTATTTCAAAGCTGTCTGCAATAGGGTTTTCTCTCTTTCCTTTGAAATCTCCAGATACAGTCATAGTGAGAGACAGCGAGCTGAAAGAAACTGCAACTCCCTTGTCAGATCACCTGTTAGTCACCCTGGACCTCATCTTTGCCCGCTGACTTTGATTGGGGTAATGATGGGGTATGTTGCTTGGAAATAAAATTCAATAATACTGACCTTTCGGGACAAACTCAGAATACATTTGTATCACTGAATTCCTGCCACCTCTGGACAGTTGTTTGATCTCTTTTTTCCTGTCAAATAACCATCATATAGTCTTACTGTCTGCAAATCTCCCCTGTTGAAGGGAGCACTGCAGTTATTAAAGGAAGACTGCCTGAAAAGAAAAAAAAAGTATACTGTTATAACCTAATTATTGCGCATATGAGAGTAACTGAGGTTGCAGCCTCTACTCCTCTGACCTAAGCTCCATAGCTCTCTGAGATAGGTAGGTAGATGTTGGTATACCCATTTTCTGCATGGGAAATAGAGGGAGAGAGGTTGCATTATCTGCCCCCCTGTAATATAGTGAGTTCTTGACAGGGATGAGATTGGAAATCACAGACTCTCATGCTCCCAGACCTTGCTGCTTTCCTGAGCATCCTCTCCTGAAGGATGAGTCCTGTGAATGTGCCCTATAATACTGGATATTAAATAGTCATACGGTTCACTGAAGCTGGTGGGCTGGTATTGCAGTTCTTCAGACAGAGAAAGGCTAAGCACTCTTCCATTCACTGAGAGCCAGAATGGTAGAAGATACTGTCCAAAACTACAGGAGTAATAGGAAAAACAAAGAAGCCTACACATCATGGCTTATAAGGAAAAAACCGACCCTACCCAACCAATAAAAAGGGGCGAGAATGTCACTTGAAATTATGCCAGGGAACATGCATCTTGGGTTTTTTTTCATTAAGAAATGGTTACATGAATTCAGGTTTATCAGAGCTTCAAGATAAAAAAACGGTTTACCTGGGAGATAGGCTCATTTTCATATTACAGGAATTTTGAGTAAAATACCCTTGGATAAATAAAGCTCAGTTGGATATAGGGCACGGTGAATGGAGAGGTTTGTTTTCAGCTCAGTACCTGGAGGCAGGGATTAACTGCACAGGAGCGAGAGCAAGAGGGTCAGTGTGTTAAGGAAACATTCTCTGGGTACATTTCTTCTACAAGTATCATGAAAACTAAATGGACCTACTAAACGCTGGGGGTTTATTCACTGCCGTTACCGCAGCGAATGCTGGCCGTGCATGGTCTGTATTCTGCAGTACTGCTTACTTTATGATAAACTGATTGTCCTTCCTCATCCTCTGCAACTGCGCTTGGCAACAATAAATGAGTGTGGATGCGTAACACTGCTATAAAGCAAAGCTTTTAGATTTCATGCACCACCTTCTCTAAGCCATGGTAAAAATACAGTTTAGTATAAATATTGAACAGTACTCTGAAGCATGTTATTGCAAAATTGTGGTAAGTTTAAAGTTGGTTGAAGCCACATTGCAGCATAGTGATGCCGTATGCCAGAAATATACCCCCTTATATGCCGACAGCAGAATTAGCAGCCTGTGCTTAAGCATTTAAAAATATTGCAGTTGTAAAGGTTAGGGGGGAGAATTCTGCTTACCTTTTGTGGGCTTTTGTCCTCAAGGCCATCTTCTGAGGGGCAACTGAGTGCCATTCTGGTGTCTTAGTCAACACTGGTCTTGTCCTGAACTACTCGTCTTGCAGAATTAAATTGGTTAAAACTTCAATGACCTTACCTCAGAATACTTTTGTTCATCTGAAAATGTAACTAGAAATATCCAGAATGAAGAAAGAGAAATAAACCAACTAAATAAATGACATTCTTGCTTTACCTAATATTTTCTGCTAGTGTATAATAATTAACAACTACTAGGGGGCAAAAGAAAGTTAATCCATTCTTTAGAAAGCGAAGAGCTGTTTATGACTAACTTCCCAAGTAACCTCAGCTGCCCCAGTACATTCCAGGCAAGACAAGCTGTTTCAGAGATAGCAAGGGATCGGGTTATATTGGAGTGATGTGCTACAAGATCTGCGCTTTGAACTGCATCCAGAAATGAATAGGTCATCAAGGTAGTGCCGAGGAGCTGAGGAAAATGTTCCTACTAGGTAAACTGGTCTAGCTGAGGGATGGCCAGATTCAGCACAAGTTACAGTTCTCTAAAATACGTAGGTGTTTTGGTACACATTACCCAATTTCTACAATTTTCACCAAATCAGGTGTTGGAAAGTTATTAACTTATTTGGTAAAATATTTTGAAGATTAAAAATGTTTTCTAAATGACAGTGAGAATTATATGATTAGTGACTAAATAAAGTGTAAAATTTCGTTTGTTCTCTGGAACTGTGTTTTCAGATAGCAGAGATAATCCTACTTGCAGTTTCTTCCCCAGTGCTTATTGTTCCACACATAGCCACGTCTTACAGCTGCACAGAAACCATAGTCTGCACACCAAATGTTTTACGTGGATGTAAGAAACTTTATTCCCATTTCTCCTGCTACTAATCCCACCATAAAACTGCAAATCTGTCCGGAGCGTCTTTACAGCTACACCAAGGTGATTGGCAGTAGAATTTGTTCTCTGTCAGGCAGTCTCTTGGTTGATGCCCAAGCATTTGAGATGTCTAATTTGCAATGTTGGGTGACATCTGTATCTTCTGCTTCAACACCTTTGCTGTTCTGGAACATTTGAATATTTTTCCTCATATGTGTGTGAAAGGAAAGCCAAAGAGTAATGTTTCATTGTGGCTTATTCCAAATTTCTTTCCAGTATCAACCTCTTTATTTTACCCTAAGAGTGATTTGGCAAAAAATGTCTATCAGTCTCCACCTCTTGAACTTGATCCTGGTAGGTCTCCCCATGTGTCCTGGGCCAACCTGCAAACTCCAGGTTGTTGCCACCTCTGCTGTTTCTGTATTCGTGGTGAGGTGAAATGCAGTGTTAGCACCAAGCAAAGGGTTTGTGGCTGGTTAAACTGATACAGGCGAGAAGCATGTTCACTTTGATAATGGTCACTCTTTACACTGGTGAATGCCACCAATGCTTCCTTCAAAGCAAGCCCATCCTTCACACCTGAACCCTAAAATTGAGCTCAGAGTAGTAGAGACCTGCTGTGACAAAGAGGATTGAGAGTGCCTCCCCCCAGCCATATAACAATATGGGGAAGGGAACCATAGAGAAAAAAAACAGAGAAAAGTTGTTATAGTTCAGAAATGTCTTGGATTGATTCATTAAAGGAATTGTCTTAGATTCACACCACACGAGCAAACTGAAACAGGAGAGTGCATATGGTTGTTTATCTTTTTTCTAGATCTGCTGATTATTTTCCTATGTAAAGCAAAGTGATTCTGTATTGGAAATACAAAACTTGTGCATCATCTGTTCCTGGAAAGATGAGCTCGGGCAAAATGCGTATCAAAGCTGCATAGGTGTGGAGTAGAGAAAGCTATCACTGGTCTGGTGTGCCCTGAGAGAAAGGATCCAGGGAGATCCAGGTCTTCAGAGGGCTGCTGGCCCCCACAGCCTGTGACACAGAAGTCTCCCAGAGACAGCAAGGACACGTGGCTACAGCCTCCTTGGACTGAGGAAAGCTTGAAACACTTCGGTCACAGTAGAGCAGCCAAATGAGTCACACAGTGAGGGTGAGTGAACTTTAACAAGGCGATGGAGAAATCATCTACTATGTGATATAAAATTACTAAGTGAAGCGGAACATTTTTCAGAACAGATAATTGAAACATTCTGTTATCATATATACATATATTTCTATGTCTTCAAAATGATTGTCCTGTTTTTCTCCTTCAAATATTTTTACTTGATTTTTAAATTGCACACAGACATTGAAGGAAATTAACCATCTCCAGAAATGTGGTTTTCCATGTCATGTATTTAGCCGTGTCTAATAACTGATGTTTCAAGTCTGGTGAGTGTATTTAAATGAGGAATCTTACATTTTTCTCATAGCGCACCTGAGTTTTCAATTCAAGGTGAAATTATATTTTTATCATTTTTCTGTTTATCTGGTACAGAGAACACAACCCAAGGTAATGTAAAATGATTACTCTAGCTGATACCAAAATCTAAGGAACAGAGACATAGGTAAACGTCATACAGCTTCTGGGAAAGCGTATTTCTGAAGTGACAGCAATTCTAGTAGAGCCCACAGTGATTGCGAATTCTGCTCTTGGAAATCTTTGATTGGTTTCTTAATATGTACACTATAAATTTTATTTCTTTAAAATGTTTTTAAAGTATGTATATGTGATTTATTTATTTCAGTCATCTCCTGTGTTTTACGTTTCTGTCTCTGTTCTGCAGTTAAAAGTTTATGTTCTAATAACCCAGAAGTAAATTTGAAGGTGCTTCAAGGTTTTAATTTGAAAGGAAAATTGTACTGTAAGATGTAAAGTGTTTTTCAACCCAGTCCTCTGATAGTCTGATGTGCCACGAATCTTACAGCATGTTAGCTATAAATTTAACATGCAGTTCGACAGCTATGTTTGATTTTGGTTCTCTGAATGATTCTGAGGAAATAACAAGAATCCATTCAGACAAAAGCAAGAAACACCAGTCTTTTATTTATGTAACGTTTGAGAAAGTGAATTGTGTTTGCTGATTAATAACCAGGAAAATGAGCAGACTACAGGAACCTTTCAATTCTCTGGCAGAATTTTAGACCTCATTAGCAAAACCCTTTCCCACTCTGGTAGTCCCAAGCAAAATCCCAGGCTATAGGGCTTGGAATTCCTAGTCCCTGATGCAAAAGGTTTTTGCTGCTTTTTTTTCCCCTTCAGTTTTAGCTGTCCTCAGTAACATCAGCAAGGTCATGATGTCCTTTAACTAGGTACAGCTCAGTCACGCAATTGTACGTGTAATCCACCAAACCCACTCAGGAACTGCATGCAAAATTGGTTCCCTTAAGACACTTCAGAGGCAGTTAGCCCAGGTGGTGAAATATTCTCTGATGTCACTTGAAATGCGATGACTCCATTAAATGAAATAAGAAGTGAGCATCAGCAGTCTTGCCATCTGTAACAATACAGATACCTGACATCCATAAGCATGTTGCGTAACAACCAACGTCAATGTTCAGCCTTAGTCTGACTCCAGCTGAATTCAAAGCAAGTTGAGTGGAAGCAAGATCAGCTAGGGAGTTTATTTTTTGTAAAATATAAACATGTTAACAGGAGAAAATACTGTTTTCTTATGTTACAACCTTAATAACCAACATTAAATTTATCTTACAGTTCTGCAGGTAGTGCAGGTTTTAATTACATGTACATGATTAAAAAGAGCAGATACTCAACTGTACACATACACCATGTATTGTACACTTCACTAGAAATTCAGTATTTTTGTGTGTCTCCAATTGGTGTGCCTAATAATTTTACTATGTCTTACTCCATTTAAAAAACTAGCACAAAATATTTAAGTGGTTTTATTATGATTGCATCATTTTGACAAGGTAGAGAGGGACTATATATTTACAAACAGATATACATATTCAAAGCCTCCAAAAAGCCAGCCCTTTCCGTATTTCTTCCTATTTTCTTTCTTCTTCCCTGTACCTTACGCTCATATTCATACAGCTTATGGTGACTTTACTCCTACAAAGTCACGGGTAAGTTATGGAGCTTGTGTTAAGTCTTTAACAAAAGCCACTGAAGCTAGAAAATTGTCTCCAGGAAAAGTACTTGAATCCGTAACACGGCTGCCCTGACGTTGCTCTTGCTGTTAGAATGAGAGTTGAGAGAGGGCTAGGAAACAATTCAGTATGTGAACACAGTCTGTCTTGGAACAACTGCAAATATGAACACCATGGCAAATACAAAGCTGATGTTTAAGCACAGCCTCTTTAAGGAACGTATACCTACTAATGAGGTTTTGGGGAGTGGGGAGAGAGGGGTTGCTAATATTCATTAATTATCTACTGTGGCAAGCAAGATGTTTTGGTGAACTGCAAGGTATCTTCACAAAGGGTTTGCTCCTGCTACTTTGGAACCGCTAGGAGAAGGGTTTGGATTAACTAGGGGATGGAGTACCGACTCCAGCTGGGTACAAGCTGAGGGTTAGGAAGCTGTATGCTAATCCAGCTCCTCCTGCGGACCTATCGTGCTATCACTGAGAGAGAAGTCACTCTTTAATATGCTTACATATAGTGAAGTTGTCACCTGCAACAGCTTTCATCAGAAGCATTAGGCTGTTAAATTGACCACTGTGAATGGCACACACAATTTATTTTATGTTGTACAATAGTCCCAGTTTTGATAGCCAAATGAAGCAGAATTATTAAAGAATTATAGCAACTCTGAGACCATGAATAAAGGGGAGTTATGTGCGGTTTCATATTAAATCATTCAGGCAAAAGTCAGCAAGCAAACCTCCTGGGGGGTAAAGAATCATTAGTGTGTAAAAAGGTGTGGGCTTAGCCCAGATGGTCCCATTAGGTGGGCACATACCTCCTGACAGGTGTTATTTGACCTTCTATGCAAAAGGCATGTGTTAATCTGAGTAAGTCTTGTGGACAGGTTCAAGCAATCTCTTTGAACTAATGCATGTTAACTGGAAAGAAATTAAAAGGCTTGTCTACCAAGGCTTCCCAAGATCTATTTAAATGTTATGTGCCATGTTAAATTGAGAAGAAACACCTCAGCAGCAGAACTGACGCAACAGGAAAAAGCCCTGGTCTTTTCATTGATCAACAAGAATATGATGTCTAGAAACCTAAGAATAACCCTTGCATTAGCACAGAAAGTCTGTGACTTTCTGATATGGACACCACAGATGCTGGCCTCTAAGAAACATCCAGTGTCTTTGACAGATGGTGTGGCATTTTTACACCAGCACTTATCCTACCTCATTATCTCCTCCCTTTGTATGAGCCCAAGTGGAGAGAAGGAAGAAGAAAAAAAAGATTGCTCTCCTTGCTAGCACTCACACAAGAATAAACGCAGCTCTTAAGTATATTTATACTTGAGACTGTACAGAACACAGATAAAATGGCAAAGAGAGCAATACCTGTATCATCAGCAGATTGACCGCTGTGTTTGGTAAAAGAGAATTGTCCTGTGAGAAGTGGAGCTTTTCTAAATTACAGTCATTGGTAACTGTGCTACAGATTAAGGTATTACAGTAATTCGCAGATGGGTTAGCAGGTACAGTGCAAAAAGGCTGCGAAACGTGCACTGTGAGTGCAACTTGTTAGGTACATACTGCTATATGTAGCAGAAATGTAGAAAATACCGCATCCTTGTTATGTACCAACAAATATGTATGGACAAATTTGGGCTTCCCAAATTTACAACCCAACTAGGACTACAAGCCTAAAAATGGAAATTGGGTTGTAACCAGAGATGTTGGATCACAAGCAAACAGCTGCAAAAGCAAAAAGACAAAGGCAAAATGTTAAGCTGATTGGAATTTCACAAGATTGATGTTGTTGCTTAAAGTGCTTGGCTTGATTACATTTAAAAAAAAAATCAAAGTACATAAAAATTAAACCAGAAAACTAATAATATTAACTACATAAGTTATTATAAAAATACAAAAAAAAGATAAATCAAAGAAAAATAAATTAAAACAAACACTGATAAAAGGTAGTAGTAAAGTACAGGTACATAGCCAAAAACTTCTGAACATTTCTAGTACACATTCAGCTGTAAGACACTGCTCACACTCGTAGCCACAAGCAGCAAAAAAGAGACAAACCAAGAAGGGGCTGCTGCTGAGAGGCATAAAATCACTGGCAGCTGCAAGTAGTCGGCTCAGGTCCCCAGTACCTGATGCTGTAACAGATGGGTGAATGAAACGTAATGTCTGAAGATAAAAGACAGGTTGTGGTAGCATTTTAAGGACTCGCCATTTAACATGAATTTCAGTTTCAGCTTAGGTCTTTAATATCTTTATTAAATCTGATATGAAGGAAATACCTACTGCCTTATTTTCTTTACTGCAACTGCTAAAGGAACAAGACTTTTAAGATGTAATCTACTGTTCTGAGGTAACTGTAAATTATTAAAATAAAACTGATAGGAGCAATTCTGAGACAGTTTCAACAAGGTGCTCTGCTTCACTGGTATGGACTCCATCACTTCCCTCTTCTGCCTCCCTCTGCTATGCCCCAAAAATAGAAATTACATAAAATCCTGACAGCCTGTTCTGTGAAACATAAAAGTTTTGGTCTGAGCTCATCCTCTAAGGTAACTGATTCATCAGCACTGCAGTGCTTCATTGGGTTCAGTGGAAAAAACAGCACAGGACAAAAACATTCTTTTTTTCCAAGTAAGAACACAGTAATAAGATTTATAAATGGACAAGACATCTCAGCAACAGCGTGTGAAACAAGTAGAAAACTTCAGATGTCATTAGGCCTAATAGACTCAGAACCTAACGCCACAGAAATTCTCATTTTCGGGAAGCACAGAGTACTATTAGACATCTGTGCTACAATTTTGTTTTCTATCTGCTGGCTGAAAAGCTTTTATTGTCCTAGATATTTTTCCATTCATTCCTAAAGGACTGGAAATCTATACATAAGCATGACAGAAAAGGGATTACATTTTATTTATTCAACCAAAATACTTTACATGATTGTTTCTGTGAGGATCCCAATCCTGTGTGAATGTGCTTAATTTGACACAGAAGATAAGTTCTGCTGCCTAGACTGGCACTATCCATACAGCCGTAATGGACAGCTTTTGCTGGACTGAAGTCAAGACATTCGGCACACTGTAAACTGGATATAATTTATAGAATTGTGACTGTATTATTTTTTTTATCAAAAGAAAATGCTCCTTAGTTTAGCTAGTGTTAGCACAAAGTGAATATTCCACAATTTTTCAGTTGATGTCAGACCACTGATGTTGGACTGGTGTGATACCAGTGCTGTGAACTTTTCATGGGCTAGCATGAATTTAAAATGCTTTTTCATACTTTATGACAAGGCTTATTCTAGTAATTTTACTCTCAAAAACATACTGCATTATCTCTATATTTTACAACCTAAAGCTGTCTTGCAGCAGGAGAAAACCAGAGATTATTACCCTGTACTTTAGCCTTTAAATATTCATATTAGTAGTATTAAAAATATCAATTTTCAGATAAGTCAATTAAAATATGGAAAACATTTCCTAAAATTGAACTGATTTTAAAATCATTTTTATGAAAAATTACTTTTCATATAAACATGAGCCCTAAACATTCAAATGATACCTTAAGAATATCTCTTTTGTTGTTTGTTTTAAAATTGAAGAATGCCCTAAGAATGTTCAACAGTAAACTGTGATTTAGAGACTTTTGGACCAGCACTGGCTAATGCTGATCCAGAAAGTGCCTTCATTCATAGGGAAAACTTATCCATTTTAAAAAGCAAGTGATTATTATATTTTTATATGGAAATTCCACATGTTTATAAAGAAATCCAGTAAAGAGGGATTTGCAGGCTCAGCTTTTCAGTGGAAAAGCTCCTGAGTCTCAGTGAGAGTTGAAGTCTCTGGTAAGATGTCTGTCTTCTGTGTTAGAGACAGAACATTTCATTCTAATGTCAATAAAAGAACTAGAGCTGCATCACAATAATGCTTGTCTTGTGCCTGCATAACAGCCTTCATTCACATGAGTGATCTCTGTAGACCACTACTTGTTCCCCAAACTAAGTACGCTAAGGTTACATTCTATGTCTGTTTTCTTGTATCAGTATAACAACGTGATAAATCACAAATAATGTTAGATGAAAAGTCCACCTCTGTTTCTCCTTCAGTGTAAAGTGCTACATTTCCTTAGTTTTCAAAATGGCCATTGACAAATCCAACTGAACTTCAACTGACGTTACAGTAGAAGCTAGTACTTCATCTTCACCGTTATTTAACAAAAGATATTTCACATTCACAGTAGATTACAATGAAAAAAGTTATTATTTTTCCTACAGAAGACTACAATATAAGATTTAGCTACACTTCAAAAGCCATTTTTTAAAATGGATTGTTGGCCCTAAGGTGGCAGGCAGGCTTCTGAAAGAAAAGGAGGACCAAGAGCAACATTGTCTAATAATTAATTAACGAGAGTGAAGGAATATAACAGGTAGAAATCAATGTTGTGAGATGAAAACATTTCCTTGTAAATACTAGAACCAACTGTCAGTCTCCCTGAAGACAAGAGTGTTTTTGCTGTTGACTTCATTGGAATAGGAATTTGGCTACTAAGGTAAAAGAATTGTATAATGGAGTGAAAGTTCAAACCAAGCAAAGTGGTTACCCAGTGTTACCACTCTCTCAGCCTGCTGTCGATCCCTTTTCATGCCCTACTGATACTTTCTTCTACATTCATTCTTTGCCAAATTCCAGTACGTGAGTTCAGCAATTTTATTAGCTAGTCCATGACTGGTGCCAGCCAAATTTACCCAGTAAAATCACAAATTAATCCTTTTGCACTAAGTGTTTTGATGTTTTTAAAATCAGACACTCCAGAGCCCTATCTGTTTTTGTGGTGACACAAATGCTGCCAAACATGGCCAAAATGTTAGAGATGATATGACAGCATGTGTAAACCAATGGTTGTTATGCATTTTGTTATGTTGCTAAGAAATCAACTCTGTCTTCAGAAATTAAAATGGGATCTACAGATACTCAGAAAACTGCAGGATCGAGCTGTGTCATATATTGCATGAACACCACACTTAAATGGACTGTGTAATTTAAGTTCTGATGGATGTTATATATACATAAGCAGTGCTGCAAACTCTGCAAACTCAGTTAAGCAAACAACCTATGACATAATTTTAACAGAAAGATAAGTTCAGTCTCCATAAATGTAATTTATCTTTGTGTTATGTGTCATCCCACTCCTTTTATTCCAGTGCTCTGTAAGGTCTGAAATCTCACCTCATCTGTACCATCTCATGATAAACAAACTGACTGGACACACAGAATTACTTAGATCCACTGTAATTTAAATCCCTCTATGTGCATTTTAGGCCTAGGGTTATGCACTGGAAGTTTTTAACAACCCTAAGCTTAAATGATTTTGGAAGAATATCTTTTCTGCAGCAGAGAGTAACATGTAAAAAAATCCCCTATACAATCATAATTCCAACCATCATGAAACAGATTATTTTCCTTACACTTAAAATGGGTAAGTATATGTCAGGATGTATTTAAAGGAATGCATTGTAAACCAACATGCCCCAAAGCCATTTAGAAAGTTTTAAACAATTTTGCCTTAAATGCAATGAACACTTCCATATAAAATACTACTCTAGCTGGATTGGGTTTAACAGTTGACATCCAAATCTTATTATCTGTAAATGTTAGTCCATATAAATTCCACTAAAATCTGACTGCAATTAATTCTTCAGACTTAAAAACTACAAACAACCCCCCTCCCCAAAACAATGTTCCGCATGTCAAAAATGGACAGTTATAGGCAATATCACATAGACCCTTTAATAGGAGACAGAGTGTATTATTGTTCAACCATACAAGATGTGGTCTGTGTAAAAGTCAGTTAAGGGGGGCCATCACCTTCTTTTGCGTGTAGCATCATTGTGTGCAATTGTCACAGTGTGCCAAGTCACTCTCTTGATTGATAGAACAAAATATATCCAGACTCTGAATTTTTTGATATATCAGAGGTCAGACCATAGAATTCTTCGATAGCTTGAGCATCTATTTTCTGCAAAATAAATAAAAAAAATCAATGGGCAGTTAGGTAAAATAAATACCAAACACAATCTACATGACTGTGTAAACACAAAAGACAAACCGAGTTATTTGTTTCACGGTAGCAATTTTCAAATTCTGCTTGCAATTTAAGCAGGGAAAGGGTAATGCTCAGGGGCTAAGCCCCATTGGTCTCAGTCATGGAAGTCAATAGGAATGCCTGCCTCAGTGAATCTAACGGATTAGGCTTTTTCCAATAACAGAGAGACTCTTTGGAATGCAGTAGTGAACACTGTTAAAACACATAAATGTGACCGTGTGACCCCGTATTTCTGAAATTTCCAGAAAACGTCTTCAAGACACGTCCCATTCAATGTCCCAGTGCTTACTTTGCCCACTGGATTTACCCTGGGAAATCAGACTTAAGACCTCAGTTTTGTCAAGGTGCCACAACAGCGTAAAGGGTTGGCTTAGTAAAGAATTGCAGAATGCTTAGACAGAAACTGTAACAGCTGTGGGTCAGATCCTGCTTTAAGTTATATTCAGATAAACCCAGATCCATTCCAGAATCCAGATTTTCTTGTAACTTCCCAATTGTTCGAATATTAAAATTGTACAGCAGGGCTAGCTATACGCAGTCCAATTTTTCCAAGTGATACTGCCAAGGATTGCAAAATAGTTCCCGGATATTTCAGGTTCTAATGAATTAAGTTGATTTTATTAGACATAGAAAACATTCCAAATTAAACCCTTGAAGTCTGATATTAAAAACGTTTGATGTTGCTCTGAAAAAAAACAACTCCCTCTGACATTGACAGAGTAAGAACTGCAGGATTAATAGGGGTTTTTGCAGTCTGATTTCCAAACAGAGTTGAGCTACATGTCACATTACAACCAAACTGTGGCTTTGCAGACTAGTAATCTATACCCAGATCTGGATCAGAATTTTAACTACAAATAGAGAAGAGAATATAAACACAAAAGCTGTGCTCGTGACCTTCAGCATACTGACCTCTACAATGTCATCATCAAACAAGAGCCAAAATCCATGACTTTTCACAATAGTAATATAATGTCCCCGATTCGGTCCACTGGAAAGACAAGCAAAAACACAAACCACAAAATATTAGAAGATACTATTGAGTCCATTTTGATAAGTCACATTTCTATATGCAAGCAGACTGAATTATAACTATTATGCATAACGTATTAAACACACCCCTGGTGGTACAGTAGATATTTACTCCTTTCGCCTTTTTACTGATTTGTTGCAAAGACTTCATCAACTGAAAACTAAATGTGTTGTTTTCATCTGTGTCACGACCATTTACAAATTAACCTACAGAACACAACAATTTGCTCATTGCAGGCATCAACTATTGCAAAAATTTTAAAAAAAATCTGAAGTAAATTTAAAGGGGGAAATTGTTTGGTATCGACCATGAATATTTAGTTACATATAGTCATTGAGAAGAGGGAGAACAAGTCATATTCCTAGATCCTCAAGGATTTTTCCGTGTGTTTCATATTTGACAATACCCCATATGTGGGAAGCTTTATTAAAATTATCATTTTCATTGCCTTGACAGGAGACCAAGGTGATCTGTTGTAGGGCCTACACGCTAGCAACATCCGGCCCTCACAGAGTCCTGGCTCCCAAGCTCTCTAAGTGGGCTGATGAGGAAAGAGAGAGCTCCATTAATTCAAGCCAATCTTGTGACTTTTGGGACTTCCCACATTTTTTCAGGCATGCTCTGCCCTTGGCAAATGTCTGGCAATAAGCTTGAGGTATACATGAAAGTATCTTACCTTCCACAGTGAACAACAACGGCTACCAAGTCGTACATCCGATCTAGGTTGACAGCATCGCCAGATGTGTTAAAGAGACGTAACTCCAGAGGAAATACTACACGATAAGACAGCTTAGTATACCTGTGCAATTGCTCCATATACTTGAACCTCTTGAGGTGTAAGGCAAGAATCATTGGCAGTTTTTTTACTCTCATCCTGTGAAACCATTAGAGTGCATATGATAAAGACCTGACCAGTTCAAAGCCATTCTGTCTTTCCTTAATGAGTAAACGTTTGCATTACAAAAGCACTTTGTAAGTAACAATAGTCAACTTCCAGACTAAGACATATGTAATAGCTTTGAATCTGTCTGTAGGCTCTCTGGCCCACATAGAGAATGCAGTTGGGGTGTAAGGCTTCTAGGTATCTAAATACAATAATAATTAAGGAGAAGGTTTGTCAAAGCCCAGGAGGGACATGGTGAAACACCCTGCTCTTCACTTACCTTTTCTGTGCCTCTTGTTTACTGCAGCAAGTTTCGCAGTAGTATTTCTGTTCACTACATAATGTCTCTGTGTTACTGAAGTCTCTGTAAATAAACACAATTATCAGTTCTTAAAGGATCTTTACACTTTTGCCCCACTTGGGCTGATGAAATGGAACCCTTAAAAGACACACAGGATGAAATCCTCTCTCCACCAAGTCCAATTTTCTGGAACATCTGAAGCAACTGTGTTGGGGTTTGCAAAGGGACTTGAAGTATTTGACTGCTACAATGCCCTGTATTAGGAGCTGAGGCCCTCCATATGATACAGATGGAGGGTCAGGTATCTCAAAAAGGGACTTATATCCTGGTCTCGTATGTACCAAGGGGCTGCCTAGACTTGGATGTAGTCACCAAATCCATCCAGTCCCTTTTTAAATTATTTGCAGAACGGAACAGCTTCAGGTGCATTTGTGTCATCCCCAAATAGCTCACAGAAGAAATAAACTGAACTCAGTTTTCTGCATCCTCTAACCTCTTGAACTGCCATCCTTAAGTTATTTGATTATACCTTCTTACTGTCCAAAAAAGGAAAAGGTCAGCTAGTATAGAAGATTTTGTAAATCCTAATCAAGTAAATACACTTGGAAATGTTTCTGGATTGCACTTTTGAAGTGATAGAGGCAGAGGAAGGTTTGATACTGTCTCCCAGTTCACAGACAAGATTTGTTGGAAGTCAGTGCTGATATGCTATGAGGAGTATCTTAGGTACCTAAAACATTTAACTGTAAAAAAATGACAGTAAACTTTTGTCACCTCTAGTGCTACATTGCAGCTGAGCAGGTGTTTTGAGAGCTGTAAATGCAGACATATGCACCTGTCTTCTGCTTTAAGCACACAGGTTGTCTTGTGATTTTGGGCCTTAAACAGATATATCTGAAGTACAGACCTGTCCTGTTGATTGCAGCTACACTGTACCTGATAGACTTCCGAACTCCAGGCAAATTCAGATCTATTTGGGCCCAATAAATTCCATTCTACTATTGCAGTTCACACACTGAATGGCATGGTCTGCTCTCACAGTAGGCAGAACAAGAATCACCTTATAAAGGCAAAGGGAGGATTCTGGATGACTATTTCTTCCTGGCATCATCACCACAGGGGAAGACGGAAGAGCTGAAGACCATATAGATTGCCAGGGCATGGGTATTAGAGGTTATTTACATAACTTCTTAAAAGGGGAGGATTTTCCATTTCCAGGTTCTATGTCCTTTAAGGTTGACAGAGCATACAGAGAGGTACTTCTATGACTGGATATTTATTCTAACTGAGAATGCTTTTACTGGGTTTTTTTCTTTATATGGTCTTAAAGAATTTGATCAGAAAGTGATGAAATTTAGGACAAGATACATCTCTTGAAAGACAAGTTGCAACAGAACTTTGATCATAAAAATATTTTTTTATCTAAAATAAAAACAAAGCATGATAACTGGAAAGGATTTGTTTCAGTGGTAAACATTGATCTTGAACACTGGATTTTACATTTGAATTTAAAGACAAAATTAACTGAATTTAGCCAATTCCTTTGAAAAACATGATAACCTTTCAGGGAATCATAAGTGAAGAGATGAAACTTTAGAAAATGCTAGAGACAGATTATATGTGTGGGGAACGTAATGATGCAAGATTCAGCAGAAAGTCCTTGTGTTGAGTTTTAGGTCTGCTGTTAAGGAAAGAGTCTGATGTTTGTTTTCAAAGCCTACAGTCTTGATTTAAAAGAAAAACAAACTTGTGGAATTCGTTAGTTTCCTTCCTACCTCAAAGTGAAGCTATGGCAATAATATTTTTCTAACATAAAGAAACACATACAGATGGTAGAAATTTCATAGAGATTGGTTTGTTCTGTGCCAAGCCTCCCATGAACATGAATTAAACTCAAAGAGTTTCTGAATTTCTTTTAAAATGTATTAATTACTCTGAAGCCAGTAATACCTAACATTTTAATTTATAAGTTGACTGCTATGGGAATTACATCTGTGAAAGCCAGAGAAATATGCAAATATTTGATAAGCTGAGGGACGTTCCCTTACATCCCTCTTAGCATTTGTTCCTTTGTCTTCCACTTCCACCTGAAAGGCTGTTACCCTACCTACCAAGGCAGCTGAGGCACAGTCACGGAATTTAGGGGCACTACTAATTCCTGTACCAGGAACAAAACTTATGGCATATTTTATAAGCATGAACTCTTTCCTTGGGGGGAGGCATGCAAGTGACAAACAGATGCTTTTGCTGCCCTTTACAACTGCAACTTCCGTAGCTGTTTCATCAATACAGAATGGCACTTCTAACAGATGTTGAACAGTTAGAAACAACAGATCATTGACCAGAGTTCATGCAAAGTCTGCACGTACAAGAACTATAGGCTTGAGGAACTTTTCTTTATACCTGCAGAGCTAGTTTCAAGACTTCCATTAACAGGCCGATCTCCATTCTGTTTACATGGTATTTAACAGAAGAAAGGAATTTTTAAATACACCTACTCAAGATATAATAATTTATCATTGACCTCATATGCTTCCACAGTCCGTCTCTCTACAGCCTCTATGCCACAGTGTGAAAGATGCTTTGTATTGTTTATATGCATAAATAATATGCATTTTCTGTTTTAAGAGATCAGAGAATTCTTAGTGGAATAAAAAAGCACAAGCAGACTAGCTAAAAGTCAGGATCAAATGAACTGGTAAACTTCGCAACTGCTAGTGGAAATAAAAATAATGGGCATGTACTATATTTGTTACTAGACTTCTATTGCCTCAGACCTGATTGTCTACCCTGTGGAGTTAGACTATGCCAGAAGCTTGTAGCCTTTGGACCTCTTATGTACACACGGACCTTTTCAACCTGAAAAGCTACAGAAATAACTATGAAGAACATTCATTTGTAGTGGCAAAGAAATTCCTTCTATTTAAATGTTATCGTGCAGGTTTTTTCTTTAATTTACCTTTTCATTGCAGTAGCACTCAAAGCTGTAAAGACACAGCAAAGCAGTTGTTAAAAAAAAGGAAACAACAAAGTTCCCAAAATGAGTAATAACTTGGCCATTCCTACTAACGGAAACCACAAAAGCACTTACACTTCATTTAATAATGCATAATACCATATAGCAAAAAGAGGAAATCCACAGTCTAACTAAATATAAGTTTTCTAAACAGATAGACATGCTGTTAGTGTAAAAGACTATCAGAGCAAGTGATGACTGTCTTCCTGTTTAATCTGTAAATAGCAACCTGTATCTCTCACCTCAAGAAAAGAAAAAATGGGATTTTGCTTTCCTTCACTTCCAAAAGGAACAATGGGTGGACTTCAAAATGCATGTCGTGCTGTTGGAGTAAAGGCAGATACTATACTGGGATGTATAAACAAACTTTTAGGGCATCCGTTCTTCTCAGGATTGTGTAGATCTCTGCTGGAATATTGTGCCTAATTTTAGGCAACTGCACTTCAAGAAAGATAGTGTCCAAGGGAGAGCTTCAATTGGAGAGAAGGTTGAAGAGTAATGTACATAAGCAGAGATCTAGAGAAGAGAGCCTGTGAAAGAAACGTTGAATGACCTCAGGCTGTTTAACTTAAAAAGAAAGGCGATTACATTCTTCCTGTATGTAAAAGGCTGCTGCTCAGAGGAAGGGAAGCAAGCCCTGGTTTATGCCCAGAGCACCCAGGGCAGGCAGAAACGGGCTTGAACTGAAACAAGAAAGATTCATGTCACACAGCGGGAAAAACTTGTTAATAGTAAGAACAGGAAGGACTGGGATAGACAAGTGAGCTACTACTGCTAGAAGACCTTTTGGAACAGGTTGTGCAAGCATCCTGTCTGAGGTGGAGATAGGGACTAACCTCTTGGGGAGCCTCTCAACCCCACCATCCACCTGTTGGCTTCAATGGTGCAAGTGTAGTTCTTCCACGTTGTAAGCTACAGCCACTGGCTCTTCAGAAATGCTATTGGTACCTTTATTGAAGTATTCTGTGACTTTGCATAAAACAGCCTTTCCAAACAAAACATTTCCAGGAAGCTTAAAAATGAAGAAATGAAATAAAAATATGGAGAAAACTGAAGGACAGATGGTAACTTATGTACAGCAGCTGTTTCTAACAAGTTCACCAGGCTAAGCTGTAAGAAAAAGTCAGTGCTCAGTTTCCAGTAACAGTATAGCACAGAACAAAGTAACAGGTTAGGAAGGACTTGAGAAGATGCACACTTTAGCCTCCTTGCACGTCAGTGTGATTTCAAATTGACTTTGAACACCATAGGGAAAGGCAAGTAATGCTGACAATGAAATGGCTACACTGAAGAATTTAAACGTGTGCAAAGAAAAGCCTGTATACCAATACTGATTCAATTATCGATGACCATGAACAGGCAAAGATACAAGGGGGAAAAAAAGAAAATAATGCGCTCCTTTCCAAAGCTGCTCTTCAGTTTGCTCACTTTTTAAAATGAGGCTAGTTACTGCCATGTGGAATACCTCAGGGCTACAGTATCCTATAGGAGACTGAACAGAAGTTGAGAATGAAAAAACTTACTAGATCTAGTACTTTGAAATGTAAGAGAAGTTACTTAGTACCATTGTGGTATCCTCAGAGAAACCACTGCTTTCTGACTCAAAAAATGGTTAGTACCTCATATACTTTCTCTTTCTGTAACTCTCAGCTTGGGGTGAGATGCCAGGCAACCCTTTCTAGGTATTCCAGAATAACTTTTAAATGCAATTTCAAGCTTGGCAGAAATTTTGGAGCTTGAAAGAGTAATTTGACCAATTGATAATCAGTACCTTAGAGCAGCAACATATTGTCTTAAATCTAGGTATTGGTTTATCAATGCCAAAACTCCAGATATTTTAAATCTTTCAGAATAATAATCCATGCAACTCTGAAAATTATTTTTATCTCTAAAGTATTTGTTCAATACTTAAAGAGTGTACTAGGAGCAGAACCAGAACTTAGAATAAAAGATTTCTCTCCATAATTTTAGGATAAGACATAGAATAAGGAATTTATCTAGTAGAAAACTAGACTTCTGAAATCTTTTGCCCTCTAGGGACTCTATCACTCACTCTGAAAAGCACACACTTGACTTCTAATATGCACATGAGTCCTAATCAACAAAGCACTTGAGCAGAAGCTCACTTTAATCCATTTGAAGCCAATTATTACTCTGTAGCAGTTCTTCTAGATGACAAGGCAATCAATTATTTTCCCCAAGAGATGACTTTTTTTCTCTTTCAAACACATACATTGAAAGAGAAAGTGAGTACACCAAAATACATTAATGCATATTTTGTCATTAGAGGAAATATCCAGTTTACGGTCTTTTTCTTCTCCTTGGGAAAAGTTCAAAACCCCATGTTATTCTGCTTCTCTTTCCTGTACTTCCTAAACCTGCAAAATTTAGCAAAGTCAGACAGAACTATCTGCCAAAGGAGACACATTCATTTACCTTAGACAGTGTGTAATTGATGTGTTCTGCTCCACATCAACAGAAAGGTCAAGAAAATCTTCATCTTTGCTACTAACCTGTTGCAAAAAATATACATGTAAAATAGAGACTTAATAAAATGCCATACATCCAAATGCTGTTTATATCTATTCGCAAATGCTAAAGATAGAGCAATTTCTACAGAAATAAATTACACAAAAATAATTCATTTCATTTTGTTAGTAGCTCTACCAATTCAGCTTTCCTATCACCTAATTTCCATCTCTTCCACTTACCCAAGCCCACCAACCATGGGCCAGTGACCATAATCTACTATTCATTAAAGGGGGGCCACCACTGCCTATATTAGCTGTGACTGGTGCACTACATTATGTTTCCTTGTTATGCAACATAGCCTAATTTCTTAATTTTACTGGAATTTTATTTACCCTTTGTATAATATATTACACTACCTAATCACAGTTTATGCCCTACATAATCACTCTTACTATTAAGGATCCACATAAGTATCTGTCAAGAAATGTCATATTTAACCATGTTATATTTTCTCTCCAGTGAGATTTCAAAAGGCTGGCTTTATATTTCTGGTCAACACAGCTGCATTTCCCCATTGAATGTTGATCCTGATCAATAATTTTGACTAAAAAAAAATAAAAGATCAAAGGTAAAAATAGTAAAGTGATAAAATTTTGCAAAATCATTTTTATTTTGCCAATGTTTTTTAGGCAAAACAGGAGAAAAATTCCAATAAAGAGCTTTTTTTAAGAAAAAGTAACCCCAAACATTTTCAGAATGACAGGTCTTGATTTGTGTTTTGAAAATGATTCTTCACTTAGAGTATTTAATCTTGAAGATGATGTAAAAAAGCTCCAACTCACCCAAACAGACAATTGGTATAATACTTCAACTGAGTTAAAGAGACTGCAGAATTACTTACTGCACATGAATTTAGTCATATTCATAACAACCAATTCTGTTTACAAAATGCTGCAGTAACACTTCATGTTTTGCCTCCTATGACTACATTTCCTTAGACTAACTAAATCAGATGACAGGATAGTGAAGTTCAAATCAAGAACTTCAGTGAGGGGTTGAATCCATTGTTCTGATGCAAGTTCCTCGTCGTCAGATTTCTGCAGTTCTATGGATCTGAAAGTTATATACTACTTTCAGCTCATCTTTGCGTGATGTCAGGGATCCTATAAACACGGTGAATGCAACCCATATCAGTTCTGAATCCAGAGGAACATCTTTAGCAGGATGAATTCTAATATTATCAAGGATGTACAGAGGCATAACACACACACGATTAAAATGAACAGATTAAAAATCCTCCCTGAAGCATGATTTGACCCACAGGGAAGAGGAAACCACAAAACTGGCAGCAATCAACTGCAGTATAAATACACAGCTAGAATCTGAAAGATAGAGCAACAAAGCTTCAGAGAACATTGTGTCTCTATGGCTGGAACTAGAGTTCTGTCAGACACACTGCATATCAAGAAAGAGGTTAAATACTTGGAAAAGTCTTTGGCAAGTATAGTGTTTCATTGGAATACCGCAAAGAAGCTAGGAATTTAGTCACTGATTCCAGCATATCAAATATTTACTGAAGGGGAAGATGAGCTAGCTGGAGTTAGAGTAATACAGACCAAAACAAAAGGTAGTTGGAAAACCAGATTCAATGTGCACTCTTTGTGAGTGAGAATAAGAACTGCTGGAATCTGAATGACACTTCATGCACTACATATAAATGTTTTAGCAAAGCAACATCTTTTAATTCATTTTACTATTTCCTAAAGATTTCAAGATACAATAATACAAGAAAAATAAACTGGAAAAGTATTCTGGGTAGTATAGTATACTTCTGCATTCACAGGAACCTACAGACAAGCCTTCCTACAGCAGCAATACCTGGCACTATTGTTTTCCACAAAGCGGTCACTTTGAGTTAGTTTTGCAGTTGCCCAAGGACACATCCTGACCTCACTACAGTTTGTCTGAGTAAACACTGGCTATTAATTTGGAGTTAGGCCGCAACCTAAAGAAGCATGTCAGTTAAAAATTAATTCTACCTTTTCACTTAATTTAACTTGGTGTTGTTACTTGGGGTTTTATAATTGAAAGAGACTAAAGAATTACTTTTCAATATCTCGTGTTTTCACTTATACAAGCTTGTTCCAAACTTGGTCCAACCCCTTCTTACATGTTGACTATCACTGTATCTCTTTTATCCCCCCTCTCTGATCCAATTCCCTGGAGAAGTCATATTTTCTTGGAGTACAGAGCTATCCTTTATGATTAGAAATATCAGAATATATTCTTTTATACATCTGGTAGGACCTGGGTAGGGTTTATCTCACCTAACTTCAACTGTCTAAAGTTAGATATTTAACCTCAGCTTGCTGTCTGAAGATAGCTTCTCTGGGCACCTTCTCCCATCTTAATGCAAATAATCAAAAGGTGCATTTTCTTTAGGGGAAGTACTTGGCAGCAGTACTGGTCTGAGTTAGAAACACATTATTCATAGGCCAGATCAGTTTGCTGGCCCAACAACTGGAGCCAGGACAAGCTGTATAGAGCAGAATACCTGATACTGTTAAAAATATTGTTTCATGAAATAGCCTACTGACAGGTGGAGAGAGCTTCCTGCAGGAGCTCCTTTGCAATCTCCACCATCTACAGAAGGAGCTGAGAAAACTAGTTCATCCTTGACACCTACCTTTTACAAAGCAAAAGTTATGTGAGGTTAATTCCAACCTGGTCTAGTGGAAGCCGTCCCTGCCCATGGCAAGGAGATTGGAACTAAATGGTCTTTAAGGTCGCTTCCAAACCAAACCATTTGTGATTCTATAATTCTGTGATTTTTGGAAAATCAGTGACACTGTTCTCCCCAAAAGAGACTTTTTTTTGCTATCTGTGTTACTCTTTCACATAGCTACCTCAACCTCAAAGAGAGAAACTTCTTTTTTTTTTTTTTTCTTCAATATTTCTTTTCCCTTTAAGTAGCAGCATGTGATTGAAAACCACATAAATTGATAGGAGACTTGCAATCAGGTTTCCTAACTAAAACTAGTTTTTACTCATGCTTCAAACATCAGAGACTTCAAACTGACAGCCTCTAGAAAATATTAGGGAGATAAAAGAAAACATATGGTTTGTTAATAACAAACCCTCTGTATGCCAGTCACATTCTTAGGATTCAATTAACACAAATTCATCTTAATATTTCACTTATTTGTGGAATAATTATGTGAATCTCTTTTCCCAAAGTTACAGTAATAAGGAAGGGTATTGATTAACTAGCAAGGATTTTAACTGTAGAGATATGTATTAGGACAGCAAGACTTGGCATAGGTTAGCCAAGTAATGCTTAGAAAAATAAATTTTTAGAAAAGAATATACTCACTTCAAGAAGTAAAGTCTACAGGAATATCCACAATTCTCAGATGTCTGAAAAGATTCATATATTTATATATATAAAATTATCTATCTATTAATGGGCAACAACTAAAAAAAAAAAAATCTATCCCAATGCTTACGGTTTCACAGTTCAAACATCTAGTTTCGTTAGTCAGTGTTCCCTGAAAAATCTCATGCACCCAGGTGAGTTCTTGTTTATTGTTCTCTTCAGCTTCATTCATGTTGCCATTTTTCAGTTTCCCATTTTGCTTTTCCTGTTTCTTCTCCTCTTGCAAAATGTCTGCGATGGTGTTGAGCAGGTAATTTAAAAACTCATGTGCATCCTGCTGCATGTAGTTGTCAAAGAGATCTGTGAAGAAAAGAGTCAAGATTTCTAAAGCTGAGTATATCCTTTCCTTCAAGAAAGCAAACTAAATTAATTATTTCTTTCCAAATACATGTACTGGCCCTTGCTCAGCAAAGTGTTTAGAATCATGCCAAAGAGCAGTTTTGCAGTTACAATGGCTTCAGTGAAGCTCCTTTGGGGGAAGGCTTCATCTCACCTAACTTTAGCTGCCAAAAAAGTTACCATCTTCTTTGGAGTTGGCTGTGTAGACTCCCACTACAGTCAATGAAGAAAGCAAGAGGATGACTCATCCTAAATTAATTCCTTAGACTAGATGCCTAACTTTAGGCAACACTGATTCACACCCACACCTCCTACCCAAGTCCCTCAGACACTTAGGAACATCACGGAGTTTGGACAGTAAGATATGCCTGAGGAAACTGAAGACATTGGATGCTGACACATGCTGGTGTACTGCATCTGGCTGGGATGGAGTTCCCTTTCCTTACAGCTGCCTGTACAGTGCTGTGCTCTGTATGTGTGGCTAGAACAGTGTGGATAAGGCACCAGTGTTTTGGCTGTTGCTGAGCAGTGCTCAGACAGCATCAAGACTGTCCCTCTTCCCCCCGACACCAAAGGCTGGTAGGCTGGGGATGATCAAGCAGTAGGGAGGGGACACAGCTGAGACAGCTGAACCAAACTGACCAAAGGGATATTCCATGCTGTGTGACTTTGTGTTCAGCAATAAAAGCTCAGAGAAAGGGGGAAAAAAAAAAGGGGGGGGGGGGGCAGGCATTTCTTATTAAGATGTTTGTCTTCCAAAGAAGCTCCTGTGCATACCAAGGCCCTGCTTCCTAGGGAGTGGCTGGAAATCACCTGCTGATGGGGGGTAGAGAATAGATCTCCTTTGGTTTTGCTTTGCTTCCTCATGCAGCCTTTGCGCTTTTTTTTTTTTTTTTTTAATTAGACTGCCTTTATCTCAACACAGAAGTGTTTTTCATCTATTTTCTCCCCCTGTCCTGCTGAGGAAGGGAATGAGAGACAGGCTTGGTGGGCACCTGGCAGCCAGCCAAGGTTAACTTGCCACAAATAGTAATAATAACACCACCTAACAAAGTTCATTTTTCACATGCAAGTCTGATGAGCAGAGACTTGTCCTCTTCAATAAAAAATGCTTACAGGAGAAGGGGAAAGTATCTCAGTGGTGATTTAGTACAGACTTCTCCAGTGAAGGCTTAGTTTTCCCACCATGCTGAAGAAAAATGAATCTATGTTCCCAGAAATGTGTATTTTTATCCCCCTGCTCCTCAAAAAGCTCACATGGATGTCCTCAGAAAATATTGCACAGATTCTTTGGCTTTGCAGTGTCTAACACATAAGCAGGTTAATACACACTAAGTCTGGCCCTAATTATAAAAGCTGAAAACATAAGATCCAGTCCGCAAAAGTGATCCCCAACACTCGTGGGGGCATTTATCACTAAATCACTCAGCTAACTTTGTCACAGTTTCAAACAGGAATGAACAGTCTGCCCATTTATATGCTGTCACCAGGAAGCAATTTCTTCCAGGTGTTTGACTCTTACTTTGTCTCTTCATTCAAAGCTCCCCTGTTTCTAAGCATACCACCCACACTGATATGAATCCAGGCCAAAACGGAGCTGTGTGGCAGGCTTCCTTATTTCAAGATGTTCCTCATATCCCTTAGACAGAACTACTTAGACAGATTAGGCATATGCTGTTAGCAACCTAGTGCTTAAAAAGGGCCTGACGCTTCACAAAGTGAGGCTGTGCCCACAGCTTCTAAGAACAAGGGCAGCAGTTGACGTGTAGTCCACTGAACACCCCCACATACGGTTTCCCATCCTCCAGGGTGTTTTGTAATAATGGTGCCTGTAGCATTCCTAGGTCACACAATTTCTATACTGCCAGCTGCTCTCCATCTCTCTCTGCCATACTCCACAAAAAACAACAATCAAAAAACGACAGCAGAGTGCCACCCTATTCCCAGCCCTAGCTCCCTGTACAGTGTGGTCTGTCCCACCGGGCTGTGAAAACATCATTAATTCATGCACCTTTGGGAACTTATGGGAACTGGTATGGTTATTTCAAGCACAATCTCATGTACACAGATACTAAAATATTCATATCTAAACCCCCAAAAGTACTAAAAGCAACTTAGAAATCTAACCTGAGCATCTGATTAATATGACCACATTGCCCAGTATTTATTTATATGCTCCTGATCGATGTGTGAATGTCTAAGAGAATCCCAGTTTCACACTTACCATTCTCTTTTCGTAACCTTGATATGAACTTCTTTGGTGGAATAACTCCAACTTTCTTCTTCTGAGTAGCAATACTGTGGAAAAGATCTGCCAGGCAAGTCAAGAGATTTTCCTTCTTTTTCTGTTGGGCCTTGTATGATAATACATTTTCCCGAAATGGCCGGCAAAAATACAATGCCTGCAGCACGGAGTTACAGTAGCAGGTGTTCCCAAACTGCCATATAAAATTAAAAACAATCTTAATCCCTGTGCATCACAATAAAACTCGTTGCTTCATTCAGCTTCTGGCTTCTGTGCCCCTGTCACATACCAGCCATTTTGCCATGCAGCTGCTGTAGGAATATATTTCCACACCCACATCTGACACTTCACAGGAAAAAACTATGGTGTTCTAAATTAACTAGGATACAAAGCAGAAGTTTCCACTTGTAAGAGATATATTTATTGTAGTGGATTTCGTTAAGCTTGTAAGCTGCTCAGTAGAGAATGACTAATGTTTTCAATGGAAAGAATTACTGTATCTGTTTTATTTATATGAGAATAAACAAGTGATTAAACTCTTCTCACTCATTCTCTCCTAAGTCAGATAACAAAGCTCCTCCCAAGAGTGTCCCCAGTGCAGACTGCTGCTCCTAAGCTTGTACATGCTTCCATCACATCTTCCCTCACATTTCATAGCTAAACCAGACTTTTAACTTCGTTGAAGTTCAAATTCTAATCCCTGGAAACACTCACAGAACAGTAAACTGTTTTCTCTGTGGGCGTATGAAGCTGTCTTCAAATATCTGATACAGTTTTGCAACCCGTTTTATGTAAAATTGGAATGTGAGCAGCACTTTTTCAAAAAAAGATAATCCTACCTTAGAAAAGGGTTGGGGAGGAAAAAAAAAAAACAAAGAAAAAGAACAAACCAAAGTTCAAGTAATATCAAAGCCACAGTTCTGTATATGGTTTATACTGTTTGCCTAGTGAAAATGGTACTTACATTGACCAATCCAAAGTAGTGTTCATTGATTGGAAACTGCTCTGGGCCAATGTCTTTTTCCAGAGCAGAGGCATTGGTGCCCTATAAAAAAAAAGAGAGAAGAGATTGTTTAGAATATTAAGATACTAAAAGAAAGTTATGGACAGCATCAAGTCAGAAACTCCTTTTCTCCTTGCAGCTACAATTGGCCAAGCTAACTCTTGTCTTAGGGGCAAGCATGACAGTCACATGAGCCAATAAAAATATTTGCAGTTCTAGACAGGGGAGCTGGCCTGGCCTGGATACTCTAGTAACGGCTGAGTAGAACTGAGCAGGTCACAACAGTGGTTCTCCCTACACCCACCTCTCCCTTATTCTGGTGGGTGTCCCTTATTCGCAGACACAGTAGTCTGCGAACAGCCAGATCCCGTTACCCTCTTGCCTCATAGAGATACTTGTCGATCATAAGCAAAACTCTTAGTTTTCTTGGATAAACCAGTTCCTAGATGTAAGACTTGAATTGGTCAGCAGCCTTTAACAACACCTGGGCTTCAGACTGGCACCCGGTTCTAGTAACAACATCACAAATATTAAAAGCAAGTGTAACATCTGCCGTTTTGTGCTGTCTGACACCAAAGGGTGCATCAGCCCAAGCACTGTTCCATCTCTCAGTCACTGCCTCTGTGTGGCAAGTTATGTCCAGATGTATCTTCACTCCAACAGCAAAGCTGCTTCCACAATTACTGCTCTCTGAAGTAAAACTACTAATCTTGTATGTTACCTGCAGTTTTGCGATATTAAAATACACATTTTTAAACAAGCTTAGACTACGAAGCAAGCAAGCAAGATTGCTGCCAGAGCAAATGTCGTAACTGCTGTCCACTCCATAAGCACACAGATTGCTGTAGGACCTCACGAAAAATGCTGTATTTGGACAAGTATTCCCTACATAAATTGATTCAAGACCTATCAGCCAATTTTTAATCTGCATCATAATTTCTTTATTGACATCATACATTTATTTCCTTACTGAGCATGCTCTGCAGTGTGAAGCATTAATATATTATGCCTTAGAATTTCCACCACACAAGAATAGCACAGTTGGTTGACTTTCATAAACCCATGTAAAACGCCTCTGTAAACATGTCAACATGTAAAACATCTGATCACTTCTGAAATTTCCTGGGTTCCTGAGGCATGTTCAATATATCATTTGCTTTGAGACAAAGCTAAGGGTAATCAAATTCAATAATTCTGGTGTCCCTTCCCCACCTTCTCCCCAAAGCCTGATTTGTGTTTCCTTACTGCACCTACCATCAGCACTGTGTGCTATATTAGAATATTATTTCATGTCAGCTCATCAAAAGAAGATTTAAGTCAACAGAATCAGTGGTGTGAAACTAAGCACAGGTGCTCTTTGAGAATTTGCAAGTCTTGAAAGTAAAACAGCTCCTTCAAGTTGACAGCTTCCAGGAAAGATCCAAATATTTTGTATTTCACATCCCCTTATCAGATCTCTTTCCAGTCTCTCCTCTTTCCTCCCATACATGCAGCTCATTGCTCAGACCAAGTGTATGTGATTTCCCGGACATTCCCCTTGAGACTGAAGTACTTCACCTGCACAAGACTCCATGCAAAGCTTAAGGGATATTCAGGTTCTGCTAAGCCTCAGTGAGAAACTTGGAAAAATGAATAATGTATGCAAAGCAATTATTGGCTACCTTTCAACGGAGATGACAGTGTGATAATTATGTAAGTTCCATATGAAGATTAGTTTCTTTGCTTGGAAAGTCAGCCTTGCCAAAGATGCATAGATTCAGCAAAGCATCCAGCTTCTCAAGAGGTAGGAAACTGATAGACATTTGTCTATCTGATATTAACAGCAAAAAACCCAGCCACTGTTACCCTCAAAACCTTGACTGATAAAAGAAAAACATGACTACAGAAGATTAATGCAGCTTCTGAAGAAAACCATCTTCATATTAATATTCATTGTATAGCTTTCAGATCAAAGCAAAGGTTTTCTTCCATTACACTTTTAGCGTTCTAATCAAGCTCCCTAACATAAGAACGAAACGGGTGTTTTTCCAGTTTTGCAGGAAGTATTTTCCACACTGAAAAAAATTCTCCCTCTAGAATTCATGGAAAATAGTATCTTTAAAAAGTAACCTCCTACTCTTTCATAAAATACAGGTTAGTGTGTGCTGTTAGACAAGTAGAACGCAAATGCTCTGCTAACTAGTTGCTCCTACATTACTCATTTGCCTTTCCTCCAGTGCCAGGGTTTCTTACTTTGGAGGATGCCATCTGGTTTGACAAATCCTTTCTAGCATTTAAACTGTCTTGTAAATATTGTGAGAAAGAGGATTTACCAAACAAAATTATCGCTGAAAACCAAACAAATCCATGATGTGCACTAACTGATCTTCATACAAAAACTATACATTGCATGGAAATTTCCAAAGTACATCCAGTTGTACTCTTAGTAACAGCTTGTCATGGAGCTTTACCTCCCCAAAACAAGGCCTTGGCTGTTGCAAATATTAAACAAAGCACTGTGTGCTGGTTTCCCAATGAAAGAGAGGGGCTAAATTCAGTCTTTGGGTAAGCTGACATAATTCTCATGGACTTCATTAGGAGTTGTGCCTTCTTATATCAAGGGCAATGTCAGTCTGGTTTATTTTAAGGTCTCCAAAAATATACTGTTAAATTCATAGAAGAAGAAGAGTAGGAAAACGGGTAAGAAGCACAGAGACCTAATACTTCAAAGCAGGATATATTTCTCACATGGAGAAAAAAACGTAGACAATTCAGTAAACTCAAACCACGCCATGTTGCACATACATTACATGTTTTGTATCGGCCATCTCCTCAAGAAACAGTTGATATGTGGAATTTTTTCCAACCAAAGTATACCAGAAACTGTACACCCCAGCCAAGTTTAAACTAGAAAAATATGTTATTAGAGATGTGTTAAAGATGATTCAGAACTCAGTTTAAACCAACCATATCAATCACAGAAAACATGTTAGCCTATTGAGGTTAATCTGCAGCAAAAATCAACCATGACTATTTAACACAGTTTTAAGCATGGTGGTTCTTGCTCCCACTCCCAGCGAGTCATTTTGGTCACTTCTGCAGTGAAAACCTGCTAAAACATTTTTAAAGCAATCCATTCTCTATGACTTTATAAGCGGTCCCATGCTTCAGCTGGGAGCAATATCCTACTGCAGCTGAGTCTACTGTAGTTTCATAATAAAACAGCAAGAGTGGCAGTGCAGCCACAGAGCCTGAAAAGAGGACAGACGTAAGTCAATGAACTGGGACTATTAAATAAATTCATATCAGGGTATAGAGACAATAAAAGAGACTGGCTCCTTCTTAAAAGTATACACTAATGAAGGAAATGCAACAAGGTAACTGTGGTGGCCAGACCTTAGGAAAACAAGAACTAGGTCAATGTGGAAACTCCTACTCTGTATTCTGTGGTGTTGGTAAACCTTGATTTCTCCGAAGTTTTACCACTTAATTCAACAACCATTATTCACCGTTTAATTCAACAATCAGTACTGAGCCCTTATAAAACAGCAAAGACATACAGTTGGAGACAAAGCCAAGCATGGGTCAATTCAGGCTAAGCCAAAATTTCTATCACAGCATCACTCCAAAAACTTTCTGGCCATATGACCTGTATTTTTTCCTTCTGTTATTTTGCTCTAGGGCTTCCAATGGGTAAGTCTGCCAGTTTTCTTTTCAGCTGAAATTTCTAATAATGTTGCTAAGAGTTTCATTTGTTCTTTGCATCACATGAAACAGATTAAGTAAAAAAACCTCCTGTTCCTTTGCACTTTAGCATGTAAATAAAGTAACAGTGCAGGGAAAAAAAAGAAAAAGGCATCTGATTAGATCATTAAGTCACATGTGGCAAAATAACCTAAATAAAATTATTCTATGGAGGATGAGAAATGTAATAGAGCTAATATGAAAGATACTGCAAGCAGAAAACAGACTAGATTTTCTACTGTGACAGAGCTATAAAAAATGGCACTAACTTTCTAGAAATATGCATGTGCTTATTTGAAAGTAAATGAGTCAAGTAAAAAAATTAGGACATTTCATAAGTCACCTATGGAAAACTTATTACCTAGGTATCACCAAATAAACGCAAACACAGCATGAGTAACCATCAACAAATAATATACAAACTAAGAAATAACAAGAAATCTCTTGTTCACAAGAAAATTTTAAAAATAAAAGAAAAACCACATAAAAATTGAACAATGAAAACAGGAACGTAACAAATACATGAAGAACACGAGATCAATGAAAGAAGATGGCTGGTCCATGACAAAGGGCTTCAGATCATATACAGCTGTTAACTACTTCTTTTTTTCGTAGTATTCAGGGAGAGTGAGAGCAACGTGCTAGAAACAAGTTGTTTCCTGAAGGGAGAAACTGAAGACTTAAGACAAACTGAGAGTGATGTCTGGGCTGGTAGAAGAGAAATTAGAATAAAAATAGAAATGGCTTCAGGGTCAGGCAGCCTGAGTTTCAGGATTTTGGAAAGCAAAGCATATGGAAGGGAAGGGAAAAAGAAGGTAAAGAAAGATGTGTAAGGCCTCCTGGCCAACAAACGGCAGTGATGGATAACTCAAAAGAAAGGAAGCAACTGTAAATAAACCCCAAACTTAGCTCCTAGAATCAACACAAATTAAGCAAGAGTAAGAGAAGAGCAAGCAATATCACACCACACAGTATATATGCAACTGCTTTCAACAGACACATCATCTGTCCCCAGTGTTGGACTGTGACCATCCTCAGGGACAACTGCACCTATGGTAAGTAATTGGAACCACTGAAGCAGCCTTCCTCCCAACTCATTGATATTAAATGCCAAATCCGAAATGTTTCTGTAATTTTTAAAGTGTGAGTCCCACAAGATGGTTGAACTTCACCAAATCAGCTTTTTTTTTTTTCTTTCTGCAAAGAAATACTTTATTGTTCCTCCAGCTAAGCTATTTTGGGTCTTTGCTGCCACAAGAAAAAAGATAAAAGAGAAAATGCTACAAAAACCACAGGAAATCATAGTAAACAGCAAAAGGATACTAGCTAACAAAAAACCCACTGTGTAGTCATATTTTTAGAGGAAAGGTGTTCTAAGACAATGTATCTAGATAAACTTTTTGTGCGTTTTTTCAAAGAGTTTTCTGATCATTAATGCAAATGATAAAACCTTGAAAGGAGATGTCTAACTTGTTTTTTGCTGGATGTACTGAACTATCCCTAATCACAGATCTCAGTATTACATATACCTTAAATAAGTTAGCTCTTTACTGTGCGGTGACTAGAGAAAAATTGAGAGGCCTGAAATCCTGAACCTTAAATCTTGAATAAAGATTTAAGGCACTCAGTCTTATATAGCTTATAAAACTTGGTTTTCACAAAGCATAAAGCAACCAAGTACTGGAAGTGAGGTTCTAGTGAAGTATTACAAGTACAGTATCTACATCCTTAAGTATTTTTTTTAAAAAAATGACCTTTAAAGTTTCCATGATTAGACAACCTTTACCAAACTGCAACTCAGTATTCTTTCATGAGTCTGTCTCTATTCCCAGCTTAATTGTTCTTGGATTAGTGGCACTCAGGCTTTTGCTGGAACAAGTAGCAAAAACTTTTCTTTTTTGGCCAGTTTCCTTCTTCAGAAGACATAACCTTAAGATGACATCACAAGTGAAAAAGAGACTGAGGTTTGCTTACAGACTATAATTTCTTCAATAACATTTTTGTCTGGGCCACCCAGACAGCATACGTGGTGGCTCAGAACATTCTAAAGGCAAGGCACCTTCTAGACTTCATCACAGCTGCACCAGCTGGAGTATGCTTTGATAACCTGGAGACAGAAGAAAGAATATCTTCATTAAATCTCAATGTAACATGAGTTATGAGGGCTGCAGTTATGTTGCAAGACATGTTTAGAATTCAAAATTGGTTTTGACAGTCAGTTTTTAGTAATGTTTTTCTTCTAGAGAATTGTTGTAAAAAGCTGGGACAAGTGCAAGATTCTGCACATGAAGAGAAGAATCACCTGTACCCTGTATATGTACAGAATGGCAAAGAGCTAAGGTAGTACTGCTAAAAAAAAAAAAAAAAAAAAGGAAAAAAAAAGTCGAGAGATGACAGTATCATAGTGTAGTATAAGATGAATAAGCATTAGCTATGCTGTGCAATTTCAAAAAAATACAACAACAAATGTTGACAACATAATGAAATTCTTACAGACAGCAGTCTACAAAGTTCTTAAAGTAACTTTCCTGTTTCACTTGTCACTGGTAAGACATCCAGGTTTGGGTGCTAGGTTTCAAGAAAGATGAAGATAACTGGAGAGAATCTGAAAGAAGGCAGTCAAAATGAAAAAACACTAGAGAAAAATGACCTATAAAAAAGGGTTGAACAGGGTTGTGTTGCATAAGACAGAAAAGGCAGGGCATGACAATATTTTCAAGTATATAGTTTGTTACTGAAAGGAACTAGCCTGTTCTTGATCTCAAGGGTGGACCAAGCTCAAATTACAGTAATGTAGGTTCAGGTTAGGCATTAGGAAACATTCTAGTCATAAGGATATTGAAGCCTTGAGATAGACTGCCTCGAGAGATGATGTAGTCACTATCACTGGAAATCTTCAAGTCTGACAGGCATACGTCAGAAATAATACAGGTTTATCAAATGGAATTCCAGTAGACAGTTGGAGACTTTATTATCCTAGGAGTTTAGATGCAACCATTATTAGGTCATCAAATTAAATAACCACAACACTCAATATCCAGTAATGGCTGGCTTGAAAGCATCAGCAAAGCAGTCTTCTCTGCAAAGGCTGAGCATACCCAAGAATGCGCTTATAATGGAGCCCTGACACTGGAGCTGTAAGCTCGTTCCTTCCGCAGAAGTACTGATGTACAGTGGTGTTAAGAGTACGTAACATGCATAAATGTGTATAAGTGTATCTACCAAACAGGCAGCCAAGGACAGCTTCATGAGGCTAAAGGAACTTCAGCAGAAGAGACTTTGCTGACTGCTTCTCTGACTGGCCATGATTTACATTCCACAGACTGTGGCTCTTCAAGTCCATCAGAACCTCACCTCCTGCATGACACTTGCCCACCACACACAGTTAATCAGGGTCCAGAGTCTGCTTTTAATTCCATTTCTTCCACAATTCAGACTTACTCAGACTTGCTGAGCTGTAATTAAGAGGTTCCTTTATTAAAGTATTTAGCATAACCACTGGTTTGCTCTTAATTCAGCAACTTGAAGCCAGACTCTATGCATCTAGAAGAAATACACATCGATTACACGTTGTATCGACAAACTGTCCTGTTGTCCCTATCTTCTAAACAAGTAAGTGAATGATCACTACTTTAGCCATAAAAAAGGTGTTTACACAAGACAAATCTCAGTCATTAGTCCAGGTCATACATAGGAAATGATGTATTAGGATGTTTCTCACTTTGCATGTCCTCCTCTATCAAAAAAAAAAAAAAAAAAAAAATCAATCTTTTGATGGAATAAACACTTCCTGCTTGCCAGTCCAGTATCCATTTTCCAGCCATACTCTCAAGTTTCTCATTACTTCAGAAAAGTATTACAGTAAGTAAACTTCACATTCTCTATATTTTTCATATTTTTATTTCTATGTTTTCTATATGTGTCATACTGAAATTGTGCACTCTTGAGACTATACTTCTAAAAATGCATTGTTTGAACTGCCTGGAACTAACCTTTTCAGATGTAAAAATCTGTTTTCCTTTATCAATCTAAATATGCCTTTGGATAGCTGTTTTACTATCTTCATGTATTATTCTGCCTTAATCTCTGTTTATGAGAAGTTTTAAAAATCTCAAAGAAATATACACCACAGGTTGTCCAAATGAATAAATCCAGTTGAAAGTCATAGTGATCAATTCTGTAATCCAGTAATACACTTATTGTACAAAGCAGAATTTGACTATTTCTAGAGCATTACAATTGTAATTTGTTTTATATCAAGTATTTTCCAAATCTGTTTGTAGCTTGAGTTCTCATTCTGCCAGTGCCCTATATTCAAACATATCCTGCAATGAGTCTCTAAAATCATGACATTAAAAACAGGCAAGCAAACAAAAAATCCAACAGTTATTCTTACTTGCTTCCTGAAAGTAGAGACTCCCAGGTTTTTAGGCTTTTCCCTACAGCTAGTTTCTAGGATGGTTAGAAACTTTTGTTTGTTTTTAAAAAGCTGAAATTCACAGGTATTCACATAATTCCTGGTGAATTGTGTGAATGCTTTCTCAAATAAAACCACCGATTGTTATGAAACTCATAGACACTACAAGAAGAACGGGTAACATGAAAGCCCAATTAATAAGAACCAAATTAATCTGAGGAACTGCAACTTTTTTTTCCCAAAAGATATCTATACAGCAACTACCAGGAGCAACTGTGAGGTATCTCAGATGATACTTTGCATCAGAAGTGATCCAACTGTGTTCAGAATGTCCTATTTATGAAATTGACAGAGGAGTGCTCTGAAGTGCAGATCAGATTATTTGAAATACTAATGCAAAACTATGAAAAGGGGGATTAATACCTGTTCTCAGCAGAATACTAAAAGGTATTTAGGAGAGACAGGGTCCACGGAGCTTCTCTGTAAAAATGTATGTCAATACATTTTGAAATGGTTAGATGTCCTTCACTGCACGTAACAGTAATATACCTGGGCCACCGCTGCAGCATGAGTTTAACTCAGAACTCAAGGCTGTACCAAAAGTTCATCAACAGAGAAACATACTGCAAAGGATGTCAGTAAGCAATGATCCTTAAATGCCAGTATGCCTATCTGCCTTTGAAGCAGCATTCTGTACTTGAGTCATCAGGTTATCTCCAGAAACAATAAAAAAAAGAGGATTACAGCATCCTAGAGGCTAAAAGCACATCCCTAGTTTGTGCTACAGTCTGCAAGGATTACATGGTACCAGCTGTTGGTATTCCTTAAACAGGGTTTCTTGAGCGTATCTTATGCTTGCTCACATCTACTATACCTGTCCTACATAAAAGCTGATTACCTATTGTATACATCCTGGTGGACCTCACACGCAGAGTGGATGAACTTTCCCAGTGTCTGCAAGGCAGGCAAGAGGAACTTGGGGACTAGACCTCCCGTTTCAGTGAGGGTGGCCACTGTGTCCACATAAGAGTCCCACCAATTCCTTCAGGCACTGTTGCCTTCATCCCCTCCACTCCAGCAGAACAAGTTTTAACTCTTTGGTCTCATTAACCAAATCAGTGAATAATAGCTAGGACTATTGTTACTATAACTAGGGGGATGAACCTGGTAAAAGACAATAAAGGAATCTTGTTTAATTCTAGAAAGTTGTGCATTTTAATATTTCCTAGAAATAAATGTGCCAAGTAGAAACTTTGCACCTAACATTTTTTCTTAACGGTTAGCTCCTACTGTGTCTGCCTCAGCATGTGAGAGCTTACCCAGTGAATATATATAGTACTAGATACCTTCTGCAAGCAGGTTAAATGCTGTCCCTAGCTTCCTTGCTTCAGTACATTTGTTTTGATCCTTTCTGGAAAAGACTGAAACTCTACCATCTTCAGGAGACCAAAATGACAATCTGAGATACTAGACCTCAGGCAGTCAATTGAATAGCAAACATACATCCTAAAATGCTGAGTAGCCAGGTTCCTCTGAGCTAAATTCATTCAGCTCAATTTCATCTGTTTTTCCACTTCAGGACATGAAAGTACTTGGACAAACAAACAGAAAAAACTTTGTCAAGAAAAGACTACCATTGAAAACATAATGTATGTTGCATTCAGAGAAGGACAAGTATTTCAGGACCAATCCTCACCTCTGTCTCTCTCCCCCAGCCCCTAGCCCCCACCCCCCAATAAAATCAACCAGGCATCATCCATTTTTTTTCAAGATTTAACAAAAAACAACAACAACAAAATCTCTATGAACACTCTCAAGTGGAATGTGAATGGAAAAAGATGAACAGCAAATTTTTTTTTCATTCCTATGTTCAATGAGGTTAAAAACTTAGAAACATACTATTATGCAGCATTATATACCAAAATATATTATATTACCTAAGAATTATGCATATTTTTCTTATTCCACAAATTGTAAGTAGTTCAGTTCTTCAAGCACTATGTTATAGTGCAGGAGCAAGGTCTGGAATCCAACATTTTTGTCTCATAGATTTCTACAGATGCCCTAAATCAAACTAGTCCTGCAAATATTCAGGTGTTATACAGGTAAAAGGTTTTCTAACCTTCCCAAGTCCCATGCTTATGGAGGGTTGTCATAGCTCCTCCTACAGACCACTGAGTTCAAGTCCGGTACCACCTCATCTAAGCAGACATATTTTGGAGGAGCCATAATGCAGCGTTGCAAATACTTCCAAGAATTTATGTTTCTCTTACAGCCTCAAATTCCTGTAGATGTCTGAAAATCTCAGCTTTTTTTCCTAAAAGAACTTCTAGTCCCTGTGGGTTATCCAGAAAAGACTGAATGCGATCAGCACAACACAACGTCTCTAAAAACTAAGTACACAGGCCACAAGGAATACATAGCTTTAAAACGTCACTGTTGTTAAACCAACTTCACCTTCTGTCACAGTACTGGCCTTGAACTATGAGCCTTTGTATGCCTCTTCTGCCTGAGGCTCTAATTCTTCCCTTCAGTCTCTCCATTCCTCGGATGCTACTTTGGCAGGATATACTGGCAGCAACAGCTGAGCAGCACACCATTCGCACAACCTCATGAGTTTTGCTGTGAATCCATTAAGTCTTTGGGAGAAGTGTACCATATACAGGTACATGAATAGTGGAGTTCCTAGTACTGTATGCCAACGCGAAAGTCTTTCAACCACCCAAGAGTCTCCAGCTCCCCTCCATGCGGTGCTCTCTTACGCAGTCTGCAGGGCATCAGGGCATCACACCCACCATTCACCAGCAATAAAAACCGAAGCCTACCTCAGAAGGAAGGTAAGTGCACCCAGGTTTTCTCCTCACTCCTGTACTGTTTCCTAAACCTTTCTTTGCAGTATCCTGGCCCACAGGACTGGAATTCATTAAGAGCAGTGAGAAGTTTAGAAAGCTGCTTAGTGTTGGTGAAGAATGGTGAGCACCAACATCATTTTACCCCAAGTCTGGATTTTGTATTAAGTTCTTTTAACCCCAGATCCAACACTCCCTCTCTGCATTTCAGAGCAGGCGTTTCAAAAGGGAGGACTAGGACTTAAATCAGAACTGTGCGTGGGATGCCCTGGACATCTGGTTGGAAACAAAAGAGCAAGCCCACTTAAGTGGAAGCGTGGGCATGTGGAAGGGGAGCAGGCTTGCAATCCACACTCCCTCCCCCAGCCCATGGCTGCTGACCGCACAGGAGCCAGGCCTCTGGGGCTGTGCCTGCCGCCTTACCCTAGAGGTAGGCTCCGTTCTCCAGGGCAGATGAATGGTATGTGTGGCATCACCAGCACAAGGCATGCTGGGGCACCACATGGAGGGAAGGTGGCAACTGTCTGTAGCTGCTCTTGAAGAACCTGGAAATAAGGGGGGAAAAATACAGACTAAAACAACAAAACGTGTGGAAATAGGCTTCTCTTCTGTTTGCGTTGGAGCGCTTAGCACACACCGATTTCTTTGGCAAGTTTGTTACTGCCCCACTGTATTAATAAACCTTTGACAGACAAATGACAAAGTTTGAGCTATCCCTTCTCCCACTAAGAAGTTTCAAAAATCTAAACCCAATCAGATGCTCCAAGTTTGTTAGGCTTTAAATTAGACCCAAGCACAACGCAGAAAGTGTCCTTTCAACAGTTCCTAAGGAGGAAAATGGCAAAATCTGAGCACAACAAACAAAAATATCAGTTTCCTTATTCCTTCCTAATCGCCTAGTCTGATTTAGAGAAAGCTAAGTGATTCACGAGTCCTTAACGAACAGCAGTCCTCCCGGAGTGCCATGCAATAGAAGCTAAACCCTGGTGTTAGCTCTAAAGCCAAGACTTCCCAGAACAGGTACCATCAGGATCCAAAAGCGTATTATCAGGCATCTAAACATCCTCCTTTTCTGTGTAACCTGGAGAGCTCCTGGACCCATGAGACCACAGGGTGCCTGCTTGTGAGGGTGAAATGGGGTCACTGACTTAATGCGGATTCAAAGCCCAACTTTGGGGTCCTTTCGCAGGATTATTAGGGCAGGAGGAGGAAGGGCGGGCTGCGGCTCCGTCTGCAAGGCGTACCGGCCGGGGCCAGCCCAGCTCCACGGGCCCCGCACCGGCTCAGCACCTCCGTGTCCCCCCGGCCCACTCCCGGGCTGCCCCGGGAAAACTCCTCGGGACGTCGCCACTCTCGGGCGGCCAACTCCATCCAGGCCCGCCCCGGCGCAGCCTGCCCGGCTCCCCCGCCGCCGGGGGCAGGGATGCCTGGCGCCCCTGGGAGGAGCCCCCCAGCCGCCCCTCCGCCGGCCCCAGCAGGGCCTGCCCCCGGAGGGGCTGCTGTGCCGCCCCCGCCGCCGCGCCCGCCGCCAGCACTCACCATATTACAGATGGAGGCGATGTTTCTGACAGTCATTAGTCTAAAGGTTGCAGCGATCCCACACCGCCATCTTTATAAGGTGAAAACAGCCTCGCTCATGGTGGGAAGAGCGCAGGAAGGGAAAGGGGGCGGCGGCGGCGGCTTCTGCGCCGGGGCTGGGATAAAAGCAAGAGGAGGGGACTGCACAGGAGCCCTCTGCGCCCGCAGAGCAGCCAGCAGGACGGACCTTCCTGCCCTCCCCCCCTCCGGGGCGGGTGGCCGGCAGCTCTAGCAGCGCGGCGGGAGCCGCCGCATCTCCGCTCCTTCCGCCGCTGACTCGCACGGTCCGCAGGGCCCCGGGCTCCCGCTGGAGCGCTCAGCCGCGCCTCTGCGCCAGCCGGCACCGCGCTAATCTCTCCCTTCCTCCTCCTCCTCCTCCTCCTCCTCCTCTCCCGGCGGCTGCCGTCGCTGCTCGCCGCTCCATTGCAGCGCCGCGCCCGCTGATCCGCGGTGACAGCGCCGGGGGAAGGAAGGTCAGAGGCGGTGACCGCACGGGGCCCCGCCGGCGGGCCCGGCCGCGCCCGGCCAATGTGCGGCGGGGAGGGGACGCGGGGGCTGCCCCGCCGGCTGCCCGGGACGGGCGCTCCGAGGGGAGCGGCGGTGCCTTTATCACCGGGCCCGGGACGGCCCCGGGCTGCGAGGCTGTCGGGGCGTGCGAGATCCCCTCGGCCGGCAGCGGGGTGAGGGCCGGGGGGCAGAGTCCAGGCGGGCGGCACGGCGGTGTGCCAGTGACGGCTGCGCTGTACCGGGACGTGCTCGCTCCACCAGTTTTGAGGTACGCAGGAGCCCAGGCACAGCGAGCCCCAGCAGAGTAGGCTGGCGTGTAATTTGCTGCCCACAGCAGGTGCTTGGTGTTGCCACTCCTGCAGACAACACCTTCACAAACACTCTTTTGGGACCATGCCCACACCACACATCTTTAGGCCCAAGTTCATAACACGTGGCATTTATGTGACACCATTGATGCAACCATCTCCGTTCCTCTTCAAACACCAGTTGGGGCCCATGCCTTTCCCCAAGGTAGACCAGTATAAGTGTACTAAATTTACACGCATGATAACAGGCACAAGATTGTTAAATAGCTAGCTTGAGGCCACACAGCAAATCTCTGAGAGAAGCAAGAACGGTGTTCAGCTGGGGCAATGCCTTATCTTAGAAGTCCCCTTTTCTTTAGCAGATATTGCTGTTTTCAGCAGGAGCTTAAGGCCTGTTTATTGTTCCTCTGCTATAGTAGGGAAATCATTCCAATGGAGAGAGAGAGAACTACTAATGTTTCTATAGGCACCTCTGCTTCTGACAGCACCTGCAAGTATGGCACACTCATGCTTGGCTATGCTTTTTACTTCATGATGCTGGAATATAATAATTTCAGTCTATAAAGCCAGGTCCCACAGGCTTTATTTACCAGAACCATTCTGAAGTCAGTAATTATTTTTTTATTTCAAGAAAAGGTCCATGATTATTAATAAAAATCTGGCATTAGCAGTAGCATCTAAAGATAAATTCCTGCCCTGAGAATACTGTTAGGTAAGTGGTCTCAATCCAGCTCATTGTGGATGATTGTCCACTTCATGGAAATGGTACCAAATTTAGCATCAGTTGGCATTCTGTTGACAGTTTCAGCAAAGAAACTCAAAACTGTGTTGTCACAGCAACAGAACTTTCTTTCCCCAGTAACTTCGATTAATTATATTTAAAACTTTGCAGACATTTCAAATACATGATGGGAGAAAGATTTTTGGACATAATGAAGTTGTCGGGGCTACTAAACTGTTTCATAAATCCACAAATCACTATGTAAAAGAGCCATCAAATAATGTAACACTGAGAAAAGAATAATCTTTGGTATAGTTCTATGAAATTCATGGTCTTATATTATGCGTGAATTTCACCCCAAGTGTTTAATTTGCTTAAACTCTGAGGATGGAATTATACATGTCACAGGTTTTCTTGACATAACCAAGGGAAATGGGAGTTAAGGTGAGGTATTGTTTCAGGACTGGCCACCCCCAGCCTCAGTTCTGAAGCAATCATGGCCTGGTTGGTCTCCAGTGCATTTCTAAGTAGCCTGTGGAGAATGACAGTACTGCACTATAGCTGGTTTTTAAACTCGGATCCCTTTTTTTCCGGAAGCCTAGTTGTGTATTCTTTGCTGCAGCGTATTTATTCCAATTTACTGTAGAGAATCGTACTTGCTGTCAGTGAAAAGTTATTAAGTAAATGAATGGGTTTGAAAGCTGCTTAAAAATTTAAATGAAACAAAATGTGGTAACTAATAAAGCCATTTACCTCACATATATTTTAATGTCAAGGACATCATTCCCATAGTGCCAACCCCAGAGAAATCATACAAAGTAGAAAAAAAAAAAAAAAAGAGTAAGAAAAAGGTAAATATTTTCAGAAAGAAAGAGAAAAAAGTGTTTTCATACTTCTGTGTTCTCACTGATGCCGATTACTTGACTCCAGGGTAAGTTTTCAGGTGGTTTCTGTTTGTTAAACTTTTTTTTTTCCTCTGAAAGACAAAATTAAATTGCTATTAATTAAGCATTTATTGGTTGTTCAAGAAAATGACTGCTCTTGAAACTAAGCATATTTGGAAATATGCACATACACACACATCATTCTGTGAAGAATTCAATATCATTATCCTTAATGTTAATAAAAATACTTCTATTTAAGGGTGGACACATTTCATGTCTTATTTCTGAGGATTCATCATAAAAATAGGAAATAATATACAAGTGTTTATGTGCCAGTTTAACAATAGTTTAGCATTGGCTTTTTTGCTCGTCAGTCACATATCAAACCAGGAAAGAGGAAAGAAACTTTCACACTTGAAATGGGCTGGTGTTTTGGTTTTCTTCTGGTGCTGTCATTTTCAGAACTAGAAAGTCTATTTCTGTAGCTTTTTGAAGATAAAAAAGTGCTAAGAAAAGCAACAAATGCTAGTTACAAATGTTATAGGAACTGTATAAATAAAGAACAGTGAACAATTGTTTCCACTCTAAAGCATTGCCCTATCTCTTCATAACAAACAACTACCCTGTGTTTCTTCCGAGTGTTAGACAAAGAGAAGGAAAACAAAGGACTATTTATAACCTAAGAGTGCTTATATAATTTCTGTTGAAAGGTCAAAAAATGCCTTCTGCATTTAATTTTAGATCGGTCTTGGTCTCATCTGGTTATACGCTTGAACATTTTTATTTCACTACATAAAATAAGAACCTATTGTAAATATCCTCTTTGGCTAGCACAGGCTTGGACTTTCATAACATTTTCCATTTGACGTTCTAAGAGTACTTTGCAAACATTCACTCAGACTTGTTAAATTATTGGGTGGCAAGTTAACATTAGCTTCTTTTACAAAGCAAGAGAACGGGCAGCAGAAATTTAGCAACTTGTTCAAAGTTATACAGGAAAGTTAGTAGCAAAGCTGGGACTGGAATATCTGCTCACTCCATGCTACAAAGAGGATATTGCATTTTCACTCCAGAAGTCATGGAAAACTCCATGGAGGGTTATGTTTTTCTTGTCATAAACTCTGGTCCAGAAACGGGTCATCATCCATCAGCTTTGCTGAACAAGTGCTTGGAACTGAATCAAACTTAGGATATATTTCTAGGCAATTAAAAGGGCATTTTAGCAAAAAAGGCAGTTAAAACAACACTCAGGTTTTCTGGAAGGTAGGAGAATATATAATAAGAATTAAAAGAGAATTCAGATACCTGAAATACTTTCAGTGCTGACAATGTATATATAGAATTTTACAGACTTTTTTGATATTTTGTATCTCACATTAAATTATGTTTTACAAAAAGTATCAGTATTTAATATATCTATTTAATTTAATAAATTTTAAATTATTTAATTTAAAATTTAATTAAAAATTAATAAAATTTAACAGAATGGCAAATATGTAGACACAAGCATAAGGACGAAGAATTTTCCATGAAGCTTGGCCCCCACTGCAGAACAGATTAGGAGCTTTAGTACAATGCCAAATGCCGACTTGCAGTCCTTGGACTGAGGTTGTAGGGCATGCCTCATAGCAGGTCCACGGAAACCTCTATTTGCACCTGAAATTCTAATGGTTAGAGTGAGTTGTAGTCCATGTAAAATTCATGGCAATCCACACAAAATGTGGGGATTCTCTTGGAGGCCTCTTAGTCTAAAGCCTGCCCACCACCCCCACCCCCCCCAAACCACACATGCACACACACTTTGGAATCACTATTCTTCTTTAAGATTGTCAGCTTCAAAGCAACCCCTACCCAACATTTTAAAATAACCTGAGAAATTATTTCTTTTGATTTAAAATATGGTAAAACTTTATCTTTAGAATCCTAAAAAGTCATACTGACACCTACCAAATATGAAACAAAGAAAATAAAACTTTGCACTAAATTGATCTCTGAATCTCCCTTATCTTTGCTAATGTATACGTTATACTAGTTGGCAGAGAGGGAATACCATCTTTTCCTTTTTCTCAGGAATTGCTATTTCACAGGAAAAACCAAAATCACTTACAGCAGCTGACTTTTTTTTTTTGGCCAGCCATCAGACTTGAAAGCCCAAGGCAGCAGAATAAGACAGATGCAAATACATTGATGTCAAATACACCAAAAGCTGACTGAGTAGATAAAAGGGGCTAATAGTTCTACAGCCTTAACCATTAAACAGCCTATTCTATGAAGAGGCTGTTTAGGCCTTTACGATCAGTTCAATGCTCAATAACGGCCTAGAGGAGTGATTATCTCATAATATCTTACTCTTGCCTTTTCCCTGCTGCTTAATTGTGTTTCAAAAATATTCTGTTAGGAGCTTTGAACAATGACAATGAGAGAACTTCTGCATATTGCTTCATCAGTTTACATAATACTAATCTTTCCTGACACTCACTACTCAACTGAAAACACGCCCACATTTCTGTAAGGTAGAATCTTGAAGAATGGCCTCTTTATCAGGTATTTTATTCAGCAAGGAAGTTCACTAGCATTTTTCTTAGCTATATAAAAATGTGCTTTAAGTTGGAAAGATCCCTTTTAAGTTCTAATCATACATATTGGCTAGAAAGAGATAACCAAATTTTTTAGCTGTGGAAGTGATTTCTCAAACACAAAGACACTCACTGAGCAAAAATAACAGAAAACATATGTTTCTAACAGAAATGTATTGCTATTTCTGCCTCTGGAAAGGAAATAACAACTCTGGCTTGCCCTTCTCTCCTCCAATGGTTTTATTTATTATTTTTGTTCTATTCTACAGACTAATTTTAACTAACATACATTCTGAGGACAAAACACAAAGGATATTGTGACAGCAGACAGGCTGTAAGTGGCATTTAGTTTATTTTCAGCATGAATTTAGAATAGCCTTTTCATTTTATGTAAATTGTGGCATAAATTAATCAGATTATGTTTTTATTACATTACCATCTCAAAGTTTTAATCAAGGGCAGAAAAAAAGCTACTGCATTGTAAGGTCCAAAATCTGCCAGTTATTTAATGCAGATGGATACTGTCATCCATCTGCAAAGACTGATGGTCACATTAGATTTTTCTTGCTTGGTTTTCCTTCATATTACTGTGGAAAAAGACAGTGACATTGAAATGAAACATTAGTGACAGTTGTGCATTTTGGTGAAACTAACATGATGTTTTTGAACAAATGTTTTTCCAAAGTCTTTCAGCTGAGAGGTATCAGGCCAGTGACTTTGAGATTAAATTCATGCATCCCACAAAGAAAGACTTGGCTGATTAGAGCACCACTCTTCAAGATCTGAATAATTGAGTTCAGATCACTGCAAACTCCTTAAAAAGCTCAACAATAAATCCACAAAATAACCAAGGCACCCCGCTGCCAATTAGCTAACTTCAAAATGCAGACCTTCAGATATTCTTCTCCACGACCACCTAAAGTGGAAGTGTCCTAACATAAACAGACCTGGCAACATCTACTGGCATGGTTGACCAGGCACCTGACAGCTTTTCCTGCTAGAACCTGCTAACCTCTCACACTGCAAAGAAGCAAATGTTCTTTTTCACCATGAGGTGACCAGTGTGGAATAAAAGTAGCATGTTTACTATCTGATTCTTAAGTGTAGTTTTTGTACCAACTGTCCATACTCTCCCCCTCTTCCCTTAAATATTTTCATGTTCATGGTGAAGCTTCCATGATAACTGAAGTTCCTGTAAGTTCTGCTCATGACCAGACTTGCATCTCTCCTGGATCTCTCCAGGATCCATCTCAAAATTAAGCTGTACTTAGATCCACTGGTGACATGGGCTTTCCCACAAGTCCCCAAGATACCCAGGGTTGTAGGCAGACTCAGTGCCCAGCTAAGAAGTTTGTTCAGATAGAAGTTAAAGAGGCAGCCCTTTTGCTTCAAGAAAACAGAAACACAGCAGATCTGCTTGCAGTCTTGTAGGTAGTAACTCAATGGTTGCAGCACTTGCCCAAGGAAACAGGACACCCTGACCTGCATGTAAAGAGATTCAAATTCCCATTTGAACATTGCTAGGACAGAAATTTATTCTATAGGGAAGGTCTGGGAAGGGACAGAGAAGGTGGCCTCTGCATTCCTGCTCTTGAGTTTGTGCCACTATCAGACAAGAAAGTTTCATGGAGCCAGAGAGGAGACAAACAATGCAAAGTTTGTATGGGGTAGACAGAAGAAAGCTTGTGCAGGTAGGATTTTATCTGAATTATTAAAATGCTCATCTGGGCAGGATACTGATCACTGGTTTGCTGTGCTAACAGAGGTGCCAGCTTACATTCTGTACTAGAAAAGAAAAAACTGAGCTTGACGTACATTCCGCTGATACAGGTGGTAAAAATGTAAAGGTTGGATGCTACTTCATCTTTTTGGCTATACGACAAGAAAGGACTGATCTGACTTACCTGCCTAGCTGTAGAAAATGGTCATTGCAGAGAACCCCACTTGAAATAACCTGAAGCTACATGCCTTACAAATTCATATCCAGAGAGGGACTTACCTAGAGCTCTGAGACAGCTTCCGAATCCTGATGTCCTCACAATAAATTTACTGGCACAGGGGTTACACCTGCAACAATGTTTTAAGTATGAATAATTAGTCAGAAGAAGTAACTAGAAGTGATAAGAAACACTTTCTAGAGCTGTCCCTTGATTGCAACTATGTGATTGTTGGTTTCTGGCTGAATCAGGTCAGTTTAGTTCTGCTGAGGGTAATTTAAACGCAGGGTTCAGAAAACTTAAGGGTAGTGGGCCAACCTGTAATTTTCTTTCCACATACTTACAGGTGCTGTGCTGTGGCAACTCACTATAAGGCAATACACATCGTTTCTCACTGAGACAGGAAGCTAAGAATTATCAGAAATATATTCACCTCTTTGTGAAGCAGGGACTTTCATTGAATTCGGAACTCCACAGGAACCAAGATGTTGCAGTTCCTACCCTACTAGCTTTGCTGGGCAACATTCAAAGTGTCTGTGCTACAAACTACCAATTCCCAGTTTACGCTAATCTGCTTGTACTCACCCTAAAACGTCTTAGTAGTGTCCCCAGCCAGCAGCACATCGCAGCTGAGGTGGAACAGCCATGTTTTGCATCCACGCTGTGCACTGACAGGACAGGCCTGGTCCCACCATGCCGCCCCGGGAATGGCAGCACAGACGCGCTCTGGAGCCAGCGGCACGTGCTGTAACGGCAGCGAGGGCATTAGCGCGGGTTGGGGCCTGCTGCACTGCCCTCGCAGGCGGATCCTAAGCCTCCTAAAGCAGGGCTTAGATGGGAGTTTAGACAGAGATCAACGGTACTTAGTTCCTCAAAGCCGCTAACGCGGCTGCTACTTCACACCGCAGACGCTTTTGTTTCTCTGCCTTTTGGCCTTTGGAGGTTGAAGGCCTCCGGGCCCCCAGCGCTCGGCCCGGGCACAGATCGGCAGTTACGTCCCGACCAGGACGAAAGGCCGCGTCACGACCCAGGCGGCAGGTCCGCCCCCGACTGACTGCCGCAGGGAGCACGACTGAGCAAGCGGGGCGCTTCTCACGGAGGCAGAAGGCCGCCCCCTCACCCCTGACCGGTGCGCTCCGCTGGCACCGGCCGCCCCTTCCCGGGGGCAGCCCCCACCGTCGGGCCGCGGGGGAAGCGCAGCACTGCGCCCCTCCCTCAGCGGCTGCGGGGAGACCCGGCGCGCGGGCCGCTCCCCCTGCGCGGGGTCACGTGCGCCAGCTCGGCCAATAGGCGGCGGCGCCCTTCCCGCTGGCTCCTCTGGCCGCGCGGGCGCCGCGCGGGGTCTCGCGGGAGCGGCGGGGCGGTATTTAAGGCCGCGGGAGGCGCTGCGTTCTCCCTCTCCTTGCCGCTCTTCGCTGCGGTAAGCCTGTTGTAGCTGCTCCCCAGAAGGAGCCCCGGGCTCCTGACGGAGGGTGGGAGGCTTGGGGTGGTGGGATTGGGCCTTCTCGCGTCTTCCCTTCACATCTTGCCCTTCCAGAGCCTGGCGGTGCTCTGGGGAGTCAACACAGGGGGATAGAGCGCCTTTCCCTCACAGAAACCCAGTGCGGAGCCGTTCGCCTCCGCCCTGCATCCTGTCGTGAGGCACAAGCGTCCCTGTCCCTCCCCCCTCCCCGGCCCCCCTCGTTGCCCCTCTCTTCAGATTTCTCTCTGCCGCAGGGAGCGGCGGAGGCCACACGCACCCCCAGAGCGGCCGCCCGGCGGGGAGGAAGGCGGCAGAAAGCGCCCCACGGTCCTGGCAAGGCCTTCAGATGCCCCCGAAGGCTTTGCCCGCTGGCCTGCCGCGCTCGGCTGCTCCCAGCCCGGGCAGGAGGCAATGCACAGGGCAGGCCTTCCCAGTGGGAAACGCTGGGGACCTGGAGTCGTGCCTTTGAGCGCCTATAGGTAAGGGAGCACACCGACCTCGTCACGTATCTCACCTCTTCTGCTAAGGCTTTGGCCTTCAGAAACGGAGGGCTTTGAACCTGAGACTTTGTACCACCTAAAGGCAAACATATGTCTGAGGATACTGGTCTGTATCACTGTGAGACAAAAAGAAGGGTTTGTGTACGTTTGTTTCCCTTCCCTTTTCTAAATGGTAGGTGTTGAGCTGTACAGACCTTAAGTCGGATTCAGTGCAGTGGTTTCTTTTTTTACAGTCTACATCAAGAAAATTGCAGTCATAACTTGCAGTGTTTAGGGTGCTGAATGCTGTAGGCACTTAAGTTCAAACGGATTTAACTTTTCAAACAAGAAGCCGTCACTGATTATGTAGGCTTTTGGCCTGGTGGTCTAGTATGTCTGTAACAGTGACTTTTGATGTCTGTCTTCGTTGAGCTCTGTGTATAATTTGTTACTAAGTATGTGTAACTAGGCACAAGGTAGCAATGAATAGGCTGGTAAAGGTCAGTTTAAGTCTAGAATTGTACAGCTTCAGGGTAGCGTCAACTTTTTAAACAATTTAGGCTTAATAAACTTTCCATTGTTTCCGATCAGTAGTATATTTTAAAAGAACTTCTATGTAGTTTAAATGGGCTAATTAAAACAATCTTTTCAACAGATTGAGCCATTGCCGACCTTTTCCTTTAGGTCTTGATTTGATAACAAACTTCATGAAAATGACTTCTGCAACTGTAGAACATGACTTCTAAGAAAATCTAATTCAACCTAATAGCAACTCTGTAGAATATGGCTTTCAGAACGTCTGTAATAAGACAATATAAATTACAATATGTAATTTAATAATTTTCATCTTTTTTGTGCTGTATAGAGGTACTAAGCAACTCTGAAATATTTTAGACATGGATGATGACACCTAAATTAGAAGCAATGCTCAAGACTTCTTAGGAATGAATAATACCTTCTGCTAGAAGGTAAGTGTGCTCTAGTCTAATGACAATTGCAAATAGTTTTAAAACTTGTTTTTTCATAAGTTGTAAATTTCAAGCAAACTGTGGTAACTCTTGAGTAAATAATAAGTTCAGATAATAATCTTCAATAAGAAAAAAATGGTGCTTTAATCTACTCCCCTTATATGCTTTGCCCTCTTAAGTCTGGCAGTGTCTTAAGTGGCCAACCCAGAGGGGTATAAAAGATCTCTCTCAAACCCAGAGGTGAGGTTGAAACTCTTCTTTGGATCATGCTGAGAGGAACACATTCATGAAACTAATGAACTTTGTGAAGCTGCTTCATCAACTTTATTACTAGCTTGTAGGTAGGGTTTGAACTGTTATCAGATTGTCATGTTATCTGAGACTTGGTATCAATTTCGTCTAAATCTTTTTCAGGTTTCTCAAGTCTGTTGGTGCTTTATGTGAACCTACATGATAAATGTCTTGAATGAAAAGAGTTCCTTGTAATTGGTTGGTCTCCAGGTACGTTGCATAAAAAAGGATTAAAAAAATATTAGTGGATGTATTGCCTTCTATATCTAAAGAATTTAATTTATTCCTTACCTGAAAACAAAAACTCCAGCAATAGTTTGGACTAGTGGAAACCTGTGTGGTAATTGTTAGGACCTCATACAGATTTAGCCAATCCAAATCAGAAAAAAGTCAGAGGAAAGCTTGTGATTGTTATTGGATCAGTTCATTCTAACATTTCCTCTAATCTGGCTGTCCTGTGGAATGGAATCCATACTAGTGGTATGGGAAAGGAAAATCCTGTCCTGCACAAATGAAGACAATTATATTGAGAATTGGCTCTGCCTTAAGGGTTATTTAATGTAGCACGTTTATATAACCCAGCCTCAGGCCACCAGTTACCTCTTGTGTATATGTGATGCAGACTGCAAATTAAATAAAACTTGCAGGGAGGAAAGCAGCGTGTGCAAGGGATTTGAACTGATATTAAACATCAGCTTATGATTTCATGAGTTGCTGATTTCTGAATTCATACTAGATGACTACAACCTGTAATATGTTGTCTTGAAAGTGGAATTGAGACCAGCAATGGCTAAAACTGCACATCTTCAATGATCATGTTTAAACAGGAACCGTGCCATTTGCTGAAACAAGTTTCTTTAAACTGCTGTAATTTATTTCTATGTCTATATGTATTAATTGAAATAAAATGAAAATGCTACCAGAAGTCTGTGTTCTGAAGGTTTCTTGTTCAGGTACTTCCTGTATGAAGGCTTGGGTTTGTTTTATGGATGTGAATACTTGTGTTGTCATGCAGAAACATTCTCTTTACATGTGCACACTTGATAAACTTAATTTTTAATTGAAGTGGGCCATTTTCAATGCATCTGTAATCTTCTTTTATTCTGACTGCCTGATCCTCGTTTTCTGAAGTATTTTAGAATGCAAAAGCACTTTGAGATCAACTGGTCAACTTCCAAGTCATTTCATTAGGCTGTATGTGCTATTTGCATGTTCTCCAGCTAGTGAAAAGGTCTCAAACTTTAAAGAACAAAGAATCCCATTACCTGCCCATTTCAAATAAAAAAGTGGAAAAGGTTGCAATATTCCATGTAAAGAACAACCAGTGTGAAGATCCTTGAAGAGCAAGATCAGTGTTGAGTGATTGAAAGCTTTTGTGTGCTTATGTCTAAACATTAAAAACTTATTCCTCAATGGTGGGTCTTAACAGGAAGTGATTTATGTGTGTCCTGTTCCTAGCCACTGGTACCTTAAAATGCACAAGCAAGAATATAAAATACAGTTAAAGTAGCTGCCAGGTGCTTCCCCACTGCCTACAGAGGAAAGTGAGTTAAGTGTGGATTTATGGAACAAACATATACATGGTCAGATTTAACCCCCATCTAGCCACAAAGTGTTTCTGGTTATCTTTGCTTAAATCTAGGCTAAATGGGGTATTTAGTCGTCAATATTTATAGCCTGCTAGTCTTGCCTAGGTATTTATTTTCCTGTGGAGTTGTGTTTTAATAAACTAAATTTGAAGGGAATACAACAGTACTTTCCCTTCTTTATATTAAACCTGTCTGACAACTGTCTAGTTCCTGTTATAAAAAAAAAATAAACCATTTTCCTACAAGCCTTGTCAGTTATTTTATAAACCTCTGTCCCCTGCAGTCACGCTCAGGGGTTGTTTTAGTCTATTCAGTCTTGCCTTATGCGAGTGTGGTTTCATAGCTGATCCATGCTGCCCTGTCCAGGCTGTGTAAATCGTACTTCTCTTGGGTTCAATACTAATTGATGGCATTTAGCATAGAGAGACTTTAAATGTTTTCTCCTGTATAACTGGTAAGCTTGTTTACATTTGTTAGCTTGGGATGGTGTTCTCAGTGAGCTGTCTGCACTTCCAGAACTTTATGAAGGGAGTAGAATTATCTTGGAAGGGCTGGAGTTTTCCTTCCCAGATCTATTAGTCGCGCAGTAAGTGGTGTTAAATTCCATCTGCTGCTCTGTCCATAAGGATCTTGTCAGAATCAAGATGTTTTGGAGTCTGCAGCCATTGTTACCTTTGAGTATTCTGTGTTTTTCACATCAGTTTGAAAACAGCTTTGAAACTTTTCACTTATGAAAGCTATTTGTTCCTCTCCTTTTTGAATTAATGGCCTAAGTATACTTAAGACCCCCACCCCCTACTCTTTCATAGTAGCTATCATGCCCTTGAAGGACCTATCTGAAGACTTATTGAAAAGAATGCTCCTTTGAGTCATGCTTAGGTGCTGACTCTTTCAGGGACTTGTTTGTTTAGGGTTTTTGAGGCATTATTATTCAACTTCATGCTGTGCAGTTGGTGATAAAAATTGCCATTAAATCCTAATGACTTAGTCCTTATTCACAAATTTGTTCTAAAACATTTCAGGCAGGTCCTTGTTCATTCATCCCTAGTTTTTAAAAATTTTGGGAAAGTAATCTCTATCACAGACAAATCATTCACTTGGCTTTTGTGATGTAGCCTTCAAATTCTCAAAGGCTCCTTTCATACTTGCTTATTTCTTGGGCTTGCAAATTCTTTTGCAGACTGCCTGCTTCAAATCAATTTGAAAAGATTAATATTTTGTATCATATTGTTCCTTAAGCATTTCTGCTGCTTCAGTATCATACAGATTTAGATGGGGTTATTCAATTTTACTTTGTTTTGGCATGACTTGCAGTTACTGAAAGATACAGCTTCACTGTGGAGCACATCCACAGTTTAAAAGGGCTATATTTTTTGTGTTTTTCAATTTGCCCATGAAACTTGATTAAAACTTGTCTTTTAAGCAACATTTTACCTGTTTAGCCATACCGCACCCTTTTAAACTGGTACTTTTATGTAGTTTCATTGCTCACTGCTTTTGTCCTTTTTTTTTTTTTTCCTTCCTTAAAGGGAGAAATTTGCCTAAAATTTCAGTAAGTTCAATATAGAAATGTTTTAGGATGTACTTGTTTCCATTGCGGACAGCTGAAGTTTTGTTTCCTATCAGTCTGTCTGTTGCAGAAGATAAGCTTTTTCAGATCAGTGACTTGCACACTTGTACTACATACTGGCAGTATGTTATTCAGTTTCCCCAACAGAATTGCAGTGTTAGCAAAGTCCTAATTTGCCATAGTTATCAATGAAATACCCATGAGCTACTAAGAGATGACGTTGCATGTAAAGTCCAATCTTTGCTGTTCTGCCCTTCTGAAACATCTGGTAAGAAAGAGAGGATCCATTCTAAACATGATCTATTCTTCTGCTTTCACACAGCAAAAATGGATTCAGCTTACTGGTTTTAGTACATCTGGAGAGGGAGCAATAATGAGAAAAAGTGTACTTGAGACTCAGGTGAATACTTAACATTTCACCTACCTTGTTCTTCAGGTAACTAGGCAATCATAAGGCACTATTTAAAAAGGGGAAGAGCTTTTTCAGTAGAATGGGTTTAATAATACAAAGTCAAAATAGAGTTTGTATTTTAAGCTAAAGTATCAAATTATTTCATGTGTTTATAAGGCTTACGACTTTGTACATTTGACTGACTGTTACGACTCAGTTGGGGCCGTTATTCTATGCTGAAGGCTCATTTTGAAGAAACACTGGTTGGAAAGATAAGTCACTTGAGAGTAGACTCTGTTCTATGACTTCTCATGAGTAGTTACAGTAAGAACTCTCTTATCGATTAACTTTGACTTGTTTCTATTCCATCTTCAGGCTTTTTGGAGTATAAATACGTCAGTTCAGGCATCGTTCACCTAATTAAATTTATGATATATCATGTTAAAGTAGTGAAGCAAAACAAAAGGATTAGTATTAGTCTAGGAATATGAAGTAAGTCTGCATGTGATAACTTTATTGTTGTAAATTAGCTCATTCACCCTAACGCTGTGCAGTTCACTGAGAGCTGGTTTGTATGAATTCTGTCCTTTAAATGAAGCTATAACGTTGCAATTTTTGCTTTTATTACTCATTGGAAAAGTGAAGACTAATGGAAGAAAAATAGCCAGGTTTGCTGGAGAATAGTCAAGGGCTAACTAGTTGGCTTGCACCATTACAGATTTGTGTTAACTGGCCTTGTTACAAGCTAGATGATATTAAGGCAAATTCTGTCATTTTGTAAGTTTTTGTATGATCATTTGTACAACAGGGATTATATGAGAGTGTTGGGGGAAATAAAGATGGAGGAAAGCTGCAATATAGCTTTTAATCTGTACATCTCTGTTCATTCAGGCTTATTGATTGCTAATTTAGGAATGCTGCATTGGTTTTTCACTGACTAAATCTGCAAGAATGTTAAATTTGTTCAGCAAGACTGAAGACTGCCAGACAGAAGAGGGAATATTTTCATATCCATGTATTTATTCTGTGTTCTAGCAGACAATTGAAAGCATGATAGTTCTTCTGTAACTTACTGCTAAAACTGTCAAGATGTCAAGACTCAATAATCAAAGAAAATGCAGATTAAAAAAGCCGAAGAATGAAGTGTACTTTGGGAGTGACGTGCTCAGCCCTGGACAGTTTCCTCTGTACAGGGCTACATGGAACAACGTTGTTTTGTATTCTGTGCAAGGGTCTGGCAAGATGCAAAAATGTTTATTCTTCCTGTTTTTTTTGAACTGGGAGCAGTTGTTGGTGGACCACCTTGAAAGTCTGGCACTCCCCAAGAGTTTTAGTTCTGAGGACCTTGGCAATACCAGAATTTCTGTGATGACTTATACTTAGTAACACAGATTTGGGACCTCCAAGGTTTGTACTGTTTTGTTTTTAAGGATTTAAAATTTGCATGCAGGTATTAATTAATGTTAGAGTTAGGTTTATGACCCTTTGTGGCCTTATATTAATAAATCATACTTACAGATCTTCAGTGGGAAGCTTGGAGGCAATACTCAAGTAATAACGGCTAGTTGTTGTCCTAGTTATTCTTTTGAGTTGATGGTTAGTTGCCTGCATCTTCCTTATTTATGCCTTCCCATAACGCTATGGTTGTATCCAAGATTCTTGAGTTCGTGTAAAGAGCAGAACAGCAGTAGGCTGAGTATATAGGCTGAATGCACTTGTACCTAAGAAACAATGAGTGCATCCCATGTGTTCTGATTTGGATCAATGCAGGCAGACATTTCTCACAAAAATGCAGTTTGAGATAGCAAAATCTTTTTATATCAGATCTGTATAGAACATGTTTTCTTAAAACTTTCTACATTTGGTTTCAGATGCAACTCACATTGGATTTTTCCACACATCAATACTTTTGCTCATCTAAACAAAGGTGAAAGCTGCGTGACCTTCAGTGACATTCACTGCTGCAAAGAGGGCCTTTTCTGTTCAGTGGACCCTGATGTAAAGATCAGAGATTTCCTCCTATGCTTTGATATTTAACATCTACAGCTTTGACTCGGTGCATAAACACTGAACACTGTAATACTGAAAACACTCATACTCCTTCAGATTAAAGAATAGTGTACAAGCTGACAACAATGATTTGCCATCTTCAGATTGTATTGTATGTTTACTGTAAGACATAAAGTTAATCTAATCACAACACATTCTAATGTATTTCAACCTAAATGTACTTTATTAAAATAATGATCAGCAGTAATTGGAAATAGGCAGAGGCCTAGGAAGAGCAGTGTGCACAAAACCAGGGGATGAAAAAATGCTGGGAGTTGCTGCTTTTAGCGCTGCCTGGGTTTGGAGACAATAGGTCATGCAGATCTTAGTTTGTTTAATGTGGTAGCAGGTGAGATAATTGTCTTTCCTTCTCAGTGGCATATTGCACACCAAAGCAGAGGTGGTATTTGGCCTGTGATTCAGTGTTTTTCAGACTTTCTCCTGATAAGTGAAGGGATTACATGAAGGTAAATTATATGAAGGAATTTGGCTTAGGTTTCATTAGTGGTCCTGCCATTAAATCTTATTACAGATGATGTAGGAAGATGAAATCCCAGCTTATTTGGCTATATCATGATCTGTGCCTTAAAAATAGAAAATTATCTCATGTAGCTTGTAAAGTGAAAGAAAATCAATAGCAGCTCTGTAGAAAAAAATCTCAGTAAGCTACTTGAAAAGATTGCTAACTGTAATGTTCTCAAGATTTTGGTAATGGATCCTAATAGATTCATCATTTTTATGTATTTATTTTTCCTCTGACATGTAAACGTAAAATATATCCAACATACTTTACTGGTAAAATAACTAGAAGGGAATAAAGCCAAGTAAAGCAAACAGAAGGATGCAGTCTGTTTCCAGAAAGAATGTGTTCTGTCCCACATACTCAGACTCAAGATACTGATTTCAGATCCAGCATGGCACAAGATTTTTAGAGTTGCTGATATGCTGTGACATACCATGATTTTTTTTTTTCCAGATACCCATGGATTTCCTCAAAGTTTTGTTTTAGACCTTGCTGCTGCTGTTTCAATTTGCAGATAGGTCTGTGTTCTCTGTTGTGTGGTATAAAAGAAAAAGAAAAGAAAAAAAAAGAATAAGATAAAAAGAAATAAGTTGATAATTAAAAAAGAAAGAAAATAAAAAATCTCTTTTGCTGCTCTACATGAAATCTGGGATTTTCATCTACACATACTGCTGCTATCAAGAAAATCTGGAAAGAGAAAAAAGGTATAATGATGGAATTCATAGGTGTGCAATAAAAATGCTTTAACTCTGTGATGTGTTTTTATAGTAAGTGATGTGAAAATTATTAAAAAGCAACCTCAAGAACTATAAGATAACATTAAGTCCCTCCTGGATTCAAGCCCTTGCTGCTTCTTATAATGCATAATGAGTATGTTTATTGGAACTACATATCAGCTGCAGTCCTTTCAGTTGTCCACTACTCCTTTTTTGTATATCATTGTTGGCAGGGCCTAAATAATTTTTGGTCCTATGCAAAAAGATGCTGCCAGGTCAGTATTTTCATATCATTTTGTTGTGTAGGGAGAGCACCTCAGGTTTGGGTACCTTAACTGTAGATCATTTCTTCTTCATAGTGTTGCAGATGTAATAGCAATGTGGTCCAATTCTCACCTGTGTGGTGGTAAGGCTGAGAAGTCTGACGGATCCGAGCTAGGTCTCATCTGCCCTCTTGGTCTGAGCTGGGAAATGATGATTGCAACAGCTGTGACTCCTCTCCAGCATAGTTTTATCACGTGTTAGTTCAAGGAAACTAATTATACAAACAAGTAACAGGGTGACTTTTTTTACTGCTACTGTGCTGTACATTGGGGTTTTTTTCCAAACTGAAGTTTTATTGCTCTGTCTGTTTTGATTCACAGTATTATGTCTGTTCTCACCTGACTTGGTACAAGACCGTGCAGTGTGTCTATTTACCATGAGTCAAAGCAGAAGAAAGGTCTCAAGGTACCTGTATAGGTTGGTCCTATTAAAACTCTACACCAGGTTCCTCAGATTGCCATGCTCTTTGCAGGCTCCTTGGGCTACAGCCTTCCTCTTCAGTAGCCGTGATTTTTACTTCTCATGGAGCTTCTTCCTCCTTTAACCAATTTGAGTTTTGTTGTTACCGTGTCTTAAAAATGCTAACCAAAACCCCATCTTAAACTGACAGAATATGGAGAAGCAACTGCTTTTAGTAAAAACTCTGATATGTGTGTGATGTGAAAGAACTATAAAATTAGACACAGTAAACTGAATGAAAACAAGTTTTAAGATACAGAAAAATAATAGCTCTGCTTTGCAGCTATCTGTGTCACTGATTAATACTTACAATTACAGACAGTATTAAGCTGGTACGTAAAAATCACAAAAATTTATATTTTTCTTTCTTGCATGCCTACAGGCAGCATATTTGCTGGTGAGCAGGAAAAGAAAAATTACTGCCGTTGTCATACTTCATAACGGAACTAGCACCGCCTGGCTTACGCACTGTATGCTGTGTAGTCCACAATTTTTATAAATCCTTTCCTTGGACTGCTTGGAAATTGCTAGGAAAAAGAAAGTGTGCCAAGAATTCATCATAAAACATTGAGAACTTGAGTACCTGTATTTATACGATTAGAGAGGGGCTGATGGTTTTCCTTTTTGACTAGAATTATGACTGTTAACTGAATGCAGCTTCAGGTATGAGTGCTCTCTCCTCATTTGGATATAGGGGTTGGGTATGAAACAAAAAGGTAAAGAAAAATATTGAATATATTATATACCTTCTTAAATATCCCATGTATCTCAAACTGCTTCATTATGAATTACAGTGCTGCTATCACTTCAGGAACTGTAACCAGATACAGCATTTGTTATGTAGTTACTACAGCTCCCATGTAACCCTTGGACAGAACTTGATTTCTGAGGAAGAAAATACGATAGGGTACTGCCATTGGTTTTTGTTTGTGGTTTGATTCTTTTTTTTTTTTAAAGACTTGCATTTTTTATTAAGTGGAATTGTCATTCCATGTCCACTAGTGTGACAGAAGAGCTGCTCTCTCAGCTCTCACTGGCTTGAGACCTGTCTATTAGAATTTGAAAAGGCTGCTTGAACTTAGGTAGCTTTAAAACTTCCAGAAATAAGGTATGCAAACTTAGTTGAAGGTCACTAGGACCTGTAAGTCAGTATCGTGGATGACAAGCATGCTAGGACAAATGAAAGGTAGGTCTTCAGACATTTTCACCAAAATTCAATGAAACTGTGTTTGTTTACTTTAGCAGAGTCAGGCCCCCACTCCTCTCTACAAACTTTAGTTATCTTTCTGAGGTTGCTAGTCATGACCTAACACCTACAATGATTTGAGGTCCTGTCCTCAGTCTGGCCTCTTTCCTATTGCTACCAGGTGCCCAGTCTGAAGGTTTGGGTTTACGTAACTTTGGGTTATTCGTATAATTTCTCACTAACGCTCATGCTGTTAACCTGAACTCATCTTTGATCTCGTTCAGCAGGGTGAGAAGTTTCTAGCTTTGACTCACAGTTTGTCGTCCTACCTTTAGTTTTTGCTTTAAGAAAATAATCTTTATTTTTCCATGTAAGTGATGTGTCCTTCCATTGTGGCTTCTGCAACTTAATTGTGGATTACTCCCATTTAACCACTTCTTGTTTTTATTCAGGGTAATTGTATTATTACTGAGTCTGCCTTAAGAAGTTTATTTAATATCTTCCTGATATTTTGTGTATGTTTGTGTGAACACAAAGAGAAGTCGTTCCTTGCAATTTGTAATCGGAATCTTTAAAGTAGTTACAGACTGTGATTTAAGTGCCTTTGTTTTTATGCTGTGGGACATAGTTTATATATGTTTTTATTGCCTGGAGATTTGAGTACAAGTTGGGCTGCTTGAAAGGGTCTTGCATAAAATTCAGTAGTGCAAAATGCTGTTGGCGTTTTCTTGTGGAAAAATAAATTAGAGGTGAATATTTCATGTATTGAAAAGGGGGTAGGGAGGAATTGTTTTTCCTTCCAAGTAAATTATTTTCAGTTGTCAGATTTCAAAGCTCCAAGTAAGAATATTATATGGATCATCTGTTTGCTTATATTCCCAGCTGCCTTTCAGATTGACTCTGGTAGAATTTCTTGTGGTAGATTCTATAAATTGCATGTTTTGAAGTAACTTAAATAAATAATTTTAGGGTAGGATTTTTCAGAAGTATTCAGAACTGAATTCTTTCCAGTCTTTCTGAAATTAGTGTTTTACTGTTGATGTCATTAGAGCAAAATTTGTTCAGTACTGAACAGTTTGAAAATCCCACTGCTGGTGTATTGGGTCTGGCTGAGATGGAGTTAATTTTCCCGCAGCAGCCCTCCCAGCGCTGTGCTTTGTACTCATAGCTGGAAAGGTGCTGGTAACACACCAGCGATTTGGCTACTGCTGAGCTGTGCTCCACCGCATCCAGGCTGGCTCTCCAGCATTGCCCCAGCAACAGCCGGCTGGGGGTGGGCAACATATTGGGGAGGGGGCACAGCCAGGACAGCTCATCCAAACTGACCAAGGGATATTCCACACCGTATGATGTCTGCTAAGCAATAAAAGCTAAGAGAAGCGGGGGACTGGGGGCATTCGTTACAAAGATACTCATTTATGATGTTTGTCTTCTGGTGCAACTGCTATGTGAAGCCGTACTTCCCAGGAAGTGGCCGGACATGGCCTGCTAATGGGAAGTACAGAATAAAATCTTTTGTTTTCCTTTGCTTCCATGTGCGGCCTTTGTTTTTATTTTATTAAACCACCTTTATCTTGACTCACAAAATTTTTTTTCATCATATTTTGTCCCTGCCCCCTGCCCCTCCCTTGTACAGAGGACAGCAGTGATAGAGCAGCTTGGTGAGCACTGGGTGTCCAGCCAAGGTCAAACCACCACAACTGGTTACTAAAATCAAAATCTTTGGTATTTCTTAATCTCTTCAGGTGGCAGGGCGTGGTTGGTTCAGCCAAGTGATTTGGATTGGCCGCACCGAAACTGTTGATAATGTAATTCCATACTTACATCATGAAGCCAAGAGGAAAAAATAATTATTACCCTGCAGGCAATGAAGGAAATATAAAACACACAGTGGTAGACTGTCTTTTAAGAAGTCTTAATTCACACCCTATGTCTCATCAAATATGTCACATAATAGAAACAGTCTTGCAAATATGAACTGTTTTGGTAAGCAGGAGCTTTATTTGATTTTGTTATTGTTACTCGTGATGCAGGTCTTTTAAGAATCTGAGCTAGTCCTGCAGAATACTTAATTCCTTGCTTGAATTTTGTTCCCTAACACAGCTCTAGAGGTGAAGACACTATTTACAGTTCATACCCATAGTCTGTAACACACTACAGGGCCAATGTGTAAATCAAAACAATCATTGAGGTAAAGAGTTTTAGGAAAACATGCGTTTCATACAGAGAATGGTATGGGAGACTCGATCTAGAATACGAGGACAGTCTCAGATTATTGTGTGCATGCTTTAGTGTCATTTGGGTAGCATCACTAGGGTAAAAGAAAGTCCTATTTAAGCAATATATAATTGTAATTAAAAACTAGATAGAACGTGGAGTTATAATAATGAAACAAATCTACCTGGAAAATGATAGCTTGAGGAAGCACCATGAGATGACTGAAAAAGTGTTTATAGCCATCACACAGGGGGTATTGTAATTCCAATTTTACTTTGAAATCGGAAAGCTACCATAAATTTGACTTTAGTTTTTTGGCATGGACTGAAGAAGAGTGTAGATAAGGCTGTGTCAATGCTTCTGAAGAAGCAGCCAGTGAAGATGCCGTGGTTTGTGTTTCACAAGTTGTTCAGGAGCCTTGGGAGCTGGGTTCGGTTGCTCTGGGTTGGAATAGTTCCATAAGCAGCACTGACTGAATGCCACCTATTGTGGGAAGTCCATTTCTTCAGTTGCCTAAAGACACTAACTGAGGGGGGAAAAAAAATCAAGACCCCTGCTAAAGAGATGTTAAATGTTGTTTGCAACGATATAAGCTCAGTAGTCTGTTCCACCAACACAGTATTGACATATGATGAATTACAAAATTAAAATCAATGTGAGAATTGGTTGGTGATCGAAACTTATCTAGAGCTGATATAAAATTGGCAAGAACAGAATAAAACATAGAACAAAGTGTAGACATTTTGTAAATTTCAGTGTATCTAGTCCACATTGAAGCTCTACTAGTCTTTCTTCTTGTTTGATAGTTTATGTGTCAAAACCAGGAACATTTGACACACCTCTCACATTTCTATTCTATAACTTAGCAAGAGGTGGGATATTCAATATCAGTCATTGGTTCTCCGTGTCAGTAGATTGATAGTTTAGGATTCCAAAATATACTTTGTTCACAGTCATAGCCTACTAAAAAGGTATCTAACACACGAGCCAGATGATTGTGTTACATAACAACTCGGTAACGCTGGTCTAAAAGCTCACTTGATCTTTTTAATCTTGGATAATTTTTCTGCCCAAAATTGTTTGCAGGCAGCTTGTCCAGAAAACAAATTAACGTTTTAATTAAATTTTAATTAAACTCTTGTTTAATTTGCTGTTAATTCAGCTGAAAAAAACCACCAAGGGTAATATCACCTCTGCTTGTTAGAAAAGCAGTGCTCCAATTCAGCAAATACATGTGAGTTTTCAAATGCAATTGGTTGTACTGGCTGTGTGGTTTCTGTCCTCGCCTAACTAGAAACAGAGCCGGCTGTGATCACAGACTTTGGCTCCTTGCTCCTTGTTCAGCTGCAGCTCTGCTGAATGCAGTGCTGGGGGGTCACCACATATGCTTGCTGCCTGTGATTCCAAGCTGCTTGGAGCAGGTCTGTTTATGTAAACGTGCATACAGAAACAAGCTGCACCCAGGGATGGGTGGCTACCCAAGATTAATCAGAACAAAAAGGACTTAGCAAGTATGTAGGTCCCAGCAGGCACAGCTTCTGCAGGGCGTTATGTCTTGGGAAAGAGTTAGGGAGAGAGAGGGAAGGTAATGGAAATGGATGGGGCCTCGTTACAATTTGCATACCTGGGAAAGTACACTTTCAGACATTTGTAGGGCAAGAGAAGGGTACATTTCCCTCACTCAGGAGTTCATTTTCTGTTCTGTCCCTGGAGCTGCAAATCTACAAATGAGCCTAAAGGGATGTGATCAGTGCAGTGTAAAAAAGTCCACTGTAATTTATATAGAATCAGTCCTTGTGGTAGCAGAGAAGAACATGGTAAATAAGCCTATAGGCAACACCATAAAATTGCATTTAGACTTCTCACAGTATGCAAATTAATCTGCTTAGACCTAATTTTATGGGGCAGTTCATGCCATGGGGTCTGGATATATCCTAAGGGACCTGGTTCTCTATAGTGCTGGGCATCCAACAGCACTGGTGGATATATAGCACTAATGATTTTATAACAGTAATAATTTTGATCTTCTGAAACTGTTTTAAATAGCTGGAATTGTGTGTAAATCAATAGCAGCAAATATGTCTCCTTATAATCATACTCCTATAAATAACTGATTTTACTGTATTGAGAAAATTAGTTTCTTCTTGTGTTATCTATTACCTCATCGTACCCACTGTACGACAGCTAAACACCTTGGCTACCCAAGGACAAAAACATAATTTTGTTTAAAGATGCACTTGTGTCCCATTTATTCAGGGCATCTTAATTGTTAGATTCTCTGCATGTGGTTACAGAGCTGCTTTTCGCCAAGCTTGCAGCACATTAACCCTGATTCACAGCAAGAAGTGCCCGTAAGTCCCAGAAATTATAAAATTCTGGTGAAGTGTTATATATAGGTTCTTGAAACATGTTTTGTAACAAAAAGGCTTTTTGTCTTATGAAGGAAATAGTAGCGTATCAAATCCAGGATATTTGGTATAAGGCAAAAACCTTTCTTGTTCAGGTTGCAACACTTAAATCACAGGTTGGCTTGAAAGGAGAAAAAGGTAAAACAGAAGGAGAGCAAGGTGCTGGAGCACAGTACTGAAAAGAAAACCCACTGCATTGTATCATCAACAAAAAAGAGGAAAAACCTAAATTACTCTAAGTAATTATGAAATTTCTTTTTGAAATGCAGGCTTCATTTTTTTCAATTTTGAAAGTCTCAAACTTACACAAAGCAGGAGGACAAGGGAAGAAAATTATCCAGAGGGTTGCACCAGGGTATCCACGAGGCTATGTGGCATCTAAACCCACCATTAAAAATATCTAAGGCTCAATAATCAGAACTGAATTAATGTGGAGCTGGCAAAAGACTAGTGGCTTTCTCCTCTTTGCCTTTATTTTGTAACTCAGAAAGCCTGATTGCTGAGATGTTTGCTAAACAGTTGCTAGTAATAACCATATCAATCTCATTTTGAATTACAGCAGATCTATGCCAGAGCCTGGCCTGGTGATTTTATTATGGAGACAGGCAGCCCAGGCTCTGTTTCATACTCATCTAATCTCTCAACATTCTGGGGAAAAACATATAGGTATTTTTTTCTCAGAATAGTTTTTAAATCAGTTTTGAAAGAGTTGGGCTATAATCTTTCACTGTCAGTATTCAAGACTGTACTGGCCTACCCTCTTACTGATTCTTTTCTACGTATACAACATTTAGCAAGTAAATGGAAATAACACCACTGAGCTTTGCTCCTTGTCCCAGCATGACAGCAGGAAACTTGCTGCCACCATACTGTAACACTTAAGATGATTTTCAGCTGGTATTGCAACACTAAGAAACAAAAATAGCTGCATGTAAAGTGGCAAAATACCATACCTTCAGGGCCTTTTGTTACTAGAAAATAGGTCAATTTGCACTATTTTTAAGGATACTTGTGACCTTTCTGGTAACGATCTTATTGGCTTGGTGATATTCAAATTATGGTTCTATTTTAAGAATAATACCTTGGTACATTTGCTGTTAGAATGCCTAGATGGAGGACAAAAATCTTACTGAAAGCTTGATTGAATGAAGCACGTCTGGTCCGCATTTGTGTTCCTGGTGAGCGATTGTTCTGGCTTAGCAGCTCCACTGGCTGCATACAAATTCAAGGTACCAGAGGCCCTTTTCAATAAGCATGCCAATTCAGTTAAGCTGCCTAAACTCCTTGTACCTTTTCCATGTTCCTAATTTAAATTGGCAGTGCTTCTGAACGGTATCAGGTTGTCAGCGTCAGAGGAAAGAACCGTTCCTTTTGTTCCCAGAACTAGTACAGTGTGAGCTTTCTCATCTGGCGGTGCAGGATGACTGGGATAAAGAGGAGGGAAAAGTTCCCATCCTTCATCTAAAGGAAGAGCCACAAAAGAGGACTGATTTTATAACTCAGCACTGGGCTTACCAGAGGAGTTGCTGCTGAATCCTATGGATACCACTTTATGCTGGTAATCTCTCAACATGTTTTTGCTGGGAGGACAGTGCACAGTAGCAGAATCCCTTGTACCGCAGAGCAAAGATCAATACACAGTATTCACCTTGCTTGGAAATATGTAGATACCTCTTGACTCTGTGCTCCCTAGAGGAGACAGAAACACGATGCTAATCTCCCTGTCCTCCTGTGCCTTTTTATGAACCGAGCAATCTAAATGCATATATAAATATATATATGTTAAGTAATATGCCTCACAGTACATCTGCAGTGCCTTATTCAGCCTTGTTCAGTTCATTCATAATTGGATCATCTTCACATTAATAATTTAGTCAAGATCAGAGCGGCCAAACAAATATGTTCTGAAGTTCTTGCTGTTAGAGCAATCAAATTCCATAAATCTATTATCAAGGTTTCTTTGTCTTACCTAGAAACATTTCAGTCCTACAAATTATCACACTGCAAAACCTTGCTACCTTACCATTCACCAAAATGCCTTATTCTGTCAGTGAAAAAGACCCCAAACTTATTTCTGCTTCTGATACGCCAACTAGAAAAAAATGTCCCCAAAGTGGCCCAAACAGCTAGGTGGTCGTAGTGCCCAGGAAGCATGTGAAGTGGATGTTTGATCGCTGGTGTGATGGTTTCAGCACTTTTGATGTGCTGTTCCATCGAGATTCTTGAAAGCTTCTGGTTGTAGCGCTGAATACAGTTTGCATGGATGAAAATCACATTGAAGAGAGAGTGGTCTTCACAACTTCTGCTGAGATAATTACTCTAATTCTGGTCTAAACCATTGCTTGTCCCAGTAAGGAAACAGGTTTCCTGTGCCTCCTCATATGAAACAAGTTCTTCATGCAGCTCATCCTTAGCTGGCAAGTAGCCTCCTGTGCCCCTCCATCTCCCAACCTGGAACTATCTCTGGGGGTACCTCCCCCAGTCCTGAACTTTTAACATGATACTTCACCTCCATCAACATCTTCTCCAGCAAGGCTCCATCAGAGAAGGGAAGGTGGGTAGCAGATTGGGTTAAATTCTCTTTCCTCCAAAATCTTAATTTTCATGCCCTTGCTAGGTCTTCGTTCTGCTACTCACCTTCAGCCCTCCTCGTCACCTGGTGAGAAGGTGAATCCATAATCCTGCTCTTCAAGGTGCGGAACACTTTGAAAATAAGCGGTGTGGTACAGACCCATACATATTTAAAAAAAAACATCTCCCTATTGCACTTTTTACAAGCTGGCTGTAAATTGTTTCATTGTTTACTGATTCAGTTGTGTATTTTTCACAGAGGCTTGCTCAGCAATGGAATGTTTCTATTCAAGTCTCTTGGCAAGGTGAAGCAAAAACATGGCTTGCAAAATTGCTTCTGTTCATGTTAAGAAAATGCTTTTTACCAATATTTGTGGACTTTGGATCAGAAGTCCTCTGCATTGTATGCGTTCCCCCCTGACTGCTGTGTAATTAGGCCCTGATGTTTCGGCAGAAGAATGCTCCCCAGCCTGCTGCCAGCCCGGCGCACTCCCTGGTGCACCTGCACAAAGCTTCCTGATAAGGCCACTCTAATCGGCACCTGGAGGAATGTGGTGTAGATCAGCAGCAAGTCGCCGGTACAGTGGCTCCACTGTATCCCCAGTTAAGCTGTAACTGATATATAAACAGGAAAAAAACCCGACTTTTTGTTTGTAACAAGCAGTGCATAGAGTTAGAGTGGATTGGATTTTTATTTTGAAAAGAGAAAATTTCAGTGGCTCTCAAACACTTGGGTTTGGTTCAGGTCCTGCAACAGTGGAGAATGTTTGCAAGTCCAGGCAATCTTACAATTCTTAGGGTTTTTTTTTCTATATACCCTGCAATTCTTTTTATAAGCAAGACCAAATTAATAGCTTCCTCCTTTTATAAATTTAGGAAATAGGAAACAATTATAACCATCTTTTAGAAAGTCACATGTTTTTTCTAACACTTTCTTTTAAGCATGGGTTGTAATTACTTGTCATACATTAACACTGAAGTTATCAGCTAAGAGCCAAGCCTCATTCTGCTGGATACTGCTCGTGCCTGTTGTGCTCAGGCAGCCTGCATTTTGGTAAGCTATTCAAATAAAACATACTAACAGGATGAGAGAGGTACCTTTCTTACCCAGATACAGGTCACTGGAGAATCACATGGACCAGTAATTTGGCCAATATGATTTAGTGGGACTGAATCACTATCTGACTAACTGCTGCTCTTCACACTCCCAGTAATACCATGGATATTCATCAGATGTTACAGGGGGATAGATCAGCGCTTAGAAGGGTAATTGCTATCCATGGCTCCCTTCATTCACACAGCTGGCTGATCAAGAGAGATATTCCTAGGCAGACCAGGTTATTCCTTGAGGTTATTTTTCTCAGACGTCCCGTATATAGCTGAACAGTTATCAAGAAACCAGAACAAAGTAAGAGCCGGAATGAGCCTGGTTGACTGATTTCACAGCTGATGGGTGGTGTGGCTCTGTTAGCAGGATGCGTGCTGTGTAATGCTCCTTTCTTTTGTGCCCTGCAGCACTAAAGAGTATGCAGAATGGACTGAGACATTGTCTTGTCACGACAAAAAACCTATGCATAGGATTTTTAAAATCACAGCCTATAAATTGCTTTTTTCTCCTTCCAGTATCTTAAGGACAGACAAGCTCTTACTGAAAAGCTTTCATACCGCCTTCTGCTTCTGCTTTCCAAAGAGACAAACAACAGAGCGCTGGGGCACTGTCACGGTGAATAGACCATATCTCCTGGTGACTTTAAGAGCTTTCCTGACTAAAGATGTTTTCCTGACTCAAGTCCAGACCTGTGATAATGCAGCCCATTTTGCAGCCAGTTTTACTGTGTTATCTGAGTAGTTTTGGAGTCTTGAATCTATTTATCTCCTCTGTGATAGAGCGTGGCTGCACACCATTTACCCATTACACAGAAGAGCTGCGGCAGCAAGGGAATCAGACCAGAATCTCAGAAATCACAGACTATCAAAACATTCCTCACCTTGTTAATGTTTTACTAATGGGGTGGATGCCTTTTTGCCTTTGTTTCTTTTTGTTTTGCTTACATTCCCAGGTGTCTTGGTCGATCACACTGTCTTTGAGAATGGGTAGACTTAAAATCTCACCTTGAGTTAAATCCCGGGCCATTTTTAGCTTGCTTGTTGCTAGCACTGAAGTATCATATGATGCATTTTGCAATGATTTAATTGTTACCCTTTCACACAAGGTGAAGGAAGACTACAGAACAAGCTGTTTTCAGAATGTTATTCCCAACATTTCACAAGAGGCAGCCTCTGACCTAGGCTGCGTCTCCACCTTGGCAGGATGCACTCTTGTGTGGGGGGAACCTATAAAGGAGCCCCACCGTGACATGATCTCAAGGTCACCACTGCTGTGGTCTCAGAACATCCAGCTCTGGATAAATTATAGCCTCACAAACCTTTCATCTGGCACATACATCACTGCTGCAACAATGGGTTTACAGTGATATTAGTGGCAGAGGAGATGGCCATAAATGTGATATAGCATGTGTGTTACATGTCCTTAATGGTGGCACCGGTTCCCACCAGGGACAGTGGTGAGAGTGTTAAGGTTCTTTTTAAAAGGTTAATGAGGGAAGGGGGACTCCAGCATTGCAACTGAATTTCAGAGTAATCCCTATCAGATTGCTCATAGTTCTCCTCTTACGGGGGGTGTGTGTGGGGGTTGTGTGTGTGGGGGGGGTGGGGGTGGGGTGTGGGGGTGTAATTGAAGTGTTTCTCCAGGATCAGCTAAGTCCTACTGCATTATTCATGGATACAAACTGGCTTACTTTAGCCTGAAAGACATGTAGGAGGAAAACACAGGTTAGTTTCTTTACAGCACGAGACTACCTTAATCTGTAGCACAGCCTGTGTGGCTGCTGAGCCAGGGGTGAGGTGCTGTGTGCTGTTCACGGGGCGTGCTGTCCTGCCAAGGCACTCACAGGGCTGTCAGCAGGGTGATGCTTAGGTCTTCTGCATTTGTGGAACAGGTGAAATAAAAGGACCCCCAAGCCTTTAAGGGCCTGTCTTCAAGGACACAGCGGGAGAGGGGACAGTTACGTACCAATCATTTTAATTTCTGGTATCTGTCCTGTGCACATCCTAGTAAAATCCAACATCCCTCAGTTTTGAAGACTTGCTGACTTTCTGAGTAGCTCACAGATGGGAACCGCATGGGCAGATCCAGCTGGGAGCTCTGGCTGATTCATTTCTAGCCCCGACACACGATCAGCTTACAGACCACTGCTGCAGCTCGCTGTACTTGAGTCTTCAGACTTGAGTTCTGGAAGATGGCCCTGGGTGAACTAGAGACAAGGCCAACTTGGAAGTGCAAAAGCTCTAGAAAGGTGCTTCTGCTGATTTCCTTTCCTGAGCCAACAGGGACTTGGCTAGGACAGCCCTGCAAGGAAGGGGGGATACATGCAACCGGTATGGTCTCTGAGTTACTAGTAGTGTCTTTGCATTGCTAGGTGGAAAAAATAAAAATGTCTTAATTTTTTTGTGATGCTTTTGCTTTACTTGCTTTCTTTACTTATTTGCGCTTAATTTTCTCAGGAATTTCTCTTCTTCATTCACGTTGCTAGTGACAGTGTCCTCAGACATCCATCTCCACAGTGCTATATTTATTCATTTTAAAATAAGTGCTTTTAAAATGAAATGGACATTTTTCATACCTATTTTTATTTTGCTTGGGGTTTAAATATTAGACAAAGCTGGACTAAATAATACGCTTTAGACCATGAAGCCTCTGCAAATATCTCTTTATATTGTGTACTGTTACCCAAAACCTCAGTGATGTGGCAGTCAATAGATACACATATCTATATCCACTTTCCTTGTAGTTACATAAACTTTTAAAGCAAATGTTCCATTAGCTCCTGACCATCAATCTTAATGTAATAATGGGGCTGTTTAAAGCCAGATAGACTCCCCGCCCCTCCCCAGTTCTATTAAAATATTTACATTGTAATAACTCAGTAGTTTTTTGTTGTTTTTTTTCCTTTTTTTTTCCTAAATGGAAGGCATGTAAGTGAGTGAAAGTATTTTAAAGCAGGGTGAGACTGAAGGGACGTGACATGTTATTGAATTAAGGGCCTTAGAAGGTGAGGGCTGTGCAGTCATAAATTTCAGGAATGCGGATGTGACTCTGAATGTGTATATGAAGTTGACAGAGTTTGACAGCTACCATCTGTGAACAATAATGTATAGAGAAGCAGGGCTACATGATGCAGGCTGGAATGTACCTATCAGGCTCTAAGGACTATAACAATTTACTACTCATTATCAGTGACTGTGGTCATGATTAGCTGCAGGGTTTGGAATGAAACTTGGAAATTATGAGAACAAAGTTCCCCTTGTTAAAGCAGAGTAATTAGTTTAATACATACGAGGAGAAAACGGGCAGGAGACTTCCCTTTTTTTCCTGCTCAGGAACACTAAAAAATTGCACAGTGAAAATGGATAGACTGTTACTTCTTTCTGCATCACTTGAAATATGAGAAAATGGCTGGTTTGTATTCAGGCCTTTACTATTCCAGAGCTTTCCACAACTCTACAGTCTTTGCAGCAGAGAATGGCAGAGACGTAATTATGTGATAACTGTGTTTATGCTACATTCGTTGATCAAAGCTGATTTCTTGAGGTCTGTACTTTTCTGTGTTACGTCAGAGCACAGCATTTTGGCCAAAATATACCTTTGAGCCATAGCATCTTGTAAGTAAAATCTCTATTTCAAAAAAGGGGTCTTTGCCGTTTTCTCAGGTATGTGTATTACAAACAAATTTGTTTTTTCCCACAGGTTTATATTTTTTCTTGGTAAACACTATCATGGACATTGCAGCTGAAGCCACAGAGAAAGTGAATTCTCACTTAAGGTTGCTCAAGTACACTGTCTGTCAAGACCGTGAGTCAGATTATTGCTTAGTGTAAACTAGCATGGGTCAGTCCTACTTGAAATTTGTGTTTATACAAGCTGAGAATCTGTCCCAGAAAACCAAGGAAATTATCAGATAATAAACAAAAAACATACCATCTCCATAATGCATATTTCAATGCCCACAATAATATATATTCCCATTCTTTTCCTGCAAGCATTTGCTTTTCTTACAAAAATGACATCAGTCCCCGTCTACACACATTAGTCAACAGCGAACCCCAACAGCAGTTTTAGCTCTGACAACAAGGTGCCCAGATTTCTAGGAAGGGCATTTGACTTTGAAAAATATCCAGCAAAAACAATACATAGAAAGAGAGAAACAGCAGGAAGACTCTTAAAGCAAGAAAGCTATCGTCCATCCTCCTTTAATTGAAAGAGAAAGGTTAAGGCTGGTTTAAAAAGAATGTGTGAGCAGACAAGAAAAGTATAGTAAGCAGTTGCTGTGATAGATGGTTTAAATTTAGTTGTTCCTGCCTGGGGGTGGGGGGTGGGCTGGGGGTTGGGCTGTGTGACCTTGTTGGATCCCTTTTGCTGCTATTGTAATAGGAAAATAGGAGGTTATTTCTCAGCTGGAAAGGTTGCATGTTTTTTCATTATCTGCTTCAGAAAATCGTACACCGGTGAGGTTACCAACAGAAAGCCTTTAACATAGGTGTGTTGCATCCATATGAAGTGACTGACTGATGCAGACAGGACTTCAAGGTGTGTCTGTCACAATCATGAACGTGCACCTTATCTCTTGGTTAAACTAACCTACCTTGAGTTTTGGGTTGGCACATTTCTAGTATCCAGGTTAGCTTGGTATGTTTTTTCTGCATTAAGATGACTGCAGGCTAAACATGCCATTGCAACGGCAAACAGATGGAACAAGTGGGGTAAGGTAAACCTCTTTTCTTCCGTGTTCCTCAGCATCACTGGAAATTTTGCTTATACCGGTCAATGCACACACGGCCTTACTAGCTGATCAGGATCTTTTTCCCAATCAGATCATTTTCAACTAAATAAAGTGGGAAGAAATCAGTTTAACATTTTCCTCAACAATTTTTTATGATTTTTCTTTTGACAAGCTGTTTCTCAGAAATGAAAGAAAGTTGTGTAAGTTAGATTTTTGATGGAAACAGTTTATTTTTCAATGGAGAAAAAAATGTATTTTCCAACTAGCTCTTTCTAGCATTGTATAAAAGTGCAGTTCCTGAAGCAAATTAACATGCAGATGACGCTGGTATTGGTGTGGAAAGGGGCGAGGAGTGTAACGATTCAGTGTTGCAGTGAGTTATGTTGACAGTGAAAAACCTGGGTTGGATCTTGTATAATTGTCAGGTGCTTCACGTGTGCCATTTTGTGTCTGGCTTTCTTATTCAGAGCCTGTTCAGGTGCCTGTGAACCCAAATCAGTGACATCCACCTCACTCCTCCCCTTACAGTAGACTCCCCTATTGCTTTGCCCTATTTGTACAGCACCTGCCACAGTGCAAATAATAGTCTTAATGATGATTATTTAAAAATAAATTAAACAATAGGCAGAAGATATCAAGGACCTTCTGGTCACTGCTTATTAGGGAGAAGGGCTAAAGACAAATGGTTTCATTGACCATTTCCTGTCTTGTTGTACTCCCAAACAGTTTGGTATTCAGACATCACCCATAGAGACACGACCTGCCAAACATCCAATAATAAGTACTAGCCGGGGACCTAGATGGGTCTTTGTGTTCTGAAAAGTTTCCTCCTTGCAGATCCGTCTTAACAGGTGCTGTTCTTATGCTACCACAGTTAAAATGGACGTGATATGCAAAATGAACCTTCTGCTACCTAACTGTGGTACTCTTTGATACCGCATGCTATCAGTTTTGTCCCTAGCCTGTTCAGATTCCAGCTGGGTGAGGGGGAGCTCCATTAATTAGACGTCGTTATCTGTGTCTGCTGCTTGTGAGACAGAAAACATGCCTACACAACACAAGATGGACCGACACAGATGGGAGCACAAACTCATAGCAACCTAAACACAACCCACCCTGGGGCTCTAGATGGATGTTACAGACACATGCTAGTGTGGAAAGCCCTTTCCACCTGCTATGTTTTTGCTGCTATTGTTATCTGTAATAGCAAGATAAAAGCTTGTTGAGGTTTACTATGCTATTTTGTGTCCTTTATTTTGCTGTGTGCACATTTCCAAAGGCATTAAAGCCTTTGAGACTGTAGCAGCCTGTAAAAGAGAACCATTTTCTAAGCCTGCCTGTCTAATGCAGGTAATCTACTGCATTCCTTCAAAGCAGTAAAGAAAATAGCAACAGGACTGAAATTGCCTGTAATTTTCCTCCTAGCATTTTGTAACTGGAGTATTACTATGTTATTTTACGGCACTTTTTTTATGTGGGGGCAGCTTCTGAGGCCCAGGGATCACATTTCTCTAAAAAGTCTTTCTTTATATGCTTTAAGACTTCAGTATTACATCAAAGTTGGTAGAGCAGCTACCAAACACTTCAGTACCAAGTTACAAATATTTCGTATCTTTACCAGCGTTTATTCCTCTCCTCATCCCAACAAGCCAGTAAGGCAGTGGGACTGAGCAGTCTGACCTCTTTCCCTGCTTTTGCTGCTTGTTCATTTTAAAATCTGCTGTCAGGAATTTGTCTTCCAAGTTCCCCCAGCTCCAAGTTCTCCTTTGTATTCAAGCTGTCTTGTAGTGATTAACCAACTTATAAACACAGTAGGAATTACTACCAATAATGGGTCTAACCTTAAAAGATGGTAATCTCAAAGGGTTTTGTGGCTACTTCATGCCCTGCAAGTTAAACCTCAACAGTTTCCAGAGTTCACACATTAACTTCTGTAATGTGGTTTTGAGACATTGTTGAGTTGTTGGGATTTTTAAACTGCTTTATTGCTTTTGATTCAGCAATATACTTCTGAAGATATTTTCAAAATGTGCAACATTGGTCCAACTCAGCAATAATGAGTGATAAAATTTTCATTGATTTTCGCTATTCCATGCTTTGCTTGGCCTCTGTATTCCCATGACACTAAGGTATAGATCTCAGAAGACAAAAGGTTAGTCCTAAAAGATCAGCTACCTTATTGTTGCCTGCCTGTGCAAATATTTACTTTTAGTTTTACTGGAGTGTCATCTTCCTTTCCGCTGAACACAGCTTTCTAAAACATTTTTATTTCCATTCAGGATCTGATCTTTGTGCTGGGTTCTAATATGCTGAGCATGCACTGATGTTGGATGGAAGTACAAACACTTTTTATTCTCTATAAATTTTATCTTGTTTAAGTGAATTATTTTTAACATGGCATTTCTCAGTTTCAGGTACTAGGCAGACTTCAGGGTACAAGTGTTGTGGTTCCTGTGGAGTTTATATCTAGTGACATCCCTGGGTATCCAGAAAATGGATACAAGAATAAGACCTGATGCTGTCCTTTTAATGATAAATCTGATAATGAATAACAAAGTGTTAGCCTACAAAAATGGGCTGCAACAGCAATAAACATCTCTGGCAGACAAGCCAGCATCAGCAGCAAGCCTGGGGTGCAGGACACAAGCAGGCATGTTGCCCTGTCCCTGTATCCTGGCTGCTGGGATCCTGCTTATCAATTAAGAGGTAATTGAACTTGACCGTCACTCTCTCTCTCTGAGCATTTCGGAAGTCTGGATCGTTGACAGTCTCTAGCCCCTGCTGTTCTCGAAACCAGAGCCAGTGGGGAGGAGAAAATGAACGCCACAAAATGCATGCACTTGCTCACGACCTTAACAAATTCACTCACCACCCTGCCAGCCAGTTATCCTTAGACTGCCCCACTGATGAGTCAATTTTTGAGCCCCGGTTAAGACTGCAGAACTTACCTGTGACTGTAATAGTTAAGAACAGGACTGGTCTGTGAAGCTGTCAGGTATTTAGACTGCCCCTTATTTTACATAGCATGAGGGCTGGCTGCGGGGGATGTCTGAGCAGTTGCCACAGTGCATATGACTCATTATAATAATAAAGGTTGACTCGGACTTGCTTCCAGTCTGTGCTCTAATGAGAGATAGGAGGTTACGTTAATCAACAGGATAACAGCCCCCACCTTTCCAGCTAGAAGCATTAATGAATCATTGGTTTGTCTGCTCATGTGGGATATGGCATTCTAGCGACAGTCATTACATTGGTTTACTTGAATAACCTTTTATTTTTCAAGAGGGGGTCTGTTCATGTTAATTATTCTCACAGCTGGGATGGAAGTATACAGCTCTTAAACCCCTCTTCCAGTTCAGAAAGCAGGCTGGAGCCAATGTCTCGGTCCTTCAGCTGAATGCCCACATTAGTGGATGACATAAAGAGGTGCTTTCTCGCTTGTTCTTTCTCACTCTGGCCCTCTGAAGCTCGTTTCTTTCCTGTTCTATCACTCTGCTTTGAGAGAAGAGGCAGGGAATGCCCTGCTTCCATAGAAGTATGCAGTCCAGTGGCTGGAAGAGACTCCCGGAGGGGGCAAGGTGTTGCTTTGAGTCACGTCAGGCTGAGGAGAGCACTGAATGCAGGTCTCCTGCTTTCTAGGTGAGCACTTCAGACTCTGAGCAGTCATGGGCTGTCACAGGCAGTCCGCATGACTCTGCCCTCTGAAGAGAAAAAAGTGAGCTGAACAGCTGCACCCGAAAAACCAGCCTGTGTCTCTGAGCACCACTGTCCCTAAGTGTCTTAGTAAAGCTGGGTGTAAGAAACTTCACGGCATCCATGTTTGTGCAACCAAGGCCAACCAAGATGTGACCCTACATCTGTTTGGACATGACAAATGGACTGGCTGTGTATAAAAGCATCATCCTTCCTGCTGACTCTGGCTGGCGGCAAATTCCCTGTGAACGTCTGTGGGCCACAGAAAGTCCTATAGATGTCCTCCTGAAGCTGCTTTGGCCACCCCCCAGGAGACGAGCACCAGTCACAACAGGGGGGGCAGAGCTTCCAGTCTTTTTACCTCATCCTTGATTCAGCAGTTGATGGGTGGCTCTGCCATCTCACCAAGTTGATAGAAGTTAATCCCTGCTAGGGAATCATGGAACTTCACTCCCAGAAATCTCCCCCAACTTTCATCCTTTGCCAGCACAACCTGGCCTCATTTGCACACTGAAAGCACCTGCACTTTTTTGTGCAAGCCACCATTCTACTAACAGTGCATCACACCTTGACGGTGCTTTTTATCCACCCACCTTTGAGCACCTGATGATGAGATGAAAATGAGGAACTGGGTAATACAACTTGCTTTTGATATAATTCAGAAGTGGAAGCAATGCAGTATTACAGCAAACAGCTAGGCGAGTGTTTCTATATTTATGGTCCATCAGAGAGGGCTAACTACATGTTTTATAGCTAGGAGAACCACAGAGAGTGTTTCAGAAATGCACTCTCTGCAGCCACAATTCATACACCCCAAAATACCTATCAGCAGACTTGGAAGAGAGGAAGGGAGAAGAGAAGAGAAGGGAAATGGGAAAGAAGCTGTTAGAACCATGGATAAAGTGCTGCTTTGAATTTCTTGTAATTAGGAAATCAGGTACGTGTACCTTTTTTTCTAATATTTTTGTGTACAATATGTTTCCTCTTGTTAAAGCTGACTGAACACTGGGAACGCTGAGAAGCAAGTACGTAGAAAGGCATTAGCAGGAGGCCAGAGAAACCTCCCAGAGCAACGGGGCTGATCCAAGAACTCATATGGTTCTTGTATCAGTGGTCTTGTTTGGGGTTTCTTGCAGAGACCCGCTAATCTTACTCTGGCTCTCTCAAAAAACCAGTATGTATCACAGAAACATAGCCCGCTAGTACTTGATACAGCACACATTGCTTCCATTTGTCTCCTTGAAGGATATTGTATATCTTTACCCGCAGTTTGTCTCTGTGAGCTGAAGTACACCCGAGCTTGGAGGAGCTTGCCTTAGTTGTGACTACAGCGTACGCCAGTTGGGTCTGCTCTTTCTTTCCAAAGGGGTGCAAGGCAGGACAAGTCAGATGAATTTGGCAGGTGAACAAAATCTTTTGGCGACTCTAAGAAAAACAACTGCTCCATGGTTTGGAAGCTCTTGCTGGATCGCACGGTGAATCAGAGCATGTCCCTTACTGCTTCACAACCGCTCCACTCCTAGGAGCACACAGCCTTGCGCCGAGGCCAAAACCGAGCCTCAGAGCGTATGAATTTTCGTCTTGTAATAACAGCTTAATTTTCTAGACACGGAGTACATGTCCTCCAGTAATATGTGACGAAATGTAAATGGTGAGTGTTCTGTATCCAGCCTCGTCGCCCGTGCTGGCAGCCTCTCCTTGGGAGTCTCAACAGCCCTGCACACCCGTGATGCTTACGTTTTCTCATGCATTCCCGAACAAAGCCATGCTTGAAGCCGCAAGTTTCACCTACAAGCCACTGGCAGTTTCTTGCATGATGACAGACCTTTATGGCAATTAGCCAGGGGAAAGGATGTCAGCAGATGTTGGGGTGGGGAGCAGGAGGAACACATACAACAGAAAAAAGCCATGTGAGAGTGAACAGACTAACCTGCCATGAGAGCCAGGGCTCCCTGGCCTCAGACCCAGGACACTTCATCTCCCACACAGCATCACCGCTGCACACCAGTGCTCGTACCACCGGTGAGACTGTGCGCCAGAACGAACCCAGACCTGGAGCTGGCTCCACTCTCCTCTTGGCACCTCTGGGATGGCAACCAGGGGCTGCCTTGCATGCCCCATCAGCAGTGGCAGGGGACGGGGGAGGCTCTGGCTTCTAGCCTGGCAAGCCCTCAGGTGTGAGGGTGGCCTGGCACAGAAGCCTGCAGGAACACTGCCAACGTGGGAAGTGTGCTTTTGGCTCAGGATGCTGAAAGACAGCTTGAGGCATGGGGCAGGGACAGGCGGACAAGCAGGAGGGCTGGGCTGGGCGCCTGAGTTTGTATGGAACGGGGAGGGAGTGGTGGGGGAAAGCATGGGAGTTTGGATGGGCTTGGCTCGGTGTTGGGGTGGGTGGCACAAGGACGCAGAGAGGGGGTCGGGACACTCTTTGTCCTGAGGTGTGACCAGACGCTGGCCCATGATCACTGATGTACAAGGGGTTAGCCATCTTTTTACATCTTGGTACCTGCTGCTGTCGGTGGTGGCACTCAAGTTAACTTTGGGCACCTCAGATCTAGGGGGGCACTCACCTCCTGGAGGCCCTGAGGCAAGGGCACTGAGCTCCAGAAATCCCACTGATGCCAGTAACCTTTGGATCTGGCCATGCACCGCGATGGGGCTGAACTGAGCAAAAGCAAACGGTTTCTTACCTCTTCTGATCTCCCCATTCCTCTTCTGGCTGCCCATACACAGCTCCACTCATGGCAGCAGCTGATCTGGTTTTGATGCAGATGAGTTGCGTCCATGTTTCCTTCTGCTGCTCGGACCGCAGGAGTCCATGTCGCTGGCAGAGCTGGGAGGTGAGGCTGGCTGCAGGGCTCGTCACTCGGTGCATGAGTGGGGCTGCATGTCATCATCGCTGTGGCTCCTGGTGACGATAGAATGCCAAGGGTTCTGACAGAATGCCAGTCTGGATTGAAACAACTACCTGCAAAAAGTATGTCTGTATGGCTCCATTTAAGAAACCTGTGCATTATGGACTGCAAAACGTTACAGGATGAGTGCGTTCTTCCCAGACCCCTCACTTTTCTGAGTACTACCACAGGGCTCTGTACCCAGCCTGCCCACAGTGCCTTTCTCTCCCCCCATCAAAAACGCCAGCTGCGATTTGCTTCCTTTGCAGAATTTGTTTTCCATCCTCTACTTGTTGCACGCTTCTTTTCTCATATTTGAAGATATATTTTTTTCTCTGAAAATATGTTGGGTGCTTTTTCAAGTGCAAGTGGAGCTACAGGCCTGAAACACAAACCAAGAATCACATAATTTGCCTTTGCATTTTATTTAAAGCAATAAAAAGTGATAAATAAAATATCCCCACTTCGTACTTCTTTTCCAGCTAAAGGTCAGTTTGTCCTAGTGTTAAGAAAAACTGTAAGCTAAATCAACATAGATGAGCTGCTGTACAGCTTCCAGGGAGTCTTGAAAAAAATCTTTCTTTCTGCAAACAATCTCTCATTATAACTCTGAACAAAAGTTTCTACTTCTGCAAATGATTTGCTAGTCAAAGAAAGTGGGACATCCATTAAAAAATGTAAATGTTGGTTTAGAAAATACTGTATGAGTAGAGTTTGAGAAAATTATGCTCTATTGTCGTCTCAGCCCGTTGTTCTTTTTTTTCCCCCCCGAATATTTTTACTGAGTACTGACATTTTTTTCAGCAGTTTTTATCTCAGAGTTAATTATAACATTACAATCTGTCCCAGATCGGTAATAATGTAGTTATTCGGCTTGCTGAGCGCACAGGAGAATGAACTGCAACTTCAGTTCTTTCGTAGCTGATTCATAGACCAAAAGAGAATGAATCTTTTATGTACAACTGCCTTCTGGTATTTTGAAACAGCTGAGATTGCAGTTACTGCTCAGATACAAATTAAAAACATTCTAGTTACGTGTTAATGTTTTATTCATGTTTATATGTAATATTAATGCAAAATACTTCCACTTCTCAGTTATAAATCCTGTTTTCAGGTTGTGATGTTTCAGCTATTTCAGACGCCAAGATGTGAGAGAATGTGTGATTCTAAGCAGTGAGTCAGCTGTTGTCTACATCTACAGTTAAGTAGTATGGCCAGAATAACACCTCATTTGACTGGTTCTCCTAATTATTTTTGTGCAAAACCTATTCTCTTTCACACCCATGGGAATTCAAGAGAGATGCTGACAATAACTACTGGGGAGAATTACTGTTGCTCGTAGTCAGACCTGCAGATAAAGTGATTCTTTGTCTAGAATGCAGTAAAAACCCAGTATGTATTAAATTTCAACATCATCTAATTTTCCAGTAGTTGACTGTAGTTGGAATTGCTTTAAAGCTTGACTTACTACACAATTTTTTCTATATGCTCTTAGCAAGCATATAGCTTGCTTTATAGCTAGCCTAATACTGATTCTTAGTATTCATTTCTGCAATTTGAAATAATAATCTTGAGTTACAATTCAATCTTGGTCAGAAGTCAAATTAAAAGAAAAAATCTGTTTTACAAATGCAACTGTGAGAAAGCATAAGTTTTCCCAGACTTTCTAGATACTGGTTTTTTTGCCCAACTTCAGACTATGGGAATGCATTTTGTAGTGAGTAATTCTATTCCTATACCATGAAAATTAATGTAAACTTTGTTACTAATATCAACATGGGTGGAACCAAACCTCTAGCAAAATACATACTGCACAGTAGTACAGTAGCATATAACGGAGCATTTTCTTAGGTACTTTAATGAATAAAAGTTCATATTTTGCATTTAAATGACCTTTCATCTGAAATTTAAAGTGTTGTGTATTTCAAGTTGACACTTAATGGAGACTGTAGTTCCAGTCCTCCCTTTGCCATTACTATAAGAAGGCAGCGAAGTCCCAAGGTCAAATGAAGCCCCCTGGTAGCCAAGTCACAGAAGTCATCGCTCTGCAACCTGCTCCAAGCACATGAAAGTATCCCTGATGCAAAAAGCGTAGAGCTGTCGTTAGATCTAAGCTGGAGCAATACTGAAATAAGGATGAGCCACTGGATGTCTTGGTTGTTTAGGTTGTACTGCAGAGTTTTTTGTTTTTTAACAGCAAAACCAAGCCCAGCCCTACTTCCTAAATGGTGGCTTGTCCACTGCTGAGAGCCTTGGAAGAGCCCAGTCACCTGCTGGTATGTGTAAGGCTGCCTCCAGTCCAAGCCAGCCGTCCCATCTGGGCAGGGGGCAATTGCTGTGCCGTATTTGCATCCCTTCCATGGTTGTCCTATAGCAGTGTGACTCCTTGGGTATCAGAAATTAAGGACAACCCATGTTAAACCAGTTTGCAACAGAGCCAGATAGAAGTTCCTCTGCCTTCAGCCGGCTGGCTTGCTCCCTTGTCCTCCTACTCGTCCCCCTTGACAAAACTTGCTGCCCCAGCCTGCATCCAGGAGAGGGACCTTTCCCAGAGGAGCCAGTTTAAGCACAGGTTTTCTTTCATGTCTTCACCTGTGTCCGACAAGCATTAGTAGCGATGGGCTTTATTTTGGACCATGTGAACAGAAACTTCCTCTCAGGATGTAGTTCAACCTGGTTGCATTACAGATAGTTTCTGGGCAGGTGGGTGGCACGGACCCCAAGCTGTGGTGCATCATGCATTTTACCCCTACAGCTCCTGGCTAGAAGCTAGGCAGTGAGTTAGTATTTTCCTTTCTCTTTTTAGTATTCTCTGTTAGTATTTTCCCTTCTCAGTTGGTGGAGACTCCTGTAATTCATTCTGCAAGAAAACACGACCAATGGATTCATCAGTTGAGACTTTTTGGGTTTGGTTGGGTGAGATTTGAGAATTCAGTGAGACGGTGTTAAAGGTGAGTTGTAGTTCAGCCACAAAACCCCATCTCAAGGATATCTCGGGCAAATGAGAGTATTTGTTTTCAAAGTTCCTGAATATTTTAAGGAGAAGGGAAAAGTGCTCTGGCATAGCATGAGAAACAAGTGGAAATGCTTTCCTTCCACCTGGACTTGATGCTTTCCTTTTCTTCCAATGAACAAGGTGGCATTAAACCTTAGCACGTGCAACTGCATACGCTGTGGCAGCGGCGTCCCTTTCGCCTGTGCAAGCGGTGTGATGGCCCTGGAGCTGGCTGGTGGGGGAGGCCATGCCAGGGCTGAGCAGAGGAGGAGGGCTGGCAGGACCAGCCCCATTGCCTCCCTCGCCTGGGGACCCATTCCAGCCACACCGCATCGCAGCACTGCAGGGACAACAGGGCACATAACTCTGGGCTCTGAGCAAGAAAGCAAATATAAAAATGACTGTGAAAATTGCCCAACTGGTTAAAACTGGTTCTAGCAAGGAACTGAAGTTCTACCTTGAAATACTTAAAACCCATTTGGATGGCATAGATTTACATTCCAGATGAAGAATTAATGGCTTTCATACAACATCCTCAGCAGAGATGCCCCAGCATACCAACCTCTGTGTTTTTGGTAGATGGAATTTGTAATTCCTCCTGGAGCTGCATTCTTCTAAGTGTTACTTCTATTTTTGGACCGACTACTTTATTTAGAAAAAAAACTCCTGTGCTCTTGTCAAACCATAGAGACTGTATGAGTCATCTATACAATAACACTAAACTGTCCTTCTCTGTTATGGTGCAGTTCATCATCATCACAAAGGGATTTACAGAAAACAAACATAGCTGACAGTCTGATCTTAAGCTTCCTGTGTTTAGTCCTTGGGCATGGTTAGCCAGCTGAACAGTGTATCGTTGAAAAATGGATTGTTATTAAAATGTTGGGTGTTGCAGTAGCTCAAAAGTCTCATTTTTTTGCTGGTAAAAATGAATGCCATTCCTCTGACAATTTTCGGCTGCCTATCTATAGTCATTTGCCAGCATAATAATTGTGTGAATGCTAATGACTAGCCTGAAACTTTGATGAATAACATTTTTTAAGGCTGCCTTGTAGGCAGCACTGCTCGCTCATTTAAATGCCTTAAAACACATCCTTCACAAAACATCACCAATGGGCTTTAGACTCAGACAAAACAGAATACAGAAATTTGTCATACAGAAACACAATGAAGAAAAAGATAACCAGCTTCTTATAGCCTGTATATCTATGTAGCTATATAGATTACTAGTAGTGTTTCCCAAGTAGGAATAATTTACTTTCCATTTTTCCCCATTACATTTTTATTGTTTGTCTACTTTGGATTATCAACAAAATGTTTGGAACACCTGGCTTCTTACGGAAATCTGTATAGTGGCAGGCTTTTTTTTAAACTGTTACTTTCAAATTGTTAACAGTAATTGCGTTTTTAAAATGGCATGTGGATCCAGCTTCTACTGAAAGGAGTTTCAGTGGCAGGAACATGCTGGACTTCAGCGGCCTGGGTAACTTAGAGTTTGAACTTTTCTCGTGTATCTTTGCCATACACCATAACGAGCCTATGAAGGGGTTAGTAATTCTTCTACCAACGAAATACTTTCTGTGTTGCACCACGGGGCTGATTAATTGAGGATGTAGAAGAAATGCTGAATAACATCCAAATCTTCAAGTATATTTAGGTGCTCTGTTCCCATGGGCAAACAGAAGACAGACTGCCGGTATGACAGGAGACAGTATAATGGTATGACATTATGCAATTAAGGCTGTAAGAAAACGCATATGCATGTGGGAGGATGAGTTAAGGTTGCCCAGGCAATCTTATTTCTGGCACTTCCTATATTTTCTGCATTTGACTTTGCAACCTACATGTTCACTCATCATAACTTTCTGTTGTAGTATGTAGACATGACTTGAATTCACATCCTTCTTGCTGAAGAAGTTCTATTGAAAATGTAAAGTTTTCAGTATCCTTCCGCTTCACAACAAGGTTAGCGCATGCCATGGTCAATGAGGGCTTGTGCCGTCCTGGCTGACCCCTGAGCGGGGCAGGATGCATGCACCAAGCACCCACCAGAGGTGACAGCCAAGAAGTGGAGAGGTGGTAACAGAAACACTGCCTTCCCTGCCTGTAGTTTCAGGGATGTGACTTCTGTGTGATGACCCCATGAAGTTAAAGGCTGGGTAGGGTTAGACTTGCAGATGTTATCTGCAAAAAGCTCTTCATTTGCTTAGGAACTGGGAGAAGCTGTGCCAGCCCCGGCGCTCCTCTGCTGGTGTGAGCATCACCCAGCGGTTTGTCTGGCAGAGCAGGACCTGTCAGCGACCTTTCGCAATGTGTCAGCCCCTCAACCAACTGACTCTGTTGGAACACAAGGTGAGATTTAAAGAGGCCGGCAATGACACTTCAATTGCACAGATTTTAGAGGGCTTAGTATCGGTCCTGAGGCATTCCTAAAATGGAAAACAAAAATTCTGCTAAGCTCTCACACATCCATTTTTGTATGAAGAGTTAGAGCTTGTATTAATTCAATAGATTCCATCACTGGGGTTTTCCCCCTGTCCCTTTTCAGATCAAACTGGAGTTCTGTGTGCAGAACAACTGCTTGTATGGTGGGGGTACAAACCAGCACACACACAAAGAAAAACCCCAAAACCAAACAAACAAAAAAACCCCTGCCAGCAGATGGGCAGCCCTGAATGGAAAAGAAAACCTTGAGCTTTTCACTTCTTGGATTAGAGTTTGGGAGTGTTACATAAGGAGGAAATGGGGCGGGTGGAAAGCAAACTTAAGAGAAGAGAAAATCTGATTAAGATGCAGACTAATATAATTGCAGAACATTAGTCAGGCTTTCTTGTGGAGAGAGAAAAATGCCTGCTGTTGTGCTGCTACAGAAACCACGCAGGGTCTGCGGGTAGGTGAGGGTGCATGGAGCATGTCCCTCCCTCCCTTCCCCCTTTCCCGGCCCTGGAATGAAGATCCTATCTTGCCCAGTAAGCTCGCCCTTCGCTGGCCAGGAGATCTCTCCCAGTACAGAGAGAATATGTTTTCCTGTTTATGTAGTTTCTTTTAATATCCCTCTTCCCTCCCTCTTGTTTTCCTCTTGGAAGGTGATGCAAGGCTGTGTCAGAGGAGGGGGTAAACTCTGCTCTTGGGCTTTTCGCAGGGCTTGGCCGACTTGGCTCTGTAAGTTGGGAGCATGGGACATATGTACTGTGCCATGAACAGACAACTTTTTTGTATCTACCCCTATAAAGCCAAAGACAGAATTCACAGTGCTTTGGAAAGCAAATTTATCTGGAATGAGCAGATGTTGTCTGTGTTTCCAAACACCATGTCCACACCACTTGTTTCCGTGAAGACATGCATTAGAAGTTAATTACCAAAGCACTGGATAACAAAGTACCGTTCATTCCCTGGCAGTCGGTGGAAGTGTCTTTATGGAAGGTGTAAGCCGCATGCAAACTTACCCTCAGAACTGTGGCAGAAAATAAAACACACCCCTGAAGAGTGCAAATGCGTATTTGCACCAGCTCTGACCCATGCCCGTCCCAGCTAAGACTTTGTCTCTGACAGCAGTCACTTCCATATAACTGAGGGGAAGACATAAGAAATTCTGTATTAAAAAGGCTGGTGGATGAGAAAGCCCGTCCACACTGTGTTAGAGCTCTTTCTGGTTCGTAATACTTCAGAGACTGGTGCAAAATGCGGGGAGAAAAATTTACTGCTGCCTATGAATTATATGCTAGCATGAAGTACTGTAAAAATGCATTTTCTCATGATTTATAAATGCATGCTCCTTCTTCATACAGCGATAATTTTAATTTTTGTCCCAGTGCCTTCCTACTACAATTGGCTCAGTAGCTCAATTAATGTATTTTACAGGAACATATTTTGTATCTCAGTTTTTCCAGAAGTCCCACCTTTCAATCTGTTCTGCTTTTGTGTTCTGAGAAAGGGAGAAGATCCCATTCTCCAGTTATTTTAGCGCTTTCATCCAGTCTCTCATTAGTCATCTCCTTTATAAAACCGGTTTATTGCAGTGTTGTCTCATTTTCATCACCCTTTCCCATTCTCTCTTTCCTAACACACCCCTTTAGGTGTTGGAGACACCACTGCTGCCTGCATCACTGTATGTTAGGCTTAAATATCTATGTATGGAATGGTGTTAGAATATTTTTTGTGGGCCTCTAGAAGGGATCTCTCAGTCATCCAATCTCATTGCCACTGCAGTCAACCGCACCATGTAATCCCTTCCATAACCTCCTCCAGCTCCATTTAAAATAAGTCAGATAGGATTTTGCTCCTACCGCTCTTGTTAGAGGGCTGTTCTACTGGTTTGCTACGCCGACTGCAGAGCTGAGCTTATAGCCACTTGTTCTCCTGCTGACATTGGCCCTTAGCTTTAGCTTGCCAGGCTCCCGCATTTCCCAAGCCCCGCTTGCTTTGCTCTGCCAAACTGAATACACCAAGTGTTTTTATCCTCTTCTGAAATGGGCTGTCTAGTGCCTGTTCATTTTCGTGGCTTTTGTCCGTATTTGTTCCACTTTGATTTACTCTTGACTGCCCAACAGAATCACACATTGTGCTGCAGATCTTGTTTGAAATTACTTATCTGATATTGCTGGGTTTACGTTTCCCTTTTTACATAGCTCCTACTCATCTTGTGATTAACTAGTCTTTCTTTTCCAAGTACTGATCTCATAGTCAATGGAAGATTTTTTTTGTGATGAATCTCTGCGTGTCATTAGTATTATCAGATTTAATTATATTTTCATTAAACCAATCCTAAGAGGCATGCAGTTTCTCAGTATACTATTCCCACCCTTGTTTGAACTGGTGATGTCTCCCAGCTCTGCCAACAGCAGATTCCATTGGCATGCTCGTGTTCTTGATGGCACCACTGTAACGAAAATGTGAAGGGTGACAGGAGCCTTGAAGAATCCCACAGAGCAGCTTTCCTTCAGTCTGACACTGCCCATATAAACATCCCTCTGTCACTGTCTCCTGATCCCCTCATATCTTCTGCTTAAACAGCCATTCACCTGTCTGGACGGTATCAGGTATGATTGACCCCAAATAGATTACATCTACCACATTTCCTTTCTTTAAGGAAAACAAAGTTGTATCAGGGAAAGATATCATGCTGAAGCACCATCTCATCTAATCGCATACTTCATGGCTTCCCCATTTATTCCCATAACTTTACACTTATTTTTTCCCTCAAAATTTGTCCAAATTATTGTAAATTATTTTCCTCTCTTTCTCTAATGCAAGTATTCCAGAAGGATTTGAGCACTACAGTAAAACTTCTGGCTCCTTTCACCTTCATCATCACACACTCGGCCTGTCTGCACTCGGGAAAAGACCATTTGTTTTTCCCCACTGCAGTAAACACCCATGACGTTCTTCCAGTTATTCATCTTTCTTCTGCTCCCATCTTTCACAGAATTATCTTTATTTAAAATGGAAGCAAAATGCTTATTGGTTTTGTAAACATTGCCAGAATTCCTTCAGTCCGTGTGCCCTCCTCACTGCATGGCAGCCCTGTTTCTTTTGCGCTGGCTGAAGTAACTGCTGCTAGCTGCCATTACCCATCTTCTGTATTTCCTCATCTCGAAGACAAGACTTTCTCAGAAGAGTGATTCTCCTCACTGTTACTGATAGGTTTTCTGTTTCCAGTGACCTTAGTTACCAAAGTGCCAGGAGATCTTCTGTGAAGCCCTTCCCCTTTGCTTATGATACAATGTCCAGATCATTTTTGCTGCTCTGGCCTAAAGAGGTCCAATCTTTCCTTTGTATCCAAGTCCTTGAGCCCTTCAGCCTTTTATTTTTTTTTCTCATTTGGTCTCTTTCCCCTTTTGACTTAGAATGCCTTTTTATAAATTACATTTTACCCATTTATTAATTTTAAACTGCATCTGTGAAACAATTTTCTTTTCCCTATGACCTTAGTAGCCTTACAATAGGCTCACTACTTACAAAGCTAAACCACCACCACCTCCTGTTGACCTGGTGGCTGGCCGAGAGCTGCTCCTCCATCGCACCCAGCACGGCTCAGCCCCAGGCACCACTCGTGGTATCGTGGTATCCGCTCTCATCTTTGTATCTGGGAAAGCAGCAGCTACTGCCCGAGCAGCAGCGATTTGTTTCTTTGTATTCCAAATGCCTTTTTTTCATATGCAAATGTAGCTTTGCAGCTTATAGAAAGCTCTGCGCAAACCCGTGCTTGCAGCTGAGGGTGTCCATCCTTGGCCAATGTCACCATCAGGCTCCCGGTTCTATCCCTGACAGTTTTCCTGCAGTGGTTCTGAGCCAGACGCTTTGGGTCTGTTCCCTCTTTCTGTGCGCTCAGCGTTCAGTGCTACCCAGCGGCCTTTACTGGGCTCCGTCTGCCCGGGACGCCGCAGCCACTTTACCCTCCCTCCTAGCCCGCTCTGTCTGACGCCTGGGCAGGTTTCCTTCCTCCGTTTTGCTGCTCCGGCCCCTGCCTTGTGCTGGCAAGTGTTTTCAAGTGCTTCACATTGCCCAGTGCCTGCTTCCAGGTTGGCACAGCCCTCCCATCCCCACCCCCCTTGCCATCACCTGCCGTTGTTCCTTAACCATTGTCATACCCAAGTCCCACTCGATTCCCCCCACACACCTGTGTGCTACCACCGAGCTGGGCAGGCACAGACCTCTCCCAGCCTCCTCCTCCCCTAGTTCCAATTCTCCTCTCTGCAGTCCCAGCTGTCCTGATTTCTCAGTCGGCTCCTGCTCTGGGTGGTTGTTGCGAAGGGCTTGTCAGGGAAGGGAAAAGGGAAAAAAGGGAGAAAGGAAAAGGGAAAAGGGAAGAGAAGGGAGAAAGGAAAAGGGAAAAGAAGGGGAAAGAAAAAAAAAAGGGAAAAGAAGTGAAAAGGGAAAAGAAGGGGAAAGGGAAAAGGGAAGCTTTCCGGAGGTGGATGGAGGCGTGCGGCTGCAGGTGTGCACAGACCAGCGCCTGCCCCTCCCGGGGAGCAGGGCTGGTGTAGCCCGGCCGGGTGACAGCCAGCGAGGTGACAGCGAGGGAGGTGACACTGGCTGCCTGCGTCTGGGCCAGTCCGGCGGGGCTTCGAGCGGGCCTGCGTGCGGAGACCGGCCGGGAGGCTGGGCCGGCCGCCGGCGGGCGCTGGCGGTGCTTGGCACCGCGGAGCGTGGCGGTCACCCCCCCGCGACCCCGTCTATTTCCAGGCTTCTCACGGTGCCCAGAAGCGCCCCGTTCCCGGCATCCCCCGCCCCGTCCCCCCGCCGCCGCTAACGCGGCCGGTGCCCGCTGCACCCCCCGTCCGTTCGGCCCTGCCCGGCGGGGCGGGGCTGAGGGCGGGGCCGGGGGCGGGGCGCGGCGGCGGGCGGGCGCGCTGAGTGGCCGCCGGGGGCGGGGGCGGGGCTCGGGGCGGGGGCGGGGGCGAGAAAAGCGGCGGGGGAGCGGCGGGGCCGGGGCAGCGGCGGCGGCGGGCGCGGGGCGGCGAGCGGCGATGCGCCTGACGCAGGGCATGTGCACCATCGCCGAGTGCGCGCCCGGCGGGGAGGGCTGCCCCGCCGCCCGGCCCCGCCTCGTCAAGATCGCCGTGGTGGGGGGCAGCGGCGTGGGCAAGACAGGTGAGGGGGGGCGGCGGCGGGGGGGAGGTTAGTGCGCGCGGGGCGGCGGAGCGCGGCTAACGGTTGCCTGTCTGTGCCTGCCCGCAGCGCTGGTGGTGCGGTTCCTCACCCGGCGGTTCATCGGCGACTACGAGAGGAACGCAGGTAGGCGGGCGGCGCCGCTGGGTTGCTGCCGGGCTGGGGGGTCGGGGCGGGGGTGCCGCCGGGGGCCGGGCTGCGGCGCGGTGGGGTGCGGGCGGGCCCTGGGGCCAGCGGGCGGGAGGCGGTGCCGGGCCGGTGTGCGGGGCCGCGGCCGGGGCCGCTGCAGGGCGGCCGGTCACCGCCGGCTGTGCCCCCCCGCCGCCCCCTGCCCGCTCGGCCGGGCACTGCAGCGCCGCCCCCCCGGCCCCTGGGCCGCTCGGCTGCGCCGCTCGCCTCGGCAGCGCTCGGTGCGGTGGACGTGTCCCTCCTTGGAGAACTCTCCTGGCTGAAACTAATGGGGCTTGCGCCTAAAAACATTCCGTAAACCCAGCGCTGCATTCCTCTTGGCAGCCCGAGTGGCAGCGGCTAAGGGATCTAGGCAGCGTAAGGGGCGAAATGCGGAGACGATGTTGTGCGCTTGCCTGGGTGTAGTGCAGTGCAAAGTGTAGGCTAATGTCAGTGTAAAACATGCAGCATTTTCTTGAGGAAATGATTTGGCAAAAGCCCTAAACCCCAACCAGTCTTACAGGCTGGCCAGCGGAGGGCTTCACTGAAGCGTCAAAATACTACATGACGAGCAAACTGCTTTTCTTTAATAAGAGCTGGTTATTTTGCACACTTACCTTTATCATCTAAGCTAAGACAGTCTTTAAGAAGTGATTAAGCTCCAAGTTGCACGTTATGAAACGACAAGCTTCAAAACAAGTCAATGCAAGATTAAATCCCAGGCTTCTAGTAGTGTCACAAACTTACGGGCTGTTACACGCAGAAAGCTTTTAACGCCAGTTCCTTGCTTCATAAATAATGATACAACTTTCGCTATACAACTGATGGGTAGCAGAAGCAACATCTGTCTGTAGAGCAGTGGCTGTACTTGTGACCCTGTTGGTGTTCCTCGCCAGGTAATCTCTACAGCAGGCACATCCAGATAGATGGAGAGATGTTGGCCATTCAAGTGCAAGATACTCCAGGAGTTCAGGTGAGCAGGATGCAGCCATACAGTTTACCAAAGCAGCTTTACATTTGTCTGCGCTTGTGTTCCCCTGCACGAACATACTGTTATGGTCTCTTCTAGAAATATTTTGTTGTCCATTTCAGAGTTTGGCCCTCTGTGTGGGAGCGGTGGTAACTTGCATTTTAAGCAGTCAAGCCAGATGTGTTGGGAGCCTGTAGTATGCTGGCAGTAAAAGAAAAAAAAACCAACTTGTTTTCACGAATCATTTGTACGTTGGAGGCCCATTACTTTTGAGTGGCTGAATTACTGAAGTGTTTTATTCCTGTATGTCAGGAATGTTAAGACACAAAACCGGAAACAATTCTGTGCAAATAAGGTACATGGGGAAGAAAATGTCATGACGGCTGCCCAACAAGCTTCATAAATACGCACTATAGAAAGTGAAGTCTGTATTGTGGCTGTGCTCACTGGTGTGTCACAAGTTAGTTTTGAATGTATAGACCTGAGTAATGCTGGATTGTTGCCTTTTTGAACTGGGCAACACTCCAGGTCTAAGTGCTTCCAGCTCATATCTTTGCTTCCCCAGACTTACTGTCTAGCCAGTTAATTTCCCATTCTGTGGAACTACAAAGTCTTTCTCTGCATGCAGAACTACTCAGGTCAATTTTCCATTTGAGTATAGCAAACTCCAGTGTTAAATTCCAGCTTTTTGCAGCTGAATCAACATAGGCATTTATTCGTCACGCTTAGATTAAGTTTGCACTTACAATGTGAAATGCAAATGTATGTGTCTGAAGCTGTAAAATGCTATTTGGCTTTATAGATTCTTAAGGACAGGTTCCTTTAATCTTTTATGACTTCAGCTATCTAATTTGAGACCATTCATTTTTCAGATCCATGAACACAGTCTGGATTGTAATGAGCAGCTGAACAGATGCATTCGCTGGGCAGATGCCCTGGTGATTGTTTTCTCCATCACAGACTATAAGAGCTACGAACTACTCGGTCACCTTTACCATCATGTTCGACAGTTGCATCCAGGAAATGCAGTCCCTGTTGTCATTGTTGCAAATAAAGCTGATCTCTTGCATATCAAAGAGGTGGAGCCTCAGCAGGGACTTCAGCTGGCCAACATGCTGGGCTGTACTTTCTATGAAGTATCTGTCAGTGAAAACTATAACAATGTCTTCAATGCCTTCCATCTCCTCTGTAAAGAAGTCAGTAAACAGCAAACAACCAGCACCCCCGAGAGAAGGAGAACCTCTCTCATTCCACGGCCAAAATCGCCTAACATGCAGGATCTGAAGAGAAGGTTTAAGCAAGCTTTGTCTGCCAAAGTGAGGACTGTCACTTCTGTCTGACAGCAGAGCCGCTGGTCTGCCCAGTGTTTAGCCTGAGACTGAAAGCTGGAGTGTTTAACACTGGCACATCTAGAGTCTAAGGCATTGTGAAAGGAAGATGGTTCAGGTAGCCTTTTCCAGGGCTGTAGTCCTTAAGCAGTTCCTTAAAACAGGAACAGTGGCAGATGGGAAAAGGAGAAAAAAAAACCCAAAACAAAAACCAACACAAAACCCAAACCCTCCTGAAATATTCTAGATGTGACTTGCAGAACAAATATTTTCATTTGGAAAAGGAACTTTTCAGTAAATAAGGCAAACTGAAAGCTTGTTTCTTCTCCAGTCAGACAGATTTGGTTTTCGTTTGTGCAGAAACAACCTTTTAGCTGTAACTCAAGTTGTACTTGAGCAAGGAAACCCTGAACTGCAGTTCACTGTTAAGAAGTAACCACTTGAGTCTTGCAAAGGACAGCATGATGCATCTGTTTAATTTTATTGCACAGTAGAACTGTTTTATTTCCCATGTATTTCAAAACAACTAAGCAAACATGAAACTGTTCTGTAAAAATAAGTGGACAGGACTGGGTGTTGAGACTGTAAACAATGGGGGTTTTTTTGTTTTTTTTTTTTTTAATAGCTATGTTATTGCTGACAACTTGACCAGATTCTTTGTATGCAAAACTATTGTCTGCAGGGTGTAAACATATCTAATTACAAGTAACTTGTGGGGTTTTTACTGTCTGAAAAAAAAAATTACTGTCCAGACTAAATGATCCAACATGGAACTTGTGAGGAATGAGTGTGGAGTTGGAGTGATAGTCCATTATAACTGCCAGTCTAAGACGCTTGTCTCCCTCTTTCTCTCTCCCCCTTCTCTCCTGTGTGCAGTAGGCACAGAAGGAAGGTGGCTGTGGTTCAGCACGGTGTGAAGCATGACTGGCTCCAGGCAGTGAAGCTGGTGGGTTGTTCTGAGCTGAGTCAGTCCCTCTTCATCTTTAAATACATGGCAGATTTTTATATATATATATATATATAACTTTTCCTTCTACATTGAGCCAATGGAGTTCAAAGCCTAAGGGCCTTATACACATGCACTTTAAAAAGCCAGCTGTGCTTTTGTTTAAACTGTAATTTATTTATTTTGTGTACAGTTACTCCTCCTAGGGAGTGGACTTTTCATTCTTACTGCCTGGTTCAACATTAAATTTTTGAATTGCATGTTTTCTTGTGTGTTCTTCGGGTGAGAAACAATGGGCAATTACCAGTGAAATGTTGAGACAAAGTTTTTTCAGAGTACTTAAGATGCATTGCAGAAACAGTAAGGCAGCTTTCCTGCCTATACTGTTGCTTTGTTAGCATAAAGTGGGGGCGGGGAGGGGGGCACGGCTTTCACAGCTGCTTTACAACTTCCTTTTAGGAGAGGAACTGAATAAGGCAGAGGCCTTTCAAATTAAAATGGAGTTCTTCATTTGCCCTTGTCAAAAAAATCCTGTGAGAAAGGAATGGTGAGAGGTAGGTTAAAATCCGGAAGAACAGCAAGTCTTTGAAGTGACTGCTACTTTCTCCTTAAAAAAAAAGGAAACTTTATGTATTGGAACTATATCACAATGAAGAACTTAATCAAATTGCAAGTCTTCAACTATTTTATTCATGCTTAAAGTAGCTTTACTGAGAGCCTTCCTGAGGAGGCTGTTGTGCTGGGACGAGGGTGACAGTTGCACAAGCCCACCTGGTTAGCACACAGCTGTAATGCCTGGTGCAGGGAAACCCTGATGAGGCGGTGGTGATGAGGATTTTTTTGACCATGAGCTACTAGCCAAGTGGCTTAGGACTAGACTTGCAAACACAACTGAGCTTATCCTTCCAGTCTGAGCTTACTACCAAATATTGGTTAGCTTATTAATATAGTAGTAAACCCATTTGCCAAGGGTGGCTTTGTGCCTCCTCTTCCTACCTTTTGGGTGCTAGTGTCATATGCAGAAGACTCCTTGCTGTGGCTCTGCACTTAATCAAGCAAAGTCTCTTCTGTGCTCTTCCTACTCACATGTGACTGGCAGGAGATTTTTTTTGTCTCCTGGCCTTTTTCCTGAGCATGGGCTATAGGCTACAGCTATTTCCCACAAATAAGGAGCTAACCATCACTCTAGGGCCACTGGAAAGACCCTGAAGAGCAGCAGGCTTTTGTGACCATCTTCTTTCATATCTTCAGCTACTTGAGCGTGAGATGGTGCCTCAGTCCCAGCATCCATTGTCACAGCTGTGGCCCCACCAGCTGAAAAGATTCCTCCAAAGTGTGTGTGAGGGCCTGTAAAACCAGTCTGCACTGGAGAAGCTACTTGACCCATCGGAAGTGCAAGAGCGCCAGTGCCTGCTTAGACTCCCCCTTATCGCTGTCCTAGACAGTGTGTCGTTAGATGGCCAGGTCAGAGACCTGCGAGCATCTGACGAAAGACAGGTGAGGGAGAGAAGACCACAACTGTCAGGCTACCTCATCTCAGGAAAGTAGTTGCATTTCAGAGGTGTAAAGCACCTGAACTCACTGGCCAGCAATGGCCACTGGACAATGAGAGCCTTGCTGCTACCAGCAGGGTGCAGAAAACCTTCTAGGCCACCTCCCAAGACAGAAGGTCTAGGTTGTTAGGGGCAATCAAAAAACACAAAAGAAAAAGGGGTTGCAGGAATATGTCGGTCCTGGCATGTGTAGCCCTGTGTACTAGGAGAAAAGAAGATGTATGAGGTTTGGCACTGTAAGAGCATTGCTTTATTGATTAGTGAATTTACAAAACGTCCATATTCTACAATTAAACAGTACAGAAGGACAGAAAAGAAACCAAGAGACTGGCTATTTGCTTTCCAGTTGCTCTGTTCAAACTATTTCTTGAGCTTTTAACATTGCAATCTCATAATATTTCTCATTTTTTATAGCACAAAGTTCCATTCTATAGTCATTCTTATAAAATTCTCTTCCATAAAGGCAACATTGTCCATGCTTTATAATCGGTCCATTGTTTCCTTCCAGCCACTCAAAAGCAAATGTAAATCAAAATGCACCCTTTTCTGAAGGCCATTATAAACATTTAAGAGAACATACTCTAGCTAGTGGACAAAGGTTAAAAAGCTGCTTCCCATTTAATCTACTTCTTTGACATAATAAAGAATGCTATGGTAGAGTGAATGTCACTTACAATTTCACATTCTCAGTGTAAGCTGTAGTCACAGCACCCCTTGGATGAAGCAAGAGGATGCAGCTTTAGAGCTCCACCATTATACGCTGCAATTTGGAAGTCTCGGTGCTATACACAATCACAGTCTCTGTTGGCTGCTGCTTTTTTACCACAGACTGTAGCAAATTTTTATAAAGGAGAATTACATAACTGAATTTGATAGCAGCTCTTTCACAATCATAAATTAAAAATAAAAGCTGTTCTCTAGCCACGCTGTTCAGAAGTCTAGCTCAAGGAAGAATCTGCGCTATGGGCCCTTGAAAATGAGATTGTGCTTTCCCCCCCCGCCTCTTTTTCTTTTTTAAATACATGTGAGTGGAGGATTTTTCCAGGGTTATCATCAAACGATCACAGCCCATATGTCCTCCTGCGTAAACCTACAGAGAAATGTGCCATCAGAAACAATCTTTTCTCCCGGGACTGCGGGTGGAGAAACTAAAGCAGGAAACTGGAAGCAGAGAGAGAAGCAGCCATGCAACCTAGCCCTTGAGTCTGGCTCTCTGCTTCTCTGCCGCTACCAGTCCAGCTGGGAGAGCATCCCTGGAAGATGCTCTGCTGGCTAAATCAGGGCTGTGCTCCATGGCCTCTCCAGGGTGAGGGATGAAATAAGAGCAGAGGCTGTTAACGCTGTATAAGGCACATGTGTTTTGCAAGGTTGCCTGACAGAGAGGGTGGATTTTACTAGCCTTTCACTTCCTCAGGAGCATTTCCCACCAGAAGCAACCCCAGTGAAACCATCAGGAATACTCAGAGAAAAAAGTACTGCTTGGGGAGGACAAACTCAGCATCACCTTACCCTCAGATGCTCCTTTTCTAAGGAATTACTACAAACGATGATACTTGGCCATGCCAGGCAGGGTTGGGTTGGATTCAGCACTGCACGGTGCTACTGCTAAGGAGGGGGGAGTTGTTGCTGGACAACTGGACCATTTTGAAGAGCTGCCTGTGAGCTGCACATATTCCGTTGCAGTCAGATACCCAGCTGTTTCAGGTGCAGCCATAAGTGCAGCAGGGGACACGTCATTTTTTTGGAAGGCTCTTGGGAAGAGTGACAGACCAGGGATTTGATGTTTCCAGCTGAGGCACTCGCTCATCTCCACAGATCCTCCCCCGTCAGATACCGGTGTCAGGCTGGAGACGGTCTGCAGCAAACAACAACTCGATAGCACTGTGTGGTGTCAGGAGTGCAGAAGACAGCACGATTACCTGAAATTAGGGGAACAAGAAACAACAAGTCAGAATGAGGGGGACTGAGACTGACCGCAATACTAATGAGCCATGGATATGAAGTGTTTGCTTCACCCAGCACTAGGCAGGCTGTGTGTTTCTGACAGGGAAATACAACTTGCCCAGTGAAACTGTCTCCTCCCTAATAACTGCAGTTAAATCACTTTAAAGAGCACAATGACTGGTAGCATTGTACTCTTAATGAATGTGTGCTTTGACACATTACTACCCACATCTTAGGAGGTGACTTGTTGTGACTGCCATTGCGTTTACTGTGAGGCACCAGCTGATGAAGCAGGGGTTTCCCCTCTCCTATAGCACGGATTTGAGTGACAGCTGTTTCAGTTGAAGGTAGGGTGAGCACCACAGCAGTGCTGCTGGCCTGCTGCAGGGAGCCACAGTCCCTGTTCAGGTACATCTCTTCAGACCAGGCACAGGCTGTTCTGCACATCAGGACCAAGGCTCAACCTTAAGCACTGTTGGGATTCTATCGCGTTTGTTTCTTCAAATTTTTAATCCTAGATGGGTCTGATAAATGAAACTGTCACTCACTACAACCATGACACCCAGCCTTCCAGATGCAGGTATGTTTTTCTTAGGTGAAAACCAGTATGCAGGTGCCTAGCGTGAAGGCTTCCCTGCAGGGCAAAGCTCTCAGCAAGAAGTGAGTGCATACACACTTGCTGTGTGGAGCTAACCCAGGGCTGAGGTTGTAGGACACTGCTCTTACAAAGCCCCAAGTTCAGCAGTGTCCACAGGGTTGTGACTGCAGGCAGGGACACGGGGGCACTTACTAGCCCACTTGAAAATGAATTTGCTGCTTCGGTTTAAATCTGAGGAGAGGAACCACAAGCATCAACAACGGAGTATGTCTGTGTGTTCATTTCCTGCAGTAGCTATCAAACCACTCGTGCTCTTCATCACATGGTTTAAATGCGTGGTAGTGCTGCATTTCAACTTTTTCTGTTGTTCTTTCTTTCATCTTTTCACTTCAGATAATGAAAGGATCTCTTCTGTACTGATGATAGTCTCCTCCTCACTTCTCCCTTTCCCTTGTCCTCCCACACAATCTGTAGCAAACTGACACTGATTATCTTTTCTCCTTCCTAAGGCTGAAAACTCTGTAATTTGCAGATGCCAAAGGCTGACACTGTCTTACTTATGTTACATGAGAATCAGACTATAGCACAGTATGTGTTCGTCTTGTTATTACACAGCTTAATCCTCAAATACATGAGGGGACACGTTACCAAAATTTTTTGGGCATACAAGCCAAACATCAACAATAGCTACTGCCAGATAAAAGCAATTTCTTCTTCGAGTCCCACCACTGAACCCCGAGGGGATTTGTGCAACTAATAGAAGGCCAGAGAGAAAAATGAGATCTGCAGCTACATCTGAGAAAGGATACGGCCAAATACAGTGGGACTTCCCTCCTTTCCCCTCAATATCTCTGAAGGGCTCGTTGAAGGGGGATAAATGTGAATATTGCTTCCTTCATTTCTACAGAGAAGGGGGGAGCTGCACAGCTAAGTAACATCCATCTCTTCTCCAGGCAGGTCTCTTCAGGACAGTCTACCTCCTTTGCAGACCTTCTTGTTCAGCACAGCATGCCTGTCTTTGACACTTCACCTGAAGGGCCAGGGGTTCCCATCCCAACCCACCGTGCCGAAGGCACTGCGGGCAGCTCACCCTCAGCAGAGGGCAGGGAAGGATGCAGATAACGTGCTGCTGCATCTAGAGGGGTTTGTCTGCCTGCCTGCCTCGGCCACAACCACACAGCTGGTTGTGCATGGTGCGAGGAGGGAGGGTGAAACATCCACTCATGCTCTTTCCCTTTTTTACTCTCCTTATTAGTGGGGGCAGAGGGGGGAAGGGTCATTTCTTCCTCTGGAAGTAGAATACTTCTTGCTAGGTTAGGGGAGCTATTCACCACCATCCAAACCCGAATGATGTGTAGGAAGTGCTGTATTCCTTTGCTCTCCTCCATGAGACATAGAATTGTCATTCATATTCAGACGCGGAGCAGTTCTGTGGATGGAAACATGTGTCTCTGCTCCACATTTAAATGTCATTTGCCTCAACTCTAAAAAGCTGCTGAAGTAATCAGTGTGTCCTGTGAATTTTTCTATTTCTTTCCTCAGTTCTTTATTTTTGCACGCACATGTCTCTCCATTTCTCCAAGAGCCAATAATTAGTATAAATGTCAGTGCTTTGTGTGACTGGAAGGGACTTGGGAGGCCAGTGTTCCCCGATGCCTGAATCTGATTGCCTGAACACCACAAAAAAGCTCTGTTAAATGCTGGCTTGAGTTAGACAAATGCCTGGCTTTTTGAAAAGAGAATAATCCCAAACAGGTGGCACGTATTCACAGCCAAAGTGCAGAAATCCAGGTAAATCCAACAGACTCATAAACTATTTTTATGTGAAAGACTTGCACAACTGCTTCTTTTTCTTCTTTCTCTTCCTCCTCCCACCTCTCCCCCAAAGTCCTTTCACCTCTAGCACAGCACATTTGGACAAAGGGCAAGATGCAGTAAAAGCTTAAAATTCTTTAGGAATCTGCCTCAGAGGGTGACCTGCTGCCAGGGTTAAGCCAAAGCAAAGCAACACCAGATCCCATGTCACCACTGTCAAGCCTCAAGTCCCTCTAGAAAGCCAGTCTAAAGTCTCCCTGAATAGTTCTCAACCAACTCAAGTGTTAACCCTCTGCTTATCTTTCAGGGTATATTAATACATTTCAGGTGTGGATTAACTTGTCCATCAGTGTGTCACAACTCAATCCCACTCCAAGAGGGGAAAAAATTTCATTCGCTGTTTTGAGGAGATTAGCAATAGGCTAATGGGGGAGAAACGTGTTATGAGATCAGATAAAACATCGCTAAAAATGGCACTCTCTTACAAAATACTGCTTGAGACTGCTTGCAAAACCAATTAAAACGTGGAAAACACATGTCAAACCGAGGGACTGCTCTGCCTTTGGTTGGCTCCATTTTGCCAATGATTTCTTGGTAATCAAAACCGCATTCCATAGGAACTGAAAACAAGATGTTTACAAGCCACCCTGGAAACCAGAGTTATATTTATGATGCAGCTGGTTACACAGCACTTCTTTGCAGTTTTTAGATTACCTTGTGTATCTGCACTACTCAGCAGATACCTGATTGCTCCTCCACAATTAACAATTATTTTTAACATCTCAGATGGCACCAGAGCTCAGCCATCCCTGTCCTCTCCCCACTCCATTCAGATGACAGCTGCTTTAGTCAAGTTCTGCTGCCAGAGAGTGGGCAAGGGAAAGACCAGCTGTACAGACACTACTGAAGCTTCACTGCAGGAGCCATCCTCCTTCCAGGAGTCCAACAGCACATCCAAGGCTGCAGGGACTTGGGGCTCTCTCCGCATCACCCGCTTCACGCTACTTAAGGCATCTAGTGGTCAGCTATCTATCACAGATACCTGGCCTGGCCCAGAAACGGTACAGCTGTACCCAGGATAATTTATTTTGCTCCTCAGCAATGCTAATTGACTTGTCTGCAGGATCACCACTGGTAAGTCACTAGGTGGTACACAGACCCGTGTGGCAGGCTCCTTCTGAGCATCCCTGCGCTGTTTCCTGCAGATGCACTGCCAGGGAGCCTGCAGCCTTTTGGACAGCTAATGTTTCTGTTTATAAAAGATACAAATAAATGAATCTTTTGAGACGAGATGAAAGCTCCTTCAGAATAACGCCAATCTGTTCTGAACTTTACTGCCTGAGTTTGAACTTTCATTGATGACTCTGATATGTAAAAAATAGACCCTTGGTGCCTGCACACTTGTTGCCTATATGTTTCACAGCAAAATCCTAATCCCACATTGCCTAAAGCCTAATGTCTGTGCGGCTGCAGCTTTGTGTAGGTTTGGTGCCAGTGCTATAGGGAACATTATCTGATGAATTTGTTCAGATAGAAACTGTACATTTAGAGCTGTTTTTACCTGGGTACCAGGTTTGCGTGTTGCTACCAGATCCTTCACCATTTTGACCTCGGACACTGTCACTCCACCAACCATAAAGATGATCAGAAGAGGATGATCACCAGGGTGAGGACGAGTCACCTGTAAAATGAAGGAAAGCATTATCCGTAGTTGCTCAGCCCAGCTCCAAACATATGGACCAGCAGTGACTGGCTCCCTGAGGTGCTGAAGGAAGAGTAATGGGGAAGCTCAGAAAGAAATATTCGTGGAATGCTGGTTTCAGTAGCAGCTCAGAGGGAAATCAATGGGGATGACACCCAGTTAAAACTAATTAACTGTTTCCAGGGAAATGGAGTTTTCATGGCTTCCCCTGAAACCTAGGAGAGTTTCTCATGAGGTCTGAGGACTTCTCCCTCCATTCCGACGTCACTGCCTTCCTCCTTTTCCCAGAATGGGAGGAGAGTACTTGGGTGGATGCACGGTTTGGATACAAGTACACATGAGGCTTTAAGGAATGAGGGGTAAATTACTACCCAGCAGAAGCAAGGAGTCCAGCCTAAACACGCTAGAACCTGTGCCTGAGGTCAGCAATGGGAAGAATCATAAGTAATGTGTTCTCACCAGTCCTGCGAGTAATCCTTTACAACTGACCCAAGGAAAATAAATTGGGTCCATTGTAGTATAAAATCAGTTCCTAGCTTGTTTCCTTCAGTTTTCAATACTTCTATGACTGGGTTCTAACTAACATAGTGAAACTTTAGATCTAAGAAAACACTTGTTTCATTTTTCCCCAACTATCATTAAAATAGTGCAAACATTTCACTTTGGTTAAGACTTTATAAAACCACATTTTAATTTTAAATGTGAAGGGGATGCTTTACATCAGTTTCCTCTTAATCACTTCTAGAAGTCTGATTACTTTGCTGTTTCCTAGCAAACTCTTTCTTTCTTGATAAAACGCACTCCCTTGACAATGCCTTGCTCCGGTCTTTGGGAATGATGTCAAGGGAGCCCATGCAATTGCTCTTGTCACATTGCCTTTGAGCATGAAACACTCCAAATGTTCGGCTCTGAAAAGTGACAGTGAGAACAGCTGAATTTGCTCCTTTTTAGACTCTCCACCCCCTCTTCTTCCACAAGCGTAGGTTTTCAACAGCATTCGCTCGACAGAATGAAAGTGGTCATCAGCCCGAGTTCGGGTGGAGTGCAGACCCTTGGCTTTCACCACCACAGCAGCTATCTTTGATCCCTGTGGCTCCAGCTCCTGAGGGTACAGCTCTTCTCCTCTTCCTTATTATGGCTGCCCTATATTTAGTCTTTGGAGAGTTTTTCATGCTGCAGCTCTGTCAGGCTTTCTGGCTGGCAACCTTCAGCAGAGGCTCTTCCCTTCGGAGCACGCACCAGCAGACGGCATGCTCCTCTCCGGGCTAGCGGGCCTTCAGTTGCACAGGGCTCCCTGTGCAGTGCTGCTCCCCAGGCAAAGAGCTTTCCAACCCCCTGGGAGTTTGAAACCAGTACAAAAAGCCTTAGATGGATGTATCAGTGACCTAGGTATTTGTGTACTGAGTGTTTATTTTCTTAATCGCCCCCACTTCGCCAGCCATCTTCACTGAGCTGATGGTGCAAATAGTGTATATACTACATTCAGCAGGGTGTCCTGCAGCTCTTGTGTGATAGTGAGCAATTTTTTTTTTTACACCAACAGAACAATTAAATGGATCCACCAGAGCTTACATAGACCTTCTCTATGCACTTTCCTACATCAGACTTCTCACTTCTTACTATCTGCATACAACGTAGTGTCAACTTCAAATGAAAAGTCCATTCCTATCAGAAACATCATGAGGAGTTTAAGTAAGACCTAAATACTTACTCACAAAGCAGGCCAAATAGAACTATTACTTGCTAAAATAGTAAGAGTATCTCATGCCATAATTGCTGTAAGTAGTGACACAAGGTTAAAGAAATAACTGCTCACAAGGATGGTGAAGATAAAAGTTGACAAAATGCTCTGCTACAGCACTTTGAAGTAACACAGGCATTACTGGTTTATTCCGTTTTATGGCTCTTTGCTCTTCTTAAACCTGTCACCACAGCAAATGTCTCCACTCTGTCTCATGAAGCTTCTGAATGACCCAGGACACACATAGAGCTAGAACTTCGGAGGCCTGCAATTGAACAAAGTGTCTATTTCTTAATGTCTTTCCTAGTGATAAAAACCTCATCATAACCACGCATGCATAACATTGGACACACTGAAAGGACACCCTGTATAAGAACATTAATTGGAAAACACAAGTTTTCATGGCAACACGAAAGAAAAAATGTATTGAAAAATCACTTCCTTCAGTCAAAATAAACCTAGATCCAAACACATGGTGCCTATATAAAACATCATTTTTCAGAAGACTAAAGTTCAAACCACAAATTCCAGAAATGCATATTAAAAATACTATTAGGCATATGAACTCTAAATTAAATTAAAATTGCAATGAAAAGGGTCTTGGAATCTGTACTTTTGTTATGCTATGCACAAGTGTTTTGAAGGAGGACAATACTTTGGGTACAAAATATTTGGCTGTGTTAAGAATGTCAGTTTATGCCAAGATTTTTTTGTTTGATAATGCAGCCACCCAAGGCTCTCTCTTTTGAAGGAACTGGCTGCATGTAGTTAAACACAACTCACTTCTGTGATATAGAAGAAGAACTGAAAGGGACTGCAACAAAAGCAATGTGTATCTTCTGGGATCCTTCTAAAGTTCGGTTGTTTTGGGACATTTCCAAGGCCTCTGAATCTCATTTACAGTGATATCTGAATTTTGCAAAAAATCCCAAGTGAAGTTCACTTTAAGTTGAAAATGCCATGCTTTAAAAATAATTGGGACAATTATCTCAGGCACTTCGAAAAATTAACCAAGAAAAAAGCAAAACCATTGCATTGATGTGAAGGAGCCTGAAGGATGGAGGAGGGATGGTTCCCTGAGTCAGCAGAATGTCCCAGCCAGACATCAGGGGCTTCTCTCCAGCTCTGAGCCCACCATACTGACACTGGTGGTCAGAGGGCTCTTTGCTGGCACACTTGTCTGTGTGGAGGAGATGGAGAGGAGCAGATGGGAAAGTGGGGCAACAGAGGTCAATAAAAAACGAAAGCAGGAAAGGGTTGGAGGACAGGTTTGTTCTCATGGCAGCTCACAAAACACAGCCTCTTCCTTTGAGGAAAGTCAGCAGAAAAAACTTTCCTGTCCCGTGAAGGCTAACTCTGCCAACCAGGACACCAGCAGCAACGCATCTAGTATTTGTGACCAACCAGAAACCAATTAATTTACCCGAATAACTGGAAATAGGAAAACACATCCATCACCAGAAACGAGACTGCCATACAGGGCACTTAGTATCAATGATACCAAGCTCAGATCATGATAAACCATGTGTGGTCCAGAGCAGCAGTCAAAAGAGGAACCCTTGTGGCAGCAAGGTCTTTTCCTTCCACCTTCCCTTAGCGTCAAAACAAACATCTGCCAGAGAAACAGCTCCTAGATGAGAGATAACTTTACAAGTCTGTCCTGGACGAGCATGTCTGAGTCCATCACTTACCAAAGCATGTTTATGCGAGGTGGCATTTATATTCAGGCATTGAGGAAGAAATAAAACCATAAGGAAGCTCGTGAAATAATTACTGTGCTGATGGTGTGGTAAGTGGAGAAGATCCTCTTGTGCGAGAAATACAGGCTGGTCAGAAACTCATTCATGTAATTATTGAGCACTTGCCAACAAGCCAGGCTACAAACTAAATGAGCAAGCACGGATACATATTTGTGAGGCATGTGATGATGCCTATGAAATATTCATCCTACACAAGGTTCACTTGCTCATCTGTTACATATTCCTTACATTAGGATATTTTTCTTACTAGTACAGATACAGGTACTTACAGGTACATATTGCAATAATAGACTTATGCCACACACACACACAAACACAGACACACAGACACACAGACACAGACACACTCACTCTCTCTCTTAGTAAGGCTAGAATAGACCTCAAAGTAGCCGAAGTTGTCAATGTGTCCATCTAACTATTTAGACTTTCTGGAGCCCTTATGTTTCTTGCTTTTTTTTTTTTTTGGTAAAAAAAGGACAAGCTATGTTCCTACTTAAAATATAGCAATAACCAAACACAATGAAATAAATACAATTGTGAGTTACTGGTAAATAAACCCAGTCATTTAAAAAAATCACTTGTGTGCACCAGCTTGTTTACTTTGTTTGATGGTGGAACATCTGTTTTTTCTTCTACTATTTTTGGAGTGTTGGCATGATTTTTTTCAGTACTGATAGATGAATGAAAAGAACATTGGGTCACTATTTCTATAGCTATCCTCTTTTGTCTTGGGGCTTTATCATAAGCAGTGAAGAGCTGCGAATCTTCATTTAAGAACCTAACTGAATAAATTTTGGAAATCCATTTCAATTGTGGACAGAGATTCCTGAAAACAAGCACTGGGTTTTAGGCATATCTGATTTTATGCTCAAGACTAAATTGCCCTGAAATAACAGGGAAAAAAACTTTGTTATTCTGATAGCAGGTTCTAGAATAGTACCAACACAATGGTCAAAACTATTTTTGTCACCTGTCTTTAAATGCATGGCAGGACTAGCAGGCATTCACACAAAATACAAAAAACCAAATTTATTTTCTATTACCATAGAATCACAGAACAATTCATGTTGGAAGGAATCTTTGTAGCTCATGTAGTCCATCTCCCTGTCCAAAGCAGGGCCAGCTTCAAAATTATATCAGGTTGCTCAGGCCTTTGTTTGGCCAACTTTTGAATATCTCAGAGATGGAGAATCCACAGCCTCTCTGGATTTGACCACTCTTACAGTGAACATTTTTTCCTTATAGCCAACTGGATTTTCCCTTGCCGCAACTTCTGTCTACTGCTTCTCATACAGTTCGCTGATGCCTTTTCTGTGCTGAGAGGGGGTGGTAATAAAACTGGAAGAACACCAGGCACAGTACAGAAATGTACTGTACTCATAACCATAGTATTGATGTGGTTTGATGTAAATTTGCGGTTGCTTTCAAGGGAGCACTCAGGACATTCAGTGAGACAGAGCGGAATGTACAACATGCTAGCTACTCCACACTTTTTAGAAAACACTTAGCACAGACTAATTTGTAAAGCAGAGTAAGCTCTTGCAGAAAGACTGTCTTAAAACATGCTAAGAGTATCCGCAAGGTTATTTCTGACTCATAGGCTTCCTTCCCGCCCCCTGCAAGTTATAGAAAAGGCACTGAATATGGAGCTCCTCTGACAGCCTTCCTCCTCTGTGAGACCTCACTGTTCATACTTAGTTCTCTCCTATCTCAAGGCTGCTTGGTGTTCTTAAAATCCTTTGATGAGGTGCCTTGTGGAATACCTTCTGGAAATCCAGGTAGGTTATGTGAACTGGCGCTTGCTTAACAATTTGCTTCTTAGGTCTCTGAAGAGCTCCAAAAGCTATGTGAGGTAGGACTTCCCTTTAGCAAAGCCACATCGCCTCCTCCCAGACATACCATCCTTATTTATGTGTCCAGCATCACCCTTATTTAGGTGGCCGGTTTGCTGCATTCCTCTTGTTTGGTTCAGCAGGTGCTGTCCATCTGTGCTGTACCTGCAGTGTGGTGCCTCAAGCTATTCCCAGTGCCCCTGCAAGGATTTAACTCTCCTAACTGTGCCTTAAGCTCTGCTGAAGAGTATCAACATAAACACACAAAATAAGCTACTGCCACATGATGCTCTGACCTCAGGAAAATCTTACAGATGAGCCTCGGAAGCCTGGTTTACCTTCATGAACATGCTGAATCCAGTTTTAAGGAGATCGGTGAGGCCTGATGACATATGCTCAATATCAACAGGATCAGGTCGATCAGGATTACAGATCTCTTCCACTACCTGTTTCAGCAGTGGTTTGTAAGAAGCCTGCACAAAAAGAACAATGCACTGTGAGTAAAGCTGTTTAGACTTGGTGCAGCTGCTCTTCTAAACATTTTCTTTCCATTAAAGGGAACAAAAATAATTAACCCAGAAAGGAAACCATTCAGAGAGTTAAAAATCATTAAAGCAGCAGCGGTCTTTGGGACCTTGACTGCGAATGGTGTGCGCCACCCTAGCATTGAACTGAAAAGACTGGAAGGCGGCCACGCATTTACTCTGCCCCCCGTGTATTACATCACTAAAGGAAGGCAAGGAAATAGGGGGTTCCTAGTTTCTCTGGAAGCTTTTTGGAGGTGGTACAGAAAAGGGTAGCAATAGGGATGACATCCTGTTGTTCATTGTGCACCCAGATCTCAATCCCTTTTTAATGATTTTACAAACCTGGGAGGGATTGCTTACTGACCACTCCTGCCTTGCCACAGGCACCGCGTTAGCACTGAAGCCTGGGTATCAGCAGGGCTGGGAAGAGGTCTCTTTGTCCCTCATGGGAAAGCAGAGCTAAGGGGTCCCTGTTAATCCTTCAGCTTCCACAGCCAGGACACTACATAATCATTTCAACCTGTGGAAAGCCTGGAGAAAAACAGGCCAAACAATATCATGCATGTCAAAGCTTCAGAGAAGTTAAGGACCAGGAAAAGTGGAACATGTAAAGGTACAAATGGTCAGCATCCTGAAAGATTCACTTCCAAAGCATTCACCCTGCACCCTCTTTAGGGTCCAGAAACCTGAGCTGAATATGAATTAGTAGCCTAGAAATTTTCACATTCCCTTACCGAGGTTTAAACCACTCTGCCATCCTGAAAAAGCTTCTAAGATAAAAATGTTAGGGATTTGTGGAAAGATGCTCTTTAATGAAAATTTGACCTTACTTGGTTTACAGATGGGGTTTTGTTTTGCTGCTTTTGACTTTGCCCAAACTGCAACGGACCCACAATCATTTCAGGAAGTGCAACAGTCTTAGAAAATTTGCAGCTTTCAAACTAGCACATTTGTTTTCCTTTCAGACTAGCCCACGTATACGTCATCCCCTAGATTTCTTAAGGGTATTGAGCGTAACATCGTTAATTTTGTAAAGATGGTATCTACAAGAGACATCATGAAAGCTAAGTGCAAGAATAGATGGAAAATAAAAAGCAAGTCACTTGGCTTGAAACAAAAATTTTCTGGAGCAATTAAAGAAATGTATTTCATCCAACATTTTACAGTGAGAAACAAAACTTACAGTTTTTGAATAGAATCCTGTCAACAAAGATTTATACAATTCATCTAGTTCTTCTCACAACGTATGCGTAATTTTTAATTGCGCCAACAAAGCAAATTACAGCAGACACGAGCTGCAGGATCTTTTAGGAGAACATGCCAAGATTTGTGTCAAATCTAGTCACGCAATAAACAACTGTTTAAAATACACATGCAGGCATGAAAGCCTATGTATAAAAATCTGTTTAATATCTTCATAGATGAAGAACAGAAAGACATTAGGAATGAAATATTTTTGGAGTAGAGATCACAAATCACAGTTAAACAGAGAGGCTTACTGCATGAGATTAAAGGAAAAATATCATCTGACTTCAGAGAAAACTATGGACTCAAAAGACAGTGAAAATGTGCTATGATTCTGCATGTCTGAATTTTCAGCACCAAAACTCAGTGCCCTTCAAAATGATCCAGTTCAACTACACAGATACTAGAAGGCAGATACTACGATCACTTTTTTTACCTATAATAGTTTCAAATATTTTTAAAAACCTCTTATGACTTGAAATTAATCTATTACATTTGTAGGGAGTTTTTACTTTATTTTTTCATGTAACTGCCAATAGATGCAGTGATTTCTAACTCATATAATGAAACTTTTATCAACTTCAAATTTCGTTGGGGCACAAATTGTGTTTAAAACAGTTGTTGAAAACCTCAACAGCTATAGGACAAACCTCAGGCAAGATTAGCAGAAAACGGAGAGAAGAGAAAGAGAGAGAAAGAAAGAATAAGAAAAGGAGAGGGAAGGATGGAAGGAGGGAGGGAGGGGAGGAGGGAGAGAGAAATATACTTCAGATCAAGGTGAAAGGAAAAGAACGGGTTACAATATCAGGCAAAATAAATACTCTCCTCTTGCACGGTCACTACACAAACTGGTTTGATAATCTGATGAAAGCATTTATCATTTTCTGTAAGACATATAAGCCTCAATGCTACAAAAAGTCCTTCTAAAAGGCTATCAAATTTCCACTTATAGATCTATAGAAAACTTTTTTGAGTATTAACAGGAAACGGATGCTTCCCAACTCCTAACAGATGAAGCGGAAAAGCACCTATAGGCTAAACCCATTCCCAAAGCACTAAATCGGGCTGGGAACGTGTATGGCCACAGGAAGGGCACGACTTCTTCAGAGGAGCTAAACTGATCGCACACAACCCTTGCATTAACACCTGCCATCAAAACAGTGGTCTGCTTGTGGAGAGCTCTGTGTATAATGAAAAAACTGTGCTGCCTGCTTACTTCTCCTACTCTGAACCTCCTCAACCGTCCTCAGCATAAGATCAGTCCTCTTCAAGCAATTAAATCCGTCGCATAGCTAGATTAGGGGGCTGCAAGGGGTTAATACAGCCCTTGCTGTGTTCTAGCACTTAGCCCTAAGCAAACAACCTGGGTTACATCCAAATAACATATCGATGCTAATTACACTTCCAGGAAATTTTTAGAAGGTATTTTCTTATCATCTGGCTGCCCCCTCACTGAACTGTACTAAATGTTTAACAATTTTTCCCATTTCAGACACCAGACGGGTCCTAACTGCTAGGAGACTTCAGTAACAGGTTTTCTCCACCTCAGTTTTCCAGTGCCATTTTGCAACATTCCCTATTTCTGCTCTTACAAAGCAATGCTTAATTTGAACTACATCCCTCTGCTGGTCTACAGCATTCTTATGAGTTTGGAAGGATTTTTTTCTGGCTCAAGGCTAGAATCAAGTTTTACGGTCTCTCTCTAAATCACTGTATGTGCTTTCCATTGTAAAACTCCATTTTTAACTGAAAAAGTTAAAACACTTTGGTGGAGATGGAGAGAGAGAAAAGAAGCCTGTATATTAGTCCTGACGATCTATAGTAATATCACAGATCATATTTTAGAAACAAAAACTAGATTTTTCACCTATTTACAAACCAGACTGCTTCTCACACTTACAGGGATGGGAGAGAAAATACGCAGGAATATAGCTGCTGTATGGATGTGGGTGTCCTGCTTTGCTAAGCCATGACAAGACTTAGTTCAGAACCGTCTCCACCTAGCCCTGCCTTTCACAGGCATTTATGTTGTATCAGTGCTGCAGAGCAAATCCCACATTTATTCCTCAGACAGTTCTTCGTTGACGTTAACATGGATATGCCTGAGCTTGGATGAAGGACTTGAGGAAGTTCTTGATGATTAGATCAATTATGAAATCTGTATTTAAATGTCTTCCACATGGGCAGAACATATATAGGCTTAGCACATCAACAAAATTAGTGCTGTAATGTTGACAGCATGCTAGAGAAATAACATACACAGAGGAAAGAAAGATACACTTGCCTGGTGGGTGTTGCTGCCGGGATTATGTATGGAATTAAACTGCTTCATGTGCATTCGAGCTCTGGCAATATCCCTGAGGGACCGAAAGATATTGTCCACTGCATCTGTGGCTTTCTGGGACGTCAGGTTCAGTGACGAGTCACAGCCTAAAGAAATCAAGAAACACGGAGCTGAGTGAGTGAAAAACTTTCAAGTGTTTTGATAATAAGCAGTAGGAAAATGATAACAGAGGAAATTTTAAATTAGTTTCATCACGTATTCTAGAAACTCAGGGGCTTGTCAGACAGCATGTCCTTAGTGTGGCATGAGTCTCTGTAGCTAAGCAAGAAGGCACAAATGCTAGACAGCAAGGAAAGTGAACGGTATCTCTCTAACCACATTTGTAACCAAAATCATACAGCAATTTCATCAGTGCAAGGTATGTTTTGCTTTCCACAGCAAACACAAGATCCCGTGCCCCGAAGAAGAGCCCCAAATGGAGAGGAACCAACTGGTTTGCTGGTCTCCTTGGGACAAAACAGCCATGAAGAGGGGAATTGCTCCTCAGGCACTGTACCCAGGCCCCGGATGGCAGCCCGCTGCGCTCCAAATGCATTTTCTACCTTTGCAACTAGAAAAATGGGAAGAATCTGTGCTAAATACAGCGGAAGTAATAGCTGCACATTGGAAAGATCTGCATTGCCATACGAAAGTCCTTAACCCTCAGAGTGGCACAGTTACTAATTTTTCCAAAGCACTTCTGATAAGCTACACTGCTTATCTTCCACTGAAGCCAAACGCCATTTACAGGCCCATGTAAAAGGTCTCTCCAGGCGGCCAGGCAGCACCTTGGCAAAGAGAAATTCTAAGCCCTGGCTGCATCCCCCTCACCACAGGGCCATACTGCACAAAGCATTGAAAAAATGCTTTCTCAGCTGACCTGTGGATGAGAATTAGCCAAGTGAGAGATAACTGGGTCACCTGGTATTTGTATTGCCCTGTCAACACAGCTCTGTACCTTTTGACATCTCTGCCTGCCTCTCTTCTTGTTTGACTCCTCATCCCTGTGGCAGAAGATCCATCACAAAATAACCCTTCTTGCCACATGCACACACCAACACACAATCACTCCTGCTTATTGCCAGGGTCCTCCCCGGTGGATGGTGCTCTAGTGGTTTGTGTGTCCATCCCATGGTTCCACAATTGGCCCTGCACTGGCAAACCTCTCTACAGGTGCAGAATCCTGCTGAGAGGATGGGGTCCCAGAACCCACTGGCTTGCATCGCGCCGCACCAGCCGAGCCTGGCACTGAAAACAGACATCCAAACTGTCATGAAGGAACCTGGATTTTGGGGTGAAGGGACTCTGAACAAACTTTCCTCTACAACTAGAGGACAGAATCCTTATGCACTAAAGAAACAACAAAAAAGGCGGCACTTTTAAAATTTACAGGGAATGGGTAATGGCTAATCTGGATCACTTTCACATCTTTGCATTCTGTACAGCAGAATATATGTATCTGCACGTACACACACACTTACAGAGGTCTGAAACTATTCCTACCAGATGGTAGTATATATATATATGTAAAATTTAGAAACTATTCCTACCAGACACTGAGGTTTCATTTGACTGAAAATTATTTGTTGAAAGGCTCCAAGTCACATCCCCAGCTGGTGCAGCTGAACAGATAAAATGACTGTACTTCTGCAGGACTACATCAAACCAAGCTGCTGAGGATTTATGCCATTATAACCCACAAAGCAACGAAGTGAACACGAACTAGGCCTCAGTGACCCCCATGTTATAATTCTAAGGCAGACACGTACATTTTTGGACAGTTTCTTGAAACTATTAATTTTTTCTAAATGAGTGCGAAATAACTTACAGAAGTATTTCTGTTGTTACGTGTGTATTGCAAGATCTGCATGCTCTGATACCCTGATTAACCAAAGCTTAGTTTTTAATTTGGTTGAGGGGCCTGTGTGTTGTCAGTGAAAGCCCTGAACACAACCCCCACTCTGCAGCTCGTTACCCCACTCCACTGGTGTTCCTGAAATCAGAGAGATGGCTCCTGCAAGTGATCTTGTGCAGCTCATATGCAAGGCCATGGTGTCCAACAGCTGAAAAAAGTGAAAATGAACACCTCCTGGACAGATGAGGTCAAGAAATAAAGTCTGAGGTAACAAGTCCTGGTTTATATCTAGCACTAGCACAGGTAAAATATTCAGAGATCTTACACTGTTGGTGTGCTTTTACCCTGCCCATTGGAAAACAGGAATGGCAAACAGGGTAGTCCCTGTTAGCTTCCAACCCAGAGGCTGTGCATATTCAAAAGTTAACATTTATAAAGCATTTTGCAAATTAAAATTAAAATGAAGACCCATATCTCATTATCATATTAACTAGATCTTCTTCCCGAGAAACAAGCTTTCTCTGTTTTAGCCACACTAGCTCCCATCTAATATAAGTAGTGGTATTTTCTTTGTCCTCTCTTCAACACTCTGTCAGAAAAAGCCATTGCTTTTGGCCAAGCCACCTCTGCAGTGTTCCCTTTCGCTAGCGAAACAAGTCCCCCACGTTGAACAAGTTCAGGCAAGGCAAAAATCACATCAGGTTTGCTTTGCTTTGCACGCTCTTCTTTTTTTCTTAATTGTTTATTTTCTTGGACCATTTAAAAGCCTTTTGTTTTGGCCCTACAGTTATTTTCCTCATGAAAAGATATACTTGTTTCCTTCTCCTGTTGGCATTACTTCTCTTTCTGTCTCTATTTTTACGAGAGCCTTTTCACCAAGTTGTTTCAAACCAGCTTGTCACTTCACACTTCTGGAACCGCAGGACAGTCTGCAGTGCACACGGTCTGGCTTTGTGGCTGGAAGCCCCCCGAGATGTTCCTCACCTTGTCTGGCCCAGCGCATCTCACTTTGCTTTTCGTTACTGGATCAACCTTCTTGTGAGCAATTTCTTGGCGAAGTGCAGCCTCTGTAACATCATTCACTGCTCCAGCCTCACTGCCAGGGAAATGCTGTCTGGAGCTCAGGCTTTCCTTTACAGCTTGTGCTGACACACGCCTGGGCTGCAGGAGGCCATGAAATCATTCACCCTTTCCATCTGCTTAACAGGCACGCTGCTTCATCACCGCCCCCTGAACCACAACGAGAGGCCAGGAGCTTGGTGCACTGGGCTGTGCCCAGCTGTGCCTCCCGGCAGACTGGAGCGTATGTTGAGAACTGGAGCAGGGGCTCATGTGTGCGTCCAGTCTCCATGGCAGCGCATGGTGCTGGACCCAATTTGGGACACGGGGGCACTGGGAGTCAAAGCTCTGGTCCAGTGCCAGTTTAAGGCTGACCAGATGGAGGGAAAAGAGGCATACTTTCAAAGATATCTCTAAAATGTGGCTTCCTTGGGACTTCTGATCAAGAAGTGTCATGCCTGGGGAAGTCATGGCTCTCTTTTTCCAGCCTGACATCCAGTTCTTCTTTTTTTAAAACGTGAATTAAAAACTAACTTTTCTTTGCAATCCTTTATTGTTGAAATTAAGTAACAAAATCTGAGGTTCTCTGAAGGCTGCTGCCTACCTGTCGCACTGCAGTAGGTTTGAAGAGGGGAGCCGGTGTTCTCTCCAGCCTGGAGAACAACAGAAGCTTGTGCTGTACAAATGGCAGACAGCTACAAATCACCTCCCATTCTCACCTTCCCCCTGAATGAGGCTGTGTGTGCGGATAGAGAGCAGAACACAATTCCTTTTCTCTGCTCGCTTCATGCTACCAAGAAATCTGCTCCTTTTACAACAATGAAGAGGTGGAATACATTAGCCTTTGCACAGCTCATGTGCTAATTAAAACAACTCTTCCCATTACTGTTTTTTCATGGGAAGTTAAATGGCATTCAGAGAGCATGCTGAAGGAATTCCTTTGAAACCCAAGCCCTCTTATAAATGGGAAAAGGTATTTAAATGAAATTTTGGGGTTTCCTGTCAGACTTTGTGGAAAAAAGAAAATCACCACTAACCAGCATGGGACTATGGATTTTCAAGCACCTATCTGAGATCTTGATGATCTCCCATGAAGAATACAATGTAGTTTTGTGGTAAGCGGTGCCCGACCTCACTGTTATTGCTTCTGGTTTGCTTCTATCCACTTGTGCTGAATTTGAGGAGAGTGAGACTGTCAGGAGCTGCATTCAGCACTTAACAGGATGAGACTCCTGGCCCTTATTTTTGACCTGCTTTTGAACTTTTTCATCAGACAAAGCACATCTCCTCTTAAGCTATACATCATAACCATTAATACCAGAACAGTCCATTTTCACAAGGAGCTTGACAAGAGCAGAATGGAGATGCTCTTCTCTACAGTCTGGAGTGACCCAGAAAGCAAACTGGACCAGTTTTTCTACTGACTTCTGAAACCAGAAGGAAGATACTTTAAGAAAAGAACACAGACATTGTGAATCCATGAGATCTAGAAAGTGCTATGTGATTGATGATTCCCCCCCTGAATGCAACAAATGAGAATTTCAGACCTGTGTATCAGAAAACCTTTCACTGTGCTTTGTCTCTCTTGGTATGTGGTCCAGGCATTATAAACAAACTTGTTCTTTCTCTAAAGCAGATAATTATTACACCTTGTGAAGGTCTTTGATACTTCTGAGACATCACTGACAGGCTACGATTCTTACAAAGTTAAAAATTTAGGAAAGCTTAAAGTTCACATTTAGTCTGTTTTATTGGTATTAACTTAGGCTCTCTCGATAGCCCATTTACAGAAATAAATCAATGTAAACCCTGCAAACCCTGAAATGGAGCTGGCAGAGTAGCCAAGCTGTTTTAGATGCACACGCTGAAGCACAGGCTAAACCAGACAACTGGTACTTCAAAGAAGAGAAAATCCAGCAGCAGGATTGCATTATGCAAGCTATTTTCTAGATATGCAGAGTTAATTTGCTTGTCAGTGAAAGACAGAGATACAGGGTGCCTTGAGGGTCAGAACTCAAAATACAGCACTATGACATTAAACTAATGAAAATCTTCTATTTTTATACTTCAGATGATAGCATAGCAATGGGGGCCTTTCTTCTTCTATTAGATAAACCTAAAAGCATACGTATGTATACTCAGAGCCATATGTTTTGTAATAGTTTTGATGTATTTATGCATTAAGATGGCTATGAAAAAGTAGGTATGAAAGGATATAGTTACACAGACCATGGCTGCTTTTTGCAAAGGAAAAAAAAAGTGTAAAAAACTAGCATGAAATTTGTGTGATTCTCCTCTTGCCTTTCTTCCTGATGGATTCTGCCATGCATTTGAATCTTATTCTTAAATCTGATTTATATTAAATCGTGCTCTCCCACTGCATGTGAGAGGGAAGCTGGTGAGTGTGATGCTGTAGGATAAGGAAGGACAGGCCAGAATATAAGACATCTGTCATTCCTAATAGCAACATCAGCAGAAGGTGAAAAATCAGAATTGACTGCATTTCAGTTTGGCAGGTTACAGAAGAAAGGTGTGTTCTCCAGCCCTTGAGAAAAGAGCATCCATCTAGAGGGGACAGACACAGCTGTGCCTGTGACAGCTTCCCCGCAGCACATGGCCCGTCTCAGCCCCTGGGGATGGAGAGGGTCCTGCTCCATGCTTGATCAGCCCTCCACATCCCAGCCAGCCATGTCTGTGCTGCTGGCAGCTCCCAGCAAGGAGCAAGCCTCCAGGCAACCTGGAATGCTGAAGGGCAGCTCAACACTACAGTGGGCTGAGTTCAAAACAGGGCTGGCTTTTCTGACATTAGCAAGTGATTTGGGTACCACGGATTGGATTAGAGGAAAAGAGGGGTATCAGGAGAGATGCTGGAAGATTTTTCAAAATGGTATTTGGTGTTCAGAGGTAAATTAAAATCCCAAGAAAACTTAGTAAAGAAATATATGAAAGCTATAAAAAAAATAACATGTCCATTTCACTGAAGCCCTGGCAAAGCAGTGCGTTGGTGCTGCTGGCATGGAGGGGCAGGAGCTCATCAGCTGGGGAAGGGGCAGGTGCAGAGGTGCAGAGAGAACCTGGCCCTGCCCACAGCCTCTGGACGCTCTTGCCTCATCCCCTGCCAGCCACCGCAGCAGATTTCTAAGCTGTTGTCCTGAGTCAACTCCTTTTCTCACCCTCCCTCTTCCCTCCCCACTTTCTGCGATGGTCCCTTGCCCCAGTCATGCCTCAGCCCTTCACTGCATCTGGGAGGCTGAATTCAGCTTGGACCACACTGCTGTGAAACCACTCCATCCCCATGGCCCTCCCTGGGGAGAGGCAAGTTATTTGTGTACCAGAGGCGAAGAGGCTGAAACTCCTCCAGGGCATCCAAGAGGTTAGCATCACAGCCAGAGCAGGAACGCGGGGTTTCCCAGCCCTGGGCTTGATCAGCCCTTCTGACAGTCCACACAGCACTGAATAACAGATTGCAAACGCTAGCAGGCAGAAAGATAAACTGAGGGGAGGAGGAAAGCAAAGAATAGCAGCATATGGGAAAAAAACATTAGAGAGAGAAAATGTATACAGTGTTAAAAATCAAAGCAGAATGTTTTCTCCCTCAATTATTAGTGACATCTGATTTGAACCTATTTAAAACCGAAGTTCACACAGAGGGTCGCTGTAGGGCTCCAGCTGAAGTCTGAAACTTCAGAATAAATCAAAGTGATTATCTGAAAAGCCACAAAACAGAGAAGGTCAGCTCTGTGTTTCTATAAATGTCATTTATTATCTGATTGGCACATGGAAAATGAAAACACAGCAGCGTGCAGGGATGCTCCAGGGCAGTCACCAGCACCACACAGTGATGGTACAGAAGTGGTGTCTGTGATGGGAGGAGGAAGGGCCTGATCCACAAAGGAAACCATGGAAGCTAGTATTGTGACCAGGAAAGGTACAAGTTGTAGTTTGTTTTCATCACGGCAAACATCTCCCATTTGAAAGAAAAGCCAAGGATGTTTTTTTAAAGAGTAACTACATTTAGAATCCTAACTCTCCACTTCAGCTTTTAAATAAGCATCCAAACTTCAGCAGTGCTGAGCATCCAGAGATCACACATGTACATGTCCACGGGCAGTTTAACACATATCTGAAGTCTACTGTATATAGGGACACATCCTGCAAACCTGGAGCTCACTGGGGAGGGACAGCAGGAGCCCACGGTGTGCTTGGAAAGCACGTTGGCCTCAAGACTTTGAACTTCTTCTGGAAAGTGCTCTTTGGCGTGCAAGGGACTCTGCTGGATCTAAAGCTGCACATGTAAAAAATCTGGCCACTTACCTACATGATTAAATATGGATTTAAGACCTACCTTTGGAGAGTAATTTTAAAAAGAAAATTTTGGCCTCAATATCTGTTACTTGGACATTTCTATTTTACGGGAATATTTTATTGCCGCCTTCTTGCCAAAACCCAACAGCACAACATGTAATATCAACTTTTATGAAGCACTGCAAGCGCAGTACTGCTGGCTCTCATGTTACATGAAATTAAACCTGTCAATTAAGTGAACAATTACAGGGAAAAACTACAGCACTTACTAGAATAAATTGCATAAATTAATTGCAGGAGCAATTTAAGTTAGGTTCAGATATGCTTTCTGAAGGAAATTAATGTAACAAATTCATTAGGGAACCATTCAGTTGCTCCCTCAAGTAGTCCATACTTTAATTAAAAAACCACACATGTTAATAAAGTTATGGTAAATGCTCTGTAAGTTTAATAAGGCCTCCCAATAATGTTCTTGCAAGAACTCAGTAAAACTCCAGGTTTTACTAAATGATATAGACCTTTATGAACATACCACCCTAGGACTTATATGATCAAATGTCCTCAGTCTTTTGCAAGTAATTCTCAGCTACCTTCCTTTTGCCTTCAGACCGGTGGCTGCACTTTGGCAAGGACAGATGTTTGCTCCCATCAAGGACTTTCTTGCTATCCACACATCAGCCAACACCTTTCAGTGACGGTGTGAAGTTTCACCCTTGGATCTGCTGCCTCTCACCTACTCTGCAAGGTGTTCCAAGGGGTATCCTGCACATGAAGGACAACCAGTGCCTGGGGAAGAGGGCCATGGTTTGTGTCCAGGTAGCAGCAGGTCAGGCAGCCAGTACTACCAGTACAACAAAGCCTCCTTGGCCAGTGTGCGCCAGGACAGAGGACACGTTGCATACATGAAATAGTACGGCTGTTGGCCTTCAGAATGGATGGGACCCTGCCACTGCCTTTTCTAACTCAGGACGTAAGAGCCCTGTCTTCCTTTCTCCAAGAACCTGCAAGCTGCCCTTGTGTGAAAGACACCTGGAGCCGGACAAGCCTTTGTTGGGTTACAGCCTTGCCTACGCTCAGACGGCACTGCTCACATGGCACTGCACACCACCTGGGCTGAGGAAAAACACATGCAAAGAAAAGTGTTCTTAAGCAACTGTGTTTAAAACCCTTCACAAAGAAACACCCTGAAGGCCTCTTGACTCTGCACTGTGAAGCAGCAGAGCAGGGTTGAAGCGCACAGAGAAGTCCACGGGAGCCAAGATGCTCTGTGCATGGGTGTCTTGGTTCTTCCCTCTTTTGGCCTCAGAGGGAAATCTCAGGAAAACATGGCAAGAAATGTAAATGTCCTTATTTTTCCAAAACTTCTCTTCTTTATGTTGGTCACAAGGAATCATACTTTTAAAACAACAACAAAGTGAAATAAGTCAGTATTTTTATTTGATTTTTCCTTTTTTTTTTTTTTTTTTTAGCTACGCCAATGGAAATGAATGCAATCAACGTTTTTTTGCATTCACAGTTCGATTTGCTTGTATGCCTCTCATACTGCTAAGTCAGGCTTGCAGACATGACTGGAAAATGCCTCCTTCTGAAAACAACAGTCCTACCTCAAAATTTTAAAAATGCATAAAACTATTTCAACTCATGGATCTAAGAATGATGGTAATGGAGAAATGACCAAGAGACTTTTTTCTTTCCCAGTTTAAGTTCTGAGCCAAACCAGATCTCATGGTATCCTTAAACTAGGGAAGTTTATATTATACACGTTTATATTACACATATTATTATACAACAACGTGAATGTATAGAAACATAGTATCACAATTAAAAGTAATAGTTGTAATCTATCAGCTACTGAAGGAAGAAAATATTTTTAACAGGAAGACAAAAATAATGACATTTTAATGCTATGTATAATTATTTGTTCAAAAAGGCCTTTTGACCCAGTATGCTATGCAGTAGGTGAGAAGTTATCTGAAAACTGACAAAGATAATAGCCATTTAGGCTGCTCTGTTTAATGATAGATAAAAATAATAACGATAGATTCAGTAATAATTGCAACTTTAATTTTTCCTCCTTACTCAAATTAACAAAATTTTGGTATGTCCCTTAAGTACCTTTTGCTTTAAATTCACAACTATGCTCAGAACAGTTTCCCTTAAGAAATGACATAGCTCACCTTCTAAAATTAAAATACAAAAGGATTAAGTGTTAGCCGAAACGCTAGAAGGTTATTTTCCAGGAGAGACTGGATGAAAAAGCTAAATGCCAATGCTGTGTTAATCTACACGGCTATGACAGTTTTGATGCTAACAGCAAGGAGAAATACACTGTAGCAAGTTTACAAAGTTCATGGCAGTTAAGAAATGGAGCTGTCAGATAAATGCAAATATCATAGATTTCCAGTTCTTGTAATATTTGAAATTCAAGTGTGAAAATCTGACAAATGGCACACCGATCTTGACATACTTTATGTACTATTTGGCTAGTGCCACACTACCCAACTGGAAGAGAAATGAAAGAAACACTAAATGTCACGCTCAGTGTAATTATGACCTAACACAAAATGTACAGCAATAAACTCTCTGAAGTTAACCTATGATATTAGAGTTTACAGCTTAACTGCAACTTTAGAAGAAAAGTATCTCGTTCAAGCTGCATCATGCTTCTGAAATCCTTATTACAGAAAGCATTCATGTGTGAAGTCCGACTGAAATCCAGCCAGAATACCCTCAACCTTATTTTAGCATCTCAACTTCCCAAGAAAGAGAAGTTCTACTACTCTACTGTTACTACAGGCAAGTCATTCGTTTTTAAATAAAATATGCAAAGTGATTGTAAGCAAAAGTAACATCCAGCTTAAGTGGACAGTTCATGGTAATTCCTCTGGTGATTTTTAATTCAAATTTCAATTTAGTATCTTACAGGGATGCGTTTTTCAAAACGCATTTTGCTGGCACTGTCAGTGACACGTATATTCACAGTACATGTCAATGACACCACGGGTGAATATTCCCATTTTGTGGCTAAATTTTAAACAAGACTTAGCAAGTTTGTGGCCACAAAATGGTAGATGGATCATCTTGTAAATCACCACCCTGCAACTCAGGCACAAGCTGAGTCCTGAATTTAGGAAGCTGGGTCCTTCACACTGGCACCAAGCATTTAGGGGGACACCACCGCCCTTGCACGAGATCCTACTCAGCTCAACACAGCCTCTGAGCGACGGCACTCACCTGCACACATCTAATTGCCAGCTGGCTGCAACACCTACGTCTGGAAATTGCATGGGAAATTGTAATACTTGCTTTCACATACTTGATAATCTCTTCCAGGTGTCAGTCCCTTTGGGCAGGAGCTGCTGGTACCACGTGCCCACAGGACCTCTGACTTAGCTACATCAGATGCTGCTACTGCCTAAAAACTCCAGCCTCGGTTCGGAGCAGGTTTGCTGAAGGATCGACAAGGATGACTTACTGTGGCAAGCTGGGCACAAGCTGATCAGAAAAGACAGTTAAGCAGCACATCTCCCAGGGACTATATGTGTCAGGAGGGGGAAGGAAGGGTTCCCCTTTTTCTATACTATCAAGCGCCTGCCAGTGCATTAGAGAGAACGGTTTCCTACCTGGCAGATCACACAAGACTTTCTCCCTTCCTTCCACCAGTACTGCAATAATTGTGACATGCTCTGCCTCCCCAAATGTAGCACAAAGCTGCCTGCAGGGTGTGAAAATGTTAATGATGCTGAAAACCAAAGAAATGTGGCTTGTGATGCTCTGCTGGAGATCAGGAGTTGTACTGGGCAAGGACCATATTATACATTTTTCTGTTTGTGATGCTGCTTCTCCTGAAAACAGCCCTCTCAAGCCTTTCCACCACAACCAGTGGTGACCATGGCAAGGAGCATGTGTGATTCAATCCATGCAGAGCATCCATTTTGTGTTACCAACTCAATTGTATTGCATGCTGTGTACTCAGCAGACCCTCTGAAGACAAACCCCTGTCTCTGGTGAGTCACAGTGTTGATCTGCTGAACAAATGACCTGATGTGACGTTAACGTGTTTCAGATCTTTCTCTGCAGAATACACAGAGAAAAACTTCCACCATTTGTACAGCTAACCTTCTATCTATAAAGCACTTTGTTGTACACGTGGGCTTGGGCTGCCTGAGTCAGTTTTTGAAGCTATGAATCATGAACAACTGAGTTCTAGTACAAAAGCAAGCTGTACTGTCTGCTACCGTACCAGCGTTTGATTAGAATGCTTTGTGTCTAGATAAAAAGGTAGATGATGGTTTAGCCTACAGCATGGGTGATTATGTTGTTTGGAATAAGCATCATGTCTCTGATAAGACTAGGAAAACCGTATTTTGCAGAGGCATTTGCTTTTCATGAATCTAATGGAAATATCTATGAAAACCCAGTATTACATTTGGAGTCAGAAATAAAACAGGAGAGGTCTTGGAAAATGTCTCTCTTCAGCTTTGGTTTTAAGTGGCCATTTATATTTTTCATCACCTGCTGTAAAACTATTTAATTTGAAATTGGGGCTGGAGTACTCTCTCAAAAGGTAACTCTTCTTGTTTCGGGAATATTTCACATCTCAGTGTGAATAACATCCCATAAAAATTACCTCCACAGAATTCTTTCTTTATGGACACAGCTAACAGTGACTTAGAAGTTTTCTTATGTTCATCTACCCTTATAAGACTGTATATGAACTCAACATCCATTGAAACTGTCCACTGCACTTTGCAGAGATCATCAGAATACAGCCCAGTCCAAACACCTAACAACCTGCAGATAAACAAAGAAAGATGACCAAGCAAAATGCATGGGAAGAAAGACCAATAAAAAAGCAATTAAAAAATGCAAGTGAAAAAGAAAGCACTGCATGAATTATCCCACTTTAAGTTAATTTTAAAATTGAAGTTAATACTATAGAAAAGACAAGATACAGAGTGCCTAACACATACTTTGGGTGAAAAGCAAAATAAAAGAAGTGAGGCTGCAGAAAGGATCTGAAAGAGGAGAGAAGGGAACCCTACCGTGGGAAGATGGACCAACATCCATATAAAACAACTATTTGTTTCCAAAGGATGAACAATGACACCGTGTGCCAATCTGCCCCTTCCTCTCAGTATATGGATGTTGCAGCTGGCCACTACCAAGACCAGCAGATCCCAGACTACGAATAATACAAAATTATACAATTAATGCTAATTTTTATTCTTTTTATTGTCTATTAACTAGAAAGCATGCTGCAGTGCAGATGGCAAGTATCAGTCAGTGAAGAAAATCATCAGCACTACAAGCGTACAGAGGGAGGAAATATCCTAGACTATTAAGTGGAATAAACTCTTATTCATAAAACAGATAATAATTCATAATATGTACAATAGATAAAAAAAGATGCTGGCAGAGGCCTCAGTTCAGCAGAAAACATAAACACACGTTCAACTTAAAAGGTGTGATGGGATGAACTTAGGCCAGTGCTTAAGTGCCTTGTTGAATTAGCGTTAAACTCTGGTTTAAATTCAGAAATACTCATGGTATTTTAACTAACAAACAATTCAATGGCTTGCAGAGTTTGTCTAGAATGTTTTTTAAGCACTTAGGAATTAACATTTTTTGTCTTTAAAACAAATCAAAAATGTTATATGCACTGGTGAAGAAAAAACAACTGATATAAAATGCTTGGGATCTGTAGTCATTTCCATTTCATATAAAATGTTAATGTTTCCAGGAAAAAGAAATAATGAAAAACACTCATAATCTTGTAGTCAAGTGTCAACACCTGTTTATTTATTCTGGCCAAAAGAATAAGGATAACGTGATTTACGCTTCAAGCATATGGCAGAAGCATAGGGATCTTTTCATTAAATTGTGCCTGCCCAAAAATGAAAGAGGACATGTAATTTCAAAATTAACTGGATTTTCTGTTTTGTTTTGTTTAGGAAACAGAGACATTAGCAAAGTGACCAGTCAAGTCTGAAGGACTGACAGCAGCAAATTTGCCATAAGGCTGATCTGTGGCAGCCCAATGCTGTTCACCACTGGGGGACTGGGCAAGTGCAGCTCAGAGGTGCTGCGGCTCGAGACCACTGCAGGGTGCTTGTACAACGGCAATCATATTATTGTAATGTATCTAAGTTAATAGGTTCTCAGATGATCAGTAGACAAAGATGCACTTACATGGATATGTACCACACGTAATAAAGCCTGTGGAGGAGAGCAGGAGACTCCTGAGATGCCTACTATAACCACATTTCATTTCAGAAGGGGAAAATACTGACTAATTTTGGTCCTGAAGTCCTTATACCAGCTTGTGATTGTTGATCTCAATGAATAATTCCTGCACAGGGAAGAATTACATGAGGATGTAGTTGTGCATGTAAACACTGTTGAAAATCACATCTACAGCTTTTTCTCCCATGTTCAAATTCAACATCGAAACTGACTGAACTTTTCACAGTGTTACATTCCCTCATTCGCTACTAATTACAATTAATTGGGACTGCATTCATATTGCTTCACTAATTTATACTCCATGGCTCTTTCTTGTACAAAACCACTCAGAGAAGAACTAGAAATATTCTCTTAAGTTATTCTATATGGCATCTGGAAAATACACTCTGTTCTTGCACAGGTATTTCCTCTCTTCACTGGGGCAGAACAGCCCCAAAAACTGAATAAAACCTGAGGGTAGAGCCTGAAAATTATCTAAGAGCAATCTTTATGCTATAGGAAGATGGCAGCTTAAGGCAGCACCATGCTCAAGCTCCCAGAATGAGCTCTGACTGTGCTGCAGTGCAGCGCCATGCCATTCAGCTCCCAGGAAAAGCATCATCTCACAAGGATGATGCTTCACCCAGACTGACCAGGTCTGCCCACAGCAAGGCTGGAGTGCTACGTTTTCTGGGCACAGCTGTTCTGCTTCCAGAACATCCAGAAGGGATGGGATACAACCAGCTGTCCCTGAGCAGAGCACACAGCAAGCAACGAACCCCCTGCGCCAGGTGGAATATCATGTTTAAGCTTCTATCATGATCCCCTGGTCTTGAATTATCTTGTCACAGCTTATTATTACCCTCTGCACTCCCAGAAGTTTAATCAGGTCTTTTGTTGCTCTTGCAGAACCGCACTCGGTTTATGTTGATTACTGGCCATTTAGAAATATTCTGAAGTGGGATTCACTCTAATAGTGTTACCTAGAACCTAAGGTATGTGTTGTTCTTCTGAAAACCAACTATGAATGGATGCTACCGTCAGCCCACAGCACATTCAGTCAGAAATGCTTACTCTGCAGAGATAAAGTAATCAGAAGGGAGAAAGTACAGAGATATCAGCCAGCTTATACTTTATCCTGGGAATGATAAATGGAATGTGATCCATTTGTGAGGATTCTTTAATACGCGTAATACTTCCTTTATATATTTGAGTTTCTTTATATAGTCTTTTCCATAGCTTCTCTAAAATGCTGTACCAAAGTAAAAATTCATGGTCTCACCTTTGCAAAGATTGCCTCGACCAAGTCTTGTAGAAAATGGGAGCCAAACAAAGGCAGAATGAAGTCTCTCTAACCAAAATCCTGACTGAGCAGAAAAGCAGCAGAATTCAAAGCTCCAACACGTAAGCCAAAATGGACACAGGTTGGCTTTCAAATCTGAGAGTGTTTTACGCAGAGCCAGCAGCTATAAAAACATATTTGCAATTGTAAATTGAGCAAATTTGATATCAGTCACAGTGGCTGTAAACATGCACCCCCCACAGAGTTGTTTGCAAGTTGTTTTTCTGCATATACCCACCCACTTGTGTTCAACTGAGACTGAATAGCGGAGAAACTGCAGAATAACAAATGCAGTATATAAATGAAAGAGAAGAAGAAAAATGACACAGGCAACTATAGTCTAGCCGCTGGCCTTTCAAACAGGCATAAAGTTCAAGTACATTTTGAAAAGAAAATTCACATGTTAAAAATTAATTAGGAAGGTGAACAAAATCTGACAAAGGCAGGTGATAACCAGGCTTGGCGTACATCTTTCTGGGTGAGATAACTGACTGTTCAGCTGACAGGAGTCGTAGATGAAGACTATTCAGATTTTAGTAAAACAATTGATATAATACCACCTGGAGAATTAGTCTGGAGTGAAGAGATGGGACTTAATAAAAGAGTTGTAAGGAACAGGCTGAAGGAGAGACGACAATGGCCTACGCTACACAGAGTCTTGGTGACATTCCTTGAGGACTGGTCTTACGATTTTTATTGATGCCTTTTGCACAAAAAGTAGGAGTTTGAATGACAAAAGTGGGAGGTATTGTGAAAGGTAAAAGGAGTGCAATATTATACAAGATTCAAGTTCCGAAGCACCAGAAATGAGACAAAGCAGACCAGTACAGCAATACAAAATGAGATAAACCTCACCAAGGTCACCGACTTAGTGGGCAATAGTAAGAAATCTCTCCATCAGCTGGGACTCTGTGATTGAATACAACAGGAAGAGAAGAATCTGGGTGGTATTAGCTCATGGGGGGACAACCCTGGGCTACCAGCACCACGTGAGGCATGCAAAACTCATCAGATAAGGTACTTCCTGTAACTACACAGAGATGCTAGTTCCATACTAAAGATGCTAAAACCGCAACAGAAACAATTTTGGTCACTGGTGCTTGAGATACTTGAATTCAAACCGGGTCAGGCTTAAAGAAGATCTGTGAGCGTGACTACAGAAATAAGAACCCATTTTCATCTGAAAAAAATAGGGCTGGTTCAGCTCAGCAACAGGAAAATTGTAGATATGTTAAGCTGGAAAGTAAATAAAATAATCTAGCCATCAAAGGAACAAGGTCCTGAAAGAACCTTTGTGTAAGAGTAGTTAGATGCAGCTGGAAATGCAAGTAGTTTCAAGATGGGCTTGATAAGTTTATAAACAAGATTATATGATATGTTGCCTTGAAAGGAGCAGGGGGCCTGGTTTGGTGGTGAGGGAAGCACCTCCCTGCTTCTGTCTTTCCATGTGGACCCTTGATCATTTCAAACAATATTCATATTCCAGAGATTTAATAACACATCTAGGAGAAAACCCATGCAATTGCTCAAGCTTTCTATAAATGTTCTCATAAATGCTAATGTAGGATTTTGACCATTAACAGTGTAGAAATGTCTGGCAGCCTGGTTCAGTCTAGCTGCAGGCTGTCGGTGACCAATTTCACCACGCACATTTTTCTGCCCTGACAAATGGCTCAGTGGATAGCTATGGGACAGCCTGTCTGAGCGGTTTACAACCCGCTAATGACAAAGTGCTCAAAGCTGGGAACCGGTCTCTAATAGAAATGAAAATATTTTTTCCCCCAGAAGGTTATTACAATTCTCCTTCCTTCTGTCAAAACATAAAAGTTGAGTATGTTGCCTAGACATCGGAAAAGGCTGGTAGGAATAGTAAAGCCATCAGAGACCACAGATGTGTAGCTCTTTCACTTCCCTAATAAGCCAAACTGCTTCGGCATTGAAGAAGTGTGGAAAGGTCATCAGAGAGGCAAAGGAATGAAAAAGTCAAGGCTGAAAGGAAAGCAGAAGGCTTGAAACTAGTCGTATGTGTTATGTTTCCAAAAGGCAAGAGGAAGCAAGTAAGAAACAAGAGGGTTTGGGGTGTACAGGGGCTAGCAAATGGGATTTTGAAGGATCTGCATTTCACTTTTGCAGGGAAGGACTTCCACAATGTACTTCTGGGTAGCATGGAAAGGCAGGCTCACTGCCTCGCTATTTAGAAAGCTTAGCTAAATAGAGGGCAGGATGAAGCAGAGGATATATCTGTTAAAAAGAGTGTTTCAAACACCTCCTGCTATCTGTACCCCAGAGAACAAGGAGATGGCATATAGCAGCCGCCTGGTGCTATAGCCAGGGACATGCATTTCCTTGCTCCTCTGAGTCTGCTCCAGTTTGGGCGAGCTGTAAACCTCTGAAAGATCATCACTCACACATGCTCAGTTAAGCCTTGCTGGATTTTCACCATTAAGGCGTCTAAGGATGCTCTTGCCAAACATACTCCAGTCTTTCACGGGACATAGTGCTAACAGAGAAGACCATCCATCATCACTAAAGGGCAGCAAGCTGTGATCTTTTACTTCCCAGCTCCTAACTGCGATCAGACAGCAAAACCTGCCATTTTCACAAAACACTGTGAGCCTGTCCCATTTTCTAGGCTTTACCCAGGCCAAGGCTGCTCAGCCACTGTGCTGGTGCCATGGGGTTAGACCCACAGCTGTAGCAAGTTGCAGGCTACTAATGGCACCCAGGCAATGATGAGGCTCTGTCAAAAGATAAAGACCATATTGAAAATGAGTTGTAGAAAGCTCATTTCTACTTTTTTTTTTTTAAAAAAAATGTTCAGTGAGCTGTTAAACTACAGAGGAATTTAACAAAAAAAATAACTATACTTATCAATAAATTTATGATACTGACATATATTTGTTTTATTAAACCTACTCCTTGCCAGGTTAGCTCCACAAAATTCAGCATCCTGTTTTTATAGAAGACTCAGGAAAAAGACATTCATACTTGAGATGCCTAAAGGGCTCCAAACAAGCTCTTCGTATTTACTAAGAATGTAAACAAAATGACATGACCTCAGTAGAAATCATTTACTCCATACTTCTTACAAAGGACAATAAACATATGGAAAGAATTACAGAAAGGGAGTAGTAAAGAAGACTAGTTCATCAGAAATGGTTTGTGTAAAATGTGAAAGGGAGAAAAAGTTGGTAAGCATAGAAAAATGGGTCAAGTGTGAGGAAGAGTACTCTTCTTTGGGCAAATGTTTCTTAAGTTCTTGATGAAGTTTTAAAAGCAGCTGCTGCAAGATGTCAGGAATCCACAGTCTGTGTCATATGCAAGGAAGGAATTTTATCAGGTTTCATTTGTAGGGAGACTTAAAACACTGCAAGGGGCAAAAGAAAATCACAAAAAGCATTTAAAGAGAACACAGACAATCACAGACCCATAAACCAGAAACTACTACGAATATGGGACCTAATATGCCTGAGGTTTATTACGAAGCATAGCAGAAGAATCAGAGGCAGCGTACCTAAGTGTACCTGGCAGTAAGTGCCTGGAAAAACATCAGGACGTCACTGGGCATCTTTTGCTGCTTGGCAATCCTGCTCAATGTGAGAAGTTCCCTGGTGAGAGTAGTTGCTCTGCTGCCTTCAGGATAGAGGATGCAGGAATGATCAGAACCAAAAATACTGTATAAGCCACAAACAATACAAATGGGCTGAAAGGCCCAAATCTGTATTGCTCCGTGTGCCTTTCAGCTCCCTGGATTTTAGAGGAGACTCACTGACTTCTAGCTTGACTTCCAGCTCAACAGGAATACACTTAGGAAGGACAATTGAACACTATCAGATGAATCCTCGGAAGACTGGGCAGTTGTGGGACATAATGAACTCAGTTTCTCGTTGGAGAACATTAATTTGGTTTAGCTGACAATCTTTTTACTAGCTTGTAAGTTAGAGTGTTATTTTAACATCTTATAAGAAAAAATATCCACACAAAGTTCCTGAAAAAGCAGTATTTGAAAGTGACATCATCGGGGATATGTTACAAGGAGATTAGCAGTAAACCTGGGCAGAAGTTTTAAGAACCAGAGGCTCCAGGAGTATTAGAGTCAAAGTTTAAACACAAGTTAATTAGGCTCAAAATGTTGCACTAATCTGTTCTGCAAATACGGGCTTAGAAGCTGTTTCAGAAAGGCTCCTTTGGCTAATGGAGAGGTAGGAGACAAGGGACTTCCAGAGAAGAGGTACCTCTGGAGAGCTAAAGTGCGGCAGAAGTGCCTTTCTTCAGGCAATCACTGCCCTTAACACGTGTCTGCTCGCAGAAGAACCACAGTTCAAGTGACCTGAGTTGACAGACCCTTTTTGCTTTTATGAATGCCTGCAAAATAACCTGCCAGAGCCAGCTTGATCAGAATAAAAGCCAAAGACTGAACTGGCACACAGCATAGCCTGGATCTTCCAGGGATGCTGGGCAGCATAACAAAGCTTGTACGGCTGCTGCCTTAGGTTCCTCTGCTTCATGTCAAAGCCAGCAATTACTGTTTCCCCGACTGTCAATGTGCAGCTTCCACAGCACCACATTTACTTCACAAATTGGGAAGACCATCTGCAAACACCACATACTTGTTACAACAGAACTTTCACCACTGAAACCTCTAGGAGTTATTGAAAATATTTTAAGAAGTGAACTGAATGGGCTGCACTCTGCTTTCACTGAAAATGCATTTTGCCCCTTGCTTCACAGAGAGCAACACTGAAGCGAAACTGAGCACCACTGAAAATCCTATTATAGCTGTGTTAACACAAATCAGAGATGTTGGAAGTGCGTTTTACACCCAGCATATTCCCAACTAGCAATCAATAATGTTATGTTAGATGTCAGTAAGATAGGTGTCCAGATTAATTATATCTTTCCAACTCTAAGCACTCAATTTAGCTTATTTTTCTTACAAGAATGACCAGCATGCCAGCCTGCTGTATGAGTGGAGAATCTGCACGCACAGAGCATTCCAGACCTGATCACCCTGTGCTGCACCGTGAATAGCTGATTAAGCGTCTTTGTAGCAATAGCTACAGCCTGACCTGTCTAGACAGGTAGATAGATGTATTTAACCAATGGACCATGTCATTAGTATCAGATCAGAGCAATATATACACACTAAAATAGGTGGTGGGTCAAGTTCTTCTGAAGACTACACCTGCGTCCCTATGGATCATTCAGGGAAAGATAATGCAAGTGATACTCTTCAGATATGTTTTTTTTTTAAGGCAAGGTTTCTTCCCTTTACTTTAAGATCCCTCCATTATAAAAGGATGGATGAATTATTTCTGCTTTGGTTGGTCTATTATAATGTAACCGAGAGAAGACAGCAATGAATTGCAGTGGTATTAAAGTTCTTCACATTGCATTAAAGTATGTAAAATCACTGCTTTAAGGCATGATTTCAGTTCTAAGTTATACACATAAGATACTGTAAGCAACCCTGAACAGAGCCTGAAATCCAAATTGCCACCAAACTCCAAAGCTCAACAGGGAGGCTCACACTTCCTTCGCTGTTGGAATCACTTCTCAACAGCTATGGCCTTTATATCTCCACTGCCAGATTGCCGCTTAACCCTCCAGTAAGCAACAACTGCTCGGCTATTAAATGACTTAAGAAAACATTGATGACATTTTAATAATCTCTTCAGGGAAGTCAGCAGCTACAAGTAAGAAAGAGGTACTTGTGTGGTGTAATCAGACAGCTCTTGGCAAAGTACAAGCAAAGGCTGTTTGGTCACTGCTTCGGTACAGGCAGCCCAGGCCTTCCACAAGTCACCTTCTCTCCTTTCTTTAGAGAAATCCCTTTGGTAATTCAATACTGCAATATCTTTCAAATCAAAGGAGTTAAGCCAATTGCTCTGACAGACGTCTAGGAGATTCCCCACCCTAAGGACGAAAGCATGAATTTTAGCACAAGTCAGTGTGAAAAAGCTACTTCAAAGAAACAGCTATACAACCCACAATTCCATAAACTACTTGAAATGATCCCCCTACACATTCATTAGACTGAAAAGGGGCATGCCATTGTATACAACCACTCCCGGCCTTAATGCTGCTTTCTGGCCTCTGATGTTCAAGGAATGGCCTCAGGGAAATTGAAAGGAAAACTCAGAAAGGAGCAGCAGGCTTTTTAAAGGTAGATGTCTACCTGGTCACTCTCCTTCGGGTAATGGCATGAGTCTCATCAATTTCCATTTGTTACTTACAAAGAGGTTTTGCAACTGGGAAAAAAAATTAAAACCAGTCAAGAACTGTGTGTTTAGTAATGTATAAAAATATGTGCTAGAAGAGATTCCTTGCACAAAGGCGGTGAACACACTGAGTGCAGGCAATTATCTGTTAGTAGGCAGTGCTACAGCATATACTCACTTGTGCTTTTAACAAATTAAAGGTCTTTCTCAAATCAAGACCTTAATTTGTCAAACTGTGTTGCATCACTTCAAGAGAGCTCATTTTTTTTCGCTCAAGTTTACTGATGCAGAATATCTAGCAGTAAATCTACGTAGGCTGAAAAGAGGTCAGCGCTATGCAAGCAGATATTTTATGCTTATAAATCTACCTGGGAAAAGAGTTTGAAATCTCATTGTTGATTCCCAGTGCTTGAGCCTGAATGTTTTAGACATCAAATGAAGATGTGGCTTTTGGCATGTTCCTACATACATACACACACAGAGAATATTTATTTCTAATATACCTGTATCTATGTTTACCAGGTGTATAATCTTAGAGAGAAAATACTTTATGCAAAACAAATTCTACACCAAAAAACTTACGCTACTCAAAGTCCAAGCCTAAGAACAACTAACAGAGCTAAAGATTGATTAAAAAAAAATATCACAGAACCAACTAGCTGAGCTAGAACAGACGTTTTGGTGGTTTTGTTACTCCAGTTACCCATGCATGATCATGCTTAAAGCCAATTACTCTGTGTATTCTGTTCAAAAATGCCTGTAGAGAAGCTGTGAAGTAATTCTGACTCACTTTCAGAAGTACCTTTATGGTGCAGGCAGTAAATCCCATTAGTTTCATGTACATTAGATTTTAGTTTGGATTAGGAGTTCTGGTGAGAATCTTCTCCTAGCTTCCACTTGCTGTGCTTTGATTTGCATTACAGAGTAACCTTGGAGAGAATAAACTGACTTCCTTCCCATCGACACTAAACCAAAAATGCCCTCAAACAACTAATTCAGATTACAGGACCAGACGAGAATGAGTCTCCAACTCATTAAGCATGGACCCTGGATCCCCAACATCAGCTGTGACAGTGTGTATGGGGAATAGGCAGAAGGGAAAAAGAAAGTTACTTCACTCAGAGAGAAAACACTATGATATTTAGAGACAGAGCTGTGTGATTTTAAAAAAGTAAAGTAACAGCAGTAGGCAGCAAAGACATGCAAAACTGCAATGAAACCTGCTGTTTGAAAAGCTCTACAAATAACAAATGACAGTGCTGCAAAGTACCATAAAAGATAATGGGCTGGAAGTAAACATTTCAGAATTGTTAGGATAAGAAAGGGAGGAGATATTAAGAGGATGGCTCTGAAAAGGAAAAAGAAAGAATGAAAGAAAAAAGTCCGAGTGCGTCTAGGTCAGCCTTTTCTGTAAAGCTGCAAAAATGCAAAGCAGACTTGTGCTCAAGGAATCACTAACGTCATGAAAGCCAGCCTTCAAACAGATCCTTTTTTGCTTTTTGATTGACTTCTTCTCTACATCTCCCCTTTTAAAAAACAACAAAACAAAACAAAACCCCCATGACAAATCCTTTTGCCTGCTTTTTATTTCCATGCACTTACAGCATGTGAGAGTTCCATTCAGCTATGTGAATGGAGGAGACCCATATCAGTTCACCATGCCCAAGGCTGCAAAACAAATGCAGCAGCTACTGTGCTGGTTCAGTACAGTCCTTCTCTGTGCCGTATCTGAGGCTTTGGGTCTTCAAAATCTGCAGGGTAAAACTGGGTTGAGGCATGTAAAGCTAAGCAGAACCCTCACACTGCCTCCTATACCAGTGCTGGTATGTTAGGAGAGATTTAAGGAGCAGAAGTTTCTCTCCTGCTTGTACTGACAAGTGCTTGGACAGCATTGCATGGCACAGTGGTCCCTAAAAGATCTGTGTTACCATAAATGATGATCAGGTCTTTTCTAACAGGTTCTTCAGACCAGGTGCTAAGAAGAAAATTGCATCTTTCTGTGTTGTGCTAATGTAGTGCTTCCAGTCAAAGAAATACAGGGATTTCTAGGAAGACTAGGTCACCCAAAGCAACCTCTGAAGACTAACAAAAGGCCATAGTATGGATGCCTTAGCTGAGCTGACCAGTTTGCCTTAGTCCGGTCCAGTATGTCTTCTGTGCCAAAACACCAGGCAGCCAAATTCCCATTGCCACTGGCGAACCGGCCTTCTGCTTTTCAATTTGTGGTTCCATGCTTTTGCAGAGAGGAGGGAGGGGTTTCCTCCTGTCTGGAGGATCCTCTTCTTCTTCCTCTGCCGGCAATCATCTGAACCACGCCGTAAGGGCTGGTTTTGGTGGGGAGGCAGAGAATGGCAAGCTTGGTAGGGGACCCCCTTCCAGGAGAGGCAGGGGAAATAGGACGGCAAGAATCACAGCCACACTGGACGTTCAATCTTGTGTTTGTTGAGCTGTGTGTGATTACGGAGCCACTACAACACTGCTGTTCTGTGAACGAGTGGCATTAAAAGGCTCAGTTGCTGCCCTGTGTCAGAGGGCACAACTGGCACTCCTCGCTTCATGGTACATGCTTTGAGTGCCTCTGGATTAACTGGTGCCTTGGCACATTGTCCCTGCTCAGCCACACCACAAATCCCAACACACGCAGCTGGGTGCAGGGATGCAATCCCATGAAACACTGATTTTACTACAGCTCAGGGAAGACACATGAATACATGTGTCTAATATCCTAGTTATTAGAAATAACTGAAACAAAAGTTGCTGCCTTGTATTTTTAAGTCCCCACAAGAAATGATCCTCTCTTTATCACAATAAATAAAACCAACATGACAACACAAATAATAGCATTCTCTAGTTTTAGCCACTAAACAAATCTGAATTTCATTTACAGTGTGTCTATGAAACAAAAACATTTATTTGAAGAAAGCAAATAGAGTTTTAAGAACTGCTGTCTTCTTGCCGATGGAAACAAAACATGTTTCCTATATGCTTGTGTCCCTGCTCACAGCTTTGCTCCAGCGGTTTGGGTGCTCCTGTACTGCCCTCTCCTGTTCCACCCGGCCTCAACCTGCTGGTTTTGGACAGAGTATTAGCCAGCCAACCAAGCAAGCGACAGCTTGTTATTATTTTTCTATAAGGTATGAAGAAGTTAATTTTTGATGTCAGTTGTCAGAATGAACCTAAATGTGATTTTACAATGACAAGAGAGGATAGAAACTTAAAAAGTGCACGGTAGGTAATACAGCACTGACCGTATTGAAGATCGAACAGAAACTGCCTGACTGGGAAAAAAGCTTATTGCAATATCTCTTTGTTCCCCAGTCTCTCCTCCTTCTTGTGTTACGCTGTCCTCGACTCTAACCAGGGTCACCTGAAGGATGCTGCACGAGGGCTACACGGGCATCCACACACCTCTCCTAACATCTCAGGGCATGCTGTGAAGTTTGTCATGCTCAAAACTGCAGCTCTCTAGTAAGAAATACACATGATAATAAACTCTCTTGGGCTGTTCTTGCAAATCACAATTTTCAGTTAAAAGCTTCTTGCTGTTCTAGGAAGAAGGCTGAAACCTGCCCAAACAGCATCTGTTGTTGCAGGTCCTCCTGTCTTCCAAGCCACAGGAATTCATTTGTGGGGTCTCCAATCCCAAATCCTTTTTAATAACTTCTTCAGGTTAATGCCAGTGAGAATTCAGAAGATTATTCCTAATTGCAGATTTTGTATTTATTACTGGCCAAAAGATGCTGGTGTTTTAGTACAGGAAAACGAATCTGAATTAGCAATTCCTTCTGGAAGAAGAAAACCACAGATTTTGTCAGCCGGGGACCGAAATACCCCGAGTGCCTCCCCATTTCCCCAACTTTTTTCCCAATGAGCACAGTGACCTCTGCTGTGCTGGGGAAGAGCCTGCTAGGAAGTGCAGCAAGAAACACTCCCCAGCCTTCCCCGGCTTCATCCATTCCCTGCCTTACCCGGTGAAAAAAAGCAGTATACATCAATCTTATTGTTCTTTATGTTAAAAGAAAGAGAGACATCTTTCTGGATGTCTGTCCACCCCAACTGCTGAAAATCTATCAGAAACTCGCGTCTGGAGGGGTATCGCCAAGCACATCCTGGAGGTGGAAATACTGCTCTTTGCTTTTGTTCAAAGATGCAGGTGTTGATCTGAAGGCTCCCTAAATAAAGCAGCGATTCACTTACGCTCTTATAAGATACAGAGATTTTTTTTTTCATCAACTGCGACCATGTCAACAGCCTCTCACAGCCGAGGAAGAACTGGTATCCATTTAAATCCATTCTGGGAATCGTAAACAGCTTGTTGACAGAGGTCACATCCACAGGGGAGCTCACAGTCGATTAGTTCTCCTTCACAGAGCTTTTGCAGGCAGTGTGACTTGCGGTCCAGGAGAGGATTTAAGACAGAGATGTGCTGAACTAACCAGAAACAATTTCAGAAGATTGTGTTGTGTCTGCCAAGATGCCTAAATAAATGGGAAATGAAAATAGCCATGAATTTTGAAATGAGCTTTGCTACTTTTGCTGTGTGCTCTTACGTCTGCATTTCTGATGTATCAGCTATTGTTCCCTATGCTGTGTTATACTGAATTTACAGCTTCTACCTCAATAAAAATACCTCTTAGATAATAACATGAGAATGCTTCTCATCACATTACTATATTTGAACTCTGAAAGTGTAAGGAGAGGAAGAATATCTTTAGTACACTTGAGAGACAAATCTATAGGAAGTACAAATTCAGCAGTTCCGCTGTACATATTCCCTCCTCCTGACCATTTTCTTGTTTAAGCTCCTTCTTGATTTCTTTACAGTTATTTCAATTGTCTAGTATTGTCTGAATTCCTGCTTATTTATTTATTGTTTTCTTATCACTGTATGTGATAAAGAAGCAAAACAAATGATAACATGCAGGGCATTCCAAATAAATAAAAAGCTTAACATCTTTAACATGGATGCTCTATTGCATTGAAATTGATGAGTCAAATATTCCACATTCACTATTTTCCCAGACTGTTTACAACTAGCTGGTGTTTATTACTACTACAAGAAAATGTCTCTACAAATTATATTTTATACCTTCACCTATATTGTTGGGAATGATTGTCATTTCTCTGTTAAATCCCAATTCTCTAACCTCCACTCTATCTACATATAATGATTCTATAGATATACACACACACACCAAACAGGTTTCATATCATAGCTTCTGAACTTTGTTTTCTTACTATTCTAATGTCTGCAAGTGCATGCATACAAATAAATAATACTGAGAAACTGAATTATTACTGAACAAAGAGATTTCACCTAATGTTATAAAAGCTCATGTTTCTCAATATTAATATGTAATATATGAATGGCTTAAGATTTTAATGGCTGTGCCATTAATGGCAGCAAAGAAGAAATGTTGGCATCTTGTGGACTTTCCCCACTATCAGCATTAATAGCAGTGAAATTTCTTACTTAAAGAGTAAACTAAGTTGAGTTAATTAGCTGCATGAAAGGTGATGTTTCATTATGGCTGGAGCTGCCAGTGACAGTTCTAGTTGAAGGTTGCCAGTTACATGCGTAAGTCCTTCTTCAGTTTCTCGTAGTTCTGTCAAAACAGCAACTTCTTTATCCAATTTCTCCTCAAAATGTGGATGTGCTTAGAAGGAAGAACAAAAAACAGTTCAGCTGCTTCTGGGAGAAGAGGAGAGAAATTCCTTGCCATTTTAAATATTTTCAGCAGCTCTCTTGCTTATCTTTGCTTTAACACCTAGAAGTAGCTGGGAAGCTTAAATCAGGGCTTGAGATTAGGTAGGTATTTATTTTACTGTGTCTGGTCAACATCCATTTTGATACAGCCAAGTCTTAAGTGTTTTTAAAGCACACAGCTGTAGCTTGTGAATGATGGCACTAGAAACACTTAGGAGCAGCTCGGCGATCCCAGATCTGTGTGAAGCTTGAATCACCCCATCTAGTTCCCACCTGAGGTTATTTCTACCGTTTGTACACAGCCCAGGTAAACCGAGGCAGGTAGCAATGGCATAACCTGCCCCAGACCTCACAGTAAATTCACAGCAGCCCTCCGAGAAGATGCAGCTCTCGTGGCCGTGCTGCAGCCTGGCTGTAGGCTGATGGCTCCTCTGCCTCCCACCCCTGGGGGAGCGGTGCCAGCCTTGGTGCTCAGCTGCCCTGCTGAGTGCTGTGACTTTCCTGGGACAGGAGGAATTTATATTCCTGTGGCTGCCTTCTGCCAGGGTCTGGCACAATAGATAGCACATGGGGGCACGAAGCCCCAGCCTTGAATGAGAAGGGTTTATTTCCTGCAGATCTTGTAAAAAGTGGAAGAAAGCAATTTAAATGTCAGCAAGAGGAGCGCAGTTTCTGCCTGCACCAACCGAAGGCCCAGAGGAGATGAGCAGTTTCTCCTGCCAAGCCCCATCTCCATCCCCGCAGAAAGCAGAGACAACATTGTGCCGTCTCTGCGGCTGCCGGTGGCACTGTTAGCCGTAGTGCCACAACGTGCTCCGAGGCCCTCTGCTCTGCTCAGGGAAGGCGCGACCCTTCCCAAAAGGCAACTGGAAAAGTGAAGAAAAAAAGAAAAAGACGACCGACTAATTAAGCCCAGCTCAGCAGATAGATTCATGAATTATTACATTTCTGACCTTCACAGCAATGCAAATCCTAGGATGTGCCAAGAACAAATTAGGCTGTCTGCAGTTGGGACTTCTCCCCAGTAAAAAGCCTTTATTTTAGACATAAGAAACAAGCAGCTTTGCCAGTGCTGGAGGACACACAGATAAAGATTCCCTCCTGAAAGTCTCATTTGGAAAGTTCAAGGCTTTATCAGAATAAAGATTTTGTAATATTTTTTTGTTGTTGTTGAAGGAACTACACCACAAAAATAACAAATTATTAAACTTCCACTGAGTTCATGGCTTTATATTTCCATCTCTGTGTGTCGAACACACGCTCCTGGGGGCTCCATAATGCTTTAAAACAAGAGGAGCTCCTACCTCAACTGTACCCAGGTGCTGGTGGGCTCTGGCTGAGGAAAGCAATTTTAATGTCACTTTCAAGTATCCTGCTAATTTTCCAGTCTCGTTTGGTCTGCCAGATACAACTTTTCTTTTCTTTCCAGGGCAAAATGAAATATATGTAAACAGAGAATGTGGGATGTGAGTTTTCTTTCCAAAAGCAGTTCTTCAGCAGAATGAATCAGGCAAAATATTAAGTCCCAGAAGCCATTTGTCACAGAGCTGCTTGGACATCCTTTAGAAGGGGGACGAAACAAGTTTTTTAAAAATACACTTTTCTGTAAAGCACTAATCAAAGCACTTATCTTCAGTGTAGAATTAATTTGAGCCAAAACTAAAATTTCAGCCCTAACCAGACTTCCATCCGTAAAGAAAAACGTAAGTTCAAAAGTGATGGTGTTTTTAACTTGTGTGATTTGCCTCAATCTATAATGAAGAGGCAAAATACTTAGTTTGCCCAACTTAATCTCCCTGTGCCGCTCTACGGTCACATTGCTGATCCCCTCATTCATTTGTGCAGCTCCAGTATAATTTTGCAGGATGGCTGTTCTCGAGTAAACTGTGCTGTGCTGGGGGAAGTTCACTTGAGCACAGATAACTCAAGTTAATTCAGCTGTCAAAATACAGCCGAAGAAATCTGAGAGCAGCGGTGCGATTTCCTAATATTCCCTTCCTCACTCATGTTTCATTTACCCCTGGGACAGTAATTGAGTAGCTACTTGGTGTAAACCCTTTGCTCCGCAGTCCAAATGGGAGAGAGGTGGCAGAGACAATCAGTAATACCACACTTCAGCGTGTCTGGAGAAATTGAGGCACACTCACAATGAATGTCTGTGGCTATTTTTGGTACCCTGCTCATGGCTTTTTTTTTTTTTTTTTCCTTCATTTTTAACCAGTTAGTAATCTGTAAGTGAATTTTCCGCACTGTCCCATGACTGTTTAGTTTATGTAAAAGCCTTGGGTTGTTGATGAAATGTAAGTGGATTATACAGAGGGTCTCAACCACAGAGAGTTGACTGCTGGTTCCTTCCTTACTCTAATCACTGAGCACTTACGCATCAGAATTAATCCTGCAAAAGCCACGTTGACTCTTCTCTCCAGTGTGACTGATGCAGCCGCTGGTTCATTAGCTCCCTTGTCTGTTACAGAGCATTACGCCTCTGGAGCAGAGCAACGTCGATAGAAACTGATCAAGTACAAATACAATCAGAATTTTCTTTGATTATTATTTATGTTTTAACACCCAGCGAATAAAAATTTTGAAGATATTTTGCTTATCAGATAATAATTTCTAGAAAAAAACAGTAGTGTGCTTTGGAGAAATGCTCAGTTAAAGACTAACTTTGTAAAAAATGGAATATGAAAACATCACTTACTAAATCTGACAGTTCTGATTAATCTAAGGAATACAAAAATGATTGGATTATTCAGCACAGTGAGAAATAAGCTTGGAGAAAGGGCTTACTTCTACCTGAGATACAAAGGTTATCATTTTTTTTAAGCCTTCCATTACACCCCTGAAACAGGCAGACATTGACTACAGCTAAATAGTGTCCTTCACTAAACTACGTGTCCCTCCAAACTCTCTGTAATTAAAAAAATAACATTCGGGCTTTACTTCACTTAATGCTGGTACGGAGAATTGCCTGCACGATTTTATTAGTTTGAATTATTAAGTTATTTCTGATTTAGCATTCAGAAATCAGGAAATAGGCTTCAAAAATCCATGACCAGTTTTAAATTTTCAGTTCTTTTCATTGGCCTTGGCACATCTCAGGATGACGTTTTCTGCCTTTCTCCACCAGCCACAAGAGACAGTGACTTGTTTTTCTTTTTGGCTAATAGCCCAAACCCAGCAGCTGGAGTTTAAAGAGAAAGACCAGAACCTGGCAGACTTGGACATGGGGCAAGTGGAAGAAGTGACAAACAAGCAAAGGACCCTGACCCTGCCTGCAACAGCACCGAGTAGGCACCAGGCTCATTTCTCCCAACAGCTTGGGCCTGAGGAAGGTGGATAGAAAAACGTCTTATTTTTATGCTCAGGATCCTCAACCAAACAAATTCTTCCCACATCCCCCTTTTATTTCTTCCTGTTTCTGACCCTGTTTTGCCAAAGGTATGGAGTGGATGTCGAAGCTCCAGGGCTCCTCCTCCTCAGTGAAGAGTGCCCCAGCAGCTGAATGTGATTTGTGTCCACACATGCCCTTCATTCACACTTGCACTGAAGCAAAACCACCTTGCAGTTCCTGCTGTGCACTATGCAAGCTTTCACAAGTCATGGCCAAAGCGTCCTTCTCCTACATTCAAGGAAAAAAGCCCCCAAGACTTTTACAGTAAGTAAGATGATCTCTTTCCTCTGAGAGTGGCAAGTCTGCATCTATTCAATTCCACCCAATAAATGGGAACCATATGACCATAAGGCAAGGGAAAGTGCAGCTAGTTTACACTGCAGCCTTTCCACCAAACACTTCTCTAGTCTTTGCATGGGGAAAGTTTCTTCTGTGGATGTCAGACCTGTTCATGGCTTGGGATAGTGCCAGAACAGATGTGGCCCCTTTTGTAGGTCCCAGCACAGTTGTCAAATCTCTATTTTATTCTGTCCTTCTTTTCACTGCTTTCTGTACCTTGCATATTTATTTTCCTTCTCAGACTTTCCTAAAGGTGTACTTTTTACTCTCTAGATTTTGCCAGTTCTCCCAGTGTTGGTTCCTAATCAAGATTAAGGCATCTGCACTCTTCCAGTTCAAGGAATACCGTTCACAGCTGTCGCTACTCATTAGGGAAACTGCACCTTTCCGAGGGGCCTAATCCCAACCAGAAAGCTAGAGCCCAGCACAGGCTTTTTAATGCCTGAGCTGCAAATGTCCTGGAAGCTAGCCACAAGCCTGGAGACATGCGCCTCCAACCTTTCACACAACAGCAACAGCAGGAAAGAGATGGAGAGCACCTTTTTCAGGGGCTGACCTTGAAAGAGGTGCCCTACAGTACTTCCGCTGAAGTACATCTACTAACTTGCAGACCTGTTAATTTAAATATAATGGCAGATGCTATGCCTAGAGTTCAGACTTCAACTGTTTACACATAGGTCCACTAATGGTCTTTAAACACAATGTTCTGAAACGTAGATAATACCTGAACAGCTCTAAATCATTGGCTTAGGGATGGTGTACCAAGGGATGCACTGTGCTTATTATCCCCTATTCTGTTGTTCTTTAATCCTCTACAGAAATCTACAGATTGCCAGGCTAGCTAGGTCTTTGCTCCTTCCCAGTACAACCGTGCTTATGTTGTCAGTTAATTTTCAGTTGCCCTTACGACTTCAGCTGGTAAGACGCAGAGCTGTACTCCCAGAGTCGCTGTTACCTGCACAGTGGGATGCTGCCTTCACCAAAAGGTGTTGCTGTCTGAGCTGGGCACTGCCCAGGAACCAGAGATGAAACGCGCCTCTCCTGTCAAGCCCACTTACCCAGGCAGAGACATCCTTTAAATAAGGAATCTGTGGGCAGTTGTCCTTCCCAATTTGCATGGTTGTCATCTTTCCCATTGTGTTTTCATACGCCTGTCCTCACCGGACAAAAGGTCTGCTCTCACTTCTCCTGAAGTCAGTGGGAACTCTGCCATCAATTCCACTGGTAGCTGGATCGGGGCCAAAATGTTAGCTACTCCGCTTCCCCTTAAGTCATTCCCAAACAATACTGCTTTGATTACATATCAAGCCTGAGGGGTCTTAGTTATCTTCTAACCCTCTCCTTTATATCTCTGGTATCTGTGGATCCCATAGTGTAGGCAGGAACTGTTTGAACAGAAAGGCCTTAATCATCAAAAGTACTTTTCTTCCCCAGCCATGTTTTTTCTCAAAGGGAGTTTGTTGCTAATTCCTTTGGGAATGAGATGGGGAAAAATGAAAAGGAAATGACACAGCTTTAAAGAGAAGCTAAAACAAAAAAACCCAACCCCACAGAAAGATAGTTTCTGACATTTGAGAAGTAATGCACCTATGATCAAACTCACCAGGAGAAAAACTCCCACATTGAATATGCCAATTTTTAAAGTTATCTTGGATGCAAATATGATATAAGCCACAAGGGTAACCTTGGCTAGATTTTCAAGCGGGTTTGCAATAGAGGGCAGTAAATAAGAAGAGAGGGGAATCCTACTTATCTAGGTAACTGCACACTCTAACAAGTCCAAAATAGCTTCAATTGTTTCTGAGTATCTTCCTAGACTTCTAAACAGTAATTGTGTTCTTAGAGGCTGTGATAGCTATACTCTTCCATAAAGAGAAGACTCACTTAGACATTTAGTTTTCAGTCACAGAGGGGAACACCACACTGTGTATTGTTGAGCCTTACAGTTGCCGCTTGGTAAAGGATGAAATGGCTACAGGAGACAATCAGTCTGACTCAGAAGACCAAAACAGGACTCTGTCCAAATTGTGTCCTGCAAAAAAAGTCCTTGCGACTGGAGAACTTTGGCACTGACGTTAGTAGTATCTATAAAAACACAGGGAAAATTCAACTCTGTTGCATAGCTGAAGAGCTTTAGTACAAGTTGGACATACAGCAGACTTCCAGCTACTTAAGGCGAAATATATTCACTGTCCACATAGGATAGATTAGAATTTCTTTTTGGTTTTGCAAAATGTGCATGCAGTGAAGATGCTGTGACAGCCAAACTAAGCAATACACGACTCCCCAAAAGGCTGGCATTACAAAAGAGGAAAAAGTGCTATCAGAAAGTGGTGCTATATTTACTCTTCCATCAAACAGCAGGTGAATAAATGAACAAATACATTCTATATAAAATAAATGCACAAATAAATCCAATATAAAATATGCACATAATATTACGGAGTTGTCTGTTTGAATTAAAAAGTGGCTCTAGACTAGGTACTGCAACACGCCACATTTTATCAGTCTTCTGTGATTAGAAATTCTTAGGATGACTTCTAAGACTACGCTCATTTGGGCCACTAATATTTTGTTAAAGAATTTTGTACACGATGTGACATTTGGGCTACTGTATGAGATCATGAGTGAACAATGTCAAAATACTCTTTAATTATTTCATAGTGAAAAAGCATGCAGGTCTTACTAAATATATGCCACACTGCTAGAACGGTAGCATGTGGTAACATTTCACAACATACTTCAGTGAAAAAGGATGTAAAGTATGGTAGCTGGCAAAGCACAACAGCAAGTTCATAATGGAGAAGGACTAGCAAACAAAATCTGGGATTTAACTTTCACATTGTAGGGATGTTTTAGGAAAGCCACCAGTTATGTCCAGCCTGACTCTGTTGTAAGATTTCACTGTGATATGCAGGATTGGAAGGGAAGGATGTAAAGAAAACTCAAGAAATCCAGGTTCTAAAAATCACTGCGAAAGAAAATAACTGTCCACACAGAGATGGCTGAGGCTACACAAGGACATTCAGGAGCTGGATTTGGGATATTTTTTTTCTTCAACATTCACTTTGCTACCCTATAAAAACAACTGTTTTTTAAGTAATTCCTCCGCAACGTTACGGGAGCTTTCTCTTCCTGATTGACATTGACTGAAACAGAGGCATCGAGGGGAGTTTTAGATCATCGATCTCCCCAGTAGTTGCTACGAAGATAGGGAGTGGTAAACATGCATGTGTGCAAGCTCACTTCTTTGATGTACTTGGAGAAGACTGTGAATGCCCAAAGAGCAGCAGTAAATCCTGCCTCCCCCTGGTGACACTGCCACACATCCCAGATGGGGTTTCTACGCTGGGCTAAAATATGCGCCAGTGCAGGAAAGGCTCCAAGATGGACTATGTGAAGATGACCCTGCGCTTCACGCTCAGGTCAGTTGTGTGCCAGCACTGGAGGTCTGGTGGCGGAACATGGCTTGTGACCACGGACAGCCAGGACTTTTTCCTTGACCCCTCTGTGCACAGCCAGACCAATCCCAGTTTGTGCCTGCATACCTTCCGCGCAAAGGGAGTCACGTGAAAGAGTGGATTAGCTATGGGGTTGCAGGAAACCAGCTCCTGAGCTCTAATCCCAGTGGTGCTGTTAACACACTGGGTGGCCTCGGGCAAGTCTATCGGCTTGTCTCCAAATTTCCGTATCTGGGGGAAAAAAAAGACTGCTTCATGGAGGTACTGTGCGCGCTACCCAACTGATGCTTTTACAGCACATTTTAAAATATCATGCACCTGCTTTCTGCCGGATCTCTTTCATAGGAGTTTAAGAAAAAAAGGGCCAAAGTATGATCTGTGCTTATTCAAGGCCACTTCAAACAGAGTGGTGTAAAGGGACCTACATGGGAACAAAAAATGAGAGACACATTCACCATGTGACCCCTCGAGGCACATTTACCAAACATACCACCCCCTTTTACTGCTTCTTATCAAGGCTTAGGAATAATGAGGTGGGTTTGTTACTAGAAAGCGCTTTTTACCACAGCAGTTTTAAAATAGATTTGTATTTGGATAAAGAAGTATGTAAATTTGGCTCATTTAATAATCCTGAAAGCTGAGCTATGAATAACCCTGAATGAAGCCAGGTGTATTGCAGGCTGTAGCTACAGGACTTCCAAACCAGCAATGGCAACAAGCACCAGCCCGGCAGAAACCCAGCAGTTCTATTTACGCTGAGTAACTATTCCCTTACTAAAAGATTACAGCAATGAAGCTTATTTCTCTGCTTGCTTATTTGATGTTTACCCATGTGTCTTCAAAGGTGAAGAGAAAAGATGAAATCAAACTGCAAAGCCCTTGTCCAAACAACCCATATGTATTATACATTATACATTATACGTTATACTACAATCAATTGTACGTCACCGGGAATTTGAGATAGGCTACTGTAAAGGATGCTGTTGCAGTAAATGCAAAGGCTGATTTCAGATGTCAAAATATGATTGGGCCACCTTTTAGTCCAACAGGAGTTATTTTTTCCACATCCATATTTCACTTTGATTCAAAACTGCTCGTTTAAGCCACATGTCAATAAGCATGCTATCTTAGAAATTCTTCCACTTTCTCCCTCTTTTCAAGGAAATGTACCAGCGTGCCAGATTTACTGTTAGAGAAATCCCAGCGTGACTATATTATTTCTTTAATTAAGCAAGGCCTAACATATGATTAGGGCACCTGGGAATAATATTACAATCAATCCTGCAAGAAGCCCGTGCCTATAGGATGGCGGATTTGTGTATGTCAAAAATGAACTTCCTCTGCAGCCATTCCATTTAATCTTGGGGAAGCACTTAGAGCATCTGTAAGAGAATATTCTAATGGAAAGTTATCATCTAGCTCTAGGCCTCTCTGTGATAAACAGTATAGAAATTAACCCAAGTATTTACACTGCACTTCTGGAGAAGTTAACATTTCTGTCATTAGGTTCCATTTATACTGGCTCTAGTTCAGAACTCAAAGCCCAAAAAAACACTCAAAACACCTTCATGAAAACAGAATTATGGTAAAAATTACCAGGATGTTTCTAGAAGGAAACCCCATCCTTTCATTCCACAGGAAGACATTTTATTGAAGCCCCAAATGCCTGACTGGTATTTTACATTTAGAAATATTTTTTCATTATTTGCGTATATTTTTTCCTAAGGTGGACAAGGGAGGAGATGACAAAGGGGCTTATAACACATTCACATTTGCTGTTTTGACACTTAGTTTCTATCACCAAAGCACTATTGTTACAGGCCATGCTTGCTGTGAAACCTTCATACTACATGTCTGTGCACCTTATGAATTCCACTACAACTTCACGTAAAAAAAATATATATATTCTCAGATTCTTTTAATAATAATAGCAAATAGTTCCAGCTTTCCACAGCTGCAGAAGTTTGCTGTCCCTAGAGATTTGCCATGGCACAGCTCTTGCTTCCAATCAAAATAGTGACATAGTGGCCATGATTTACAGCTTGCAGGGGCTTGATTAGGGAATAGCACACTACTGAGCAAATATTAAACAACCATACAGAATTCTTAGTGTGCATGGCTTTCTATCTCCACCTTCAAAAATAAATTTAAAAACTATGCAAAAACAATTTCCTGCCCAAAAGCTAAGGGAAGTGGGAGTATTTAAGATTTCTCTTCCTCTGGCATTGGAGTTTCAACCAGCAATGTTCACCCATAACTGAGACTGGCTCTTTAAAAAACTTTATCCTTACCATTTTCAATAAAAAACATCTGCATTGTTACAGTAACAGCACTGCAAAACTTGCAGGGTAACAAGGCACAATAATTACAAGGTTAAGGATCAGACTAAAAATGGGTCTCAGGTAGAACTGGCAGTTTTCCTTGCAGAATTACTAGGAAATAAATACCAAGAAGAAAATTTTAAAAGATGATAATTTATTTTTAAAACAGTGATTTGATATACAAAAGGAAGTTCTATATTTCTGTGTTCAAGCAAAAAGTCTTGGTAGACTACATGTTTTTATTAGCATCAAGAACAACAGCTATTACGTGATGCCTTGTTGTTCATATTAAATTTGCCTAAGCAGAATGAAATTGGAAACTACGTACAAAAAATTTCAGAATTTTTATTTTCTGGGAAAACGAGTCTTAAAACAGTCCACAGAGCAATTTAAGATTACACACAACAGGCTGGTAATGTTTTGAAATTCAATTAGTTGCCAAGCTGTAGTGTTTGGCACTGTTTTTTTGCTGAAGTCCAGCAACTTAATTCTGAGAAAGTTAAAACTACTGTGTAAGATTTGAATAGCGAGAAAGTGACCTCAGTTTTCTTCAATAAAATATTAAATTAGAGGAGTGTAAAGAGTATGTTTTTTAACTGCTAATTTCTATTGTTTTATGAAACAATTTTGACTGGAAGAGTGGAAAGAGACCCAGCAGTTCAAGGGTCTGCATTTCTGCAAACGCCTCAGTTCACATGTATGGTGATTTTAGCGTTTCTGTTTCAGATGCTGGTAGCTATGAAAAAAAGAAACCCGCAGTGATGCCGTAGGGATTCACCACTTGACAGAGATCTCAAGCCGCAAATACAAACGGTACATGAAAATTTTATGAGTTACAGGATCTATCGGTGAAATATTTACAAATGTCGCTATTCCTTATTCTGCAACTACAGGGACTTATCTGGTAGAGGACAGAAGGAAAAAAAAAGCAAAAAAAAAAAAGAGCGATGTTCAAACTCGTAGCTGTAATTCTAAATATATGGCTTAAAACTATTATTATCACATACGTTACATATTAAGTAGAAAGCCTGAAGCTATTTGTCTGTCTACATTTAATCTGATAGTCTGTTCTTCCTCCTAAGAAACTAGTTTGTGAACAGTCAGATTTTCCGCCTACTTTTGTCCTCTGATAGCAGATTCCAGGTCTGCAGAATTGTTTCATTTTCTGCAATTTGCAGTCTTCCACGAAGAAGCTGTTTACTTCCAGAATGGTTACACAGTGAAAACATATCTGCATTTATGGAGTTAATAGTCTTCTTATTAATTTTATTCTGCCTTTTTTTTTTTTTTAATAGAAACCTAATGAAAACCATGTTTATGTGCTCAAAGGCACAGAGGAAATTCATTACTCTGAGGAATAACACACTCCACAAGTGAAATGAAAGTAATCTTATTTATGACAGGAAGAGGCCTTCACTAGACTCAACTCCACCACACTTGGACTGATCCTGGCTGCATGAAAGAAGCTGCAAATTCAGGAACCGGTTTCATATGTAAGCCTCATCTCAGCAATAAACACATTTGCAGTTTAGTCTCAAAAACATTCAAAATCTGCCGAAGGGGAAGTATCCAGCCATTGTATTTACTATAAACATGTTACAAAAAGAATGTGACAATTACATGAAACGTAGTGATACGGCCTCTTGTGTGGGGTTCTTCCCTTCCACTGAGAAATGAGCCTCCCCCTGCCCCTCCGGCAGCACCCACCGCACCTACGCCTATGGCCAGCCTGCTTGCTTATCAGATCTGGCACTTTGCATTGGGTTTAATAGCATTATTGTGGTAACTGAAATACCCAAGTCTGCGTGTACTTGGCTGTGGGGAGAAGAGAGACTTGTCAATACAGCTGCCTGGAGAATCCTTGGGGCTGAGGAGTGGGGAGGCGGACGGGTGGGACATGCAGGGAAGGATGGGCACTGCGGGGCTGGGACCTCAGCTTGCCAAAGGGCTCAGTGCCCAGGGGTATGCGCAGCACCCCGCGCAGCCAGGTAATTCCCTAAACAGAAGAGGGAAACTGGAAATGGCGAAAGATGATTTACTGTCCCATCCACCCAGCCCTGTATGTGTATGTGCCTGAGTATCTGGCGTCTGTGTGCACATATGCACGTATGTCTGAATTTGAAAGAATGAGAAAAAACTTTCTTGCAAAGAGGGAAGGTGATGAGAAAATGCCTGACAAGGTATTGCTACATCTATTTCTGTGTGAGATTGCATCTTTTTCTGAAACAAAATTAAATAAAAAAGGAAAAATGTTTCCTAGTGCTGTGAAAGTCAAACCCTACGTTCGTCTCATGTCTACAGACTTCAAAAGAGAGCTTTCATTAATGGAAAGTTGTGATGTACGACAAACTGGATGGCTCCACATGCGTTTGTAATTTCTATATCTAAACCCACATGTTCTACATTCCTTGGGTTTCTTCCCCGAGCTGTCTTAAGCTAAGAAAGGGAAGGAAGGCGAAGCAGCAGCCGTGCCAGGGCTGTCATCCAGCAGTAACACCTTTTGACCACCAGACGGCGCTGTACGCCAACAAATAGGCGCAGGGGCTCTGCAGGGAGCTGCCAGCTCCCTCCTTCTTGCTGGCTTTTGCTGCCGGCCCCGCACAAGACGGGTGGGTTTCTCCAGTGTCATGAAGGACAGCTGCCTTTGTCTGCCTGCAGATGTTTGGCCAGTTGCAGTTTGGATGCTTGACTAGTGAGTGAGATAAGCTTTTCAGCCTTGCACAAGGAATGAACTGATATTCTTGTACGTCTTGCCCCAGAAAGCAGCTTTTAACACTAAAGCAAGTTTGGCAAATTTGAAGATTTAGTTACAGGAAAACATATTTAGCTCTTCTTTTGCTATATTCCTTTTGCAATTACAGTATGTTTGCATTTGTATAGGCACTTCACTTTTTCCTTATATGATCTAAATTCCCATTTTGCTTCATCCCACAATACAATTAATCCTTTGTTTGCAACATTAGTCGGTTGTCATGGAAATTAATATGATTTCACAAATTTGGAAGTATGAACATTTCTGGATCATGTATTAAGAGAACAGGGTGACACAGACCGAGCACGTCTTTTAGAAATAGCTTGGTACATATTGAGTGCATCAGAAAAAAAGATATTTTGGAAGAATATAAAACTTTCAAAGCAGGTAAAAAAACCATGAAGCCTTGACTCAGTCTAAGATGTCTGAATATTCCTCCCAACAGGCAAGTTGTTCTTTAAATCATACACAGACTTTCATTTGCACAGAAGATCGCTCAATCTTTTTGTCTAGATTTGAACTTGTCAGCTAGGAGAGCAGAACTGAGACTTTCCTCTTCCCTTGACAAATGATCTATTTGCTGACTGAGATGAGCAAGGGAGTAGACAATCTCAACAGTGCTTTTCTACGGCCATATTTTATTCCCCCCTTAACATGAACGCAGAAAAGCAGGAGCAGCTGCACTGAAGAAATAAGCGATGCTGTTCTCTCTCTGCGATGTCTATATACCTCAGCTTGTTGGGAAGAGCCTGGCATGGGCCAAAATTCTCCATGATGACACAGCTAAAGGTCAGCATGGAGCCATGGTACAAGCAGGGTCACTGCAGAGTTGCAAGATCCACTTTTGGGTAGCATATATACTGAAGCTCCTACACGATTCCGGATAAAACGCTGTCTGAGCCTCATGAACAAGATGATAGATAGTGCCAGACGCCCATTTGGGTTGGGGGAGTTGCCAGACTAGCTCCATACGGCCGAAAGATGTTGTACAGAGAGATCTGTCGACATTATCAGAATTGAATTAAGTTGAACTGGCAATAACAACAGAGATAGTATATGGAACCACTTGCTTTCTAGCTGCTGCCTCCTCTCCCCAATTAAATTAGCCACTCCTCTGCCCCAGCAGAAAGCCTCCTGCCCACAGCTCACACATACCGCCCGCCCTTGGCTTTCAGGCATGGAGGGGACCCAGTTTTCTCCCTTCCATGTTTCTCATGCCCACCTAAGCAGGCTTGTATCAAAAAGCACAAGCACTGCCAATGCTCTCTGCTCAGACAAGATACGGAGGTGGAGTTTACAATGAGTATATTCACACCCTTTCAAGGGGTTTTCAAAACAAGGTTTGCCAACATTTGCAACGCCTAAGTTCTCCCACTTAAAAGCATGACACACTGATGTTAAGCATCTCAAAACATTAAAAATGAAGAAAAGCTCGGGTAAAAACATCAGCCTTAGGTTCCACTAAATCCCACAGCAATCCATAACCTACCCGATGCACAGAGGGAACAACGGGGCAAGAGTCCCCCTGCAACACAGGAAGCCAGTCTCGGAGATGACCACCAGCTGACCCTTTTCTCTCAAGAAAGAGAAGTCCAGATTTATTAAAAAAACATTCCTCAGATATTCTAGAACACATCTGATTGACTTTTTTTTCATCAGTATTTCAGGTTATATTAGAAAGTTTGTGGAGCATAGGTATATGAAAGCCAATATTCCCCTGAAGTATTCGCAGTTCAAGCAGCTGAGGACAAACACTTTCAAGAAGGAGAACTGGCTCAGCAAACAAGCCTGATTTTGGGCACCCACCTCACATCTGGACTCAGCGCTGGAGCAGGGCCACAGCTTGTAAAATCTGTGTAGCTTTAATTCACCAAGCTACTCCTCCTAGGCAGAGCGAGTATCATTTATCTTCACTTTCATGAGTTTCTGTGTTAGCTCATCAAAACCAACGCCAGGGCACCTGGATTTGGCCGTAACATGGATGCTAAATAAAGCCACCAAATTTTAAACCCATGATGAGACACCTAGAGTGAATGAACTGTGTGAACACTAAACTGGATTTAAGTATGCCGAGCTATAATAACATAGTAACACAGTAAATCAGGTATGATCAAGGAAGTCTGAAACTACACAAAGAGAAATGTGAAGCTGGATTCTTTCACTCAGCAAGGTTATGCTTTCATCCAGTAAGGTTATCCTACAGCAAGCGATCAGAGGAAAATGCCCTAAATCAGTAGAAGAAATACAATTGAGAAGCTTCACTCCACCTTGCATTAGTTGCCCAGATCCTCTGGCACAAAGAAAGAGATTATCTCAACAGCAGGATTTTGGAAAGAGCCTTTTCTCAAGCTGTAGCCAGTTGCACCGAAATAAAAATGTACAGATGAGGTTCCCTGAAGTACTCTCTTGCAACAGCCCAGCTGACTACAACTCACAAATGTTTTCGGGTTCATAGGCTTCCTTCTTTGTGCCTTTCCCAAATGCACACAGCCCCGAGGGTGATGCCAACCACAACTTAGTGGCACCCTTTCAGATCCCACTCAACCCCTCCATTAAATGAAAAACAGTCAACCTTATAGCTAACAATTTGCATCCTACCATTTTCTTTATGGTTAAATAGGCGTTTCCTGAAAACAGATCTACGCATTATCTGTACTGAAGATCATATGTAAACTCTGGAAGAATATTCAGGAAATACAACACAGCTCATGCCAGTCTAACCTTACTCATTAATAGCTATGTAGAGCATATGTTCATACATAACTCCAGGATTGTACTTGTACAATCAAATTAACTTTTGGACTGCTAGTGTTTGGCCATAATTTATTGCATCTCGTTTTCAATTGCATATACAGTCCTGCTAATAGTACAGAAATACTATCCCATAAAAATCATAAGGACTGATAGCAAAGCTGACAGCAGAGCAGAATGTTTCACTTCCACTACAGAAATATAATTAACTGTCATTGTATATCCATAATCAGTTGTGTCTGCATCAGAGAAAAATGCTCTTATTTGCAGCCTTTCCTGAAACTCAGCCTAGAAATATTTCAGTGGGTGTGGAAGGGAAGAAGCAGCAAAGGCAGGGGAGGAAGACACAAGTCAGTAACTTTCCCCAGACATTGATTTAATTTAAAAGGGTAGTAGCTCTTTTTTATTAGCTGGGCCACGGCATTGTTCCTGCATTGCCCGTGTTAGTTCCACCCCATTGCTAATTACTGCTTGAATGCGACGTGCTGTGCAGAGGCTAAAGAGGTCAGTCTCCGAAGCCTCCCCCAACTAACACTACCTCGCTGAGCAAGTGGGAGAGCGGCTCTTCCCACACCTCCAATGAGGGATGATGGAGTACGCTTGTCAGGCCAGGCAGGAGCAGAGCAGTCCGCCTCCATCCAACCCACACCCGCCACCAGAGGACTCGGCAAGAGCCTTCCCTGGCGCGCGTGAGCACTGGCAGCACGTCTAATACGCGGAGACACCAGCAGCTGTTCCCAGCCTGCCTGTTTGCTTTGAGCAGCCATCTCCACCGATGGTGCCTAGACATGAAAGCAACAAGCGGCATCTGTGCTGACCTCACGTTTCCCCAGGTTCACAGGGCAACAGAAGTTGCACAGACTTTCAGCAGGCCCAGCAGACGAGTGTGACTAACCTTGTGTGGCACTTTCCCCATTTTCCGGCGGGTTTTCACGATGTGTGAATAACCACCTCTCTCCATATTAAGTCCCATTCTCCTGTTACCAGTGAGTCTCAATTCCAACCTCAAACCTCAAAAAAAGCAAAATGCTCCTCTGTTGATGAAGGAATGATAGAGCTAATGGAACAAGAGCTTTCACAAGCACTGAGCTGGTCTTCCTTTGACACATGCTGTATTGGCTGACAGGGAAAAGAAAGTCTTCCATTTTACAGAATAAACCTACTATTTTATTACAGTTAGTTCTACATTTAAGAATACCCCACTAGAAGATGTAGAGTTTACTGTAATTAACTTAGAAATTACATTAATATAAACCCTGTGATACTGTTAAAACAAAGCAATCATCCACAACCAGTTCAGCATTTAACTTTAAAATATCAGTGCAAGGAGAGAGCAAATTAAAAGAAACGAAAAAACCCCAAACTGTTTCCCTCTCAAATCATGGGTTTTTACCTTTTGACATGTGTTGAGGAACACCATAGGAATTTCTTTCCAAAGCAATGCATCACTGCATGATTGCTGTGATAAGGACGTTGTTTGAATTGCTTGCTATTATGTTAGGAACATATGGCAAACCGAGGTGTGTGAGCAAGTATGATGTTCTCAGCACAAAACTGTAAGGGTGCATCGACGGTGACTCATTCTGAGGAGGACAGCTGTGCTCTGAAGCTCTCAGGAATGCAAGACTCTGCTTCCAGTTCAATTTGTGCTTCCAGTTCAACTTGTGCTCAGCACAGCTGAAAAAAACCACCAAAACCTGCATAACTTGTTTCTCATTTCTTACAGAGAAACAATGAAAGAATGTTCATTGCGTTATATTTTGCTCTTTTCCGTAGAAGAAACCTCACATAATAGTTTGGTTCTTTCAAAACTGCACTTTCTTTCCATTTATGTAAATCATCACAATCTTGCATTGCTAAAAGAAAGACCTCGTTGCCAAGAGATGCAATGGATAGCCTGCTCTCCTGCAAGGCGTCTTGGCACAAGAGAGAATTAGATAGGAACCAAGCGACACCTCCTGAACAACGGTGCCAAGACAGCAGCTGGAACCCATTACAGACTGGGACAATCCTGTCCAAACAACCGAATGCCAGGATCTCAGGGTATGAAATAAAGGAGGCTTACATGACAGCGCCTTATAAAAACATGGATCTTCATGTGAGTTTGGGGTTTGGGGTTTAAAAGAAGTTTTGCCAGCTATTGGAAGCATTCCTATCGTTTCACTCTTTTGATATTAATGCGAAAAGGAGACATTCCTCTGTAACTTGGCTCTGGATTGTGAATCGTCTTCCGGGGAGAAAACACCAGAAAAGTAGACTGAAAGTGCTTCACAATAAGAGAAGCAAAAAAGAAAAAAATTAATCCTAGAGCTAGTAAAAATCTCTGAACACCACTCAGGAAACAGAAATCTTACCCTAAGGTAAAACTGTTGTGACATGACACGTCTGCAATTGTTTTCAATAACTATAAATTACGATTTCAGCTAGACTAAAGATAAGTAATTCTGATCTGAGGAGGGTTTTTTTTTAAGATAATCACTTTATGGCAAGGTCTCACTCCAAACATTTAAGAAAGCTGCAAGATGGGCGATGTGTAGAAGCCCAGCTACTGCTGGAAAGCAATTCAAAACTTACTGAAGGACGGTTTGGAATAGAAAGACTTCTGTGGGGAAGTCGGAGCGAGTAGGGTCTCTAAAATGAGGAAAGAGCACCAGTAGCTCAAAACGCAGCAGTCTGCCTCTGCCTTACACAGTTCCAAGATGCTGGTTTTCTTCTGCAAAGTCTTTCCTTGTGGTGGTCGCAAAGAGCTGCTGAGAAATCACTTGATCAGGCCTCACTGGGAGCAGTGGAAGCCTGCGAGGAGGATGAGCAGCCAGCTACAGCTGTAAGAGCCACACCAGAGGGGCCCGGCAGGAAAGACAGAGAGCCACCAGCACCTCCTCACCGCAGGGTGGAATTCAAGCCCTCGTTTCCACCCTAGGTATCTCCCAACATGGGAAACTCTGACTACAAATGAACCCTGACTGCCAAAACACCAACACCTGAAATGTGTTTTGCTCCTTGTTTACGCTATCTCGATTTCTGTAAGGCACTCGGATACAACAGTCTAGGAATACATTGCTATTTAATAAGAGCGTATAGCACAGAATAAACAACCGCAGACAGAAACCTGCTGTTTTCAGGGTCCGCCAGATACCAGCAAATCCCAATGGCAATTTCCTCAAATCTCTCGCCGAGTCTGTTACATTTTCCCTTCTTACTTTTGACAAACTTTGAATCAAATGCAAGATTACCTTCTCAAACAGTCACACCTTTGCCAAAGGCAGCGTGAGAGGGAGACTTGGGCTGCGTCCACTAGATAGCTGCCAGAGCAATGATCAGCAAAGCCAGACCCCAAGAACGGCAGCAGCTGGACTATACAGGCAGTGTACGCTCTGCACGGCAACGTCAGCTTAAACGTGCATGAATTTTTAAAGACTGCAAAAGAAAGTAGCAGAGAAGGAAAGGTGAGAGCACTGAGGTGGGGAAGGAAGGACAGCCCAGCACGAGAAACAAAACTACGAAAGCAAAAAGCCCTGCCTGCCCACGGAGCACGGGGGACACTGCTGCCCTGCTGGCTATGCCTGCCTGCCGAGCCTGTCCCGCCACCCTGGGGGCACAGACAGACTGCTGCCCCCCCAGGGGATGACAACGGGACAGCTCTCTAGTGGAATTCTCAAGCCTGAATTCAGGTGGTGGCAGAGGAGAGAGATTAACATAATCAGAGAAGAGCTTCTTAATGACCTTCCCTGTGGTGGACAAAGCTCGCAGGCGTGCGAGGGGCTGCATGGCACAGGGCAGCTGGCCCAGGCAGAGATGCTGAAAACAGCCTTCAGTGTCTGGGCCTGCTGTCGCAGTGGCCAGAAATGGCTGAGAAATTAAAAAAATAAAATTATTCAGGGCCCCAGAAAAGAGCCAAAAATGACATTGGTCCAGCCTCGGGCAGCTGCCAGATTCTCAAGTTTCTGGGTTTGAAAACCAATACAAACCAGGAAAAATAAGCTCAGACTTTCATGAGTCTGTGCACAGAACAAGTCAGGATCATGCCTTGGGACACAGCGGTATTGGGGAATCAAATATAAAACTCAAGATGAGAAACAGGCAAAGGAGGAAAATGGTATCAACAATTTCTGGGTTTAATCATTGCATAAGGGCCAAGTCTGGAGCAGCTAAGACTGTGATGACTGCTCGGATTCTCCCTAGGGACAAACTTGGCTTTCAGAGAAGTAAGGGGAAAACTACCCTTTGCACGGGATGCGATGGGAGCAGGAGCAGGTCTGACTATCATATTCCACCAGCAGTTTATGGTGCTTGACATGGCTCCACAACAGTTTTCGCTCTTCAGATGCAGCTGTTTTCTTTTTCATAGAAAAAGGAACTTTTATGTATGCTCTTGGCCAGTCAGCTTAAAGAATTCACTTTATCAGACTATAATTTCCAAAAATCTTGAGTTTATTTTAAGATCTACACTATACACATACATGTTTCCAGTTTGGTGAGACTGAGAATGAAAGTAACCAACTACTGGCCTTGTCTGTTGTAGATTTAAGGTGAAAAGGACAAAGGCAGTCAAAGACTCAGCATGGTCCATACCTTTGGTGGCTCTGCAGTCATGCTGTTTTACTTTGCATGTTTGTAAAAAGCCGGGAGTTATATTCCCTAGTGGAGGTGGTGCACCAACCATAGACCAAAATTAAATTAAAGCGAGAAGCACTGTTTGTTTGTGTCTGGGTCAAGAGCTGTGGCAATCAGACCTCACATTTCATGACCATGATCAGAACCAGATCAGTTTACGCAGGGGATGTCAAATACATCCAGTAAAACAGTTTTTGTTTCTTTTTCTCTACCTCCCCACCCCCAAACAAAAATATTTTATTTGATTGTACTGAATAGTTTTTGCAGAGTTTTCATGGAAGGGATTTTCTAGAAATTCAATCTCTTTTGTAAAATAAACCTGCAGGCTAAATCTGAAAATACTCTCCTCCTTCTGAAAGTCTGGTGTGCAAGGTACACTGACCAAATTCTACTCTGTTCATGCACACTTCCTATATATAGTCTTCAAACATTAAAAAAGAAATGCAAAAGTAACAAAAGAAAAAAATAATGAAATACTGGGAAAGCTGTTAGTGTATCCTATATGCTTTTTCTCTCTGATTATGGTAGCTGGCTCGTACATGGTTGCCTTGGGACACAAAGAAATGGCAGAAGCTTCCGAGTGCTCAATTCTTCTGCAAATTTGACCACACAGCTGTATTACTTCCCTTACACATTACAAAAAGACACTGGAATAACTTTTCTGCCAGCCCTAATTTTATACTAAAGTTCCACATTCCCTGTCTGAGATCTCGTATTATTTGTTAATAGACATCCTACAAACTTGGCAAAAGAGAACAGATCAGAAGTAGAATCAAATCAGAGTCATACTTCAGGTTATAAATATATAGGCTATACTATAGGGTTATACTTCAAAAGAAATCCAGACATACCAGGCAACACTTGCACAGTTAAGCATGAAAACAACTGTAACTCATTCCTACTCTTATTCTATGCTACACTTGAATTTAAAACCTATTTTTAAGGACTTTCCCCCTCATTCTCATTTCATGCCATTACCAACAGGATTTAAGATTGCTTCTGTTTAAATGTTCAGATTACTCTCAAAGGTGAGTTTAATTCTGAATTTAAGGTTTAGTATAGTTTATGATCATTGATTTGAAGATAACTGCATCATCCCTGCAATTTTTTTATCCCTAGGTCTTTCATTTTTTAGTATTTTGTAAACATACCTACTTTTATACATGATTAGAAATGTTATATACGGTATTTCCATGTTTTGAAGATATGCGGTAGCCTTATACATATATTTTTATGTGCATATTCATTGCTATATCAAAGCAGATGATGTTTTGTGTCCCAACTAAGAAAAGGTTACAGTTAGCAAACCACCAGGGGACCTGTGGAGCAGTGCAGAACAGCTGAGATCCATGAGCAAATCTGGCCGCTGGTACGTCAGCTGGAAGTTCATTGCAATAGCTGTGCAAGATCGGCATTTACTGCGGGGGGAGAGGGCGGGGGGGTTGTGTGTAGAGATAGTCCCTTCTCACAATGTCTTGGGGCTTTAGGAGTCTGTGACTGCCTGAGCTCTCCCAGAAATGGTACCTTAATGAGCAATGAAGCAAAAGCCAACGATGCTATGGGGAGCCTTTGAAGCACTGATGGGTAAGCTGGTGTGCAACACATCAGAGCAACAGCAATCAAGCTGCTTAATTCGTGGAAGACAACTCTTGATGTGAACTTTTCTAAATTATTCCCGATTTCTCCAAAAACAGACTTTCTGCAAGAATTGGCTGATGTTTAACTACAAGAAACTGAAATGTTAACTTTAATTTATATGCTAATTGCAGAATTTAACCAGTATCATCTGAGAAGTAGTTCAAATGAGCAGAATTATGGAGGGGGCACATTTACTGCACTTGCAAAATGAAGAGGCTCACTTTAAACACAATACAGAACTTACCTTCACTGTTACTGACTCTTACTGCATTTTTTTTCTCTCAATAACATCAGGAAGTTTAGTAGCTTGCTTAGTTTGAAGGCTTAGAAGGTCATGAAAGTACAAGACTGAGCCTTGCAGCAGATCACAGAGTGCTTAATTTAGCATTACTGACCCACACAGTTCTGCATTTAAAGAAATACATTTTTCTGGAAAAGACCTCTGTATGTCTCTGAGGTTTTATCTCTGAGATATCAAAAATGACCGATTCATCTATCATGAGAAATAGCTAACTAACAGCTTCAGAAGTAAACATTTTGTATACTGTAAACATTCACCTTAAACATTTTGAAATGCACACACAAAAATCTTTATTCCTAGAGTAGAAGCTGTATGGACCAATTTCATTGTACAAGAGCTTCACTCAAAACTTAGTCGAAGGCAGTTATAGTAAAGGTAATGGGTGCACTGTTGGGAAATACCTAGGTAGTTACACCTGCACTGCTCAAGCCTGTGCCAGAAGTCTTTGCTAATAACTGTTTACATCCTCAGTTCATCATTTTTTATAATTCCTTTCAGTATTTCAGTCTCCATGACCTATCATAAATCTGTTTCTGTAGTCTAGTGGCTACCAAAGTTTTCATTTTTCCAATTTGCTGCAGTCAGTCAAAGCTAATGATTAGCAGCATATCATACAGGCCTGGAATAAAGAAAGAAATGTGGTCCCAAGAAATTTAATTCCCAAGAATCTGCCATCAGCTTCAGCGGATTCAGAACTTCAGTCGCTGTTTCCAGGCCTTCTGGAAAACCAAACCAAACAAAACCAAACGAAACCAAACCAAACTCCACAACATACAATCTCATTGTTTAAAACCTTGAAAGAATACAAACTGTAATTACTAAATACCACATACCTTGAGGTTACTTAACTGCCTTTCGTTAAAAGAAAACAATAAATACAGGTTAGCCTATTATGACAAATTACGTAAAATAATAATTTTTCATTTTTGAAGGAATAAAGACACTGAGACTTCCTAAGCAAGTTCATAACATGTACAGTGCATTTTCTAGTGTTTCATAAGACATGTAACATGTGGTCTTAAAGAAACACATGTAGACAAGCTGTGCAGAAACAAAAATAAACTTCAGAGCTCCAAGGACCCATTTCAAGGTATCTTTTAGGTCAGTTCTCTGCAAACTAAGAGCTTGAATCTATACGTATGACTTAGTCAACTAAAATCTCTGTGATTTCAGCTGATAAGTAACATATCCTGAGAAGTCTCCAATGCAAAGAAACTTGAGTACCAGAGTCAAGGGCAGCAGGGTGCCATGCAGCCAGCTGGGCATTTTTCCTTTGATAAAGTAAAACACTGGTCTGAAACACCCCCCACTCCTAGAATAAAGAGGGAAGAGTTTATACTTCATTGCCCCACACAATCTTCTCTTCCTACTGCTCTCACCAAAATTATACTTGGCGCATCCTTAGTAATGAGTCTGGGTAAGCCTCTTGATCCCGATCATCACTGCTACCCATGCCTGCTTGGCTAGCAATCACACGGTTTCACAGTACGATCAAAATTACACAGTTCTCTTTGAATAAAGCTTGCAACATGAAGCAGCAGCTCTTAAGCTTACTTTCTAGCATTTGAACATACATGTCTAACTTATTGCTCTACAAGTAATATGGAGCAGGTCAATGAAACCCAGCATTTCCAGTTCAGGTAAATGGATTAACTTTTCAGCATTCATCCAGCACAGCACTGGAAGGAAGATTACAGCGACTTTGTCCAGCCAACAGCGCTGCCAATTCACTGCTGAATATAAAATCACTTCAAGCTGGGGCTGCAAAATAGAGGGGAAGGCCTGCCAGCCGCAGGAAATCTAGGAAAGTGGGAAATGCGTTTTTTACTGTTGAGGAGTAAGGACGAGCCAACACAATGCTGAATTGCTCTGAGAGTGGGGCTGAGTCATGAGACAGGTCTGGGGTGCGTTAGTGACGGGCCCAGGGCTGGGCATCACCACAGCCCGCGGGGAGTCCACAGGTGGATGGCTTCCTACTATTTAAAATTACTGAAGCTCAGCTGAAGTGAAATGTTAGTTAAGGAAGAGCCTAGATTTAAACAAGGGACTCGGGAGACATCTGACCATACCAACAGCTTTCATGCCTTTCTCAAAATAAAAGTTCAAAGTAATTACAAATGTACAAGAAACGGAAGTTTAAACAGCACTAATAGCCAGGTGCAGAGCTGTTTTCACAAACTTTGACATCTAGTGGTCTTTTCCAAACACGTCACATCTCAATGGGAATGTGTGACTTCATATCATAGTATCAACCTGTGCCAAAAATTTGTGGGGACTAAGCTCCTTTCAGCCAGCCATGCCGTTCCACATCGTTCATACTACTGCGGTGTGCCTCCCCACGGCTCAGCGGGTCCTGATGGGGTGTATCAGAGCGGTGCCCAGGGAGAATGATGCAAAAGATGTCAAAATTAATCTTTAAATGCCTTCTGTATGAACACAATCACAACCTGTAGAGGAGCATTTAATCAGGATCCGACCTTTTGCGATGTTCATAATGTGAGGAAGTTTTCAAATGCATTTTGCCTTCATAATTCTCCTCTTAAACTCGCAACAATTCGTATTTAGTACAAATATATTTTCCCTCAGTCAACAAAACAGCGACTCTCAAGGGACAATTTTTTTAATGCAGTACAAGTCAAAAACATCGAAAATTCATCCTTCTGTTAAGATTTAGGATACTGGTGAGAAGACTAGACTTTTCAGACAGACTTGGTTTAAACTTCCTGAGCTTGGCAGGCTCGTAGATTCTGCTCTTACTACTGTAGCTTTAGCAAAATTCTTCTCATCCTGTCAACTGAAAGGTCTGCTTTGTTTCCTTCCACGAGTGTGTGAAATGCCATTAGTTTTGTCATCGTTACAGGACAAAAAAGGTGACAAGTGGATTTTCAAAAAGTACCTTATATTTCTTTTCATAATGGTTTTGCTTGCAAGCTGTCTTTTTTTCTTTTTCTTTCTTTCTTTTTTAATTCTTAAAATACATTTAAGCATTAGTTTCCATATTCTAGGCAGGTTTGTGCACAGCATACATCTTCCATATATTGCTATGAAATATTTGTTTTGTATATTCAGATAGCAGTTAAAAGGATTTAAGGTTTACTGTTCATGCTACAATAAAAAATGCAAATAGTTTCATAGGAACCACACAACACAATCAAAAAAATGATGATTAAAAATTTTAATTATTCTCTTGCTACACTATTCTTCAGAAAGTCTTTGTGATTATATGAATAGTAACAGACATGAATTGCTGCCTAAATAATTAGAAAAACATGAAGCTGCAGAGTTATTTCCTCCAGCAACTGATTTTTAGAAATAATTCTTTTCGTTATATATATATTTATATATTTCCTCCTGATCACAAAATGAGATTTTATCCATTTTATGTGCCTGTACTGCACCATCCCTCCTGATGGAGGACGTCTTAATGCCTTCTAGCATTATGATAAAGTAGCTCAATACCTAGGCTTTTGCCTGTTATTCAAGAATAAAGGTCTAGCTGACTGAAGGTTAATCTATAAACAGCCAGAGGAGAAATAACCATGGGCAGAGATAAGGCAATTTTGGCTGATATGGGGTCTGGAAGAAGGTTTATCGTGGCAAGAGCTGAACAGGTATCACAGAAGGAGAAACTGGCAACGGGGACAAGAGATCCAAAGCAAGACTACGTAATCAAAGATCCCATGTGAACGGCCAGGAGTTCAGACTAAGCCACATGTAAATGTGTCATGTCCATGCACATCTCCAAGGGCTGTTTAATGTTTTTTTCCCCTGCATTTCTGCATGTTCTACAAATAAATCACCCTGCATTTAGGAAATGTGTCCTGCCTCCCTGCTTCCCTAACTCCAAAACATTTCTACTGCCAGTGCTACCATATGATCAAGCAAAGCACCATTTGTCTCTTCCAAATGTGGTCTTGTTCATTTACCACTTCCACCTTACAGTCTGCATATGCTTCAAAGCAAAGAAAAAGAATAAAAAAGGGCCACCATAATGAAATACCACATGGTAACCATGACATAAGTTTTTTCAGGTTAGCGTACAGTGATTAAACTTCCCTTTTTTCCAACTCGCATATCATCATAGTTTCAGATATGCATGCAAATACAAGCATATCATATTGCAAGTTTTTGTAATTAATTTCAGAATTTTCAGAACAGGAACAAACACCTTTGCTGAACTCAGAAGAGCTTTTCCAGCATTATCATGCAACATTGACTCTCAGCTGCAGTTTCTTCTGGTGCTCAGATGTTTGAAAATTTTACAGACGCAACTGGCAGAAGTGTCATTCTTTCTAAAATTAGGTATATACCAGAATACACCCTTTTTGTGGTCAGAAAATTGCTGCTGTGTCTGGATGATGCAAAGAAGAATACAGGTCTTTTTCATCTCTGGAAGATGTATGCCAGAGCAATCTGAAAAATTTTCCTGTTGATTTTTACTTTGTGGTAAAGGAATGAAGCAGTTGCCCCAGGCAGCAAGCATCCCAGTGCTTACATGGCAAAGACACAGTGGGGTAAGGTTATTTTATTTTCTCTTAGTTCAGAGTAGTTCACTATGCAGGGACACACTGTAAACAAAATGGCAAAATTTTTCTTTATGGATGGGGAAGGAGTATTTTCATTATTGTATCTGAACAATACAGCTCCATGTATCCAAGCCTTGATACCAAACCATCCACCGACTGCACACCTCCAAAGACTGCACTAAAAATACAATACTAACTCTCCCCGAGAGATTTTGTAGTAGTGTTTTTCACAGATGCCACGACATACAAAATTATTTTTCAGGTCTAAGTTGCCAATTTTTAACTAGCTAAGTCACCTTTAGCTCCTGTACTGCAATCACTGAAGTCCTGAACGAAACGTACAGCTGATCATTTGTTTTTTATACAGATGATAGAAAAAGTCATTAGAGGCAGGGTTTTTTGAGATTTAATTTTTACAAACATCAGGGAACTTACCAAGATTATAGAAGACAATTACGTTAACAAAAATCTTGAAATGACTGAGTTCATCTGTTTTAGGAAGGGAAGAGGAAGAACAGGAACACAGAAAGGAACTGTACTTAAGAAAATAGACTGAAAAAGCTAAGCAACTTTGTATACAAGACGATACCCAAATCAAACCTACACAGTAAAAAGACCTCAGGAAACCTACTGTTTCCTAAAAGATGCAAAACAAGACACAAGCATAAATCTCCCCTACCAAGCAGAAAAGCTAGAAGAACAGAAGGAGATCCACTTGGCTAAATCATGAGGTCTTCATTGACTTCAGAAACAAGAAGTCATGGGAAGTGCAACTCAGGTCAGACCACTACAAATGACATACAGGCACACAGGGGCAAAATCAGAACACACAAAGGTGCGTTTGATGTCCCCTGAGAGGGATGGCAAGAAAACACCTGAAGGAGGGAAGAAGGAAAGAGGAAAGGAAGGAAGGAATCACAGGGAAATGACAACAAAAATTAAAGATATTATTAAATGCAAGGTAAATCTATCCACAGTTATTACTGAGAAGGTTAATGGGTTTGATGCCTTTTTGCTGCAGGCTTTGCTAGGAAAAATAACGTAATCAGATCATTAAAATGATCACGGATAGACTAGAGGAAAACCAGACTAGATAAGTTGAGATGTTTTCGTGTCAGCTGGGCCAGATGAATTGTACCTGAGAGAATTTAGAGAAGTCAGTGAACTAATCTCAGACCATTACAGGCTTTCTTTGAGGAGGCACAGGAAATGGCTGAAGTCTTAAAAGGCCAGGAGGAGGCAAGTACAGGACCTGTCTTTAGAAAGGGAAGCACAGAAACAGGCAAGACTTACAAACAGTGCTGTACCACCGCAGGAGAAGCAAGCCCCATGCTGGGAATTACAGACAGAAGCATGACATGGGAGAAACACAAAAAAATCCAGTCCTCTAGCCTGCAGTATTGCAGTATTGCTCCTTGTTGTGACCACTGCACTTGAAGGTACACATGGAAAACTTATATAGAGCACAGAGCAAAGCACTTGAAATTGCAGCGCTAGCAAAACCAAGAATAAAAGCCCTTGGCTTGTTTAGTCTGGGGCAGAGAAGACAGGAAGGAACAGGGGAACATTTTTCAAATACTTTTCTTGGTCACCCTTTACCTAATAGACTTTTCTATGGCCACTGAGGCTGGGGTTAAGTTGCAGGCAGATTTAAGGTACTGGATGTTAGGAGAGAGTTTTACAGTAAGGGGAGTTAAGCACTTGATTCTCTAAGGGAGTTTTGGAAGTTTTAGGGGAGCTCACGGGCAGTTTTTAAGAACTGGGCACAGAAACATCTGGTAGGAAGGGCTTAGGTAGAACTGGTCCTGCCCAGCGTTGGTGGATGCACTGAGGGATGTTTCAGGGTCCTGCTGGACTCCTTCTGTAGTGCATGAGACCTGTGACTTGGGGGCATGATTCTGTTTCCTACATCTATACATCCATACAGATGCCTTTCCTACATCTATCCTATCTATACATACATACAGATGCCTTACCCAATAAACTCTGTGACAGATGTATCAGTATGTAAACGTAGCTCTCTTCCATGCTTCCTTAATTCAGTTTACAGACCTTAGCTTTGTCAAACAGAGGAGAACAAGGAATTCGGGCCACTCCTTTATGTTATTGGTGGGACAGGACATCAGATTGCAGCTAGGATTTCTCCCAACAATGACCAACCTGCCCTAAATGGAAAAGGAACATGATATGCCAGACACGGTAATGTCTAATAGTTCCAGATGTGCTCCCAGTGAACTTGGCAGTAAAAATCTGGTAAAAATTTGTCGATGCTGTAATCTAGCTAGGGGATTTGTCGTAACAAGGAATAACTTTTACAGAATGTTCTTGGTCCAACCTGACACGTCGATAAGCACGGGGTACAGAAAGAATGCTTGTCTTGCCTGTTTCAAGTTTGTCTGCCCACAGTGATGACCCTACTTGAGCTTGGAAAATCATGTAAAGGACTCAAATTCTTGCTTCATATATTAAAAGAATGGGATAGGAGATATGGTCCTGCAACATCGTTCTGGAATGGAAGAAAATCATCATTGCTCAAGAAATTAGATGGGCAGTCAGGAAACTGTTTCTAACCCTGGCTTTCGTGGCCATTCACTTTGTTACCCTGAATATGTCATGGTCTTCACACCCACAGGTATATGATGGGGATGAAAATCCATCAATCTTGTACAGGAATCTGAGATGCAAGGTTGGAAAATAGAGTCAAAATCCTGCATCTATAAATCACAAATGCATCTACCCAAAGGTATTACTGAGTACCTGAATAAGGCCAGCATCTTAAATAAAGGCACAAAGCAGAGGATGAGGTCTTCCTCCCCACACTGGCATCATACAATGGGCTAATGTGGCACAAAGGAATCCAACAACTCACCTTTCCAAGGAAGACTGGCTGGTACAAAACAGCGGCAGATTACAATAAGACAGCCCTCCAAAGAACCGCATCACAAGTGTTAACATACAGAATATGGTGGCAGAAGCAGCAGCTGACATGGAAATGTTTAACAACTTAATGCCCACTTCAGCAGCTTCTGAGTGCTGTATGCCCAAGCTTGTTTCTCTTATGCCAGAAGACTGACATCCCCAGAGCAGTTTACCAACTAGGAAGGTGAAGATGATGCCACCTTAAGAAAGTCACTTAAATTCAACTGAGTCATTCCTAATCATGTTTTGCCTTTGTCTCTACTTCTTAAGAGCTACAGCCCAAAACTGCATCCAGTGTATTTCCATTCTCCATTTTGGGAATTTTGTGATAAAGACGGACTTTTTTTCTCATTGTATGAAGAGCTTTAGTCAAGGAAAGAAAAAAAACCCAACCAGACAGACACTGATTTTCATACATATATATGTACGTAAGGTAGAAGCACAAAATTATGGACATGAAGGACAGAAAATTCCTACCAAGTAGCTAGTCTTTCCTTTTTGCCAATAAATATAACAACAGGGAGCAGGACAAACAAAAAGATGCATGTCTGATACAGGCGGGATATCTGAAAGCCGTCATTTCGAGTCAGAGGTATCCATCTCCTCCTGCTAGAGAAACTCTTACGGCAGAAGGGGTGGAAGAGTTTTCTTTTTCTCATTAGAAGGGGGAGATGATTCTCAGGAGAATCCTCAATCTCACTAATTCTTTAAAAAGCAACAAAAATGGAGCGCTTAAACTGAGACATGAAAGAGTTGAGTGTGTTTTTTAGCTCATGGAAGATGGCAGCATTCTCTAAGGATGGTGACCATACACAGACCCACAGAGGTAACCAAATTTATGGGACAATTCTCAGCTGGATAACAACAACACACATGCTTGATAGTTATATGGAGCTACACCAATTTTTGCCTGTTAAGAATATGCCAGTTGTTCCAGACTGATGTATCCGTCCACCTGAGAGGTTAACAGCATCAAGACATTCAGATACCATGATGACAGCTCCAAAGACAAATGGAAATCGTGCTCTTTACTTGAAAGCTCATCATCATTACTTACTACTAACACAGCATCAATAGTGTGTACTTTGGGACTTAACAAAAACTGTCTAGAAGTCAAGCCCCAAGATCAGAAACTACCTATTGCTGTTGTCATTCTAGTATGTGAGCAAAGCTGCAGCCTCTCTCTTTTCAGTTTAATTACGTCTGTAAACACAGAGTAGCATAAGACCATTTCTAATGCTAGGCTTTGTGCCCCGGCTTTCTATGTAATGAACTGAAACCAACACAGAAATGTTTTTGGAAATGTAAGTATCTGAAGGGAAAACAAACATTCTCAGTATCTATAAATCTTAAACTAGGACCTGGCTGGAAGTTTGGGAAATCACATAAGAGGCAATAAAGTCTGCATGAACAAATGAGCCTGGCTACTTGGAGCACAGCTGCCAACCCTACCGTAAGCAAGACTTTTCAGGTGATACAAATTGCCAGAGCCATTTCAGAGGCATAACATGGGATACTGAAGATCTAACAGAAAAGGCTGAAACCAATAGGATGTTCAGACTACAAAGCACACAGCTCCTTTGAATTGCTCCAACCTGACGCTACTGCCTTGAAGGGCAGAGTATTTTGATTGCAAAGGTGGGAGATGAAGAGGGATGGATTCCCAGTTCACTCTGGACCAATTACAAAAGTGCTTTTCCTTCCTCCCTCCTCTTTCTTTTACCTATTTTCGGAACAAAATGCCTTTTCCATAATTCTTATAAAAAAATAACGAATAACATGCATGCCAAAGCCAGTAATTACCACATATAAGCAAAATCACAGAAAACATGCATCCTTTTTATGGGTGGGCCTGACTGAACTGGTGCTGTTCCCCATGTAGTAGATCAGACAGAGAAAACAGCGCTGGCATGCACCGTGTCAGTGGATGTTACTATACCAGTGCTGAAAACAACACAGTGGATTTGGTACAACTAATTTTCCGTGTTTCAAACTACACAGGCTCTTGCAGGCCACTAAGTTTCTCTAGGGGACAAAACCGGCTGCAACCCAACATCTGCCAACAAACAAAAAGAAGGTGTTAACAACTGCCATAATTATCAGTTGTTTATCTCACTGCCCACACTGCCTTTTTCACTAAGTCAGACTGAAATATCTGCATGTTTAAATATGCTTATTTTTTATTTTTGTTAGCACAGAATATTTTCTGATAGGTGATACTGGCTTTAGTCTCAGCTTTTTTCAACATACACTTTAAAGGTGGGAGGAATGACTAACTTGAATTTTGTAAGCTTTTGGTGCCCAGAATCTAGTGTTTAATACAGTTTGGATGTCTACCACTTGGAGCCAAGAAAATATCTTTGGAGGCACTGGATTTCCACACAATTTGCAAACTTTAACAGCTCAAAACACAGAAGCTGTAGGTACTTTTTCCCTTTCTACAGATTACCAAAACAGAACTTATGACATCACATCATTGCCTTTGTGACTGGAAGAAAATGCAGATTGGCATTTGGTGGGAAAGACCTGCTTAGCTTTCAAGAAGGAGGATTTAAATAAGCTCTATGAAGAGCTGCATTTTGGTACATGAATGAATTTATTTATTCCCACTTTTAGCAATTTACAGATAAAGAACATGAGTGGGAGTAAAGTCTTTAAGGCTGCCAAAATAAAGGTGACATAACAGGTACTGAACTAATGAACATTTGCAGTAGTTCTCAGCAAGAGGAGATAGAAATGTGGGAATGTTAGGTGACTTAAGAAAGTAATGACATTGAGCTCTGGTAATGCAATGGTACTTACATAATGTCTCAAATACCAGACTTGTACAGAATAAAGTTTTGAAGGGGCTCTGAATGCAGAGAAGGAGAAAGCTGTAGAAACAAAGAGGATGAGCACATGATCTGAGGGATTGACAGACAGTGAGATAACTTTCAGAATGACATTACTGATACAAAAAGTAGGCCATAGTAGCGTAAGAAGCCATTTTCAACTTAATGAAATATGGAGAAAGGCACTCAGTGTTTTAGGTAAAATCACTTCTCCTCATTATCAGAACATCATAGTTTTCAAAGCTCCTATATTATAGGGACCTTCTTTTTATGCCACAGTACCTACCCATTTCCTGTAAAAAAACCTGTGCTCCCACCTATTTCAAACATCCTTTATTGCTGCCAATTATAAATCACAGAATATCCATCTCTGTTACACTGCTGTTATCATTACAAGATCCATCACTAGCTCAGCAAATCTTTTACAGCTCTGATTGCTGGAGAACAGGATGGTTTATCCAGGAAGGGTCACTCTGAAAAGAGCAGGTCTTTCATTTCCTTATATTGGCCACTACCAGACACAGGCACCAGGCTAAGCCACGCTTTGGTCCAGTATGCTTTTCTTATTTTCTTGGGGTTCTGAATCATTTCCATTAAAAAGAAAACAAAACCAAAAAACCACTTTCCTTTCATTCCTGTTTTAGGTTTGGCACTGCCAAAGCACAAGCACACCCTCAGAGTGTTTTCTTTAAGTATATGTTTTAAAATAATAATTTTAAATTACAGAAAATTCTAAAAAAGTGTAAAAGTGCTGAGTTCAGATGTTTGTAAAACCTGACTCACTAAATTCCTGAATAAGAACAACAGATGTTTTCCATTTGCTTCTGTGCTACTGTATTTGTTTAGCTACCCTTCCTTGTAAGAGCAAAATTCAAAAGGAAAAGGGAATGCACAGTAAAAACAGGCAGCAAATCACAAAACTGGATTTTTATCACTGTCCTGGTTTCAGCTGGGATGCAGTTAATTATCTTCTTAGGAGCTAGTGCAGTGCTGTGTTTTGGCTTTGATGTGAGACTTTTTTCCTCAGGCCTTGTTAGCAAAAAGGCTGGAGGGGCACAAAAGAATCAGGAGGGGACACAGCTAGGGCAGCTGACCCAAACTAGCCAAAGAGGTATTCCATACCATGGGACGTCATGCCTGGTATATATACCTGGGGGGGCTGGCCAAGGCAGGCAGATCATTGCTTGGTGAGCAGTTGTGTTGTGCACCACGTGTTTCCTTCTTCCTTTCCCTCTGGATTTTATCCTTTCCCTTCCTCTTTTCATTATAGCTGTTACTGTCGTCATAGTTATTATTGTTGTTTCTTTTTTATTCTATTTCAACTATTGTTCTTATCTCAACCCTCAAGTTTTACATTGCTTTCCAACTCTCCTCCCCATCCCTCTGGATGAGGGGGGAGTGAGCGAGCGGCTGTGGCTGCGTGCTGCTTCATTACCAGCCGGGGTTAAACCACGGCAATCAGAAAGTGTCTCCTTTACTCGAGTAACTTTAATACCACCATTTCTTTGTGAAAGAAAACCCCAAACACAACAAAGTACTGAAAGTAACTGACTTTTTTGAAGTGCTTTAAGCACAAACATTAAAATAATGGAGTAAAACCAACTCTTTTGTTTCATAAAGCAAAATCAAGACTGTAAGTTGGGTTTGCCACATTATCTGTGTGTTTTTAGCTTACAGCAAGGTCAATATCAAGTGAAATGAAATGATGAATCCTGGGCGGGGGCAGAAACCATGTAAAGGAATCTGGCCTAGCTATCTGTGGTTAAAGCAATTTAATTACTTAAAGGTGTTGTGTAGTCAGTCAGTCAGTCTCTACAGCAATCAATTATTTCCCTTTGTGGCACTTTTATCATGCATGTTTGCATTTTGGTATAAAAAGAACACATAGTTATTGCACTAACATTTTTCAAGTGATATATCAAGCATTTTTGACATGCTCAGAAAACATGAACATAAATCAGTTCACTGTTCCTATAAATTTAAAGAAAAAGTGAATTTTGATTGCATGATGCAATTTTGGTTATACAAATCAGTTTCTTTCAATATCTTTTGATTAATTTAAAATATGCCCCACTTAAAAGTCTGGGCTCATATGCTAAATATTCATAAAGCTTTCTTACACAGACACTCTTCCCAAGGTCTAGAAATAAAGCCTTCCTTGCCTCCCTTCATCCCCAACTCGGCCTCTCCCATCACATCCTCTCATCCATTTAGCTCCCTGCCACTGCCAAGGTCTGGAGAAAGCATGGGAAAGGGGATGCTTTGTGTGGAGTGGCTGGGAGGTCACCCAGCACGTAATTGCTCCCGAGCGGTGTGCTCTGCTCTCAGGCTCCTTGTCTTCAGACAGCGGGGTGGTCGACTTGAGCACCCTGCCTCACTCCAGCTGATGAGACAGGCAGCCAATATTTCTATCAGCGTGAGCCAACTGCTCAAAAATAACAGCTTAAACTTTAGGAAACTCCAGTCAGTAGAAATGGAAGCTATAAAGCAATGATATAATGACCGGGAATATCTGTTAGCAAAGATGCGTCTTGCAACAACTACAAGGAGTGAATTATTTGAGGATGCGTAAGAGCATGGAGTGCATCATCAGCCACCTGCTATCACAGTGACTGCTTCTCCAGCACTGTCCTGTAACAAGTGCAGTCTGTTGTTTCTTTGATTCATTTTTTTCTCAGGTGAGGCAGCACCTGGCACAACCATTAACATCAAAACACAACCAGCATTGATAATGAAGATACACATCTGCTTTGGATGTGCTAAAATGAGAAGCACTAGGTTGTCGAGTGCATGCAGAGTTTTTTGGTGATGCTTCTATTTAACAACACGGTTATCTTTGGTATCATAGGATTCATGGTACTTCACACTAAATGAGAGAGAACCACCACAAAAAGTTAAACCCTCCTTCTACTATAGGAATCACTTAAGATTAACTTCACATGGATTTATGGGTTTATAAAGAGTTGAATGCACAGAATTATCCAAAGCTCTGCGCAGCATATCATGCAAGTTTTACTTGTAGCTTAGAATATTTACCATCTCTGAAACAAGACTGTAAGACAAAAGAGAAGGTACTTCTTTATGCATAACAGCAACATCAAATAGAATGGACAGGAGGAATTAATATTTTTTAAACTCCTAAAATAGCCAAAAAGGATGAAATTTTGAGCTGAAACCTGACCTTATATATTAATACATAAAGCATCATCTTGAAATCTGCCATTAGGGGGTATTCACCTTATGGAAGTTAAAGGCCGATTAACATTATAGCACTAGCTGTCAGGAACTGAAGGTGCTTGAATCAAATTTTATATCACTCCCATCTTCTTTTCATGGCATGGGAACATCTAAGGGCTAAACAGTGAACTTTTATGTTCATCCTTATGCAAGATACTATCACTGGCAAAGCTGGAGCAAAAAGAAAACTCCTCTTATAACCTCAATTTAAGTTCAGACGGATGTGCACGGTACAAAGCCAGTGAAGTGATAAATAGTTTCTGGCAGCTCACCCTTCCTACCTTGAGTAGTGTTACAGTTTATCATTGGGGCTGGCCATTCAGCACAGGAAACAGGGGAAGCAGTGTCATGCTGTCTCAGGCTATATTCACAGATACTTCATAGAAATCCTTGGCAAATAGTCAGCAAGTACTAAAAAGCATAAAAAGTGGCTTTATTTTGCACACAGATATATCTCAAAAGGATCCGCTAGGAAGCCCAGGAGAGGGGAAGCCTAGGCTGGGGTTAAAATAGCTGGTTTATTCACTTCTTCACAGAGCACAATAGTTTTACTGATTCATTCCACAAGTCATTTGCTAATTTTGCACCTTGGAAATGAGTATGGACACACATACAAATCAACACTTGCAGCGAAGGCATGTGAAATGGGTATTTCTCAAAGCGAAACCTAATGAAAACATTTTTAATTACTATTTGTAACAGCTTCTTTGACAATATTGTAACTTAAGAGCCCAGTTCTGCAATCATTACTGCCAATAACTTGCAGCAGCAAGCTGCTTCAGTTGACAATTTGCAAGAATACAACCGAACCCTAGTTGTAGAACAGGATGTTCAGTAATCTGCAAAGTTGTCACTCTCACAAAAACAAAAAAAGAGGTATTAATAAAAATACTCTCTCTTCTCTCTGATGCTAGCCCTTAGCAAAATAACAACATCCAGAAAATCGCCTAGCAAATGACTTGCCGAGTGGAAATATGGATGACAACACTTCTCCCAGATCTCAGGCTATTCCTCTTTTACTACAGACTTCTAGATGGCAATGCTAATTAGAGCAGTTAATAAAAAATAAATCATTTGACATTAATCTCATAGACTAAATGACCCCTGCTGTAATGCCACTAAAATCAGTTAAATTGCTCCAAGAATTAATTGGCGTCCATGTGTTTAACATTTGTTATTTGAACAAAGAATAAAAAAGGTGCCAAATGTCTTGACACTTTGTTTCTAATTAAACCAACCATAGTGTGAGCCTTTACATCTGCAGGATTCCTCATGGAAAGAACAGATCATGTATAGCATAATGAGTATCAAATGCAGTAGAAATGCACAACAATCTTTGTTGTGCAGAATTTTGGAACGGGCTGCTCATTTGTAAAATATCTGACCCCTCTCCCCTTCCCAAAATCAGGAGTTGTCTTCTGCACTGAAAATTACAATAAAGTGAAGGAAAAGTAAATAATTTTACTGATAAAATAAATTCCTTTTGTTACTGACAAAAATAAATTCCTAATGGAGAGAGAAAAATGCAGCTCAGTTTCATGACCGTAAACACTGTTCAATAATACGTGGCATGACAACCCCTGCTGCCTGGTACTGCTGTTTGCAGACTGCTCACCATCAGATCAGACCGAATGCTCAGAGCCCCCACAGGGGCTGTTTTTAACCACCCAGTAAGGAACATTGTGATAGAAGTGCAGGGAAGGCATGATCCAGCACGGGTCGGTGCTTGTACCTTGACGTCACGGTCCATTCTGCACCCTGTCTGAGGAAGATCCCTTCTACAGTGCCTTCTGACAAAGAGACAAAGCCCTGCATAGGTTTGGTACTATTACAGCCATGATTACTGCCAGCAGCAAAACTCTGGGAGGTCCCAAAGCCTTGTTCTCATTCCTCCTAAACAGGCTGGGTCAAGCTGCAGACTGTGTGTATTATTTCAGCTGCTTCCACATCATTTACAGTCCTTACTCAAGGTGATAGCCTCAGATCCCAGCGCCTGAAAGACGGCTTTGTTCCTTTCCAACCTACCACCTTTGCCAGAGCCCTCTGCAGTGTGAAGTGCCTGCAGTGGATGCTGTCCCTAGGTCAGCAGAAATACGGTTGCCCCCTCCTCACTGAGGGTTTCGGTATTAGCGCTCCAAAATCACCCACATTATTAATGTTCTGCTTCACAGAACCACAGAAGGGTTTGCACTGGAAAGGACCTTCAAAGATCATCTAGTCCAACCTCCCTGCCATGACCAAGCACATCTTCAACTAGATCAAGTTGCTCAAAAACCTGTCCAGCTTGACCTTGAACACTTCCACAACTTTATCACTAGGTCTAGACTGAACCTTGCTCTTTTTAGACCTCACTGAGAGCACTTTTGGAGGAAGTTCTACCTTTGATAGGATGGAAAGTGAAGTTTTGTAGCAGTTCGGGGGGGGTTGCCTTTCTGTGCAGGGAAACTGCAAAATTGCCTGGGGACAGTAATGTTAGATGTTCTGGGAGAACAGATTAATGGCCAACATGCAGGTGAGACTGTCACAGGCATGTGATAAATAACTGTGTCGCATGACCACAACTCATCATGAGACTCTCAGCTCTCTAGGATATCCAATGTACAGGACTACAACAGATGTATTATTTTATACAGAACTACAGATGTATGTAACCTGCCCTTACACTAGATAAAACATGATAAATAAAGTGGGAGATCACTGTACGCCTTTTTTTTCATTCAGTAACAGAACCAGTTAACTGCTCTAAGACTGCTCTTGCCATCATAATAGACAGTATTTTTAAAGTCGAAGGGGTAGACCACAATGAAATTCTATGCCTGATAAAGAAAGGATTCTGTACACAATCTCTTCTTCTTTTGGAACTGGAAATGTCATTATCAGCACGATCTGAAGCATGCGTGTCTCTGTGTGTACAGATGCACACATACAGACACATTTTAATGCTTAGAATAATATAACTGATCACTTTCCAGACAGGAACATGTGGCTCCCTTTCTTGCTGTGTGTCACGCAGCCAAGCAATGAATCTACAGACTTCCTACTAGGAGGTTTCGGTTTATTATTTTTTCAGAAGTCCCTATGTTCAGAGAATATTTTTGAAATGGGAAAATGTTTGTAACTTAACTAGAGAATCATGGCACTTTTTGAAGACAACATCAAATTACTCGTTGCAATTGAAGTCAGGTAGTGGAGCAATCAAGCAAGAAGGCATTTCTTGAATTTCTCATTGTTGACTGTACACCGCATGTATACTACACGGTTATGGAAAGAAGCTTTCCTTCTGGCCATCTCCTAACGTGCTATAATTCATATATTTGAGAACGATGACAAGATTTGGGACACCGGCAAACAACAGACAAAAAAATGCACCCTACCTGACTTGGCTACGAGATTATCTGTACTTATTTTATCTGGGGTTTTTTTTTCATCTTCCAGCTTTCAACAGAGGTTAGCATAAAAAAAGCACAGTGTCATCCTAATAATTTTGTATTAGTCTAAAAGGTGCAGGTCGTCCTTGCTGCTGTACATTCTTGAAGAGAACAGGGGATGTTTTCATTGGCCTGGGGACTGGAACTTTTGCCGGATATGCAGACATGGAGACTATTTCACAAACACATGAACCATCCCAGCTCCTTCAGGATGAAGTGAATGGATGGAGAAGTACATTGAAACACCGCACACGGCAGGTGAAACCCTAGCTCTGTATCAGTCAGTGAGAGTTCTGCCATTGACTTCAGGGCTGGAACATCACAGTGCTACCCCTGCCAACTTTTGTTTTGAAAATAAGGTGTTCTGATGCTCTCCATTGTTTATGAGTGAAGTTAGTACTTAGGGTCTTTCACTGTTCAATGTACATTCCCCTTTTTTCCTAGTGTTTTAGCAATTTCTTTGAGTCAGGCCTCTGTACCTGACCTTTATTAGAGCACAAATCTATGTTAGGTACTTGCTAGCTCATCAGGTTCAGCAACATACTATTTGAGTCAGCCTGACAAATGGCCAGAGTTCAGAGTCTTTCCATAAATAATGACTTTGTCTTGTCAGTTGTTCTGGCCTCCCCTGTACAGCAATGCCTTTCCAGAGCAGATGGAGCCACTCTCTGCTGCCATCCCCTGTCTTCTGAACTGCCTGTTCTGTGCACGGTTCTCAGCAGCACCCGTTCTGCAGAGAACACCTACTGCATAAAGCTGAAATATGTCTTTTTTTTTTAAAGCAGAAAGAAAATGGATGAGTATTTTATGTGGTTACAGAATGAATAAAATAGAAAAAGAAATACCTGCATTTGAATGAAAGTTTTAACCGCACTGAAAGCCATGCATTGTTTCAGCTAAAAAAACCTCACCCTAATCTGAGTTTCAAATGGACTTAAAATTCTACTACAGATTATTCAGAAACTTTACCTCTTTCATGTAGAAATGCTTCTATGATCTTTAGTTCTTGCTCATGTAAATTTTATTGCAGCCACTCTTATTATTAACTTCTGCATTCATAAAAATATTTATTAGAGGGTTTTGTCTTACAATTTTGAGGGCTGATTTGCACAGCCATGTCTGAAGTGACCTTGAAAGTTAAAAAATGCATCAATTCTCTGCAAAACCAGCTCCCCTGCTGTCACAGTACATTATGTGCATTGTGCTATTCCCATATGCAGCTGCTCACAATTCTAACAGCTACATTTTACATGCCACTTTGCAAAGTATCTTTATTTCAGTGCCCTTAGAAGTTAAATATGTGGAGAATCAATTTAAAAATACTGTAGATTTGTGGAATTATGCATTAAATGGAAGTTTTAAAGACGTTCATATTTACAACAGCTATGCTTCCTTACAGAAGTTTAAAGACAGATGTGTAGCCAAGCCTAGCTATGATCCTAGACAAAATCAGTTTGAGGAAAAAAATACCGAACACTCGTATCTCCTAAATCCTTCAGTCTTGGGGTTCCCAGCTCTCATTGCTTTGATGTGTGGAAGGGAGTCACACTCCCTTTTCTTACTCCAACATGTAACAAACCCACTTTGTGTGGCACAAGATCATCTCACTCGATGGACGGTTCAAGCAGACCTGGCCAGACGATGTTGCACAGTCATGGCACGTAATCCAGGCACGTGCACACATGGCTCCCATATTTCAGTTAAAGAAATCTCAGCTACACACCAGTCTATCCAGCAACATGTGCCGTGCAGCCCATCCATGGAGAATCCAGTGTGCTGGGGATGTGCCAAGCCTATTCTGTATGCACAACACAAATGCACTGCATTTATTACTGCACAGCTACTTCTTTGGTGGGAAAGAGAAGAGGATGGCACCACAGAGTGCTGAAACTCTTTCCTGTTGTCCCAGCTTGTTCTCTTGGTCTACTCCACATCTCACTTGTTAAGTCTTCAATTTGTTAAGTCATTAAGAAGGGAGGTCCCAATTACACAGACCTTGGCAGTCAGGCAGACTCAAGCATCCATTCTTGAAGGGAGGCTGAGCCACACTATCCTTGCTACAGCCAGAGCCATGAAGATGGGAGTGGATAAAGCATGCTTGGCAGATTTTGCGACTGTTCTACAGACTACCTCATTTGGTTTATCTCACTTGACAACCACTCTGAACAGCATCTTTTCGAGAGCATTATAAAGAGGGCTTCTAGCTATTGCTTAAGTACAATCAGTCATTGGTTGAACCTATTTATTCCTGACATGTAATGATGTTGTAAGGATGAAAAAGACTTAATTTGCCTTTTTGTTTGAAAGCAAGACATAAACAAGATAATCTATAGGCACTGGTAGGGAATGTGCCCGTATTAAAGGGGATCCTGCTCTGACTACCTTAAAAATTTAAGGTTTTTTACTGCATTTGTAATGAAGATTTCAAAAATACAAGAACTTTGTTAGCAATACACAATAGGAGCCCCTTCTCATCTTGATTCAAATTGGTTTCTCAAAGAGAATCTTTGACAGTAATTTTTAGTAGGCATCACATCATAAAAGCTTTGAAATGTTCAAATGCATTATTTTTATAAAATTACAAATAGTTGAGGGGAGGAGAGTGGAACAGGGTTTCATAAGGGAAATCCTCTCATCACCTGAGTATTTCAAATCAGCTAAGAGTAACTGCCTTTTTCCTGCAGGAAAGAGGGGTGGGTGTTCAGAAAAGCTGGAAGCACTGCTACTCAGTTTAAACTGAAAGAAGGTTGATTTAGACTGGATATAAGGAAGAATTTTTTTACAACGAGCATTGTGAGACACTGGAACTGGTAGCCCAGAGAATCTGGGGGATGCCCCATCACTGGAAGTGTTCAAGGTCAGGTTGAATGGGGCTTTGAGCAACCTAGTCTAGTGAAAGATGTCTAGATGGACTAGATGATCTTTGAAGATCCCTTCCAACCCAAACCGTTCTGTGATTCTATGATTCTGCTAAATTCTTCTCCTATGATAGTAATGTCACCCAAGCAACTTCACTAAGGCACTCTACTTGGATGGAAAGACAGACTGAGGAATGTATGCACAGGTCTCCTCGAGGGGCTCAAATGGATAGGATATGCTTGAACAATTTGGAAAATGAAGACCCCTGCCTTCAGCATACCTGATATGGGTCCAGGTAAGTCTTTATGACAGTCACGTTACCAACACCCTGCTGTTTAGGAATACTTTGTTGAGCAGAAATGTTCAAATATAGGGCTTATCAGACAGGATCAACTGAAGCACGAACTTGTGTCTTGGTGCATTTCCCAGTGCCATGACTGATGCTAGCAGAGCTGGGAAGCAGGAATTCCTCAGATGGAGTCTAAACCCAAAAGTGATGAGGGGACTTCAGGAGTCCTTCTTCTCTGTGTCCCTAGCAGAGAGCACGGAGCTGTCTCTGAATTTGCAGGGAATGGGAAGGGGACATGGGAAGCTCTCCATTGCCTGTAGACTTTGCTGGTGAACACATCAAATAAATGCAAAAACTCAGCATAAATTTAATTACAGGTACCTGGGCAGCAGTCTCTTAAATAAACAGTTCTCACAGAGGTATTAGAGCTGGCTCCCTGTCAAAAAATGCACATAGAAGACTTCTCTGCTACCTAGGAAAGAGCTAGTTATAACTAAAAAAAAATCCTGCAAGAATACCCATGTGTGCCCACCAATTTAAATGGAAAACTTTGATAAGCAAAAATGGGAGATAAAGACAATGATCTATTTTGCTGGGTAAATCTACCTCTATATCTATATTTTAAATAATATTTTAAACCAATTACCTAAAAGCTCAAAATTGACAGACTATATCTATGTGTCATAAAGGTATACTCAGATGAGCATGTTTGCATTTTTTTCCTGACAAAGATATTCACCACCATCCAGAAACTGTGATGCTGCATTCCTCCTCTTTTTTTTTTTTTTTTTTTTTGCAGCCTGATGGGAAAACATAGTCAAGTTCAATGTCTGCCATGTTCTTGTTCTGAACAGCTCCCCCTTTTTGAATCACATCATCCATATTATATTTTGGTCTTAACTTTCTCCAGCTCTCCTCTTTCCAATTAGAGGTTTTATTTCTGTGCAGTCGTGTCATTCTGTAAGCATGGATCCATGGTGTGCAGCCACCAAACCGAGACCCCTCTCTCTTCTAGAGGTGCTCGCCCTTTGAACCGCATTCAAAACTGAGTTTGGTACTATTAGCTTAAATGACCAAACTTCATCTGCCCACCCACAAAGGAGCACAAAGAGATGATGGCAGGAAGAGGAGGCCAAATAATACCCTGCCCAGCTAATCCCAGGCCCACCACTGTAGCCATCAGTCCATCAAAGGCCCACCTGCACAAGCCCAGAGGAGCACAAGGGCACAATGGCAGGTGGGGAACCTAAACTGAGCACTCAGAGGGAGGGATATATATATATATATATATATATATATATATATATATATATGCATGCTATGTGTGCATGTAGCTGCTGGGAATACATCTTCAGCCTTGTTACTAGTTGGACCTGGAGACATGGAGCTGCATCAGCCTCACCTCTCCTGGGCTGTCAGATCCAATACAACGTATTTTCCCCTACAGTATGGCAACATCTTTTCTTTTTTCTACTGGTAAATGCAATTTAAGAACAGAAAAAAAAATCAGAATTTTCTTTAAAATGCCTGAAAGACATGGCAGGGTAGATGTTATAGCTCTTGTAAACCCCTAGATACTTTGTGTTTAACTCTCCACTATCTATTAGCCAACTTGTAACTCAGAAACAAAAAGGACTGGAAAAGTCTTTCTTGACAACAGTCAGTCACCTGTTACTAGTTTCTTGTTTTTGTAGGCCACCATACTGTACAGTCCTACTTGCTGAGCTCTGTTTGGAGAACAGGTTGTAAGAAGGGAATTTGTGCTCCCTCTGACCTTCATAAATTGTGCTACTTGACAGTTAGAAATTTGTTACTGGTGCCCTACACTATGAATGGTCAGGTTTATGCTATTTGTCTTTACACCAGTATTATTCTCTGGTAGCTGTGATCAACACCACAGTTTGCCTGGGGTTTGCCCCACAATTATATCTGCAGACAGCACCCACCTACTCTCTTTGCCTTTGCTTTGCTATGCTATGTAATTCAAACTAGCTAGTACCCCCACCTAAGATACTTCTGCTTTGCTCCCTAATCTTATTAAGCATTCTCCTCCGTCCTGTAAAATGCATATGCCTCTCCAGCATTCAACAAGCTCTCTTCTTAACTTGTTTCAGTTACACTCAACTTTTCATGCATGTGGGTAAACAGAACCGGAAGAAATGGCCTAGCACCAATTCAGCAGCATTAATGACACATCTGCCCAGCTGTAATTTTCTGCCCTGACATGCACCAGCAACAGGTTGTAGCTGAGGATCACCTGTCATGATCCTTTGGTAGGATACCGCAGTGACTCTTTCCAGTCAGGAAAATCTCAGTATTAACCTCAACATATATTTTAACCTATGAAATTCTGCCCCATTTCTATTAAGCTTTGATGTCGTCCAGTTTCTTTCTGCACGACAGCCCACCTTCCCCTGCACTAGCAGCTTTGGGTCACCAGCAATCTACATGAGCACACCCCTAATACACTAAAGACATCTGTGGGACCCTACGACTGTCCTGAGCACCATCCTTGAAAAGCTTTGCTAGTAAACTCCCTGGATCCCCATCACTTCCCTTTCAGCACGACCCACTGTGACCTCCACATCTGTCAGTGCTTCATTCAAAAAAACAAAGCCTTAAAAATAAGATCTGAAATGTGCACGAGTGCACAGCTACTCAGAACACAGAGTTCTTGTAAATGACTTTCTAAACCATACCTGTTTTCTGAGACTTTTCTCAGGCCTCTTTCTCAGGCACCAGGAACTGATGCTCCATTTCTTTGACTGCTTTTTTGTGGAACAGAAACTGCACATAAATAAGTCAGTTCTAAACAGACATTGCTTTGAAGAGACTCTTCTCAAAACCGATCTAGCTGGCAGATACTGAAAGAATTACTACTTTGGCCATACTAAATACTAAATGCACCCTAAAAAACTAAACAGAAATATACACTTCTGGAAAGTGGTATAAACTACCAGATTGTTATCAGGGAGGAAGAAAGTTATCTGGAAGTGTCATTTATACTGACTTGAGAATGGTTATCAGGAATAAACAACGCAAGATCTGTTGCAGAACAAGCGTATCCTGTTCAGAAAAGCTATATAAGGAAGATTCTGTGCCCCAGCCACAGAGGCTATATTATCAACTCTTTACAGCACACTTGAAATAGAGCCCTCTGTAGTTCTGGTTTAAAAGCTTCTGAAAACCTATTGAAATGAAGAGAGAGAGGAGGGAGAACTGAAGAGGCATCTTAATTAAACAGATTTGAAAAAATATCCTTCTTCCTTCAAATCTCTCACGGACAAAGCAGCCAGCTTTCCTGCTTCAGCAAGAGTTAAATACTCAGGAGTTTTATTTCAGCTATGACCCTAGGAACTTGGTCCTTTCACCTTGGCGTTGTAGAAATATTTTGAATATGCTCTCCCTTCTTGTAAAAACAAAACAGGAAGAAAAGCATGAAAAAAAGTCTCTTCAAATGAATGCTTGCCAACGTGCCTAACACCTGGGCTTCATAAAGCAGCTTTCCTACCACAACGGTTTGCAAGAAACTGCACAGGGCCTTGCAGTGATCAGCTTATGCTGTCATTTGCTTGGAGCAGTAAGACAGAGTAAAAAGTAAGCTCACTCTGTGAAAAAGGAGAATATAGGACCCACCTAACCGAAGCAACTAGCAACTGCCTGATCAGTACAAAATTCCCAGACCTTCATGACAGGATTTGCAAAGGCAACCTAGAACCAAGGACGAATGCCTGCCTGAGAGAGCAGTGCCCAAGCACGGTAAGCATCAGCCTCCTAGAATGAGTTTGGTGCCAAAAGTAAGACCTTACATCCAAGTCCAGCCCATACACAAAATTATAGCAGCAATTACTATCACTGCATTTTACTCTTCACAGTGACAAAGCCCTATGGAGGAGAACATTAATATTCACTTTCAGATGTAACAGGAACCCAAAGTTCACACCGGTTTCTCCGTGACACACCTGTCAATGGTTAAGCCAAGCCTTTTGACTCCTTCCTTTGGTCCTCTCCATTTTGAGCGCGTTGGAAGTAGCGCCCAGCTAACTACCAGACCCTGTCTAACCTCATCACACGGCTGTTGGGAGAAAACTTCTCCCCCTCTCTAGCCAAGTTTCACAACGGTCTTGAGGAGACATATTCATAAACATGGGTTTACATAAAAATTAACCCCAATGTAACATTCTCAGTGAAATATCAGTGCACTTGAACTGTTTGAAGTCCAGAAAAGTTGCAACACCTTAAATCTTGAATAAGTGCTCCAGCTGGGAGGTTTGTAAATACTGTTTAGGTAACCTGTGACATGAAGCAGATCAGAGGATTACTGGGAGAGGAGCATCCTTTGAAGTGTCCAACTGTGAAATATGGCACTTTTATTTCTATTTCTATCACATCATCACTACTAATAGAATGTATTTCATCTCTATCTCTGAGATAATTTAACTCTATTTTTTTATTTAATTCTGGTATTTGAGGGTTTTTTTCTGCTGAAAGGGTGCTGTTTTTAAAAATGTGACACCTGACCATCTGAAATACCAGTCTGTGTTCCCTGCGACATGACTGTTTGCGATATGATCCTGCAAAGTCTGCCCAGGCAAGAGCATGAGAAAGGAATTTAGTGTTAGATCCTGCCTTTGCACAATCATCTCTTCCAGCCATGGGTGGACTTCCCAGGGTACGTACCTTTGCGGAGTACATGAAAATGCATATGTGTGCTATGCAACTGTGTGTGTCTCCCAGGTTCATATTAGAAAATGAACACAAAAGCTATACCTGAAATGACACCTCCGTTGACAGCATTTAAACTGTCTGCCATTTAAATTTCAACATCCCCAGATTAAAGACAAACAAGAACTCTGAACAGAATTCTTCATACAAAACCTCACGTTTTAAGTTTTTTCTTTTTCCCATGTCTCTTCCAAACTTTTCCAGATAACCCTGGTTCCTTATATGATCTCCTACCTGTTCACTTCCTATTGCTTCATTTCCCTACTTTTTCTATTAATTTATGACAAAAGTTGAACATAATAAAGAGAAGGGTTATTTCATTTGTAAATATCAATCTTAATTTATGCAAAATAACACCCTCAAAAAGATGCTAATATTAAATTCATTTATCTGACAACTGCTGCCCAGGCTTAAAACACAGAGCTAATCTCACTTGGAAGAAACCTTAACCAGATGTCATTTTCACTGGATACAGGACAAAGAGACAGCTACGTACTCTTTCCAACACTTGCTGCCTTGCATTTTTTCCAGTGAAGTTCTGTAACCTGTTTTCTAACTGCACAAGACTTTCCTGGAAGCTATCACAATCTTTTATTTTTCTGGAAATTATCACAATCTTTTTGCATTTTCAAGCAGAATACAGTGAAGAGGATTATGTATTTAATAGCTCCCTCCTCCTCCCCTCATGATGTGAGAAAACCCACCAGCCCATTGCTGAAGATCCAGGTCTCTGATGGCTACCCTCCTTCCATCAGGAGGAGCAGGAATTTATCTACAGTGTGGTTAAAAACTGGGGTGAGTTCCTGCACGGGTCACTGCTGCCACCTGCGATCCCTGGCCCCAAGCACTGCTCTCCCCTGCGTCCCAGAGGTTTCCAGCCTGTGCTCACAGGGCTCAATAGTCATCTCCTCCTCCTGACTTTACACTTCTGTCCTCAGCACTTCACTGTTTCTGCCAGTAGGAAAGTAAGGCTCATAATTATACCCACTTTCCCAAGTTAGGTATGCTATCGACCACATCCATTTTCCTCGCTGAAGTAACTGTTTTCAGTGACTTACATATGACTGTAACTCAGCTGTTACCTGAAATTCTTCCAGAAACCTTGGATGAACAGTCTCCATCTCTAGTGGCTTAGTGAAGCGATGCTTCCCTCCCTGGTTTATCTTTTTTTTCTTTTAAATGAATACCTCTGCTATCAGCTCACCTCCAACACCTGCACCGAGAGTGTCATCTGGAAAGCCCACGCTGATTTCAGAGGCAAGAGGATGAATAAAAAGCAGGTATTAAAAACTGCCTCCACCAACAGTTTTATTTAAGCTGGATTTTGTTGCTCATTAAGATTCCAAATAGAAATTATGTTGTGGTTGTTTTGTTTGGGTTTTTTTAAGGGCTATACTTACATAATAGCCCCTATTACTGTGCATTTGGTGTTGAACTTTCAAAAAACATCAAAGTACTGAACTGGCAGAAATCACTGGCTAAATCCTAGGGATCCAAGTTTTTTGAAATATTCATCTTTTGGCAGCTGTAGCTTCTTCTGCAGGTGCAGGGAGAACATTTTACTTGAGTCACTTTATTCATTTAGCTCAATTCAAAGGCTAGTTCACTCAAAGCTGAGAAAACCTTTGGTCATTAGATACAGAGAACCAATTTCCAATTTACGGATCAAAACTAGATAGCAACAGATGAGCTCTAGTCAAGTGAAGCTTTTAGGACAGTATGATCTGACAGTTCTACTATTAACTGGAAAAAAACTTGCATTTAAATTTATCAAAATGCCTCCGAATTCAGTTTTTTAAAAGTCTTCAGCACATTTAAGGAAGCTTTGTACAACTGATTAATAATAAAAACTCTTTGCAATATTAATATTTAATTTCACATTTCATCTGGACAGAGATTGGTACAATTTATGGGCAAAAAATGATCTATCAAAAAGATCGCAAACAGAGACTAAGCTATGTAGTTGCTTAAATAAATGTGGCTAGGTATGATGTAACTTTCTGAGCAACAAAGTAAGTCTTACTATTGTGCTGAAGCAATAGTCCCTTGTGGAGCAGCAAAACCAACAGCTACTTAAAAAGAATAAAGTATGAAAAAATACAGCAAGGACTTAATCTAGCACATTGACAGTACTGTGGTATGACTTTATAGCAATCCCACATCCTAGAAACTATATTCCTGAAGGCGCAGGGGACATACTGACTTGCCATATTGAGGCACTATGAAGATACTCCAAGACAACTGGAATACCTGTCTTAAGGAACCATTGCTAACCAGTTCTCCCCTTGATGTGTTTATTGGAGGTATGTGTTAAAAATGCAGTGCTTCATCTTGAAAGACAAAACACAACTTGCATCTAGACCATCTGCATTCCACAAACTGTAGAACAGGGCCTTCAACAGCCTAAGATATCTCCCTGAGAGAACTCTCGGGGGACCAGGGGAGCTCCCCTCAGCATGACTTCCTGGCAGGAAGGGAGGAGAATGATGTAAGGGAGGTAGATTAGATTAAAATGAATAAAGGAGAGAATATAAAGATATAACCAGTGCCCTTGAGACAAATGCCGGCGAGTGCTGTGGAGATGGGGAGGAAAAAGGGACGTGGGATTTAGCAACCATCCAACAACACAACCGATTGCTTGTTAGGATGCATTTCTGCTATTACAAAGAGATAAAAGCTGCAGGACCATGATGGCACCAGCTATGTGCTGAAGGGCGCTGGAGGAGGACTGACAAGACTTCTCCTATCTCCAGGAGGGTTGCCTGCTATTTTATTTCACTGACAGTTCACCAACCAGGGAAAAGACTGAATGGAAAAAGCAGGAGAATGTCCTGGTGAAAGCTATGGAATACTTGAATTTGGTTAATAAAGCACTAATCATGTGGAATTAAAGTTCAGGAAACTGGCCCAGCAGCCAGGATGATGGCAGGAGTCCTCACCCCTCCCAGCACCCACCCTCAGGCACTGCAAACTGGCTCCCTTGGCCCACTGGTACAAACTGGTAGACAAGGTGCACTGTGAACCAGACTAGGGAATTAATTCAAGCTAAAACCAACAACCTGTAAAACAATGCTGTAAACCTCTGTAAGTCTCTGCTGATCTATAGTGACTGGAAATTACTACAGGTTTTTATTACTTGTCCTTAGACTAATGGCCAGAATGAACCTCTTTTGTCCTACATATGGAAATACCTTTTTTGCAGGTATTCAAGAAAACTGAGCAAGCATTTTACATTAATATTTATAATAATGAATAAATAATCATGGCTATTTCATGGTGACCTTTTGCTTTGTTTTTCTATGCTGACCCTTACTTACAATGGTACTTGCTCATGGTGTTGCATTTGCCTGGGTAAACCAAGCAATTTTATCTGAACAAATCATCACTCCTGCACATAAGTAAGAACGTACACTACAAAGCTGCATGCACAATTGCAGTCATCAGTCAAAAAAATCTGCTTCTCCCATTCTAAACCACGTAAACACTTGTATTCAAGACCATCTTTAGAAGAAAATCTTTGTTTCTAACAAAGTGTGGTAGATTCCAAAGTCATGCAAGAAAACGAGCCATTTACTTCTGTTTCCCCTTGGCAGAGAAAAAACAGAAGTGAGACACCACTTGTAAAGAATGCAAATTGATTGTGGCAAGGAAATTATGAAACAAGCTAGTGGATAAGGCTGTGTTTGGAGGAACGTTTTCTTCTCTCCATCTATTCCCATGCAAAAATTCAGACAACAATGACTTCCAGGCCAGCAGCACTCCCTTCTTACTTCTGTGCTAATAAGTACCATCCTCTTTGATAAATAGGGCTGAAGAACAAAGCCAGTATTCACAGGGTGCACCTCTCCACTTTGATCACCAGCGCTGGCCCTGCTCTCCACCCAACCTGGACGTGTGGGGGCACACATGGACCCTGTGGCTCAGCTTCTTCTCTTAGGCAAGTCTGAGCTTCAGATGTCCTCAGCAATGCACGGTGCCCCCCCAAAGACCTCGTTGCTTTATGATAAGCAGCCAGAAACCTGAGCCAAAATCCCCTCTGGGTGCATCTGCAAAATATCAGAGAAGTAATTTTTACCAAAGCTGGGACCTTTAAGGGAGCACTTTGCCCACAGTGACTGGAAATAGGTCTGAAGGGCCTTCAATGGTAATCTTTTCAAAGTAGCTGATGAATCGTGTTCAAATACTCTTCAAAGAAACTGCTCCATTGGCTGGACCATAAAGCCGATTAAACAAATCACATGGACCTGATTCTCAGGGGTGAGGAGCACCAACCTAACTGGTCCCCATCCCTGGGCCAGTAGTAACACAGCACTTTTTGAGAATTTGCCACCATGAAAATTAATTTCATGTACCTAATATGAACAACTAACCACTAATAATACTAAGGCATCTCTGCTACTGAACAGTATGAAGTGTAAGTGAAAGAATTTGCCTAAACAGCCCTTTACCAGCCGTTTCTCAATCACTGCTTTTACCTTCTATACCGTGTTTGATACACGTTGGAAAAAATATACCCAAAAGAGGTAGAGTGCACTGACCGCAGGCATAAGCCAGCATGATTACTTCCACCCTTCAACAGTAGCTCTGTTTTTACTAACTCAGACACAAACACAGAAGCTGATTAGTCATAAAATGTCTGAAGTACAAATACTTTCTATCCTGTTTGTCAAGGGAATAATTTAGCATGGAACAAAACTGGAAAGCAGACAACAATTTAGCATAATGATATCTATTTCTTTCAGTTCCTTTTTGAAAATAAAAAAAAAAAGTTTCTATTTTAAAAATAAAACTAAACAAAATTAAATTTTAAGATGAATACCACTGTCACATTTGAGTAGCTTGTGCTTTTTCCTCATTGCAAAGCTACAATTCACCATCACATAGACAAAAAAGTTTACAAACATTAATGTTTCCCACAAGGTTAATACTTCTGCCTAACAAAAGCAAGTAAAAGGGTTTGCACTTCCATACCCGCCACTGAAGGACTTTCCATTTTACTATTCGTGTCAACCCTCAGTTCAGACCGCAATTTGCTATCTAACAATGTTTTTCATCCCTAGGAATATTAATCTTGTGACATTCAGTAAGGGCCTGAACAGACCCATCAAAAATCAGTGCCATTTAATGGAGAAAATTCTGCTTTTCTAAGCCTTTCCAGAGAGAAGGCTAAAGACGCTTCCTTTAAAATCAAGCTTCACAATCGGGTAGTTATTTTTCTCTATTGCATATTTTTTATCCCAAATTCATTGGCTGTCTGGAATATTTTTAATATTAGGGTATTTCCCTTCCCTTTCTTTTACTTATAAAAGTATTTTTTATGTTCAGTTATAATGTAATGATGTGAAAGGATTAAATATAGTCTTTTGCTTTGGTTTTTTCCTTCCATTTTTTCCTCTGGACACCAATGGAGTAATGTTGCATAATATCATATATTTTCTTCTTTATCCTTATTATGAAACTTTCACACAGTACAATACCTGAATTCCTAATATTTAGACTAGTGAACTTTCTATTCCAAGCATATTTTCAGGTTTCCAGATATGAGGCTTCTTCATTGTTCTTATCATGTTCACCATGTCTTTCAAAACTTGTGCACTATAAATATAATTGTTCTATCATGATAAAAAGACCTTCAAAACAAAGATGAAACCCCTTTTTTTACTTCACAGATGAGTCAGTGTTTGCTTAATGATAAACGTTCATACTCCAGAATCTTCCATGGCATTTTATCGCCCACCCTAATCCCTCATCACTAACATTGGTGTGTGGGCAATGTGGTCACACCAAAACATTTTTACTGCAATTAGATTAGCTGAAAGGTAACTTGAATGCAACAAACAGTCCAGCTTTTCTTGTGGGATGTTCCTTCCACTGGCTTGCCTGGAGGTAGAATTAGGACTTCAGGCTGTTGTTGAACCCATTTTGGTTTGTACTGCTGCAAACTCTTCCAATTTGGACAGCGAGCACAAGTTTGTTAAGGGCATGACCCAGATCACGCTGATGTAAGTGAAAGAATTCATATTGACTTCAACGATCTTTGGTCTAATGCCTAAGTAAACTGAAAGGCATAACCACTATTTAGTTAAAAATAGTAATGCTCTTGAGACCTTGTAACGTTTTTAGGAGTGAGAACCATTCAAACCAAAAGATAAATTTTCAGCTCAGTGTTAAGGATCCTGTGCACAGCTGCCATTGATAACTATACCGACCCTTCAATAAACTTCTAATTTGCATGACCTGAATACTTAAGATACTCAGCTGCATGACTTGCACGCAAACCAATGGGAAATCAGATTTGCTGTAGATTTAAACAACAGCAATAAGAGCTTGCACAATTCTGCTTAATTGCTTACAAAGTGCTCTTTTGGCAGTGGTATGCCTTGAAAAGAATGAATGAAGGCCATCTAATTTCTTTATATTGGAAAGTTGTTGCACACAAGCAAAAATAAGTAATTAAAATTAAATTTCACTAGAACTAAGAGGAACATAGAGTTCATTAACCTGTGATACATTAAAAGAAGGTAGAAAATCTTTTTAAAGGATGTTTTTGTAAAGCTCTAGTCTTAAAAAAAAAATACCTAGAACTTTTTCATATTCACTTTCCACTTATTTAAATGCTTTTCTACATACAGAAGAACTCAACTGTCATGCCAGTGACGTCTGCATCTTCTGTGAAACAAAAGCATAAATTCCCCGCTTCCATAACTCTTTTAACATGAAATCTTTGCAAATTAAAGGAAAATCTATTAAAAAATCAAGAGGAAACTCACACAAGTTTTCTGGTGAATCAAACATAGAAATAGATCCACATATATATCCCGAACAATAGTAATTTATTTGTTGGTACTACATGCCAAATTAAAATAAATTAATATTATTAATCCATTTACATTTTATATTTTTTATTATTAGTTCATGTTAGTTACTCAAACTCTATGCCTAAATCCTTTTCAAATGGAAAGGCAAATCTTTAACATTAGGGAGATATGATAAAAATATTGTATGAAATAGTATTTTCGGAAAATAAAATAGGTAACTCTGTCAAAGCTGACAATATTCTGCAGATGTTTTCACTTTGGCTACATCCTTGCCTAGTGGGCCTGTGAGAGATTCATGTCGTGCCTCTGAATGCAGCAGCAGCTCCCAAAGCAGCTTGCCTGACTATGGGTGAGCTCGACTGCAGAAGCTGGCACCAAAAAAAAGGCCCACCAAGGCATGAGCCTGGAATTGGGCCACCCAAATAAAAGCTGGGAGTAGGCAGTCTGGCAGAAAGGTCTTCCTCAGAATAAGTTAAATGCAGCATATATCTTTTAAACCTAAAAAATTAGTAGGAATAGCATGAAAATCTAGATTAAGTAGACACATGGCAAACTCTAGGTCAAATTTCGCTTTTTCTAGCATCTTCTCCTAACAGCTCTGAAACCATTTTATGTAGCAGACATTGGGATGAAATTCACCGTAGTGCAACAAGCCATCTTTCAGTTCAACCCTTATGAAATCTTTACAACACAAACGGTACTTATGTTATGGAGTGTATGGTCTGTGAAACCAATTTGTTGTTACAGTTCAATACGGGACAAGATAGCTTAGCAGGTGCAGGTACCTTTCTCTCCAAAGGTCTGCCCCTGAAAAACAGGCAAGCTAATAATAGAGAGACTTGCAAGTTTCAAACAAGATTAGGCTTACCACTAAAGAAACAATTATTAATTTGAATTGAACATTGCCAAAACCTTCAAAGACCACAAAGAAACCAAAATCACCACCCCAGCATAAGTCCTGCAGTGGCTGGGGAAAAAAAAATATATTATTTTTATATAACAAAACCCCAAAGAAATGGAACAGGTGTGCCCAGAGGGGTGGTAGATGCCCCATCCTGGAAACATTCAAGGTCAGGTTGGACAGGGCTCTGAGGAACATGATCTAGTTGAAAATGTCCCTGCCCATTGCAGGAGGGTTGTACTAAATGACCTTTAAAGGTCCCTTCTAACTCAAAACATTCTACAATTCTGTGTCAGTAATGACAATCCATAAAGAAAACCCAACACTTAGAAAGAAAAAAAACCACCAAACAAACCAAGGGAAAAAAAAATGAACAGAAAAAGCATGGAAATAATTGTTTCATTACTATGAATAGAAGAAAATACATTTATTTCTCTGAGATTAACTCTGTGTCAAGTCTGGAGCCTTGAAAGACTGCCAGCTGTCCGGGCATACATATTTTACCACTGAAGTATGCTTTTGTTTCAGAACAGTTGAGAACCCCAAAATGATGTAATCCCCAGCGGAAGACTGACAAGTTTTGAGATATTCCAAAACACAGATTACACACAAAATAGCAAGTAATCAGTGTAACTATATTGTATATTATCCTGCAATAATCCAACAACACAAACCTAATGCACCAGATAACAGCATTGCTTTGAGCAAACCAGGAGTAGAATGTCACAAAGATTTTTACAAAGAAGAAATCATTCAAGAAGGACAATTATCTACATGAGTGGAGGGAAGAAAGATGGAGGGGAACATATGCCTTTCATAATTAGGGGCCCGATTATACTGTAGCCGAAAGGGATTTTTTACATTTTAAATTTGATTACATTTCAGAATGAAGCACACTAATTGGTATTTCTGCAGTCTGTTTGAAGAGAACTTCACCTACTTAGAGAGGGGGGAAAAAATAACAGAAACCAGTGACCTTCATACCATCTATGCGTAATACCTAGTACTTTTGCCTGAAGTATTCATGGTCCCTTTTCGATTGCTGAAGCTATCTCTGGGAATAAGTGCTCTATGACTCATCCCATTTTATCTCCTTGAAACCAGAAGACAGATACTAGTGAATATACTAGAATCAGATAGATATTCAATCCAACAATCACAGCTGCTACAAGGAAAAACAAACCAAACCACTCTGTCTACCACTACGAGACTGGAAGAAATTATTTGCACAGGCAACACACAAGACAGCACCTCAGACCCAGGGCCATCGAGGGAGTTAGTTATGGAAGGGATATAGGCATTGTAAAGTTAAGAAACTCCCACTTACTGCAAAATAAAAGGCATGATGCACTCCCAGTTCCTATCTGCCAGAAATACTGCGCTGTTAGAGAAGCAGATGGTAAATGGGCATGGAAAATGGAAGCAAAAATAACAAAGATAGTAATTTCTTGTCTCATAAAACCAGCCGTAAATGAGCATATATTATCACTTATACATATTTTTGTCTCTCAAAATATATGCCAGGTAAACATGTTATTTTCTGCACAGAGAAACGGTGTCCAAGACAACAGCTAAGAAGGAACGACCATGAATGTAACTTAGGGGCCATGAACTCAAAGTAAAATATCCAGACATTTAGACAAGGATAGCACCGGTGAAAGGAGATGGACTTTCAATATAAGTCTGAAGAAAGAAGGGGGTTGCAGAATATGAAGCAAATAGAAAGGCACACATGAATAATTATGAACAGAAATAAAGCAATATCCAACCTTTGCAACCTGACCTTTACTGACGAAAGTCCCCAGGAGCAGCTTGGGCACCGTCTGTCACCATCCTGCTGCGGCTCCTTGCAGACTATCACAAGCAAGGCAGGTATGCCTGCTCCGTAGGTACATAACCAACTTGGTAAAGGATGGTTCCCACACCTCACCCTTGGGAATGGGGGGACAGGTACTTTGTAAGGCTGGTTCAAGGCACCCAACTAAACAAGATGATTCATGCCCTTGAAAAACTTCTTTCTGTTGGCCATAAAAAGACCAACAGACAGACTGACAGGCCAAGTTCTTATTTTACACCTGGATTAAAGTACAGCGGTGGGAACAAACCCAGCATACTCCACTTCCATCCCTGATTGGTAAAAGTGTTTTAGGGGAGCAATGTAAAAACAGAGGGGGTTTAGGGAACTATCCAAAAGTAAGTGTAATACCTTTGTTGAATTTTATTTTTTCCTCCTAAGAAATTAATCTGGTAACCAGTTCTGGCTACAGTAGCTTGTTCTGAGGAACACAGGAGATCTATGAGTGGGAAAACAACACGACATTTTCACCTGGGGTACAACAACTGGTCACTTAAGTCTTCCCACCATAAATGCTTGACCTGAAATTAGGAATAACAAAGGGTAGGAAGATACCTCACATACATGAATGCGTCTGAGACGTGAGACAGCCTACAGATGGGAGCCTAAGAAGACTAAAGGCAGCCTTCAGAAGGAAGTGGACAAAAAATGGAAGAACAGCAAGGAGCTAAGGGTGGACTGGATCCATGTGGGTGATGGGAGAGGCAGAGGGAAGAACTGGGGACAGATGTAAAAACAGATGGACAGGGAGGAATACAAGATGGATGGTGAGGGAAAGAAAGAGCTGTGGCATGAACACACAGAAGAAGCTAAAGGAATATCGGCAGAAAATCTCAAATTGGATCAATTATTCATAAATCTAAGTACTCTGTTGCTGTCGAATACCTGCAAAGCCTAGGTGGTTTTACCCACTTGCAAACATTTGGTCCACTTGGGAGACAACCTGCTACTGCACTGATCACTTCACTAGTGCAAGCAGCGGACAGCTATGATGTGCGGCCAAATTATTTGAACTTGCCAGTAAAGTAAGTACCATTCTCTACAGTCAAAATGTTGTTTCAGCTTTTAAATGTTTTGTTCGCTTACCTCAGAAATTATGTTGAAAGCATTAAAGGAGCAACAGTGAGTTTGTGAAGTCAAGCACTCAAAAGCTAAGTAAAAATGCCAGAATTACAGTTCCTTAGCATGAACAACATTAAGGTATGGATCCCATCGATTAGCCCCTACTATTTCTTCTGCCATTTCTTCCTTGGTGCACAGGATTTGCAGGAATGTGAGCAGAGTATGCAGAAGATGGCAGAAAGGGACAGAAGAGGAAAAGGTGATGAAGAAACTGAAGAATTAGATTCTCTTCCCCTGACTTTCAATTCTCATCTACTGACAGGCAAGGCCACTGGAGGCAAGGTTCTTTGAAAATTTTTATTTTATGAGGTTTTTCTCTTTTGCAGCCTCCATCCCAATAAACCTTTTTTAAGCTAAGACAAGGGTGCCTCTGCCATGTCTATATATTCTCCAATTGCTAAACATTTTTCAAGAAGAAAGGCAGAATTTCCACTGGGATTGTGGCATACCTCTGGGGAGCCTCCTGGGTACAGACACACTGATATTCATTAACAGCCTGGGTAAGAAGTTGTCATCTAGGTAGCGCTGCTTGGTGAACAGGCAGCAGCACTTCTCCGTGGCTATAAGCATTCCCCAAAGACTGTTTTGTAACTCAAATTCTACCTATCTCTCCCTCTGTTATTTTTTTTTTTAACTCTTGAGGGTTTCATCAATACACATGGTATTGTAAAACAAATACATACACACAGTACCAGAAACAAAAGCAGAAACAAAAACAGAAGGAGATTTGAACAAACCAGCTTTGAATAAAACATTCACACATTATATCCACACATTCCCCACATTAACACAAATCCATGCAAGTCAAATACATATTTGTATTGGTTTTCATTAAATAAATGTGTCTAATTGGCTATGACTGGCTGTTGCCATCTCTCATCAGGCAACTATTTCAACAATAATGTTTATTTTAATGAAAAAGTGGGAAATTAAAAGAGAATTAGACATCTGGTTCTAAACTAGCCTCAGCAATGCAGAAGGGTTTTAAAAATTGTGTAGGGCACAAACATCACTCTGGTATTTACACAAAACTCTCAACTAACAGATCTCCCTCAATCCAGTTTTACAAACACTACTTTCCTTGCCTGACAAAAGAATATCCAAGAAAGGAAGGGAGAAACAAAAAATCCTTAGGCAATGATCTGTGAACTTTCCTGTCTTGACAGACTACAGTCCCAGTGTCTGCAAAAGAGAGCAGGAGGGTCAGAGCAAAATGTAACTTGACCTGAACTTTAACCACCAGAGATGACATTTATTCAACTATAAAATTTAAAACTAAACAAGAACAAATAGGGAGAAAGGGGCTATGAGAGCACCTTCTCCATGTTGACTTAAAATTCAAGACCGTGAGAGATCTGCCTCTTGGGTTTACAATAAGGGTTTGAGCACACATGAAGAGATTTGTGAGAAAGTACTCATTTAAATAAGGTAGAGCTTTTGAACTTCTGTAGTATGCGATGATATTTAGACTTTACTGGAAAGACCATGGTAGTAGCACTAACAACAGTTCTAAGAATGTATTAAAACTGTTATATTTAAACAAAAGTTGTATTAGAAAGGTTGACAGATCAATGTCTATCCCCTTACATTTGAATTGATCCACAGAAAACATTACAACAGATCCATCCTTTAGACTTGATCTCAGGACTGCTGCAAGCAGGAGGAGCACTGTATGTTTTCACACCAATTTATACAGAATCTGACCCTTAAAATATATGTGAAAGCAAATTATCTTGACTAAAATGAACAACTGAACAGAAGACCTCCAAAGCCAAAATCCACGAGTCTCCAAAGTTTGAGATGAAGAGGAGAAAATTAGAGTATTCCAAATAGTGAATTGCATGGGCAAGTGATATATGTTTAAGCCATAAATCCCTGAGCTATTTATTAAATTCTATAAATTCTTTTCAATGTGATTTTTATATTCCTCGTTCTGCTGTTGAGATGTTAAGATGATCAACACAGCAAAGGTTTTGCAAGATAAAGATGGGTTTTGATCAATTATTCAAGAGATTTCTTTGGTTTAACATTGCGATAATGCGGAGCATTATGACTCCATTTTCCATCTGGGCTTGACTGCTTCTTGAAATACTGGATTTCAACATATTGCATCATCATCAAAATACAGGGATATGGCTAGCCTGACATAGGTTGATTGCCCAAAATTCAAAGGATGGAATCTACTCCTGATAACATTTCATGGTACGCACAAGACAACTACCACCACCACTGAGCTGAAGAAAACAACTAGAAATATCTAAAGCTTCTAAGTTATTCCTCCTTGCCTTGGCAGAGGCAATGCTGTCTGTCCTTGTGCCATCAGATCCATCGCACAGCGTGGTATTTAAAACAGATATCAAGTTGACAAGAATTACAATACAATACTTAGAAACACTTACAGGAAGGCATTCAAACGTAACCAAGCAAAATTTTGCAATCTACTGCAAACACCTTAACATTTGTGTCCGTATGCAAAAGAAAAGCAAAACTCCAAAAATCTCATTAGTTTTCTGTCATATGGATGGTGGCTACTAAGAAGTATTTTTTTTCTTTCTTTTTCTTTGAACTTGTTTTTTTCTTTAATTTTACAGTTATTTAATACTTTACCATATTGGGTTTGCCAGGCCGGGTGTGCTCTGCAAAACAGCAAGAATTTACTCATTATTTTAGAATATGCCAAAACTTGAAGGTTTTGCAAGGAAGTGACTCATATGGAAAGAAGAAAAAAAGGATTTAACCATGCCACACACAAATAAGAGTACCTTTCAAAAAGCTGCCTAATTCTAAAGCAGCTTCCATTTTCATTTTATGCTTAAAGAGATACTTGACGTTAGAAGCATCTTCTAAATGCTATTGAATTTGTACGTTGAAAAAGAATACAAATCATTAATGAAAATTGCCATATCAGCTTCCTGTTGCAGTTGGCTGTCCTGCTAAGTTGGCAGTGAGACAGCAGCCTGCAGAGCTGCAGGCATATGTCTCATGTTAAAAAATTAAAAAAAAGGAAAAAAAAAAAAAAAAAGACTTCATGTTATAAACAGTTCAATGAAAATTACTATCCAGTTTGGAGCCAACTGAGACCAGGTGCTGAAGACAAAATAAACACACAACATATGAAAGTTTTTTAAAAAGTTAAAAAATCCCCAACACCACTGGGCTTCCACTGGGATTGTCTTTTACCGTACAGTTTAATGTACATCAAGAAACTCAATATCCCTGCATGTGCACAAAGCAGCCTGATCTTCTCACCTTTAGGACCATAGCTTTTTAACACTGATTTTTAAGTTATGCCACATATTTTAAGACCCACAAAAATATGCAAATTTAGATACAAATTAATCCAGAACACTACTGCAATTTCTCTCCCAAACAATTCACTAGAAAATCCTCCATGCTCCCCAGCTGAGAATTAGCACAGGAATCCAGCCAGGCAGCAAAAAGACTGAAGTCAGCGACTGCTGATTTGGCTTGCTTGTTTCCCACTTGCCATCCACAGATTTTGAAAAGAAATGGGAAAAAGCCTTTAGAAAGGTCACAGCAAAAAGGTACTGAGGTCTTGGAGCGATCAAGAGTCCTAAGGAGAGCTGACAAAGATTAGGACATGTACTCTGTGCTTGCAGAGTCAGTGGCTAAAGCAGAGCAGCTCATTGCTTTGCTGCATACCAAATTTCTCCCTGTTGTTGCAGAAAGATCACAACAATTCCCGCGAATCTTTCTGTAAACCAGATGAGAATTGTGATCTTTTTTCCCAAATAGCTCTGCTACCATGAAGCAAAGTTGCAGCAGTGGCAGCATCTCAGGGTTAATTAAGCTGCAGGAGCTCCGTACGCAGTCCCTCTTGCACAGCCAGACAGCAGCTTTGCTCATGTCTCCCTAGTGCTCCTGACAGGGTGAACGTCAGATCCACCATCCTCTGGGACTGCTGGATCACAAATACTTTCCACTGGATTGTGTCCAAAATGCATCAAGAAAATGATGCAGATACCAGGTGGTCATCTTACACACACCCTCTGCCAGTCAGAGAGAGGGATATTTTAGGTGTCTATAAAATCAGCTGGGGCAACAGGAAAAAAAGGCTCCTGAACATCCAAATCTCATTTCAGAACTGTGGAGAAAATGGTCTGGGTTTCCTCTGGCTGCAGTAATAATGTCTGCTGTGGCAGGATGAAGCTATTTAGCTCTGTCAACAGAGACTACATTTTGTTGTCCAATGCAAAAGGGAAAACTCATTCCAACTGTGCCTTATCTGCAGTCCAGCCTGGGAGGGGTCTCTGGGGCAAGGACCATCTCCTCATCACTGGGGAAGACACAGGGAGCATGGGAGAAAGAAACATTGCCATAATCTGAGAAGACTTTCTTTTTATCATTTGATTGGAGGATCTTCATCTTATAAGAAAGTTTTTCTTCCTTGTAATGCATCTGTGACGATGGCAGCAGCCCTGAAGTTTGCACAGCCATGCCACGCCAACATTTACAGCTCCTCTGTGTATCGCAGCAGAGTTAGCTCCACGCACAGCATACCCAGCGGCATTTCTGGTGTCTGCGTTCATTACAGAGCAGCAGTTATGACTTGCAGGCTACAGGACAGAGCAGATTCCCCACACAACACAGCCTATAATCACGCACATACAGCAGCCTAACCTTGTGGAAAGATGTCTTCCCAATTCAAACTGGAGCGCAGAGCTGTCCCACAAATGTTAGGCAAGAAAACAACCCTCTAGCATCAGGGACTAGAAGCAGCTAATCAGTATTTCAGAGAGAAGCCTGTCTGGACATTCAAAATGTTTAGCTATTTGATGTGTTGAGGTACTCCCCACCCTCTGTAACATGCTCTGTGAATGTTAAAAACGTTAGGTTACTGCGCTGGTTTTGACTGGGGTAGATAACTTTCCCTCATAGTACCTGGTAAGGGGCTACATTTTGGATTTGTGCCATTAACAGTGCCAATAACACAGGGATGTTTTCGCTATGCAGAGCGGTGCTGACACAGAGCCGAGGGCTCTCTGCCTCTCACGCTCTGGGGGGGACACAAGGAGCTGGGAGGGGGCACAGCCAGGACAGCTGACCCCAGCTGACCAAAAGGATATTCCAAACCATATGGCATCATGCTCAGCATGTAAAGCTGGGGAAGAAGTTGGGGGGGGAACATTTGGGGTGATGGCGTTTGTCTTTCCAAGTAACCATTAGCGTGATGGAGCTTTGCCTTCCTGGAGACACCTGCCTGCTGATGGGAGGTGACGAATAGATTCCTTGTTTTGCTTTGCTTGCATGCATGGCTTTAGCCTTACCTATTAAACTGTCTTTATTTCAACCCACGAGTTTTCTCACTTCTACCCTTCCAATTCTCTCCCCCACCCCACTGCAGAGTGAGTGAGCGAGTGGCTGCGTGGGACTTAGTTGCCAGCTGGAGTTCAACCACGACACTTAGAAGCCTTCACTTTGGTGGGGAGCTGATCCCTATTTACTAAGCCTACTGGCAGTCAGACTCCCAAGCACACCTAGGATCAAGGAGCAACTCTTAAACCCGAGCCCTGTACCCAGCCATGCAGGACCTGCCCAGCAGGACCCAGTCCTGCTAAGACATGGCTCACCTTTCCCGTGCAAACGATGTAAATGCAGAGCTCCTGAAGCACTAACGGGCAAAATGGAAGCTCTTGAGAAGGCCTGAAGACAGCACAGCTTGTTAAGACTTCTTTAAATACTCAAAATAAAGAACTTTGAATTTATTTAATTATATAATCCTTGAAAACTCAGAAGGTACAATATTTAATTTTGTTTTTTCTATTATTTCGCTAAATGATAGCAAAAAAACCAATTTGGTTGCAGCTTTTAATTTTATTTTGGATATATATAGCCAGTTATAGTTCTCAGCATAGAAACACCAGATTAACCCATCTCTAATCTGCCTACATGTTGTCATTAATAATCTGTTTCAATTTTAACATGTGAAAAAAGTCTCTTTGTAGTAAGGATTAAACTCTCAATAAAGAGCAAAATAAAATTTAGAAAATGCAAATGTTTCCTTCAAATCCTGACTTTTTTTCCCATCAACTCTGTTGTGAAACTCACTGATTACTTGGAAATTAGCTATTATACAAGGAAGGGATAGGACTAGCCTTTCACTGAATTAGAGGCAACTTTATAAACTCTGTAGACAATACTTTTGATAAAAGCATGGAAAATCTAAAATCCTTGGAATTTACTATTGGATATTACCGTTTTAAAAAACGGTAGTTTCACAATGTTTTCCTGAACTGCATGAATGGGGTGGGGGGAAAGAAATTGTTAACAGACACCTGAGCTACACATCCGCGGTGAAGCCGGGGAAGCCCTTTCCTACACAAGGCAGGTGGTACATGCAATCCAGTCTAAGGGGGCTACATTATAACCTCAGCCAAGGACCTAATTTCATACCTGCCTACGGCTCTGGAAATCGTCCCAAACCAGCAGTGAAGCCAAGACCACAGCCAAATAAAAGTGAGAGTGTGCCTGTCCTCTGAGGGAACTGGCTGTCCCTGTCTAGGAATGTAAATGCTTACTGCAAAACTGGGATTGATTTTAGTATTCATGATACTTAGGTCATGCTAGCAGTAAGGTAATGATATCGTCATTAGCGTGTAATTTCATTAACATCTCCCCCAAGAACTGTGTACTGAGGACAATCGGAAGCAGCAGCAGCCAAGACACCGTATGTCAAACCCAATACAGCAATGCCTACACTTCAACACACAGAATGTAGAAAAAGCAAGGAGGTCCAGAAATCCATTCCATGATTAAAACTTCCATTTTTTGGAAGCTGATAAACAGCAGTTCCTACCTCACCTATGCTTGAGATGGTGCAACTCATACCTACAGCCCTACCAGGTTACCAGGTGGGCAGCGTAGCTGGCTGCTGGGGCTGGCCTGCTGGCCTCCTGAGCACACCACGAACAGCGGATCTGCTCTACAAAGCTCCCACAGAGACTTACAGATGAAAAAGAAAGAATGGTGCAGCTGAAAAAATAGGGGTTTAATTGCTTTGCGGCTCTATTAGCATTACTTTTGCATACGTTTGCAGTTGTACACAGCTCTACACAGACATTTACAAAACTAGATGAACTAGATAAGATGACAAAATAAATGCAGTATTTTGCAGCTTTTTTTTTCCAACTGCTGCCAAAAAGACCCCCACATACAAATGCCCCTAAACCCAGCATTCCATTGAAAAGCATCATTTTCCATTATGTTTTGGTCTATTCTGTTTCCCCTCCAATTTGTAACATTCTGCTGGAAACAGTGATGAAGAACATATGTTTGCAGTAAATTACACCCAGGAGAAATCTCAGAACTGTTACATTCAGTTTTATTACCCAAGACACTAAGATAGTCTACCACAACACGTATTATTTAACAGTTCCATCAAACACAACACCACTAATATACTTCTATACCATTATGCATGCAAAAAATTGTATCCTATTTCTTAAATCTCATTGGATGATTAACGTGTTGCATTTTCATTTTAATTAACAGTTCCAGGATATTTTTAGTGCTTTAATGAAACAAGGTGTTATATAAATACAGAATGTTATTGTACAAATATTTTGGAAAACATATGTTCAGGCAACAATAAGATTGAGAAGCCTAACATTCAAGAGCCAGGAAATTGTGAGTGCTTACGCTTCTTTCACAATATAAGCTTACGCAAGTGCTGCATCTTAACATGTTCTGCAGAGGGCTGTAATTATCTAGGCTACATCAGGGAAACCTCGTGTGGCCAACTGGATGGATAGACTAACATCTCCAATTATCACTTTCTTTTCCACTACTGCAAATGCTGATCCTTTTTCACTAGGTAACACCAAAACCCAAACAAAGCATAAATATCCCCTTGTGCACTGATGAGCTGAATCTTTTGGGGGAGGTTTGCACTAGTACAGTGAAACAGCCACATCACCGGAGATTTCCTATAGGCACAGGCTCAGGCATAAGTAAGTTTACATTTAACAAGTATAATAGGAATAAAAGATACCTTATACAAACCCAGCTATTACTTCAACTGATGACCTCAAACGCCAAGTTCTAAAATTTTACAAGGGTTTTGCCTTTTGTCACTCCATGGGAACACACACAAAAAAACAACAAAAAATGTGTATCTGTCAAGACTGCACACTTTGCATGCTTTGCAGAGATGAGAAAAGCAAAAGGCTTTGGTAGCAGTTCAGAGCCACAGCTGAGATACAGCTTTTAATTTCAACTTAAATCAACCAAACAACCTTAGTACAGTGCTGGGTCCAAACATCAGGCACCAAGTGTACCAGGAGGCGGAGCACAATGTCCTCTCTGTTCAAAGAATAGGACCTGAAAATCTAATCTAATGCTTTTCTTCTTCAAGTTCCAAAATGAGTAACGCAAAGCTGGGCACACCAGTCCACCTCATCAGCTGCAAACTGAGACCCAGAGAAACTTAATTGCTGAATATCGTATAGAGTCTCATTTACTTTATTGGTACTTATTTGTCATGTGTAAGAATAACCGAAGCTGTATTGTTCTAGTTCTCTGTGGTGTTCAGTCCATACACTGAATCATAGAATCATTTAAAGATCATGAGGTCCAACTGTTTACCCAGGACTGCCAAGTCCATCACTAAACCATGTCCCTACACACCACATCTACGTGTTTTTTAAACACTTCCAGGGATGGTGATTCCACCACCTCCCTGGGCAGCCTGTTCCAATGCTTCAACATCCTTCCTGTGAAAATTTTTTTCCTAATATCCAATCTAAACCTCCTCTGGCACAATCTGAGGTCATTTCCCCTTATCCTGTCATTATCTGGGAGAAGAGACCTACCCCCACCTGCCTACAGCCTCCTTTCAGGTAGTTGCAGAGAGCAATACGATCCCCCCTGAGTCTCCTCCTCTCCAGACCGAACAACCCCAGTTCTCCGAGCCTCTCTTCGTAAGACTTGTGCTCATAGGAAATACACTACATAATCATGAAATTGAAGACTGTGCCACATAGAAGTCAAATGATTCCATGGGAAACTTAGTTACTGGCATTTCTCAACTTTTAAGTGCTTGGCTTCACAGCCTATGTATTATTACTTCTGTATGCCTTTTTAAAGGCAACGGTGAATTTTGCTGTCTGCTACTATAACCAAAGCTGTCTGACCATGCATCGCCAGGGTTTGAAACTTCAACCTGCAGCTCTGCAGGTTAAGCTACTTATTAAGAGCAGATTTACTGCAGAATGGATATTGAATATTCAGGAACTCTAGTCCCACATGGGAACCTGTAGGTGAGGAGTGAGACAGCAGGCAGTGTCTTGAACCCAGTAACTGGTTTAGTTTTCTTACTGACACAGCCAATTTGACATCCCCCCTATCACTTACCCTGATGGAAAGCTGAAAATGAAAGACCAAGAACATTTTGCTTTGTTCTGGTCATGAATGAGAGATTTCAAGAATTACTGAGATTTATTTTACCCTAATTAACTTTTGTGGCCATTTAAGAGCAAAAAAAAGTTTTCTCTTGTTTCTGACTTATCGTAAAATGAGGGCAGAACGCTGTAGGTCTGAACTATGATCTGTCCAGGCCCATGGCTGTTGCTGTGTTGCAGAGCTGAGCTGACCTTGTGAAAATAGCCCGACCTGTACCTGCTATATATGTCTGTATAGCTCGTACCATGTTCTGCTGGAAGCACATGTCTCAGCATTATACCCACTATTGTACCAAAAGGGGAAACTGGCACTGGCATCTATTCCACAGCTGTCAGCCCTGCTACAAAGAACATCCTCCTGCTGTCCCTTTGAAGGAAAGCTTGTGGGTGCTCCTATGGTTCTGACTTGCTTTGCCTCTCGAGCAGCAAGCAAGGTACCCAAGGTTCAGAGGGAAGTGGGATGTAGAACACAGGCCTAGCAAAACACAGGTCAAGGAAGAGTAGGTCTAAGGCTGCTTATGTTTTCCCAGTGTTCCCAATTCAAGTGCACTGCAAATACAGAAAACTACAAATTCAACAGATTCCACTAATGCTGAGAAAGCAATCTGGTGGATGAATAAACGCCTGAAAACTACCTAAGGGGCATTCCTAGAAATTCCACTTTATACTTTCCTCCCAAGACAATCCTTATTTCTGGTCATGACAACAAGTTTTAATACTTTTTTCCCCCCTCTTTTATGAGTAAGTCAAAAGAACTGTCATTCTAAATAAGATGTAAAAACGAAGAATGCCGATAAACCAGGTATGCAATCAAGGGGAGATGCTATCACACACTTGTGCAGAAAGCACAAACATGGTTGTGCTAAACACAGATACAGAAATAGAAGGATGCAAGGACTCTGGCTTTGTGTTATACAAGTAACTTCATCACGTAATAATGATGTGCTTGGTGTAAAACTGCTTGTACTGGGTCTGGCTGGGATGCAGTTAACTTTCTTTACAGCAGCTTGTATCGTGCTGTGTTTTGGATTTGTGGCTAAACCCACGTAGATAACACATGAATGCTTTGGCTGTTGCTGAACAGTGCTTGCACAGTGTCAAGGCCTTCTCTTTTTCATAGCCAGATACCGCACATAACAGAGTGAATACTTATGCCTAAGGAGATGAATGCTGTACTTCATACACACACCATGATTCTAATAGTCCATCTACTATGTAAAAAGACGAAAGTAATTTAATTTCATAAACTAAAGAATCTTTGTACTGAAATACTCATTCACCTGTTCATCTGCCCAGAAGTTGAGAGCCAACACCCAGATATTCACTTTTACTCAGGAAACATGCACACTGGAAATAAAGCATAAAAGTATTTCATAAAAACTATGGAATTATTGACAGGTTATGGAACATAAGACAAGCACAATGTCTATTTTGATCTCCATCCGTGCTTGCAACTACATAAACTGAGAGCACAGAGCAACAAGAGAAGCATCTATGTACACAGGAATGCAGCTTCTCTTTGGTAGTCAGCTGAAGTTTTAGAGACTTCAAATCTTACCATACTTACATTAGGCACAACTAAGAGAAACTGATAAAACTGTGATTCAAAACACTGTCAATCATAGGAGAAAAGGCAAAATATGAAAATGGCGGTTTAGAAATGGCTGCCTCGCATCCAGTAGAAGACATCACTGAGGTTGCGAGGGAAGCACCATACAGTGGACAAGATGTGCAATATATATTGAAAAATAGAAGAGCAAAGGCCTGCAAGCCTGGAACACCATGGGCACCATGGCCAGGAGTATTAAAATAACAGCACAGTGCAAATATGACTGAACATGCCCATCCCTAAACAGTAGCAGTCTTTTAACCACTACAGTATTTTACACTCAAAACAACAGCAGACTGGTCAGATCACACCTGTATTTTGAAGTAGAAGAGTCCAGAGGTAATAGTTCCAGAATAACCAACAGCAGCATTATTTGACTTCCCTTGAGACTCCCCACTTAGGCCCATTTTTGGCAAAGGCTTTCAACTGTAAGGTCCTCACAACATCTTGATTTATGTTCATATGCTCTCTACCTCAAAGATGACCTGGGTAACAACCTGCTCACTACTAGTAAATACTGAGAAAACTGACAGCAGGAAGTGAGATCCCTTCTGCCATTCAGGTATGTCACCCTTGAGCCACAGTTCATTCATTGTAACAAATGTTTTTAACAATTAATTTTTTCTAAAATGTGACAGCAGCACCAAGAGGTTGGGGTTTTCCTACTCCATGAGTGCTCATCTATAAAAAAGGCTTAGCATGCTATTTTTAAAGGCTAATGTTCATGTTTCAGCAAAAAGCTCAATGTTGGTTTTAGACACATTTCTCCTTTTATGCCAGACAGGCCAGCTTCTCGTATTCACAAAGCAACTGTGGTTCACTGAACATGTTTCCAGAATTAATTTTGACTTTGCAGGGTCAACTTTACACTGATCAATGAAAGAAATTGTGGAAAAGATTACCTTATGAAAACACACAAACTTAGCCAACCTTTAACAAGAAGAACAACTTGTAGAGCTTTCATTAGACTCAGCATTCTTCAAGGACAGCCTGTCAGCATTTGGCATATATGAACAAGGGAGATGGAACAAATCTACAGGAAATCCTTGTGCTTACTCACGTATCCTCAACACCGCAGACAAGTCAAGCCACTTTTATATGTTTCTCCCAGTTGCCGCATTCCCAGCCACCCAATTTCTCACCACACAAACAGAATCTTACCCATTATTTTCTGCAATAAAAGGGATGGCTCTGGCTCATCACAAATAGCCTTGACCAGCACCTTTTTCACCTCTTCTTCAGCTGCGTCCAGCTCTTTTCCACTTTTGATTTCTCCAACCACAGAATACATGTATAGCAGCAAGACAAGGAAGTCCTCGCAGGTATAATCATCTTTTGTCCTCTCACTGTAGGACTTGATCATTGGCAGTAACTGCTTCAAAACACTGGGCATTTCTGACTCACCAATAGTCTGAAAAACAGAAGGAAGATCGCATTAGATTGCTTCTGTAGTGTTTACCAGTTAGCATCAGACATATTCCTGCTGGCATCCGTGTTTACCAGTTAGCATCAGACATATTCCTGCTGGTATCCGCAAGTTATTATTTCTCATAACATTATTTCTCCTATTTCTCACAGTGTTCACTTAATGAAACATTGCTCAATATTTGCATTCTCATTTGTCGGCACGTGGTCCTGTGACTTATTTGCTGTTCAGACAGCAAATTTATTAATTGTCTACAAGTTTTTTCCCAGGGATTCATGATAGCAGCATCTTAGCACTTGAAAAGCCTGATGATTAGATCTTCTCCGTGTACTAGTATGATGAGAGGATGGGAGCATCAGTCCCTGCGGTATGGGTGGAAACGGTACAAAGCACAAGGTCAAATGCTTCCTTTAAATTCTGGGCCTCCACCTTAGGCCTGGTTTTGTACTTGAGCAGGGAGTTCAAAGACCAGCTCCCATTGACTTTAGTTGCTATTGCAAGCTCTCAGCACAGCTGCAAACCCGAGCCTATGCTTTCAGGTCAGAAACCCAGAAAATTAGACGCAGAGGGAACCACGTGCTTCACAAGTGGTTTAAGTGACCAGCGTGGCTTCCTAGAAGACCTCTATGACAGCAGCAAGGACAGGGCAGCCACCACCAGCCTGGCATGTGCCCTGACCCTCCTCTGCCTCCTTCACAGCACACTCACCAGCTTCTCAAGCTGTGTACGCGGGGTCTCTGCTAGGCAGGTCAGCCTCATTCCCACAGCACGTCCATGCTGGATGTGGAATTGGGAAGGACATGACCAAGAGGCTGAAAGATGATCATAATGTGTGCATGCGGAGAGGAAGGCTTGCAGAGAAAAGGAAGGGGAAAACAGAGAGTATGCTGGGTTGTCCTAGGTCCTCAGCAGTTGAAATTGCACTTGCTTTTTCTCATCTCTGTGGGAGAGGTGTCTACACAGCTTTACTGTGGTTGTAAGAAGGAGACTTCAGACATGAAAACCCTGAAGTACCACACTGACAATCCACATCATGTAACATCAGGGTTGGGGTTTAGATCTGCCATGTGGATCTGTGCCACTTAGGACAGCAGAGTGACTAATCATGCCAGCAAACTGCCACCCTCGCTGTGCACACCCAACGGCATATGAAATCTCCACACACTAATTTTCTGCAGTGGGTTAGTTTGCAGCTCAGCAGTGGGATCAGGTGAGAAGCAGGGCCAGTGCAAGGCAAGCAGGAGGAGCACGCTCTCCTGCACAGGGAGGGAGGTCTAGGAGAAGAACAGCCTTCCTTTCTTGGTGGAAGTGGTTGCTTGGGTCCATCCAAGAGGTGTCCTGCAACACCAGTACACTGCCCCTTGCCCTGACATCACGAAACAGCTCCCTATGAAAACCTGTGCATTGATTCATAGTGTACAGCCACACATTGAATCTCTTATAATCCAAAATGCCAAGTCTGCAAACATTTATTCTTGGCTGTTACTACAGTAACTTCAAGCAGACTAGTTATGGTAAATGGGCACCACAGTCAATAATATACCCTTTAAATAGATTCACAATAAGTAAATAAAATAAAAAACAAGCAAACAAGAAAAAGACATGAGTTTATACAACAAAAAAAACATACAATTATGTTTATCACTGCTTTTAACTGCATTAATTTAGTTCTGAGATCTTCTGCCAACTGAGTAGCTTTTTTCCAAAACCTGAGCAGGGATTTCAGAGTCTAACTTCGGGAACACAGAAACTGAAAGTTTTACCTCCTGCAGTACTCCATACAACACTTCAGTAAATCCTGGTTGTATTTTGGTTCAGCTGTTCTTTGACAATCTCAGAAACACTAACAAGCATCTCATTAACTGTAATTTTACCTACACCGATCCATTATAGATTTCAATCATAAAGAAAGCACATATTACTCAAGCTCTGAAGAAACTTTTTTCCACTCTATGCTATAGGAAGCAACACTTTTGTGGACTTTGGGCCTCACCCTGCTCCTGACGTACAAGTTTTGCCAGGGACCCATCTTTCAAGGGACTTTAATGTGGTCAGATGTTATGTTTCTACTCAAATACATACCTTAGAGAAGAATTTTCTGACTACCCACATGCTAAACCTAAAAGTAAGTGCAACTGTGGACTTGAAGCACTAAATTATAAAGCTACAGTGGTCAAAAGCATGTGGGATCCAAAAAGGAACATTTAGAAATCTGGGAGGAGTTGGCATCCCGTGTGTGTTTGGGCAGGGACCGTTAAATCCCACGTACAGCAAGTCCAGGCACTGCTCTGCCTGGGAAGCAAATCTGTGGTGTTTGGCACCGGTCTGGCATATGCTGGCAGCTGGGCCACCCTCAAGGCAAGGCTGTTGGTTCCCAAATTTCAAGTCACCCCTGCCTCAGTTCAGTATTACCTGCTCTCTTCTTGGAAACTGACACAAACAAATTCTCATCTGAATGCCAGTACAATAAATATCAGATCATCCAGACCTCAAAATGGAAAAAGAGAAAACTTCAAGGAATTCAGAGGTATGCAGCTACTGGGAGGAAGCCACCCACAACAAACAAAAGCCTAATCCTAAAAATCTAAGAACTGAAGATTAACCTGCATGTGGAGTTATTCTGGAACAGATCACAGACTTCAATCTATATTAATCTGAACTCACCTTTAAGGAGAGGCAAGCCATATGCCACGTATTATTGAACATGATCTACCATCTATTGGCACATCATTTACTCCCCCCCTCCCAACACACAAACTCTCTACTGCAACCCCATCTCTAAATATCTCATAGCATGCTCCTACAACAAAAAAGATGAGTTCTTGAAAAAGCTCTATTTTGCAAGCACAAATTATCCAAATGTATTGAGGGTGCACATGGTCATACAAAACACTAGGATCAACAGCTCCAGGTTGAGTATAGTAGCTCCTGAAAGTACGTGTGTACAGCATTTCTGGCAAATTTTCAAATATACATGATAAAAAAAAAGGGGGTCTAAACTTTCAGGATGATTTACTGTAGGGCAGGCTAAAGCTTAACAACTTAAAGTAAAAATTGCCACCTCTTATCTTCAAAGTAAAAATGAAAGAAAGAAAAAGAGCTATAATAAACCGTTAACTTCAGAATGCACGTAGGGTCTTTCTGGGCTATGAACTTCTCTGGAATGTTTTCCCCTTATCTCTTGGGAAATGGCACTGCAGAGGACTTCAAATGGAACTGCCAAGTTTCAGAGGCTATTTTGTCCAAACAGGCCAGTTGGACTGGAGTGTGCATGAAAAAAAAAAGGGACCCACAGCCTCAGTGCAGAGCACGGCTCTGCAGGGAGCTGGGAAATTTGCCTCAAACAAAATCCACTGGCAGACTGTCATTATCAGGCCACCTCCGATGATTTAGGGGCTCCCTGCACTGCCTAACAATCAATCAATTACCCTGATTGAACAATCCTAAAACACAAGTTTTAAAAATGGAACTACCCATGACCCAAATTTCCTGCTGGTTATGTTGGCCTCAGGTTAGCCCCATTTGTCTATTGTCAAGGGAGCCAATAAAAATAATAAAACCAGGTCAATTCAGAGCTTTCCAAAGGCTGTATAAAAACATTAACACTGCTTAATGCAGAGCCAGCTAAGGCCCAAGCTCTAACACCTTCTGCTCGGTTGCATTGTTTGGACATTTTAACGCTATAATCATATATTCTTCAGATCCAGGGACAGTTTGTGATAGATTTCTGTTGTTTTCCATCTCTTTCCTCCACCCTCCTTAGTTATTTATTTTTATAACTTAAGCTGTGTAATAATTTACTGTCCCTAAGGGTAAATGAACTGATGTCAATTTGCTGATTTTTGCAAAAGGCCAGAGTTTTGGCAGATGGGAGCAGAGTGAAGAAAACACAAAATATTTTTTTTTCAGTTTTTAAACACTGAACATGATATTGTGCTTCAAAAGTGACATTTAAAATGTGATTTAAAGGATCTACAGGAATTACGAGGAAGTGTAACGAACCCAAGAAAAAAATGTTTTGTGTTTCTGTGAGAAGCATTATTTTCAGTATTAAATAAATCTGTAAGAATCTAAAGCCATATGTATCGTTAGACATCTTTTACACAATAGAAAACAGAGTGTACTGGTAAGGAAAAGAAGAGGAGGGTCAGAGTTTACTTGAATTAACACGTGTCCCTGACAAAATTGAGAAGAGAACTGAGCACTCTAATCCCTATGCTTCCAGCCCACTGTCCTCAACACATCATTAAAAATATTAAAGCAAAAATCAACTTCAAGCAAGTGGAATTTATTTTCTTTTAAAATCCAGGAGGAAAGAGGAGATAGTCATAAGAGACTACTTCACTATGTAAATATTCTAGCAGCTTTCCATTTAGGAAGCAAAGTATATTTAATTCCTTCAGAGGTCACATGAGTTAACAGAACTTTTTGGAATGGGAACCACACAGCTTTACAACATTGAGAAATTTTATCGGTGTAAAACAAAACTAAAAAACAACCCTGAAATCCAGCTACAGGTAAAACCAGCAGAAGGATCAGTGGAAACTCACAAGCCCTTGGGTCATTTGGTGCCCCAAGCTCCTGGACCACCCTATTTAATACAAGATCCTTTTACTGATAACTTAGGTGGGAAGAGAGGATTCACAAATTATGGAATAAGCAGCTTTCCAATACTGCTCTATTTGATTTGCCTTGGTTTACCTGGGTCTGTGACATTCTGTGGTTCGTGACTTTGCCATGCAGCATATTAGCTTCCCCACTATCCAGACAAAGGCAGACTATTTTAGCTTCTAAAAACGACAAAGGCACCAAGGGAGGACCTCATGGGTAGGCAAAGCCAGCTCAGATCCTTTGACGGCAACAGATCTCTGCAGAACTAGTCATCTTAGCGAAAACAAGAGGCACTGCCAAGCTAAGGAGGAGTCTTAGCTGCCTGCAGTGCTCAGCTGCCCATAAAACAAATGCTGCAGTTCTGTTTCTTGCTGTTTTACACTGTTTGGCCACTTGAGATTTGGGGTTGATTGCATGTAATTTCCATACGGGTGAGAATATGTCTGTACGCCCTGCTCCCAGCAAAGCAATCATTTCATGTGTTTAGCTTTCATTAAGTTGCCTATGGTGACTAGTGATTTGACCCAATAAATCAGTAAGTATGATCTTACCACGCAAGTTACGTTTTTCCATATGAAACTTTATAATCTGATCATTACAATTCTTGACTTGAACAGGTTTTGATAAAACCTTTTGATAAAACTCTTTGTCTCCTCTTCACATAGTTGTAGGGTATGATTGAAGAATAACCAACCCAAAACACAACACAAAAAATGAAGGTACTCAAAGTACTACAGCCTCACAATTAGGAAACCCCCCAATCTGTCAGCATCAAAATATATTGTATCAAATTGTTCAGACAGGCTATTCAATAAAAGGATGAAATTATTTTGATAAGTGAAGTCCACCATCTGTACACTTCCTTTTGCAGGAAGTGAGTTTGGATGCCAGACAAGTTTTAGCCTCAAACTTATGTTTCCAGCTGGGGAGGGTTGACAGAGCCTTGCTTTGCAGGGGGAAGGAGCAAACTTTAGCCTTAGGGGAAAGCAGACAAAGTATCCAGTGAACTCACAGCAGCTTGAGAGTGGAGGTGTGAGTTGCTGGCAGTAAATGGCTGATTCCAGTAAAAAAAAGTGTAAGTCATTAAAGATAAAGAGAAAGATCACATTGCCTTTTGTTGGGGACCAAAACAGGTTTATGACTTACCCCTGTCAATACCAAGAGACTTGCATCTGTCTCTTTTTAATGGCAGCATCTGTCTATTCACTTGATAGATGATCCAGAAATCCACCAAGAATACGTGTATAAAGAAAACAGCAGAGAACTAAACTGTGAGAGACACAGGAAACAGTAAAAGCATCTAGGACCTATCTCCCCTGTCATTACTCAATGACTCTCCTGTCCTTAATGAAATATCCCTACAGAGCCAATTCTATCTCCAGTCCCCTTTTCTGTGTTTAATCACCCACTCTGAGAGTTGCCCCAGGAAATATATTCTCAAAATTGCAGAGACAATTTCCAGCCAGCCCTTGTAGACAGTCTTAAAATTCTACTGTAAACAAATAAAAAGCAAATAAAAGAAAATGAGCAAGCTTTTTAAAAGCTCTTTTTGACCTGGCTCATGCTGTCAAAGACAGATTCATATTCATCCCACATGCATGCTCTCCCAACTGGCCTCCTTTCTTGTCTTCTGCCCACCACAGAAGCCTCCTCTCTCTGCGCCTGCACAGTTTCTGTGACTGTGCATTTAAACAAATCATTTTAACCAGACTGGTTCTCTGCTCGGGTTTACTGCTTGGCCACAGAAACACTTACACTAGCCATGAAGTCCAAAGATTGAAGTTCTTACGCAACAGTGGTGGCTTGAAGCCTACATGAGCTAGGGTTTAAGGTTGCCAAGAGATATAAAAGAAAATTATATAAATAATCACCTGCTCTTTGGACGACTTCTTCAACACTGTCATATAGCCAGATTCTTAATTGGTGCCTATTAGTCAACACTACAGACATCAACAGTCCTTTGCCAATTTATACCTGCTGAATTATCTGTCCAGGACATTAGCACTTACTGCAAAACACAGTGACGAGTCAAAGGCAAGAAAAATTAACTTACAACATAAAGCTTTTAAAAAGCACAACATTTGTAAGCTCTTCTGGTCAGAGATTTTTTTTTTTAATGTGTCTCTTGCATAATTCCAAAAACACACCATTGACACCTAACAGCTAATATGTGATAACAACAAAAATATTTAAAACAAGCTGTTCAAGTCCTATCATTTCTAAAACCAAACCAAAAGCAAAGCCCAAGAGTTCTTTCAGCCAGTAACTCCCTAGCCCATGATCATGACCTAAGCAATTGGATTCCACCTATAACCCATAGCCAAAGTAGTATATCCCAGTATTATTCTTAACCTAACTTCCTTAGGACATAAAAAGAAATTATATTTTGAACAGCATAATTAAGATTTCCTCTTATCACCCTTCTCCTGCCTTTCCTGAGCACCAGAGTTGTTTGAGAACGATTTCCCATTTTCAATCATCTTGCAGCTTTCTTCAGTTATTTTTGTTTCATGTGTTACAAGAGGCAGATTCAGTTACTATGTCAGAAATGCAAGACTTACACATTTTCAGAAAATTTAAATGCCATCACAAAAGCTTCACTGATATCTAATCTTCCACAGTACAGAAATCACCTCATCCCAGTGAGTTATGCTGTCTGGTGATGTCATTACATCATACAGTCCAGTTTTTCGCTGTATTTGGAATCCATCTAAGTGTACAGCTGTGTTAAGATATTTTAATGGGTTCATGGGGGCTCAGCAACAACAGTGTACTGAAAAAAGGATATTTAATAAGTCTGGATTTTATTAGACAAAGCTCTGCAAGGATAAGGACAATTTTATTTAAATCATCGCATGTCTGACATAAGAGACTCATCAGCAAGTTAAAAAGGGAGTACTTCCAACCTACTCAGTCAAAAGCTTTTAGCTGTGATGGCTTCTACAGACGTGGTCAGTAAAAACATGAATCAGCATGGCAAAAATGGTGTCAGAAGAATGAAAAAGGAGTACTGGCATAGTCAAGATAAAACGCGTATCAGAGAAAGATCTTGGTGTTATGTGCGTCAGGATTTTTTGTGTATGGAGTATTTTTGAGGTTGTTTATTTGTTTTAGTAAGCCTTGGAATATTGGGAAAAGTGCCAGAAAATGGCAGGGGTTCCAAACTGAGAAAAGGACATGGGGATAACATAATATCCTAGGAGGTTAAAACTCACATTGGCTTTGAGAAGAACAATGGGAAAGAGTCCAGTCACTACAAAGCAAAGGATAAGAATCCACAGGGACAGAAAACAAATGAAAGGGGTATAAATCAAGAAAAATATAGTACAACCAAATCAGTTATTCAATAGTGCAGACCACATCTGCAGAAGGAGGAGATTCTATCCTGGGAGATAGTTACTGAAAAGATTTGAGAGATGTTCTGGACAATGAAAAGGACGCGAATCCCTGCTTAGACCACTTAGATCACTTCAGCTCTCATGTTGGAAAAACAGACAACCCAGAGGAGATAAAAGGTCTAAAAGACAATCACAAGTAGACTAGAGAAGGCAGGTAGGGACTGATTGCTCACTCTCTGTCCCAGCACAAGAACTAAGGAGCAAGAAACAAAGCTGGTAAGAGCCAGTTTAAAAAGCAAATTAAACAGAGGTAGTTCTTCATGCAATTTGCTCAGATGTGGAACTCCTTGCCAAAGGTGGTTGTGCTGCTAAATTCTTACTTGTGATCATAAAGATGATGGGAAAACTCAGAGGGGGAAAAAATTCTGTCAAGTATTAGTAAATACACAGAAACCACATCTGTCCCCAAACTCAAAATGGTTGGAGCTTGGAGAGTATCACATAAACCTGTCCTCTTCTCTTAATCTTATGTAAGCAGCTGCTTTTGAGTATTGTTAGAAAAAGCAAACCAGGGCAGCTACACTTTGAGCCAATCCAGAATGGACATATTTACCTCAAAGCCACAGAAAAAGGACTGGTATAACTACAAAATACAGTATCCAGGGGAAAGAAGTAGGGGAGCACGTTTATTGCAGTATGTGGTACTGTCAGGATTAATTCCAATATATTGTGCCCAGTTCCAGTGTCCATTTCTAAGCAGCTGTGGAAAACCAGAGATAACATCAGAGAGAGTTACAAAACAACTAAAAGAGTAAATTTCTTGAGTGAGAGACATTTGGCTTATCAAAGGGAAGAATAACAGTTCATGCGTGTCTCTTCAGACAGAAGAAAATTTCAGAGTACAAGACAGCTCTTGAATCTAGTCAAGGCAGGCACAGGAGGAACAATGGAAGTTGAAACTATGATTTTTCCAATTCTCATGTTAGTGAAGATGCTCTCAGTGCCGTGCATATTCCAGAAAAAATTTAGAGGGTGAAAGGACAGAAAACAAGCAGAAGGCACAAACTCAGTGGTCTCACACAATAAAACAGTATGCATAAAATGCATCTGGTGAATACAACCATAAACTTTTTGGCACAGTGTTTAATCGCAGTGAAAAGAATTGTGAACTGCTAGGGGAAAATACTTTTAGAAATACCAGAAAGGATTAAGGTAATACACACTGAAATACTGGACATGCTGTACGGGCTGGCACACAGCAGGAAGTTATAAAAGGAGACTGACAGCCAAAACAACTCCATCTTGTGACTTTTCCTCCACATTCTTGCCTTTTGAGGTACCTCTTCTCTCTCAGCCCTTTGTCCTATGCATCATCCTTCACTCCTACACCAGCCTAATGTCAGATGTTCCAGAAACTCCTTGGGGCTGCAGGGAAACCTCCAGACTTTCGGTGATGTGTCAGTCCACGGTGGACACTGGTACCAGAAATTTAAAAATTAAATAGCCTGGGACAGAGGTAAAATGGGAAAACAACTCCTAATGGGTGAAAAACAAAAGAGGTTTGGAGCCCACATGACTGGGTTCATTTGAAAGAAATCTGTTTTCTTATTGCTGTTTGCTTTTTGTGTTTAAGTGTGTTACCTCACCATCAGATATTTTTAAACAAAACCAGTCAACTTCTGCCCCTAGGAGTTTGATATTAATAGACAATCAGGACATCTATCATGCATTGCCATAAGCACCGCTGACACTTCGCACTAAAGCATCATACCAATCATGATTCCAACTAAGTTAGGACCAAACATATACCTGATAGCTTTTAGCAATGCTTAGTGATTATACTGTTACGTAAAGCATGCTGAATAAGGGTATTATTTTGACCAAAACATACCCCTGTTTGATACTGTTTGACAGTATCCCTGCAACCCAACTTTTTGTTGACAATTTCAATGAAAACGGACGCAGATCTGAGCAAAGCAGCATTCTCCCTCCCTAGCCCTTCTCTTTTGTTCTTTTTCTTTAACAAAAGGCCCCAAAAACATAGGGAAAATCTACCACTAAGACAAACATACCTGCCAAAACTGTCGGAATTTACCAAAATACTAGTAATACTTGCATGAGATGGTCATATGAGACTAGATGCTGGATCATGTTACTGCATTTTACAGATATGAATTTAAACAGTAGCCACCTTGGAAATGTTTTGCTTCATCTTTAAAGTATTTTATACCTTGGTATGCAGATAGACAAGGACACAATACATGACATAAACCACAAAGCAAAAATATATGGACATGGGAGGTTTGCACAGGAGAAGATCCCACTGCTCTGCCCACAGTCCCGGCTGGAACCACAGGAAGGAGACAGAACGGCAACACAGAGACATGCGAAGGCAGATTATCAGTCCACTGCAGAGCACCACGGCTGTTAATCAGTACAGTAAATGTTATCACAATAGAGTACTGACATTTCTAGCCCTTGTACAAGGCTCACCATGCTTTAAACAGGATTCAGGCTTTCATGGTGATTAAAGGCAGATGTCACACGCATGAGTAAGTTTGTAACTTACGAGCTCCTCATCCATTTTTGTGTGTAGAAGGAATCTTTCATTGACAAGACATTCGCACTGAGGGATGCTTGCTGTGGCATGATTTACACAAGGAAGAACATTTTCCTTCCCTTTTTCAGGTTGGGAAGAATAAAACAAGCTTAATTATACAACTATATCTCATTTCATCCTATGAAATGTACCAGGTTAAAAGCTTAATTTTCCTGTCCAGTTTTCCACTGCTATTAAAAATTAATCAGGTTACCATCTTTCAGAGACCAGTGGATGGCAGAAACAACCGTGATACTTCAAAGTAAATGATGTACTTTTTTCCCCCCTATAAACGGGCAAGAACTGCAGCCACAATGACTACTCATCATATACCGAATACAAAACATCAAGTGAATCACAGGCATAGGCAAAATGACAATTATTTTTCCACTGAGATAGTGCTATGGTAAAAAACTTCTGAAATCCCATTCTTTTAATCTTCTCACCCCATCCTGAAAATGTTTTCCTGCTTTAGAAGCTAACAGTTCTCTCTTCAGTTTAACTCAACTGCCTATGAGCTGCTCCTTCAGCTTCTTAACTGAGCAGTAATCCTCAACGCTGGTATCGCCATGTGGTGGTGAACAGGCTGCACGCCCTGGGTCGGGCATGCCTGTGCATGGGTATACAACCTTTCAGGACGCCATACCCAACACCTTCTTGTCACCCATGATGCTCCATGCCCCTTGGCCCATGTGCCCTTCCCACGGCTGGCATGCAGCAAGTCCTGTCCTCTTTCGGTTCCTGTCAGGGCTCCCATCGTACCCCGCAGGGCTGGGCCGTGCTGGGTGGCAATGGCAGTGGTTTTGCAGCTGGCTCCTTGCTCTGGATGGAGATGTCAGGCTGCTCTCCCACCGCCAGCTGCAAGGGCCATGTGAGGGCATTCTGGCTGTCAGTTATTGCTCCTGCCACACCTCCTCCCCGTCTGTTTGTCCAGCACAAGCTACAACTAGAAAAACAATCCTAGCTTTCTGTCCCCCTGGGATTTCCCTCCCACTCAGCCGAATGCCTGAGTCAGCATAACTATCCCTCATGATATCACATTTGTGCAAAGGGAGCCGAATGGAGCACAGGACATCTGGTCCCAATATCTAAAACCACTTAAATCATGCATGTCATTCCAAACATTTAAGGACTTCAGAAGCTTTCAGTTACTTTCATATATATTTCCTAGTTGCTTCATGCAGAAAGGATTTCTTATGTTCAAGTTTCACCCTGAAGATCTGGGGAAATGTATATTCCATCCCATTTTAACTAGAAACTGCATACCCCACACCCTCCCCAGCCTTAAAGGTAAGGCCAAACGTGACTTAAACTACCTTTATATCAACTATTTTTTTTAAGTTATTCCAGGAGAAGAACAAAATGTGCCAGCTTAAAACACATACAATTCAGATTCCAGTAACAGGTGAAAAAAAGGTGGTTGTGTGTGCAATGTTAAAAAAAACCCAAACAAATCCAAAAAACAGTAACACCCCCACAAATTCCACTGTATATGCTAGACGGTGAGGTACCAAGATATTTTCTAGTTCCCCACTGTGCTTTTTGAAGGCATGGCCCAGTGGTCAGGCGCCAGACTGAGGCTCTCACCTCCGTGTCTGACTGCAAGCTTCGTGTTTTTCTCCACCTGTAAGCAGCAGTAGCTTCCTCATGCTATCAAGCGTTAATTCAAGTGCTCTGATAGTCTGATGCTGAGTCCGGGGTATGAGTAATAACATTCAGTGCAGCAAATAATGCCCTTTGCAGCCCCCACATACACTGCAGGTCATGGTACACTGTTGCCAATGCAGCAGAGGCATACCCCAAGCCCACTGTAACCTATTCAGTTTACGTATCAACAGCCATCAAGCTGTCATGGGACGGAGCTCAGTATTAACTGGCTTCTTTTTCAAAAGCCAGTACGGGTATGTCTGTCTCACAGTCTCTCTTGCACAACTCTTGCAAGAAAGAAAATACAATGCTTTGAAATAATTTCTGTTCTTATCTGGCTCCCCACACCTCAGGGTGGGAGTGCTTCCAGCCTCTACTGTACATGGCTTCTACTGCAGCGTACACATACCACTGGAACAGCAGAAAAATACTAATTTCTTTTTTGGCAACTACTAGGCCATTCTTCACCCCCTCCACAGCACAGAAAGCTCCTACTTTTCTAACAAGCTGTCTGTCAGTTCGCTCTCTGGATGCAAGGATCAGACATTTGGGGTACAAGTGATATTCCGTATGGAGACACCACCGCAGCAAAAAAGAAGAGGTATGAGAAACCACAGTTTGAATGAGAAGATCCAGAGGATCTCGGTCATATGTCAGAACTCGCAAAATACTTTAAGTCATTTATCTGAGACTTGGATCCTATTTTGGAAGGCAAATCAGTACTACAAAGCTCTTTTTGACACTGTTTATTAGCATCAAAATGAAATATGAAAAGTACTTTCTGTTAAATCCAGATTCTGGACAACTCTTACAACATGTATCGTAAAATAATAAAGTAAAATGTTATTGCAACAGCTAGAAATAAAACTGTGTGTTCATACTAAAAATAAAAATAGATTTTTTATTGCACTAATGTATGTTTAATCCTTCTAAAATTAAACTTTCAAAATACCATCATCACAATTAAGTTACCCCTGAATATTACAATGTGAGTAGCAACTCCAGCCATCAGCTGGGACCCTCACGTCCCAGACTATGTTTAGTTTTCCTGAAGCAAACATTCCAACCTTCCCAGCAGACAGTGCTACAGGCCCTTGCAAAGATCGCAAAACCCACAAAATTTCTATGCTACTGTTTAAGAACAGCAGCATCCACTGGGGAAAGGGGGGTGGGTGGAGATAAATCTAGACACAGTTGTTTTCTCTTTAAAATTTCACTTTTTTTTAATAACCACTACAGAAAACTTAAACCAGTCTCAGGACAATCTTTTCTCCCGCCTCCAAATAATTTTCCTCCGCCACCTCAGTCATCGCCACTTTTGTCAGATCCCAGCAAATTACCAGTCGGTGGTCTCACTGTTCTACCCTGAGCCGTATTTTAATTAGTCGGAGCATTGAGAAAAGATTAATGTACAAATATTGGCGAATCTTCAAACAAGAGTACATGCTGTCCATTTTATTCACAATGAAAAAGCTCTTAAAGAGATTTCGATAAAGATTTGCCTCCTGCTTGCAGCCCACATTTGTAATGTTTATGTAAGTGGGGGATATAAATCTTTTTCAAATGAACCCCACAGTTTTTAAACCAGCCTTGTTATAAACTGCCTGTTTCCGTTTTGCCTGCCTAAGCAAGCAATGCAGTGCCTGCTCGGGATAGACTGGAACTAATTTAATGTGCTCCAGGTTTAATCCCCATCCTCCCGGCTTTTACTGGCAGATTTTACACAGAGGACTACTGCTGACTTTAACAATGATTCATGTGATAAGTGGGGTTTGATTTGTTTTTCCACATCAGAAAACATGTAACAAAAACGCCACCAAAACAATTTTAATAAAACCCAACCAACTCAGAGCCAAATTAAAAAAAATTAAATTAAATTAAATTAAACTTTGACACAAACCCCGTTTCTCAGTGCCGCTTTGAATGTATCAAGGTGAGTTACTAGCTCGCTTTATGCAAACGCAAAAAGAAAAGGCTGTAAGCTCTGCGTTTGGCTTGAGAGGAAGCCAGCGCACAGTCCGTGCATCTGCTATTAAAAACGCAAAAGAGCGGGAGAGAAACAACCCCCCGGCCCCGGCGCTGCCCAAGGCGGCCGGGCTGGGAAGAAGGAGGCCGGCCGGGAAGGGAGGCCGGGAAGAAGGAGGCCGGGAAGAAGGCGGCCGGCCGGGAAGGGAGGCCGGGAAGAAGGCGGCCGGCCGGGAAGGGAGGCCGGGAAGAAGGAGGCCGGGAAGAAGGCGGCCGGCCGGGAAGAAGGAGGCCGGGAAGAAGGCGGCCGGCCGGGAAGGGAGGCCGGGAAGAAGGAGGCCGGCCGGGCCGCGCCGCGCCCTGCAGGTGGCAGTGTGGGAGCGCCGCCGGGAAACGCGGCCCCGGCCCAACGCTCACCCACCACCACAACCCTGCCGCACCACCAGCGCGGGCACGCTCCTTCCCCTTACTTTTTTTTTTTTTTTTTTTTTAATTCGCAGGAGGAAAACATGCTCATTAACACCGAGCACCGAAAAAGGGGCACCATTAACCGTCGTAATAAATGCTTACTCTTACAAAATGTCGCGCTGAATAACTGACGCAGAGACCACGCAGACACTGTGTCGCAATCACCTTCGCGCATACCGAATTCCTTGCTCATTTACATAAACCAGATGTTCCTCTGACAACCAGCTTCTTCGAAGGAAGAACAGAAGTCACTACGTACTTCATGTCCGAAATGAAAGATGATGCGAATAAATGGCCAAATGTTCCACTAGCCGCTAAATGCAAACATATACGTTAAGTGCAACAGTTTACTTCTATTTAGCAGAACTTTTGTGAGGGCTTAGGTGATGCTTGGCAGAAGTGTTAGAAAAGGAAAATGAAGCTACTTAGATTATATCCACTGCCTTCAATGGCTTTCACTCCCCTTGGGGAAGCCAGCTAAATTTCTTTGCCAGATCTTGACATGCAAACCAGTCCACTGAGCGGACAAATACTCCAAAAACGGTGATCCATATTCCTCTTTCCTGCAAGGGAACTGTCTCCTAGAATCTCTCTTCCCAGTACCCAGTTCCCAGAGGATTATGAGAGGAACAAGAAGAACGATTATTTAACTATTTTAATGGTCATTTAAAATTGGACATGAAGGAATACGTATTCGGTGTTACCAAAAGAAGAAACACTACTCAGAAAAAACGTCTAAAAATCTCTCAGTTACCCCTAATTTCTTATTGCTTTTAACAAAAAAGACCAGCTCACTAAAGATATCTAGATTACTACAGGAACAACAGTATTTTACATTTAATCTGAAAGTCTGAATTCATGGAAGATTCCTCAAGGTTACACTCACTACTCACCTAATCTTCCAGAACATACCCTCATCTGCCAAATCCTCCCAAACACATGGATCCACCAACTTCTGGTGTGGAGCTATTAAAATTCTCGTAAGAAGGGCAAATCCTCATCTTGAATGGCGCAGAGTAATACAGAATTTACTGTAAGAGCAAAACATTCCGCCTAACTCGTGGGTAATTGAACAACAACCAACCAACCAACAATAAGCCAAACATCAGGAACAGAGTGAGGGTGAGCTATAAAAGCCAGTGTTTCATGCTGTTCTCTGCAAAGAGTGCAAGTATGGCCATGAAATTTAGAACAGGCTCTGAAGCTGCAGCTGCTAACATAGAAACCACACAGCAAAGGAAACTTTGATGGTGGCAATAGCAAAACAATGAGGAAAACTAATTAATTTGAGATATTTTTGGGGACTACTGGGATGTTCAAACTGGCTCTGCATCCTGAAACTGAGGTAACAATGGGATTTGCAAGAGTTGACCTAGCAGTAAGCAGCTCTCCTTGGAAACAGCACAGCCATTTTCTTTTCTTAGCCCTTCTTTTCATTGCAGGCTAGCAAATACTGAGCTAACTGCAAAATAACTGAGAACTGGTCCTAAAGGACCACTCCACTGGTTCCCATCCCTAAATTACATCACACATTTCCCTGGCCACCAATCTCACCTAAAAGCATCAGGAACTTAGAAGACAAGGTTATTAAATTTCAGTGTCCAATCACTTGAGAAATGTGTGTCGCAACTTTAGTAAATTGAAATTGAAACAAAATACCCCAGAACGACATGTAACACTTAACATTTACTATTGACGCTTTCAAGGGACACCATGACCCTATATAAGCCATATGGCCCGAGTGCGTTGGCAGCATGTTTCTTCTCCTGACAACAGCAGGGCACTGCCACAAAGCCCACAGTTCTCACATCCAAACACTCCTGCACTAGCCGTGGGGAAGGGTCTCAGAGAGTACTGTCAAACCCCCCCCACACACACAGAATCTATATTGGGTGTCCCAAAATCCTCGATTCCCACTTTCTGGCAAGAATGATTACGTGGATATGATCACGTCTAAAAGGATAAACTGCACACTGAGCCTCCTACCAACACAGCCAGAAAAAGTGATGTGTGTAACTGGAAAAAAATAAAGTTAAAATACTATTTTGGCTGCATCCCTCCAGTACTGTAAGCTGCAACCAGCAGCAAGCCTTCGAAAGACATTCCTCCAAAATCACAAGTTCTCAACTTACAAAGTTCTCTCCACATAAAATAATGTGGCATTGTCATATGCTGACAGAAATTTAACTCAGTCTAGAATAGCTTTCCCCCCAAATCTTATTACCTAAATAAAAAAACAGCATGACCGGTCCACCACTTCAATGTGACATAGCCAGAGCAATTATAAGTCAGCATTTATGACTCTTATTTTTTTTTAATTAAGAAGAAAAAAATAAACCTCTCTCAGTATCTATCAAAAAGATCACTCATGTAGTTTGTTCCCACCACTCATCGGTAATACACACTAATTTCCAGCAAAGGTTCACTTTACACATCTGATATCAGAGGGGATGGCTGAACCCAGGCCCACAGCTACATAATTAAATTCAATGTTTTCATCTTAAAGCAAGGACCAGACTGACAGCATGGTGAAGCGAAAGCCCTTATCTACACAACTGATAAAGTAAGTATGCAAAAGCTCAAGAGGTTAGGGGGCAGCCCAAGCTCCCTTCCTACTCAGTCTCTGCCAATTTGGCATCAGTTAGACCCCTAAGAACCAGACTAATATTCTCAACTTGCTCCGTATGTGCCATGAACAGCTAGGACACAACACTGCCTTTAAAGCAATGATCCAAAACGACGAAATTCCATTGCTTGTTACTTACAAAAAAAAGTGTCAAACTGATTCTTCCAACCATGTATCTGGTGTTCCGCAAATAATCAGTAATGATCATTGCCTGACTGCAATATTGATGACACGCTGCTTTATCTTTTAAATAAAGATGTAGTTTACCAGCTCCAAAATTAACTTCACAACCTCAGAATTTAATGTTGTTGGTGGAATTTCAATATTATTTCTACCAGGTCTCCAATTTTCCAGAACTTAACTTTTATATTTAAAGCTATCAGCTCGTGAAGAACAAACTTTTCTCTCAAGGGATATTATACAGAAACTTTGTAAAAAATCACAGTGCAAAATATAAACAGCTGTAAAAATTAAAATATGTCAATTTTCCTGAGAGTACATAACTGTTCCCTAGAGTGTGTATTTTGTTCACAATAAGCTGTAGATGTGTGAAGAACTGAAAAAGAAACTTCAAGTGTTTTTCTCAGGAAGTTTTTCCCCAACAGATTTTTGTCAGAAAGGCTCTCCTGGTCTGTATAACATCCTTTGCTTCTCATTCTTCCATGCCTGCTACATTATTCAGCTGGTAGACTAGTGAATTATGAGGTTACAAATAACATGATGTTGAGGTTTTATATGAAGACTACACTTAAAATGTTTTGTTGGAAGAAATGCAAAAGCAGTTTGCTTCCCAACAAAAATCTAAAAAGCACATGCTGAAACAGACATGGAAGGATAAGGGGTGACATCTACCAACAGTGAAGAGCACTTGGAAGTTCTGCAGTGGGTGGGGAAACATAGGGAAGGGCGGCAATTAGAAATATTTTGGAGGGCGGCAATTAGAAATATTTTGGAAGAAGAAAACATTTTTTTGGGCGAAAGTTAATTTTTACTGTGCCAATCACAATTTAAGCTAAATTTAAGTTTATTTTTCCTCATTCAGTTTATGATCTCATCTAGTCATCAAGGATGATTGATGATGTTTCAGGATCTGGGCCTTTGCCAGCTGCAAATAAAAGGGAGTTATTTATTTTTCTTTAGCACTATCCTGCTGCCATTAACTGTATCCCACCCCTTTCTGTTTACAGCCTGTCACTGAAGCCACAGTTTTATTTTAATGTGGTGTAAGCTCTTGTCTGGGGTTGATAGTGTAAGTGATCTAGCAGAAGTCTTCCACAATGAGCATCGCTTTGCACAGAAAGCATGCAGCATTTACTTCTGAAATGATCCCTGCCACTGCTCCAGACAGGATTGTCTACTCCCATTTAAACACAGACTTAAAAGCCATACTTGAGCAATGGGCACCATCATTTTCCTTGTGGTAAAACTACATTTATTTAATCCCTTTAAAAACAAACAAACAAGAAAATTACCTTGACCTTTGCCTTGGCGCAACGATTCTGATTTGAAATGTGTATTACATTTCTAATGCACTGCAACTGTGTTCAGCTGAACTGGGTCAAATTTATGTGCAATTAGGAAAAAAGGAAACCAAAGCAATTTGGTTTTCATGTTTGTTAATATCAAAACATCTTGTAGTGGCATTAAGTTTTAAACTGAAACACACAGAATAGTAGAAGAGGGGAGATAACTAGAAAAGGAGTGGTCTGCTAAAACCTGCATTAAACAAACAATACAGATTTTCTCACTTGCATATTTTTCTGGTTTAAACTATTCAAAAATGTGTGCTTGAATGTCCCCACTTTGGCTGTTCATAAGCCACAGGGAAGGTTTTTTGCATGAACTCTTCAACCTGAGAGTTTTAGCAGAAAAGCTTCTTTACAAGGCTTAATTAAAAGCAGGTTTAAGTCAGGGCCCTCACTCACTCTGGTTTTTATTTTGGCCTTCTTTTTGTGTCAGAAGTCAAGTCCCAAAAGAGAAATGAAGTTCATTATTGAGTCAGGAGAATATTTTCTCCTTCATTCCAAGCCCAACTAAACATGTTTCAGGTTTGAATTTGGCTTTAGGTATCTCCAAATGAGATTTTATATTATAGGCACCTAAGGGTGAAATGTAAGAAGATGCTAATCATGATTTTTAACATTGCCCTACATAATAAATAATGTGTGAAAAGCACACTGCAATCTCCTTTGCATGCAACTGATTTGGTACGGGGAACCATATATTCTAAACAGATGGTGTTCAGAATGAGTGTACTTCACACCATGAGAGGTTCACAATAAATGCAACGTCATCGTCATGAAGAGTGGTAAACAGTCATGCAGTCACACTATAAAATGCATTGAGCCATGTACCAAACAAGAACATTAATGATAGATCTGTAGGAAAACATCCAACTTTTCCCAGAATGTTTTAAGTAGTAGTTTATTGGTGACTTTCTACACCGAATACTATGCTAGCAGTTTTTAAGGCATGCTCTCCTCAAAAGGAAGATTATATTTTAGCATAAATAACTGTAAAAAAGAGGGGTCCTATTCATTCCTAAAACCACAATGGTTTTCTTCCTGCTGTCCTTTCTTCCCACATTTCCTAGTCTAATGACAGTGGCCATAAAGAGATACATATTCAGTACAGTCCACTGTGATTTCACCAGAACAAGGATGCATGGTCATTGTAGTGCATGGAACAAGGACCAACAATTAAGCAGTTAATCACTTTGGTTAACAGGAAATGTATTGTAAACCTTTGGTAGTTTTGTAACTGGACAGTAGGCATAGCCTACTGCATCCTGTTTGCAACCAACAGCAGAAGCAGATGCAAAAGCGTGGTATTTGTCATAAGCATTTCCAAGAACAAAAACGTGGTGATGTTTTTCAAAAGGCCTTTGAATGCTCACCAGATGTGGAGCACATGTGGCCCTTGAATGTGAGAGAATAATGCGACAATAAAGTTGAATCAATACAACATGTGCCAGTAATCACACCAAGATGACATGCAAATGTTTTAAAAACAAAAATATGTAAATTATTTTTAATTCTTCAGCACAGAAAAACAGGTCACCTGGTCATCCATGAATTGCTGTTTGCATCGTTTGAGGGCCCATCTGCATGAAATATGTTGCTCCCTCTGTGAGACAACATCTAGCTTTTGTACTCTTACATAAGACATTCAGTTCCCGTGCCACTACTTACTGAAAACATTTAAGAGTATTCTCTGCCTTCACATATTTTATGAAAATAAAACTCCTATGAACAGCACATGCAGGAAAAGGACAAGATAACTAGTGCCCAGGAAAAGTGCTTTAGTAATGCCTTGGAACTGTGTGTCCTCTTTTGACTTACAGAAGGGAAGCAGGATGAGAAACGGCACGCTACTCCATGCTTATCCTCACTTCTCTAAGGCCACCTATCAGCTACTAAAGAAATCATTCATCTCCTAGTAGTGATCACTTCTAATAGATGTCACGCTCAGGCTAGGGATCAAACACAAACGCACACATTGATAAGCTAGGAAACAATTGCATAGAGGCAAGCAAGCCATTTGCAGATGCTGGCTCTCGGAGTTCAGACAGATAGCCTTACACAGGTTGAATTCCTACAGTAAAAATTCCATTCTGCATGGCTGTAAAAACTGGGTGAAATCAGAATTCAAAGCAAAACACTGAAGTTTTGTGCCCTGCTAACAGACTTCTCAGCTATCCTGTCCCCTGAAACACATGGTTGGTGGCTTCCCAATCTACACCTTTGTTGCCAATGCATGCAGTCAGACCCTTACTAATTAAATGCTGGCACATGTGTCTTCAGTACATTCAACCTCTTCTCTGCAGCAAACAACTAAAACAGTATGTAGACAATGCAAAACTTTGCCTATGTCAGTGATTGACACTCCCTTGAAGTAGCAGCAGCTTACATCTTTATGTATCTGCTGCCACCTCTGTAAATGTGATGAAAAAATGTTGTGAACCATCTCCATCCTACAGTAGGAAGATTCTCAAGCAGCCCTTTCTTTCCAGGGGACACAGGAGAAGCAGCATCAATTTTCCAATAATCCTGGCAACAGCTAACATCTCACCAAGACAAGCTTGGAGAAACAGTAGATAAGAGGACACAGAAGGTGACCTGAGTTGTTCTAAAGCTTTCCAGAACTACTGTGGAAAACAGTGCACTCGAGTGTTGTGTATCTCCAAGTACTTTTTGAGTAATTCCACAAATAAAAACCTGGACAGAAAATCCATCTACAGTCTAGGGAAAAATCTACACAGAGGGGAAGCAGGATAATTCAATTAAGACAACTGAGAGAAGGTTAAGAGATCTTTTCACTTGGCTTTTGGTACAAGAACATGTATTTTGGAATGTATTCCTATGTATCAGAAAGTCACAGTCAGAAGACTTATGCCCAGCTAAGGCTACTGCCCATTACTGATAACAAACTTTAGGTAGTGGTACATGATATCAAGAATTTTAGCTTTTTAGTATTTTTTCCCCCTGCAAGTAGAGATGTGTAATAACATGAAAGCTTTCTCTAAACTGTATCTGTTAAAAGAGCTATAAGGATGAATGCTTTTAAAAAATGTCTTTTCAAAACCAAACAGAACAAAAACAAATCAAGCCAGTGAGAGCCTGGTCACCAGGGACAACACAGCCATTTTCAAAATACCTGTTAATAAAAAGGCAGTTGAGGACCCATCCTAGTCTCTTCTGGGGAACCTTTATTTTAAGCACACTCTGATACTATTGACGAGTGAAAAACACTCTGAGCAGATACATTTAATAGCTACAGCATTTGATAACCTCACTTAATAGAGTGCCTACATCTTCCCAAATTTAACTCTGTTATCTTTGTTGCAGAGATGTTCTCTGTGTTGCAGAAGAATACTGGGTTAAGAAATTCAGAGAAAACCAGAGACATTTTAAAAAACTTAAAGAAAACGTTCCTTATTTTTATCAGAGAAGAACTATTCTGCTCCATTCAGGAAACCAGCACTACTATGCGAGGATAAGTCAGATGAAACTATGGACTGTGCTGGAATCTTTTGCTGCCTATGGCTTAGCAGTTATTTCACTTCCCATAGACTTGGGGATGAGCAGGGAAGAAATACTAGAAGAGGAACTGGTGGATAGAATTAAGTCGTATTTGGAGAGTTTCTCATCTCTGACACATTACCTTTTCCTCTTCTCTTACAAGTGTCCTCGTTAAAAAGAATTTGAAACTTTTCCCTTCCCCAGGCAGCGACCCAGACTACCATTTATTACTTATCTGTTACCTACATTTTACTCTCCTGAAGGATAAACCTACATCAACCCGACAGTTGTGCTGAATGGCAGTCGTTTATGGACTAAGCCATTTATTTATTGTAACTACAACCATATGTTTTAACCTGCTACAAAATTATGAAATACTTCCCATCAATAGTCCAAGTTACATTTCTGTACTGAATTGCCTAATGTGAACGTACAGCATTTCTGTACTTCAAACAAACAGAGTGTGAGGAGGTAAATAGCACTTAACTGTATTCGTGCCTTATTAGACACAGCTGCACAAACGGGCTGTCGTATTTCATTAGAAAATACTGTACAAGTTTTATGTGTGCATGGTGCCCTTCATTTCTGCAGGCAACACGACTATTTTGAATTACAGGAACATTTACAGAACCATATGCAATTTGTTTTAAAGGCACACAAACACCCTGGGACAGGGTGGTGCAGGGTGGGACGGCCAGAGAGCAATTTCATTTTTTTCTCCTGTACTTACTGCATTTTTAATTAATAAAGCATTCTTACAGAATACGTGAAAGAATAAACACAGAGAAAACAAGGCTTCAGAAGCCTCAGACTAGGGAATTGCAGGTATGGAGCAAGTATTTTCTTTTTGCTTTTGTGGGAAGGTGGGGGCAAATGAGAAGGAAGCAGTCTTGTTGCACCAGTGTGTCTTGTATCAGCCCTCACACTGCTCCGTGCCGAGCTGGGAACACCACAGCCAGCAGGCAGCTTCCCACTTAAATCCACTTTTGCCAGGTCTATGGTATGCTGACGTATACACTCTTGTATACAAATGTGGTGCCATGGGGTGAAACAGGTTGGCTTCCAAAGAGGTATCTTCTTATATCAAGAAAGTCCCTAGAGAAACTTAATGGCAATAAAAGATAATTTTACTGAAGAGACATGAACTGGAGAAAATCTAAAGGAAGACAACCACTAGAAGAAATCTCTCTCCACTTCCCAAGAAAACTCAGGAACATGTGGGAAGCAGTCATTTGTCTGTTACACATACCTGTGGGATAGCAGAGGTAGTAGTAACTGTTTTAATTAAATCCTAGTATTTTACACCTCTCCAAGAGGGAAGAGTTAGGCTTACAGCTTTAATTGTTTACGTAGAGGTAACTGGTCATGTCAAAGAGGACGCAAGGCAGTTAAGTGCTACACAGACAGGCTTCTGACAAGCCAGATTTGATTTTGAAAAGGATTTTTCATGACCTAATGCAAAGGTAAAATTGCACTAAGATTTTGCTGGCTGAGTCAGCATGTTGCCTTCAAATGAGATCTGCTTTTCTAACCTAGACAAGGACAACTGAGTCTGCCTTCTTCACTGGAAGCAAGCAAATGATATCAAGCAAGTCTATGCATCTGAAAACAATATCATAATTTATAATGCACAAAAATCTACCATGTTTCCATAGCTGGGGACTAAGCTGCAATCAACTGTGTAGTACCATCTTTTTGCATAGCTTCCTTCAGGGGTGGGGATTTTCACTGAAAACATGGCCAACAACAATACAGAGTTTTGCAAGTTCTTAGCTCACTGCCATTTCAATTTCACCGGGTAAAAGATAAAATCTTTAGTAAGGAAAAGTAGAAAGTCCTAGACCACGCTGACCTTGACTGGTCTGACAACTCAGAAAACTTAACACCATGTTGTTTTCCATCAAGTCAGCAAAACCAAATTAAGAATATACTTACTTTCCTACTGAAAACAATGCTTTTGGGGAAAATTAGCCCCAAAGTCTGAGGACAGTTGTTCATTCAAAGAGCTTCATGACCAAGAACAGATGATGCAAACAGAGGTAAGAGCTGTGATTTGAAGGTAGCAGCCATGAGGGCACGTTTGCACAAGCACATCAAGACTCACCAGAGTTTATCTTTTTGCCAGGGCAAAAATCCCTTAGCATATTCTGTGGGACACAAGACGAATGGAGAGGCTAGGCTTACAGCTAGGGATCGGTACCTTGCCAATGGGACTATCTGCTTTCTAGGCTGGGGCTGACTAATGCCAGACAACCCAGACTGTGGGAAAAAGCAGTTCAGTGTGCACCTGTATGTCTGTGCATGCGCCCTGTGCCCAGAAATGTCTGTGATCCAAGGAAGTGTGTGGGCCAGTGGAAAGGGAAATATGCAACTCATTAAGGTGGGGAGACAAGAGGGAATGCAATGTGGCAGCCCCACTGTTAATTTTGGATACCACCCACAGAAAAGCGTTCATTAATTTTCAGTTGTGTTGTTTCTCCACTTTCTCCTTGCCAGTCTGCAGGAAATAATCAAGTATATCTTCCAAAAAAATGAGGAAAACTAAACTGTCAGACTAGTATAATCACACTCAAACCCAGATATACAGTGCTGGCACTATCAAACTGGTTTGCAGATAAGAGATTAGATAGGTGATTTACTGCCTTTGAACTAACAGCCACAATGATAAGCAGTTGCTATGAGTACAGCTCTCACTAGATGCTGTGCTGTATGGTGTCAGTTTCATTATTATTACAACAGTACCTGGAATCCTACCTAGGGACAACACACGGGTTGCAAAAATAAGGCAATGCTTATTTCCTTAAAGACTATAATATAATTAGTGAAAGCAGACAAAACCCAAAGGTAAATGAGGTCCTGCTCCAAACCTATAGTAGCGGCAAGATCCAGTTAGGATTATTAGCTAAAAAATCCTATGTATTATCTTAAGAAAAACAACTTTTTCTAACCTAGACTATGACAAACTGAATGAATCATCTTGACAGAAAGCATCCAAAAAAATACACCAAACAAGTCTTTTTACCAAAAAGCCATGGGTATCATAATGAACAAAATGGATAGAAAATAAAACACTAGAGCACAGATGGAGCTGCCTACTTCCCCACCTACCAATTCATATACCACTTTGCCTGTCCAGTAACACACAATTAACACCAAGTTAATGACCTTATTAGCAGAAACTAAACACCAAAATAACATGCTTGATTCAGTACTGGACAAAATCTTGCCAATTAACTTGTTTATTGAAGGCTGATGAATGGACATTGCTAATAGGATTTCTGTTGCTAAGAGGCAAAACGATGGACCGAAAGAGTCTGCACTCTTGCACTGCCTACTTGTGACCACTGAAGCCACACCGCTTACAGGTCCCTGCCTCCCAAAACGTATTAAAGATGCTGCTGGCCAAGAGTACTTGAAACCTCCACTTCGTTAGATGCAAAACAGCACACGCCATTTTTCTGCAGATTAATAAGCCAAGAGATTTGCCCAGTCCATTGGGGACATTTCTTATGTTTTTGGAAGAGCATTTGTTTTTTAATTGTTTCATGAATGACTCAGCCTGTCCTGTGCAAGTAATAACAGAAAGAAGTAAGACAAATTTCTTGCTCAAGGTGACAACAATCTCCTTAAGTAAAGAATGAAAAGCAGATCCTGCCACTAATGTAAAACAGGTAGTATGCAATCCTCTGTCAGTGGAGCAACGCATACAGCAAAGCAACGACTTACTGGGAGTACACACAAGAGAAACTATGCCTCTTGCAACACAATTATCTGTGTAAATGACGACTCATTCACTATTGTTATTATTGTGCCTCTCCTCCACATACACTGACAGGGAGTGAGGGCATCTGCCATTTGGCCTCATTAATGTTATCTTTTACAGTAAGTAAGGAGTTAATATTACATATTAAGAAGGAAAGTCACAGAGGAGAAAGAAGCCGTAGCTCCACACAGGAATTCCCCCAGACTGGTGAAGGACTTTGGCTATCACTGGTGACAAGTCTTCCTATGAAACTGAGAACTGTGCTGCCCTTCTGCAACATTGGCTAACCAGATACCAACCACCATGTAATCTCAACATGCATCTCAAAAGAAAACTGGCAAGAAAAAGCTATTACTTGTCTAAACTTCTAACAAAATAATGTGTGCATACGTAGAGGGAGTGGTAGTGGATTGTTGCTCCCCGCCCCCGGCAAGTGCTAGCTCCCATTACAATCATTTCTACGTTTGGATTATTTTATTTTACAGCAAGTATTTTGGTTTTGTACATAGAACATTAATTTAACAGTTCCCATTGACTTAATATTTTTAGCCTCTTCTTCCCACAAGGCTTTTTAAGTTTTATTGATGTGGACATCTGTTCACTTAAGAAAGCTATTTCTTTATTAAGTGTTCATTTTAGAGGCTCTCCATGACCCTTATCTGGATAGAAAATATTAGCTCTTTCAGAAGATGAGGAAGGAGAGTCTTTGCTTTATAAATGAGAGCCACAATGGCAATACTTTGAAATTTTTAAGACCAAAATGCAGACACATTTTTTTGAAAAGAATACAGAAAGATACTCAACTCCTGTGTGATATGGTAAGCACACTTAAGATATTTTAACTCCTTGTCAGCCAGAGATAGAAAAACTTACCACTTTTCTTTCAACAGATAAATAAATTGCCACTAGAATAGCTTCTGTTCACTCTCAAAAGATTTATTTAATGTTAAAACAATCCCTACCTCTATTTTATTTTGCTTTCAAAGTAGTCTAACAAAAGCATTCTACTCACAGAATTAGTTTCACTGGAAAATTTATATACGTACATATATAGAGTAGAAGAATATATAAATATATATATATATAAAAAACCACACACACACACAGAGCTCTTTCTTTCTGAGAAAAACGAGTTGGAATATCTTAATTCTGGCATGCCAAACCCGGAAAGGGTCCATAACTGAGCCTCCTGAGAACATGGTATGTGAATTGTAACCAACAAGCCTCTCCTCTGTGGAGTATCACAGGTGGTGCACAAAACCAACGACACTCAAAACAGCTGATCACTTTCACAAATGAAGTCCACTGTTTTACCTGTATTGCTGTAGCACTGAGGTGTTCCCAGCAGTTTAGGGCTCTGTTTTATAGAAACTTACAGAAAACACATAAACACAACTGAATTCTTGTTAAAAACAAAATATCATGAATGTAAGAGGCATTGAGCAAGCAAAAGAAATTAATTGAGACCATGTGAGGCAAGTTTCAAGAAGCAACACTATTTCACGGCTTGTATACACCAGTTTTTAAGGAAGGTCATGAAATTTAACATAAATTTTATGTAGAATAAATACTTGCAAATTTAAAAATATCACATATATAAAGGCAGAATCCAACATGGGTTTGCATGTTCTGGAAATTACTGACAGTTTAAATGAAGCATGTCTTACAAACAGATGGTTAAATAAGAACTTACTGTAAATAATTTGGAAGCTTAAGCAAGTGATTGCTGCAGGACTATTTTCTCTTCAGAAGTCATCAACAAATTACATTTGATTCTCTAGCTGTGTAAGACAGCATGCGTATCAGTGTCCAAACTGCAATCTTGTCTAAAAGGTACTAAATTCCAGAGGATGACCTTTGCAATCAATATGGTATCATGCAAGACTCCCACCAAGACAATTCAATCCATATGTAAATTTATGTTTAAAAGTGACCTAATTTAAAGAAATTTTTTTAATATAACATATCTAATTACAGGCAGCTAACATCATGGCTCTTCTTTCCAAATACTGTTGCAGTATTTCTTCTAAAAAGATTTATTGATCAACACTGTAGGCCACCAAAAAGACAATTTATTGCATTGAGCTGAGCTACATAATTATGTTACATGCAGACTAAAGCAATATAAATAATAATAAGAAATGCCACTGATCTTAATCTATTCCATGTAGAAAAAAAGGTCTCACTACAGCTGAACCATGAATTACTCTTGCAGAGCAAGAGGAATTACTCCAAAAGCTTTTCCTATTTTTGCACTGCTTTGTTCAAACCACTTGCTTTAGCAGCCCTGAAGCCCATGCTTAAGCTTTTGGTTTATACCAGTTTTGAGTCAATAATGTCACCTCGTAACTACTGTACCCTGTAGAAAAGTTGAGAGGTCTGAAAACTAGTGAGTGCTAGTCTGGGAAAGTCTGCAAGCTGGTGTCTTTAAAGTTTCCAAATTTATTGGCATGGGGCCCTGTGCAGGCATGCATATTTGGACAACGCCTACCATATTATGCAATGGCCAAAAGTGTAAATAAATAATAATGTCATCTTTGATTAAGTAATGGGTCAGACATACCCTGCATTTATGAAAATTGTAGAGAATCACGGCACAGGATGGAATGGTTACTAACACCCTAGTGATTAGATCTTGCTACTGAAACATTAATTACAATATAAAATACTCAGCTGCACTGCAGTTTTTCCACTTTTTTTTTGTGAGTTTACGCTCTAATATTCATAGAAGAAAGAATGATGTCATTTTATTAACCTCATAACCACTTTCTGCCAACAGAAAAATAAAAACATTGAAATGACCATCTGGCACAAAGTCCCTGTTTCTTTTAAAAACAGGTCTATATTTTCTCTCAATACACCAAGGACAAAAAAAATAAAATCTGTCTTCTGTCAAATTTTACAGCACCAAAATGAGAAAATAGAAAATAAAATAAAATAAAATACAACTAACTAGTATTTGGAAATCTAAACATGAAAATACTATACTATCAGAAGCTCTCCATATAAGTATGTGTGCATACGCCACCAGAGTACTTGACCTACTTCTATTATTACCAGGAGCCACTAAAAACTCCAGATACTTTTGCTAAAATATTACAGTGTTCTCCTTCCTAGGATAGCAAAGCTTTAAAAAAAGAAGAATGGAAAAGAACCTGTAAAATTTTTCAAATTACCAAGTCATCCTTTGAAAACAAGTAAATTTACTTTAGTAGGTAATGACTTTGACACTGCATTTGTTTTTCGAAGCAGTCAAGGTGATGCACAGTGCTCACCTGTATGTTCTTGGCAGAGACCAGAAGTATAGAAGTAACACACTATTGACATAGGTAGGGCTGATCACGAGCTCAGATTCAAGAGCAATGGGATATAGCTGTCCTCACTATCTGCTAGAAACATGCTATTTCACTATGATGACATTTCTGATGCCATAGCTGGGAGATACTATGTGTGGGAGCACTGGCCCAATCAGCAAGACCTTCATCTCTCAGACATTGGAGGCCATGAAGGGAGTCAAAGCTCAGAGGGGACTTGGTCCCAAGGGGGCTTTAAGTCTGAAAAGCAAGACAATTCAAATAGGTGAAAGCTGAAAAGATTTTTAACTGACTATGATCATAAAGCTAATTACAGCCACTCATCTATAGAATGAAATTGTGTACGTGTTGGGGACTTTTTGTTTTGGTTGGTCTTGTGGGTTTATTGTGGGGTTTTTTTAGTATAACCTTTAATTCTGATTACTCTTGAGTTTATGTGACATCAATCAGCATCACAAACCAAAACTCTGACAGTACTGAGATCCAGTGGTAGCATCATGGCTTCTAGGTCAAAGCTGAAGCTGCCGCATTTCCCACTAAACTGTGAAATGCTGGTCAGCAGGTACAAAAACTGTGCCACAAAAAAGCACCAAGAAGCAACAATCCTCTCCCCAATACTACAGCGACAACGAATTCCATAGTCTTTCAGATTTCCATACTTTGGGCAATGCAAATATTTTAAGACAACAGTGCTGGTACGTTTTCAGTTTTAAAATTAAGTTTAGCCCACACATCTCAAAAAAGAAGAGAATGTGCTCATCCTAAAGAAGAAACACACACCTCCCATTTTTGGGGGAGGTCAAAATAGCTGTTTGCTTTCAAAGTCCTGATGCAAAAAAATGCTTCATAAAGCATGAGCTGTTTGTAAGGAATAAAGCAAGAAATACCAATAATATCGTGGAAGAAATTTTTCTTAGTTTGAGTTATTACTATTCATTGTTATGTTATGGAAAGGCATCTACACTGGGAACTTTCTACTACGGGAACCAAACACAGTACACACAGGATCCGGTGTTTTAAATCCACTTAGCTTAGCAGAAAGGTTTGCATTTAAAAAATGTGCAGCAGACAATCAGCAGAGGAAAAGATGAAATGAACCTTTAGGTACCATGCAGTGCCAACTGGTACAACTGTTGCCAGCGTTTGCTGCCATTGCTGCCACATGGAAATGACAATGAGAGCAAACTTTTTAACATGGCAATGTCTTTGCTTATGGCATCCTACAAAAAACTTGGAATCAACTTAAATCCTCCCCCTCTTCTTCTGTCTGACTCCAAAGTACAGCTGCAGAATTTTAAATTGCTTGGAGAATGTCTGTTTTCTTGGGGGGACAGGGACATGACATTTCAAACACTCCATATGCTATTGTAGAAACTCAGTCTGATAAAACTTGCTTGCACTGAATATATCCCAACCTTGGGATTTAAATGGATGTGGCTATTCATAAAACAGACTGCTACCCAGTATGAGAAGCACTTTACTCATAAATCTTGAGAGCAAGATTATGCCAGAAGGATGCAGCCAATTCTAAAAGGTAGCATCCAACCTGGAGAATTTCAGAGCAGCACCTTTCACAGCAACTTCACTTTCCCTTGGGGCACAATGCCCCCGTTTGCACTGTGTAATGCTGCTGGGTACTGTTAAACTGAATCTGGAGGCTAAAGTCCCTGCTCCGTGCATATATATGTTAAAACCAACAAAAATATTTTTTCTTTCACAGTGTCACATCTTGTTTAAACTCTGGAGAAAGCTCCTCTTCTTGTGCTTTTGTATTTCACAGGCCTCTACTGCTTAATAAACCTCCATAAAAGTCATAAATTTGAGAATAGGATATAGAGCTAAACAGAGCTGAAAAGTATGGAGTGACACTCTTTCTTGTTTTCTGTTACATCCCTAAATTTTAAATCCTCACTTGAAGGAAAACAAGGCAGTCACATGAGGAATACTAGGGAGTTGCAGGCAGCATGGTACAGCATTTAGTTTGTGTTCCCCTTCCCACCTATCAGTTTTATGGATAGTCAGAGTTAGAAAAATAGAAAGAGGACCTCAAGAGAAGGAAAATACGATGGGGTGGGATATCTCCTTGGTAAACTGGATATACTGTTTCAATTCACAAAGCGCTTAAAATTTCTGGGTAGTAAAAGCTCCATCATGTGCATAGGTAGAGCAGCAGAACACAGAAAACTTGTGATTGACAAGATGAATCATTCTGATGCATTACTCTTAACTCAGCACATGATCCCTTTTCCTTTGCAGTCAAGGCCATGTTCTCAAAAAAATCCAGTTTCAGACCATTCACCCATCCCAGTTAAGGAGACGACAACACTGTAGTAAGTATGCAGCTGCACTGACATTCATTGGACTTTTAGTCAAAACCAAACTTCCTTGCTGGAGACTTAAAAACACTTACTGAGACAATACAGGTCTGAAAAATGTAGTTAAAGATCTTCAATTATGATAAAATAATGGAAGTGGGCTACTTTCTACCTCTAGCAGGCCATTTTTAGAACTAAGTACCTGCAACATCAACTGAAAGGAGTGAATCAAGGAACAAGAGAAGAAGAAAAATGGAAGACATTATTCAATGTATGAGTTAGACTAAAGGCTTCAGGTCAACAGTGTGATTTTTCTGAAAAACGCAAATTAGACTGAGGAGAGAATCACGACACCCATCAGAAAGATCCAGTAATGAGAGAAATTCCAAAACTGTGCAGATTTATTTTTTTGGGAAATCTGAGAATTTTAACACCAGCTGTTTATATTAGGTTATCTCCTTTGGCATCAGCTGGAGTCTGACATGCATCCATCAGTGAAAAAAATCTCAAATTCCTACACTGTCTGAGTGTAATAATATTACTCCCAGTAGATCTTTCACAAACAGTTGTCTTCTGTGTGGTTCCAATACAGGACAGTAACAATATTACCTTCATGTCAAAACAATTACTTTTTATTGAGGATTTTTTAAGATTTATTATTTTAAAATATCTGAAACATAACAATTATGCTAAAGAATTTCTCAGTAGTACTGCTGAAACAAACCACCATGGCATCATATTAGCAGAGTGCTATGTACCAACCATTCACAATGTAATGTCCTAGCTGATTTTTTTAAATAAAAATATCTCTGATGTCTTCTGGGTCTCTCAGTATTCTGCTTTTCCTATAACCCCGTCAACAGATCAGACACAGGCCACGTACTCAGAAGCAGATAACGCATGTCAGACTCCGCCTTCAAAATAGAGCCACTGAAAGGATACATGCTGTACAGATTGCATAATTCAACATAATTGTTGTTTGAACTACTGAAAATGAGTATGTGTGTAAGAAACAGTTACAAATGTTAGCCTAGAAAGTTTGCTTTGGCTAACACATTTTACCTTAATATGATGGGTGGAAGGCAGCGGGTATAATCCAAAACCACCTAAGACTATAAAAGTGCTTGTTATACATTTGTTTTTTATGAAATACATAGTTTGGTTGTTTCTTATCTGTTTTTCCACTCCCTGATGATTTATGGCGTGGCTTTTATATAGGCAGCTGTCTGTTGTGAAAACAGTGCTGAGCTTGCAGCTTTATTTTGAATCTAAAGCTGAACTGGTTTTAAGATGGAACATAACCAGCTTCTGAGAAAAGCTATGTGACGTGAGTCACTGCAGGACAGAGAAGGGGACTACAGGCTGTCACTCCCATGCTCTACAATCTAGACAAACAAAAGAATGGCTGCGATGAGTTCTTTTACTTGAGATGTGTTTGTTTCTTAACAGAGAAAGAAGGCTGCCAATGTTACTTAAAAATATTTCAGTCTTACCAAGACAGAACAGTTGGTTTTTTTTATTAACGTACACAAGAGCTTGCTAATATTTAAGTTTTGCATTATTTGCCCCCCAAAATGTTACAGAAATTCATTGACTAGAGAGCTATGAAGTATGGGCTGAGTCTTCTCAAAGGACGAAGGGTTATACCCTGCTGCCAGAGATCATGGGGAAAGTCGGGCTGTTAGTTTGTTTTCAACATCTAGACAAAGATAGCTAAGTTTTACTGAGGTATCTAGTTTTAGTTGAGGTCCACACTATACACTTAAGGCTGACTCTAACTTCACTATAAGTTAGCTTATGAAGACTTGCCTCTTGCTAGGACTTCAAAAGATGGTTCCTCTAAAACCAACACAATGGCAGAAGAGACAGCACAGGGAGGAAAGTTTTGAACTTTCCCTGAATTTCAGCAGAAATTAACTCTATTTGGTTCTCCGAAAAACTCCTCATTTGGTACAACTCCAAAGGTTAGTAGAATAGAGTTCAATATATGACTAACTCTTAATTTCCTACGAGAAATCCAAGTGTATTTAAATAATACTGTGGTCACCAACAGGATGCTGTAAAAAACATGGTGGTGGGAAGAGCTACGGGTAGATGACAGCTGTGAGCAAAGAAACCTCACACTCTTAGGGCATGGAATTTCCTACTATGCTTTTATCTGCTCAGTAAATTACACAAGTTTTACCCTCACATGGTAACAAAGTCCTCTTTACATTTGATTCCGCACATTCGCACATTACCTCAAGAAGCATCTTCAGACTGGTGGTAATAATAATAATAAAACCAGCAACAACCATAATAATCTGTCTGTTGCTAAAAGTTTTATCATCTTGGATTCTGATATGTAAAACTGTCACCCAAATCAGATTATTTATGTACTTCACCTTTAATGCCTACCTTTTTGTTTATAAAATTATTTTTAGACAAAACTATAGAAGATTAACTGTGCAGGTTCCCATTTCTTTTACCAGTTTGGCAATAAGGAACAGCTTTTCAGCAATACGTCCAACACACTTCATAAAAAATACAAGCTACAGAATTCAACGGGAATTCAAAAAAATTAAATAAAACATTTTTCCTTAGGTAAAATAAATTGACATAATATGTACCTGCAGAAGTAATCTCTCAAAGGCAAGGAAGTTGTCCCATTTGGAAGTCTGTGGGTGTTTCAAAGTCTGGATCGTGGCCAGCACAAGCTGTACAAGACCACAATGGTTCTCCAAAGCTTTGAGATTATTTCTGAAAAGCTGAATGTATGAGCTGAGCTGCTCTGGGGTGACTCTGCCTGTGGAAAGGAAAACAGGACACAGCATTCAGTGGTGGCAGTGAACGGGTTAGAGAAAACTTCAGAGGCTTTCTCCACTATGGGCCTGATCCTAGCTTCACTGCAATCCCTGGGAGCTTCAAGCTGCAGCAACAGGTCAGGACAAAGACTCCATCCCTGAATTGTGGCATAAGGTATGTGGTATGACAGGCATTCAACAACACACAACAGATGCTGACATAAAGGGTAATACCTGGGGTTTTTTTCTTTTCAGACATAGAGGGACAGTTATTTAAGCTAGGGAAATAATACTTGACAACTACTTCTAAATAATCTTTCTGTTTTTATCAAAAGTCCAATGGGAATTTGTGAGCCTTCTACCTTACACCAGACTCACATGCTCCAGCAGCTTCCTGAGGGTACATTTTTGATCAGTGTTGGCTCAAAAACCAGAGATAACGTTAGTGATTCAAAGAACTGTTTTCTGGAGCATTTCTTGGAAGGGACACTTCCAAGGCATGACTCTTCTATGTCTGAGATGCATTAAGTGTAGCATGATTTCACCCGTTATTTGAAAATAAACAACCTGGTGCCCATGCATTAGCCTGTAGATCTCTCCTTAAAAAAGCATGAGGGGAGTCATTCAGGCCAAACAAACACTACAGAATTAGCAGTTATTGCACCCAACATTGAAGTGCCAGCTAAACTGCTTAATCACTTTATATTTTGGAAGTGATCTGTTCCAGGGAAGAAGGTCCATACTACCTACTCTGCCCCAAGCAAATCATCACAGGCCATCACACATGCCATCAACATGCAAGGAAATACGGTGTCAAAACACAATCCTAATTGCAAGTCTGGACTGAAATCCAGACCAGGACTGTTTCCTGGTTCCTGGCAGCGTCTGCCAGTAATGAATCATCTTCCTCAGGCAAAGCAGACCTACAGAGCAGGGATATGTGAGATGGAGTGAGAAAGGTCCTTTAACTTAAACACAACAAGCTTTGGTGTCAGGAAGGCTCTAGGCTGATGCTAGGCATAGCTTACACCACTGATTGTTTTATTCAGTATTTTTCCAGAAGGGAAAGATCTTGTAAGTCTGCTACTGTGTTTCTTCTCTGCATTTGGTTATATCATCACTTTACAAGGCTCTCCACCTGCCTCCATCCTTTCAGTATCATATAAATGGCGAATAAATCATTCCAACAGTGAATAAATGCTGAAAGCACTTTCTCTTAGGGACACCAAGGGCAGTTTTTGGAAGAGCATTTAGATTAGGGAAAACTGCTAAATAAAGCAAAAACACACAGGCTCTTTATGTGAATTTTAATGGAAAGCATCAAACTGAAAAGTCAGCAAATTAACACACAAATCAAGCTGACACCACTCAGTGGGCCTAAGAGCTGACAAAAGGCTTCCACAGTTAGCCCACATAGGCTAAAACAGCAACCACAGCCATGTGTGTTTTTAGACTAAACACTGGAGCCTTCAGTCTTGTTTTACTTCTTTTAAAGCTGTGTCAGGCAGATTTACATGGTGATTTGAAAATGTCAGTCCACCATGCCTTGCAGCATACCTTTGATAATGACTGCATTATTACCTATAGCAGTTCTGATACATTGTAGCAAATTCAAAATCTGGTAACTTGCTTCAATTGAGAAAACATGCAGTTGCCAGACCTTCCGTCATATGAAACAGTAAAATGAGAGGGCTTTCAAGACTTCTGATTTTCATTTTTTTTTCAAAAATTTTTTTTCAAGAGCTTTGTTGCAGATTGTCCCTTGTGAAAGTGAATCCAGATGCAGCACTGGATCAGTCTGAGATCCATTCAGCACCATCTTAGATAAACAATCAAATTCTTTCCCACCCTCAGAGTAGCACCAAAAGAAAGTCCAACACATACATAAATATAAGTGAAATCCTGACCTTAGCAAGTAATTTACAAAATTTACATTGGTATTAAAGAGTAAGTATTACAGATGAGATGTTGGACAATATCCATGGATCCAGGGTTCAAGAGTTCCAGCAAATTTCTACACAGAAATCTCCCTGGACAGCTGGATGATAAATACAACTGTTCTAGTAGATGTGGAAAGGAATCTGGGAAAGTGACTGGTGATAATCAGCAATTTAATTTCTTTTCCCAAGGCCTAAATCCTCACCATCTTCCCTGCTGCTTGCTCACAGAGGGAGATCTCAGCACAACAGACTAAATTTAGTCTAATCCCACCCCTACCAGCCTTTTAAAGTCCCTCTGCTGTTTCAAGCCCTTTTGTGTTGCAATGTGGCAGACAGGTCCTATGAAATCAAGAGATAGATGCCAGACACATCATCGTTTCAACTGTCATTTTGTCCTTCTAAGGCAAATCCAGAGATTCACAGGCAGAAAATGGCAACTACTGGCAGAAAGGACTTCAGTGTAAGCGTCTGGTCCTGCTGTCTTCTCTTCCTGCTCCCTCACAATCATACTCTGTTCCAAACTCTACACCTATGCACAGCCAGATGTCTGTGTGGGCACCAAAGTCTGACTTGCAAGCACTACATTATGCTGACAAAGCACTTGATCATTTTTTAATTCCTGGATGTGGGAAGAAGTATGACCTCAACCACCTTTAATGGATTTAAAAGTACTAATAAGCTTTCTGGCACAAACACCAAAAATTCCATATTGTCTGGGAAGTAACCTTTGCCATGAATAGTTATCAAGTGTAGCATGTGTGAAACTGGTACTCTGTCAATTACGTTAAATCACAATACAGGACTTGATAAAACTAACGTCTACTGAAAGCAAAACGTTTCAAAGCTTCATGCCTCTTCTGAAGTACAGGATAAAATGAGTAGGTGGTGGCTGGGAAGTCTCACAGTGAAACTCAAAAGTTAATAGAACACAGGAGGATGGGGAACAGGGAAGAAAAACAGTAATGCTGACAGAGAGATGATGCAGGTAGTGCAGGAATTAACTCAGCTAAGAAACTGAATGGTTAGTTAGGAACAACTGAAGTATGTGTGCACTAATGCAAGAATCTTGAGCAAGAGAACAGAAAAAATAGTGCAGGGAATGAAACTGGACATTACAGAAGTAAAAGGAACATGATGGACTAGGTACCAGTCTCACTACTGAGGAGCCAGTTCTGGCCAGGAAACACTGAAAGTCAGTGATGAAGCAGCTCTATTTTAGTAATCTGACAAACTGAGGATAAAAGGAACAGATAAGAGGGACTAGGCTAGAGTAGGAAAAAGAAAAGTAATATTTATTTATAAGAAATGCTGAAAATTAACTACCTTAATAGTCTAATGTTGCAAGTATGAAAAGCTTCAGGACAAACATCCAAGAAAAATATACCTTACGTCACATAGAAAAGGGTGAAAAAATGCAAAGTACATTTATCAAAGAATATCATGTCAAACTTGTATGTAACCGATTAATGAATTAATTATAATCCACATGGATTTAGCATGCCATAACCATATTTAAGGGGGAAAAGACTAGAATTAAAAGAAATACAAGATATCTAAGAAACTTCCAAAAGTAGATGGCAGGTAATATGCAACTGTATTGGGTCTGGCTGAGATGGAGTTAATTTACCCGCAGCAGCCCTCGGAGTGCTGTGCTTTGTACTCATAGCTGGAAAGGTGCTGGTAACACACCAGCGATTTGGCTACTGCTGAGCTGTGCTCCACCAGTGCTCTACCACATCCAGGCTGGCTCTCCAGCATTCCCTCCTCACCAGCAGGCTGGGAATCAGCAAGATCTTGGGGGACGCAGCCAGAACAGCTCATCCAAACTGACCAAAGGGATATTCCATACCATATGATGTCTGTTCAGCAATAAAAGCTAAGAGAAAGGTGGTGGCAGAAGGGAGGCATTTGTTATTTACGACGTTTATCTTCCAGAGCAGCCACCATGTGAACTAAAGCCCTGCTTCCTGGGATTGGCCAAACATCATCTGCTGATGGGAAGTAGAGAATAAAATCTTTAGTTTTCCTTTGCTTCCACACATGACCTTTGCTTTTGCTTTATTAAACTGCCTTTCCTCTTGACATACAAGGGTTTTTTTCCCAGCTTATTTTCTCCCCCACCCCTGTCCTGCTGAAGAGAGCAGTGAGAGCGGCTTGGAGAGCGCCTAGTGTCCAGCCAAGGTCAAACCACTGCAGCAATAGAGAAGTACTAGCACACCAAAAAAAAAAAAAAAAAAGGTAAAGTAAGTGTGCTTGTGTGTGCATGTACACATTTGTAATACAAATTTTGGTACTAAACAGTGTCAAGATGAGTGCTGTCACAAGGTTGTGAAAGATCATTAATATGGAGAAAGAACAGAAGGCACAGCTGGATTGCTTTGAGCACTGAACTACTCTAAGTGGGATAAAATTTAACAGTATAAAGTGCAAAATTATGCATTTTGATGCTAGGATAACAGCAGGTGCTGTTGAACTGGGAGTTAAAACCTGGAAATCACTGAAGGAGGAAATAATGTCTAGGCCTCCTCACTGTAAAAAGACAGGTACAATCCACACCAGGTGATAGAGTTACAGTAAAAAAAAAGACCATAGAAATGCCTGAGTACAAAGCTTCTGCCCTCCTAGAGCACGCAGTGCAGCTCCAATCACCCTCATTCCTGGAAGTTTAACTCAAAGTTGTGCTGCCTGCACAGAGAGGCTTCTATAATGATTAGGAGGACAGAGAACTTCAGTTAGGAAAGTAAAATAGAACTGACTGGCTCATATGGGCTCCCTGCCCCACCTGGAAAAAAACAGAGTTCTCTATAAATGCACAAAAAATGTTTACATTAAGGGTCAGAATTGGTACTAAAATCAATGGGCATAAATAAGACATGAAAATATTTACACAAGACGTTAAGCAAGGTATTGGTATATCAATCAATCTTTCAACAGTAGAGACAAGAGTGGAGGCAAACAAATTTAATTTGTTCTAAGGCAGGGTTTAATGAGTGTCTAACGAGCAGTTGCATAAAAGCTCACAAGACTTAATTCAATACAAATGGCCCCCTTCAATCCTTCACTCCTACAGTAATTAGTCTGCAAACATATTGGGACATACAGATGTTGAATTCCATCTCCAACTTTCAAGAATTAAGGGCAGATCCCAAAAGAACTACAGACCACTTTTGCCAACTTTTAAACAATGGAAGCCATACCTTGTATTTATAAAAAATAGTTACTTGAAATAAATGATTTTGTTAAATATTAAAATAGCACCACTGAATACAAGCACAGTTAACACTAATGCACAAATAATGATGTGTACAGTTAGACTGAATGGAAGAAATAATTCTATTACTAGTAAAGCAGTTCACTCAAGTTAGACATACTGGGCCAGAAATTACCACCAACTGATATTAAAGGTCTGTCAAAAATCTTGTTTTGAGTAGTGAGAGTGTTCAAGTGGAATGAAAAGACTTTTACCTCAACAGTTAAACAAAAAGTTAACTGGACAAACTGCACTTGTAGACATCAAGACATGATTCCACAGTATGACTTTTTTCCATGTTAAATTAATGCTGCAGCCTACGTAGTGTAATGCAGGCATTGCCTCAAGAAAACAATTATTTTTCAAGACTGATTTACTGGTAGAAGTAAATTTTCAAAATTCAGAATCCCAAAGCGCTTTGTTGTTGTTGTTGTTACATAAAGATTTATGGATGAAGGAGGTGTCTAAAGAGCAAAGGTCAGAATTATCAATGTGCTGTTCCAAACATAGTCCTTCATCTAACACTTAGTTAATTATCTCCATAAGGACAAGAAAACAAGTAAAGAGGAAAATACATTTTGTGACCAATTGAATAAATAAGTGGATGCTTTTCCAAGACTACAGAAACCGCCAAATACACAGCTTTAAACTTTGTTCAATTTTATGCAAGAACATAGTTTGAGCTTCACTGGCCAGAGTGCTTTTGCTGAGGTCCATTTTTCACTCGACAGAACCACAAAGAAATGACCTTGGCACACTTATGTTCACAGGTGAGATTTTTCAAGGCAGTAGAGGGCTGAAAAATTCCAAACAAATTGTTTTCCTTGTCTACAGTATTAGGAATATAGACCTATCACAGTAGCTTACCTCTGATCATGTCCAATGCTGGATATTTGCGAGGAACGTGGAACGCTCTCATACTTCACAAAGCCAACTGGGCAGCTGCACTGCTAAGGGAGTCAGATATTTCGCAAGCTAAGTGAGAGCGATTTAGTAGGACAGATGACACCCCTTATGTCTCCTTGTTAGTGTAATTCCAGATATTACTAAGTCAAAATGCTTTTCTACTTCTTAGGAGGTTTCAGTAACACTCTAATAGCAAGTGCCACAAAAATAACTTGCTCTCAACTTTTCTTTAGTTAACTTCAAAAGTCCTCCAGTCCTTACACTGTTAATAAAGAAGAGAAGAATGCCAACTACTCCTTAGTTCTTGGAGAGACGAGAAGTAGACCAGTACGAGATGCTGTTTAGCTGGCTTTTCCACAATAAGGCTCTGGACCTGAAGAGCACTAAACCTTACAGCAGGCTGAAAGCAGATGTCACAGGTTTACTTCCAAGACTGCACACTCGTCTCCCACAAACAAACCCACCTGCTCTGAGGTTAACGGTCACTTGTAAGCGTGTCTCCCTTTTCTGCTGCAGAAGCACTAGTATCCAGATAATCCCATGGTCACAGGTATGTGCACAAACGGCAAGTCCCCATTACAGCAGTCCCAGGGTAAGTCCATCCTGGGGGTCTAAGCAGCCCCTGACGTACACCCCAAACCACAAGGCAGTGGCAGCCTCCTGCTGCCTGCCCCCAGTAGCACTGTGCCACCAAGGAAGAGCTGTGAGCAGCCTTCCTTCCTTGCTGGCCCTTACTGTCCCCTATTCCTCCTGCAGGACACAGGCGTTGTAGATCAGCTACTTTTCCCTACCTGTCGTGGGCTTTCCAGAACAATGGACCTTCAGAGAGGCACAGCCTGTCACGTCACGTCTGAAGGTGTGTATAGCAGTGCCTTTCAAGGACATAGAAGCCATCAACAATGGTGACAACTATGCTGAGGTTTAGCAACTTCTGGCATAAAGGTATACACACAGAATAAATAAAGCTGGACTCTATTTACTACTCAACTAACACTTGCCATCTGAGTGTGAACATCTAACCCAACTTGGCTACAGTCTCATCAGCTGCAGCATTGAGTTAGTTATCTCAAAAGCAGTTTATTATTCATCACTAGATGCACACGGTATCATTAAATCCTTGTTTTAATGCTGTTCCTATATAGATCATTTATATTCACATAAGTGTCATATGCTGTTTTAGCCACCTATCCTCGTTAACCTCAGTTCTTTGCTACAAAATGGAAACAGTACTTAAATACCAGTTCCGTTACTATTCTTTTCAAATTCTTTTATACACCTTAAAACAAATAAAACCCAGTCAATTAGGTGGGACAAATATAACTAAAGCACTCTAACATAATCATCAAGACTTTGAGTTCTAAGCACCTAAATGCAGAGGATTATGACCCCAGTTATGATTTACAACTCCTAGGCTATCTGCCATTGCAAGTTCCTGAGTACATTCAGAAGACTTTAACAAACACAACTGTTAGCTTAGCTGTCTCAGTATGGATTGATATTTTTTACTTTTTCGTCATTCAGAGCTTTTCTTGTTTTTTAAATGTATGGCCACTTCAACAATTTCCTTCTTTGCGCACTTTACCATTCTGTTTCCCCTTTTCATTGTTAAATCAGCCTGAACAAAAAAGTAACAACAATCTCCAGCCAGCCCTCCCAAACATTAAAGCAAAATTCAGAATTGTTTGAATAAGTAGGTGAAATCTTATCTCACAGAATTATAGAATCATAGAATCATTTCAGTTGGAAAAGACCTTTAAGATTATCAAGTCCAAGTGTTGACCCAGGACTGCCAAGTCCACCACCAAACCATGTCCCTACACACCACATCTACGTGGTTTTTAAACACTTCCAGGGATGGTGATTCCTCACCTCCTTGGGCAGCCTGTTCCGATGCTTACCTACCCTTTAGTGAAGAATTTTTTCCTAATATCCAACCCTGGCATAACTTGAGGTCATTTCCTGTTGTCCCATTGCTTGTTATCTGGGAAGAGACCTACCCCTATCTGCCTACAACCTCCTGCCAGTGAGCTGTAGAGAGCACTAAGATCCCCCCTGAGCCTCCTCCTCTCCAGACTGAACAACCCCAGATCCCTCAACCATTCCTCATAAGACTTGTTCTCTAGACCTCCACCAGCTTCATTGCCCTAACTCTCCCAGGGGTTTAGCTTCCCATTAAGCTTCCTAGGGGTCACCATCTCTATTAAACTTCCAATTTAATACTGGCATACCAGTTTCTGAAATCCCCTTCTTAGTCTTTGACTAAATATGTATCATGGTCATATTTTACCACCTTACTTTTCACCTCTACCACTAGGTTAATAAATACTGAGTACCAGGCCAGCCCTAAAAAAAACCAGTAATCCTTCAAAACAGTAAATCACTACGATTGTAAAGGGACTTGAAATCTGCAAATTTGGTTGAATCATCTCCTGGACGCTTTAAATTTCTTGCAGAAATGAATCAACTTGTTTGTCTTAAAATAACACGCCCAAAGGATTTCAGGTGGCTTGCGCATGTCCTCATTTAGCACTAAGACATATGTTTTCAGACACTGAGTACTTCATCATGTTCTTGGCATGCCGTCTCAGAGAAAGGGAGGTCGTTGTTGTTCTTTGGTACATTATTTACAGGACTGATTATTTCTCTGATGACTTCTGGAAGGCTTCTGCAGCTGAGAATACCCTAACAATCATTTTGGGTGGAAAGCAAATAAATAGGGATGGAAAACATGATGATGCATGAATATGTATATATGTAATTCACCACGTCTCTTGTGTAACAAGTCATCCTTTGCAGGACTGAATGATGAGGCTCACACAATTATGCTTACAAAAAAGCACCCAGTTTTACTGTTCTACCTTAAATCTTAGACTAGACTTTGCAAGCACACCAGCACGTACTGTACCCTTGGTTTAAATCCTTCAGCACGGGCTGTTCTCAGCAACACTTCACTCATTGCTTTCAGCTACTATCTTTAAGTTTGCTCCACTCCTTTTTTTTGACTAGATGGTTCCTTTCTTAACGTAAAGACATTCTGAAGCCCTTTCTGTCATGTTCTAAAACACACAAAGCACAGTCCTTAGTGCTGACACCCACAACTGCCCCAGTGTTCCAGCAAAGTGCAGGTGCCATGTGTTTCCACTGTGTGCCCAGCAGACACCAGCATCAGCATCTCCCACCCCATGTTCATGAACTCTTCTGCTGATGCAAAACACAGTCATTATGGCTGATGCACACTATGAAATTAAGATCTCATAGCACACCAGCCAGGCTGCTTCCCCATTAAACAACAGCAATGGCAGTAAATTTCCTTTTCTTGGACTTAAAGAATAAGTGTTTTGTTTTTCACCCAGGTTCAAAGAGGCTTAAGGGACCTACTCCTGTGTTTTTAACCATGTCTTGATCATCACAAATGGACAATCTACAAGCACAGTGGCACTTTTTTTAAAAAAATATTTAAATTCAAAACTTCAAAATATTTCTGCATCCATGTGCCAACTACATTTTAATCAAAGATAACACACTACCAGCATATTTCTGTTTCACATCAGTGCACACGGTTCTGTGTTTCACTTCCGTCTGCAAACTGTTTTATAGCAGTGAAATGCAAAGACACAAATATGACATGACTTACAATTAGGGCTTGAACCATTACCCATCCTACACCACAAAAGACTATCTAGCATGCAGTAGGTTATTCACTGAACAATGAGATAGTTGAGACAAAAATACATTTCCTGAAACATTGTAAAGTAACTTAATCTAGGAACTGTTATTTATGCAAGAATATTAAGTTACAGAACAAAAAAATTTTCAAACCCAAAAACAAACCCTAAAAATTCAACAAGAGTTTAGTGTTAAACACGGTGCTTGATACTTCAGAACCAACTAAAGTAGTTCTTTAAACTTGAGGGCAAGTAGTCCCATTATTACACTTTTTTTTTTTTTTAAGGTAAATCTACATAATGTATAATGCAGTACTAATTAAATAAACAAAACCAAGCAAACAACAAAAAAAAAACCCTCTCAACCCAAACCAACCCAAAAAGTCAGAAAAAAACAGCACTTCATTTCCTAAACAAGAACAGCAAAAAGCCATTTAAAGTCACCTGCAGAGAATAACTTCCTAAAATATTGAGACAGAAAATTTGCCTCCAAATAAACTTCTTGCAATAGGGGAAGTACAGGACACTCTACAAACTTAACTTTTTCTTTAATACTATTCCGAGTAGTTTCAGTTTTGGATTAAAACATCTCTCTGCTAATCTGTTTTGGTTAAAATTTATTTCATTTTGTTATGAGTGCGCTTCACATTACCTGCCCCAGTCTCCTTCTCTTAATTAGGCATGTTTCCTTTAAGCAGAGAGCAGGACTTAATTCCCAGGAGGATCACTTCCAAACCCATTCCCAAAAGCTGTAGCTGTTTTTACATTAGGAGAACTCAGTGCGGTTGCACATTCCACATCATTCTTTTGATCTTTGCAATGAAGATTTGGTATTTCAAGGTACTTTTTACAGGTAGGATGTGTAAATGACGTGTTCTATTACCGTTTTTTTCCTCTTTCTCTCCTCAGTAAGATAGATTTTAGTGTGTACATTTCCCAGGAAAAAAAAAAACCAAAAACAAACCACACACTTTAAGGGTCAAATCGATACTCTGGTATTAAAGATACATAAACTAGTGCACAAGTAGCAGGTAGGTGTGAAATGGTGTCTTCCCCAAGTCATAAAGGAACATAACTTACCAAAATAGGAGTTTAAGGGAGGGGAGAAAGGAAAGGTGAGAGATGAAGGAAAGAAACTGGTAAGTTTAAAAAAAAAAAAAAAAAAAAAAAGAAAAATTCACACAATTGGCTGAGCAGCTACAAGATCAACAGAGCTGAATAAGAATAAAAGCTACCTACAGCTGCCTTTATCGCTTTAGACTTTTCTTCTTCCTCATGAATTATACTGCACTGTTCCACCAGTTAAGAGCTCCTTCACTTTTAAACTTCTTGGTATTACAGAATCACAGTCTGTGTCCAGACCTGGCACGGTATCTCTTTCTCAGTTGTCAAACTCTTGCCCAAATAAAACAAATGCAGTTAACAAGAGTAAGCTTAAGTAACAATGCCTAAGAAGCCCTCTTGTTTTTATATATTTCCAGTCTTTGAGCAAAAGTCCAAAAAGGAGGATTAAAATTTACTGTTTGCTAGCACAATATTTCAACATTTGGGACACAGCAGTTTTCAGTTCTCTTTTCAACTGTAGAAACAATAGCACTCACTAAGAACACGCTTCATGGAAGCCCGTAGACACTAGCAAGCCTTTTGCCACATTCAACATGCTATTTTGCAGCAATCATAAAGCTTTTTTCCAGCCTTTATTTCAACTTTTTCTGTGTTTCTTTCACTTACAATAGTCTAACAGTGGATCTGTGACCTAAATCCCCCTAAAGTTCAGGATTAAATGTGTCTGTCAAGTTGAACATGAATCAGCTGTACAACCTTGTACAACCTTGCAGTGATGGAAGCAAGCCGTGTACTAGATGGCATCAGCATAAACGCAGCCAGTAGGCAGGTGGAAGTGGTTATAACCTTTTATTTAGTACTTGTGAGACAGTATCTGGAGTATGAAGTTTTGTGCTCCACAGTACAAAAGCAGGTCGAGAGAAGGGTCACTACAATCATTTACAGGGCTAGAGAAAACAATGCACAAATAATGGCTAAAGAAGATGGGTTTGGTTAGTTTCAAGAAATAACAGCAGGGAGGGGAGCTACTTACTGTCTTCAAGGTTATAATGAGTGATTACAGAGAACACAGAGTCAGGCTTTTTGGAGGTGGACAGTGAGAGGACAAGCAGGAATGGTCGTACACTGCAGCAAGTGCAAACTGTACATTAAGGAGAACATTTTCTCCACAAGGGCGGTTAAGACTGGTGCAGGGCACCCAGACAGGCTGTAAAACCATATCCTTAAACATATCCAAAATTCAGCCGAACAAGGTCCAATCTATTTATTCTAACTATTAGCTGTCTTTGGTTTTAGCAGGGGTTAGGCTTCCACAGATCCCTTCCAACATGAAATTATTCTACAATTCATCCATATTTGTGATACCACTCATTCTGTGCTAAGCTGCAGGTAGTCATCAAAAAGGGCAAGTTTGCTGAAAAGGCTTTTCAGTCAACTTCATATTACAAAATTCTTTCTCTAGGATGCACTTGATAAGAAAGGATGCAAACCGTGCTCTCAAAATGAGCCTTCTGCCACTGTTTTTACCACCAAACTTCTGCCACAATGTTACTGTTGCCTACACAGTAACATCCATTTCCCAGCCCAGTTGCCTGGACAGGATTCACATGAAGAGCGTAGGTACTTGCTCCTCCTAACTCATGTGTTTCTTTCAACTACACACGCTAGGCTGAAAAAGAAGGGAAGGAGGACAAACTGCAGAACATGCACATGGACATCACAGCTAACAAACGTACCTCAGAATAACTGGAACTATGTTTTCTCTTTTGAGCAATTGTTTTGTACTCTCAGGGCTGCTACTCTGTGTACCAGCAGGTAAGACTAAAACAAATGAATTGGCACACCACTTTCCCAAACTCAGCATCCAACCTGAAAGAAGCATAACGATTAGTGCAAAGATGGTTCCTCAGCTGATAATGCTTCTCAGCAACACTACACACAAATGCAGTGCCACTTACTGATGAAAAACAAACTTCTGCTCCTGAACACCTCCCCATCTCAGCTATTTTGTCACAATTCCCAAAAAACAGAGAAGTTTGTTGGCAGAAATACCAGTATTCTTCATCCTTTCTATTATATCTAACGAGTTACAGAGATGACCTGAAAAGCTCAGTTGCTTAAGAAAAAAAACCAGCAGGCTACATACTCTTTGCACATCTGAAGCTTGAAGCAACACATCTGTCCTAGACTGGCAAAACCAGATAACTATCAGAAGATGGGATCTGTTTAGTTAGATGAACACTGACCACACTCAACAGGGTCAAAACCCTGAACTTCATCCTGGTGTAACACTGCACAGTGAACCAGCCATAATATCAAGTTCCTTCTACAGTTCTCAATGCAGTCGTGACTATTCAGAAAGACAATCTCCATCAAGAGCTGTCAGGAAAGTCTAACTCCAAAAATCATTTCCCTGGGAATGCAAAGGCCTACATAGAAGCCACCCAAATAGGAATATAACCAAAACTTTCAGAAACACTTCAAACTCTTCAAAAACATTTAGCACTGAGAAACAAAAAGCCTTCCCGCCTCCAGGGGTGAGTGATGCAACAAAACATCTGTTATATTTGACCATCACTGAGACTGAGAACATTTGCTTCAGGTCAAGACTATGTTATTAGTTGCACTACAGGGAGAAATCAGAAACTCAGTATTGCAACATGCTGGAAAAACCAAATCCTTGTGGCTAGATAGTCCCACACTGCAGGACTTCTGTTACTTTTGATGAGACAAAGAGCAGACTCGTTTAACTCAGGAACCGCTTGCTCAGGATCCAGGCTCCGCAGTGGAAAGAGTTCAGGTCAGAGACAAGCAACATTCCCTCTCCTTGGAAAAATGCCGAGAACAGCAGTGAGCCCTTGGAGCAGCACTGTGAGACCCACCATCAGGAATCTGGGACTCCTCGGGCTAAGCCAGGCGTGTCTCAGACGAGTTGCTACGGGAAGCTTCCTGCTTCACAAAGATGCCTGGAGGAAGACTTTGGCTGCTGCTTCACTGATCCTGCAGCTTGCTTTCCTGATGGGTTTGGAGACCAGGTAAACAGGCCACAGAAAAATGTACATAAACATCCCCCAGAACAGCCTACAGTATGATCTCCTCTCTGCATCAGGAAGGGCCATAGTGCCTCCCAAGCCTAGTGGTTATCCAGGTACCCATCACTCAACCAGAGATGTGCTGCAGAAGGGATCCAAACACCCTGCAGACTGCTTTGAGCCCTACAATGATGATCTGCCTTCTCCTCCTCTGTAAGGACCTCAAACCCAGACTGACATTGTCTCACTACTTGTCTCTATCACAGAATTATCCTAATGGTTGGCCAGGGTAGATTTTAGATACCCAAGATCAGAACTGATTTATCTAGCAAGATATGTGTGTCCTCATCTTCTTTATTACAGCTCATTTTCTTAGTGAGTAGCTTTTATACCTAAAGTTTATCCCAGGAATTGATGGTATTTAATATTTTTACACTGGTCTTGTCAAGAATAAATAGCATGTTAAACACCATTACAGTCCAGTGCAAGTTTTCATTAAAAAAATAAAAATGTACATTTTGTATTTTATATTCTTTACATTTTTAGATAAGGTATTCATCTCTATTTTCCTTCCATTTTAAGGTACTTTTATAACTCAAAACATTTCATATCTCCAGGCTAAAATGCCAGGTCTTCCTATTTCTACACAAATTTTAGAGTTCAATTCAACCCATGTAAACTAGCCCATCAGAGAATGTTACTGTATTCCTCTTTATTTCACAAACCCTGAGGCTTTGCTAATTTTATTGTAAGTTTGATCTTTCAAACTGTATTTGTACAGTTAAATGGAAAGAAACGAAAAGGCTTTTCTGCTGCTAACAAGGGCTTGTGTAAAAGCAGGCTGCACTTTGTTTTTGTTACTATACCAATGTTTCAGCTTTCATCAGTCTCCAGGCCAGTAAAAAGACACAATACAAGAATTCAGACTCAATCAAGGTTTACTGTGCTCTTTTCAAACAGAAGAGCAAGGGTGTTTCTAAAGCCACAAAAGAACATTTGTAGCAAGGTTTTTACCACTGCCAAATACTATGCTAATAGCAAAGCTTTCGACAAGAGATTCATGGGCTGCCATGTTCAGAAGATGATTAAGATATGCATCAGACCTATGAAGAACTGAACAGGAAGTGAATGAATGGAAAAGCCAGCAACCTTTCTGCCGTACTGTAAGTCAGGCTGTCTCAGAGCAGAACTCCTTGCAGTCATATACTTTAAAAGCTGAGCAGAAGTAATCCCTTTCCATTATTTACAATCTTTCTTGAATTTAGCAGAACACAAAATCTCACCAAAAAGCTATTTAAATGATCTTCTAAATTTCTAAATAAAGATCATTTCATAAGGAGACTTAATTCTTTAAATAAATTTATTTAAACGCTAGGATTTTTATCAGGCCAAAGTAATTTACACCTATACATTTATACCTATATAATGAGATATCTGACCAGAATTTGGCAAATATGCATCTTCCTCAGATACTGACCAGCATTCATTTGGGTATCCAACCTACAAATGGAACTACCTCTAGAGGCAAAACAGCTGATATAGTTCTTAAAATGCATTGTTTGTTGTTTTCTTGGAGTGTGTGTGTGTTTTTTGGTGGTGCTGGGTGTTTTTTTTAAACAGACTGCATGTGTATTTATATAAAGATACAGAATATTTTAATGCTTCTTTATTTCAATGGACATATGGCAAAAGACAGCTCCACCTGTTTACATGTAAACACATACTGTTTCAGGAAATGTATCTATCTACATAAAAGGGTTAAGGCAAAACTCCAATGTACCTACTATGTTAGTAACGTGGTTTCAGTGCACTTATCTCATCCTGTAAAGATGGGGCTTAATGTCAGCATGCCCACAGTAAGCAACACCAAACAAATACTCCCCAAAAGCCAGTACTGGCAGCATTACTAAACTCCACAGGAAATTAGATCTTCAAAACCCATATACCCATGTTATGTATTTATGGATGGAACAAATTAAATAGTAAGTAAACAGGATGTAGCATGCATAAAGCCTTTATGCTGGCTGGAATTCTGCACAGTGCTTTGCCTGCCTCCTCCAGAACTGACCTCAGAAAAATCAAATGTGCTACATAGCTATCCAGCTCAGGTTTTGTTCCGTAAGGAAAGGGAAAAGTAGCTCCATAGTTTTGTTTTCTAGTTTGGTTTATGGACCATAACTTGTCATTTTGTCTCCCTCTGTGATGCAGTTTCCTAAGACTTGCAATTCACCTTTAAAAAGAAATAGGATTTCAAATTGCTTGCAATAAACAGTTCTGGACAGCTTACTAGCCTGTGTCACTTGCTGAAGTTTGTAACAATATAGTTCTTTCACTCAAAGTGAAATGACAGACAAAATATGCAGTTTCCTCAGGCATAAATGGAAGAAAACAGTAAAAAAAAAGGCAAATCCCCCTTGAAGATGGTGTAAAACCACTTAATGTTCCACCTGAGAACCTGAGTATGAAGCAGCTACAGCAAAAGGAGAGATTCATGCTCTATTTACAAATTTTGTGGAGATGGTCTTAAATTTGAAATGGCGCTTGCTTCAAAAGCTTCACCCAAAATTTTCAATGACCTGTTGCCAGCTCATCTTCAGCCGCCTTCTTTCTACACTGATCCCTTCTGAAACAGTCAATAGGACTTCCAGACATCCCCACTACCACTTTCCTTGACACAGCTAATGAAATAAATATGCAAATCAAGAACACCTGAGAGCAGTGCTCCAATCTATTCAGCTCAACAAATATGGCCAAAATTGCTTATTTTCTTTATTTCTCTTTCTTCTCCTTCCTCAGAACTCCTCTCTCCACCCTTGCTGATTTCAGCCAGAGAAGATGGAGTTCCCAGTGGCCTGCAGACATTTGGGGGCATTGGGGAATGGACATGTCTCCTTCTACATTTCTCCTTTCCTTGCAGGAGGAGGAGGAGACCACATTCAGAAGATATCAGAAAGCAAAATCTTGAGCTGTGTGTCCTCCCACAGCTAACTGTTGGAGCTCCTGCCACATGCAGCCAGGCAGAGAAAGAGGAAAATTGGCTGTCAGGCACCTTGCTTGCAAGAGGAATGTGGGCAAGCACATGCACACCTCAGAGTAATAAGCAGCCTTTCAAAGCCCAGAAAACAACAGAATTTATTTTCCTTGCACTGGAAATATGGAAACAGGATAGGATCAGATTTCCCATCACTGCACAGGGCTCCCACACTGCCAGTGTCACACATGGTGCAGTTTTTCAGGCAGGTGGCCACTGCAGGAGGGCTCAGCTACACCAAACGGAATTCAAAGCTTTGCTTTCAAATGTAATTCACTCCTTATTTCCAGAGGGAAAAAAAGCAAAAAAGTAGTAGTAAGGAAAATACTCTTACCATCTGACACAGCTGGTCTTAGTAAAGAGAGTAAGAGGCAACGTTCATGCTAGAAAAGCTCTGTCATTTAGTATTAGGGTCATAAAAAACTCAGAAAATACCTTAAGTGTTGGGAAAACCAGTGTGCAATCCACCAAGATCTTCTGCTACAGGCAGTACCCGAGGTAAAACTGTAAAACCTCAAGTCTAAGCACAGAGCAGAGTGAAAGCATTTCCCTTCTCTCAAGCCAGTGCTGCCTCATATCACAGCTGCAGTGGAAGGAGCCTTTCGACTAAACATAGGAATTGGGACCAGAACAGGCCACTAATTTTTTTTTTCCTTCTCAGCAAAAGCAGCAATTGATAAACAACACAATTTCCAGCTTCCCTACAGAGAATGAAGATGTTCTGTAGCATGATGAATGAGCAATGAATGCTGTGAAGATGTAGATCTGTTCTAAAAAGTCACTAATAAATATGTGTCAATGGACAATGTGACATCTGGGGTTGTTTCAAGTTTTTTGCATTTAGGCTCAATAAGAAGTGTGACTGTAGTGCCGTCCTTTTCTTGTTTCTCATTTTATCTCTGTTTATCATTTACAAGATTGCCTTAAATTTTGTTTCACCCTTTGAAGTTCAACTACAAAGTTAACAACTTGTTATGACTCTAGTGCAAGATACATGTGCACAAAATAAATAACAGAATTCCATAAACATTAGTAAATTACAGCTACACTTCAACAAAAAACAAGTCAGAAATTTGTTTCATGATCAACTCTCAAATGTTTCTATACAGCACCATATTGGGCTCACATGTCAGATGCTTAGGCTGCCCTCGGTGTCAGCTAATTATTAAGCAATGATTAAGAACCAGGTTATTGCAGCCTTCACTGGATACCACAGGAAGGGGACACAGAGGAAAGGGCAACCGATCTAACCATTCACACAAAGCAGCAAAGGCGGTCGATAGATTGTTACCTCTCAAAGATGGCAAGTAATTACTTCAAAAACAAAGTTGAACTTCAACATTCATAAGCATTTTTCAAGGCGTATGTAATAGAAAAACAGTGGGGGCTTCTTAATGTGATTATGGTGAATACTCACAGAGTATTGGTGAAAGATTACAGAAGATTTTGGTTATTTACTGTGCCTTACCTCCTTCAGACAAGTTTGTAACAGCCTTCTCACAGCTGTTCCTTTTCTATTTCCTTAAAACAGCTTACAGCATTACTGTTGCAGAAATCTAGTATTTCTGATTAATAATCTACTAAAGGCATGCTGTAGGTATTTGTAAAGACCATACTATATATGAAATGTTATAGTTGTTAAAGAGTTCATGAGTTGGCTGTACATCTAATTCTTCTACAATATGTTGGCAGTTTACTCTGGAGTCCCAGACAAAAGCCTATTACTCTTACTCCATGAGGACCTTTCTCTCTTGATGAAAAGTTCAGCGTAAAATAGCCTTAAGAGTACGTAAAATGCAAAAAATCATTGTGGTATAGAGCAATACCAGTTTTTATAAGCCTAATGTTATATCAGTTCCTGCATTTCACTGAGTATGGTATATAGTGAGAATGAGGTTCTAAAAAAAAGCTATTGAAAGTCATTATGTTATAATCTGTATCTCTAATATTTTGAAGAATTCAGGTTTAAATCGTGCCTAGATGTGGTTTTCAGCTTAAACTCTTTTGAGCCAGGCAGCCTTATTTCACATAAACCTCACTACTTATGTAATGTAATCATATGCAAGATTAAATTCTATCAGATCAGCTGCTAATTACAATGCTTGCTTTCAGGACACAAATCCTGCTGACTTCTTAAGAATACCCAAATCCTCATGCTTTGCAAAATAAAGGCAAGCAGCACTGCTCATCATTTGCATGCCTTTAGAACCATCCTTCATAGAACTCCATTGCCTCACCACTGCTCTGAGTCTTTTTAAGACTGTTGTATTTCAAAGAAAACAACTGCCTCTCACTTATATACCAGAATGACCCTATGGTAGCCACGACGCTCACCTGTAATCTGTTGTCAAGTATGGGGATGAACCAAGGATGGGGTGAGTTTTCTCTGAGGGTTAAGTGGAAGAAAAGGAGCCGACAACATCTTTCACATCACACTACTCACCCATGTTCATCTTAATAGGTAAATTTTCTCTGCTCGCAGCCTCCACAAGGTGTCTCCGAGCCTCCATCACAGCTTCCTTTTGTTTGAGGTTCATGAAGGACTCCCAGAGAGCTTTGGCAGCTGGATCACTATAAGAAAATGACAGGGTTACACTAAACATTGCTTGAATAATGGAGTAAGCTTAAGACAACATTTATATTCTAAGATGAGCACTTCTATTTAGTAACTCCTCTGAGGTGGGCAGGATACAAGCAAAAATAACGTGATCGTAAAAGCTCGTTTTTTCTTAGCAGGACAATTATTACAGCTACAGAAAAAAAATCTAGGATTTTTTTGCTACTAATTATAACGTGTTAGGATTGACATATTAAAAAAAGGTATGTCAGCCTCAACATAACCACTACCATTCAACCATGGGAATATCAGGAACAGTCCAAACTTCTTCAGCCACCAAAAAGCTATGGAAAGGGTGCGCCCTAACTTCCCCGTGGCAGTTTAAATATCCCAAAGCCAATACTTCACTTCCAATGCTGAAGGCTGTTGGTATGATGTGATGAACTACCAACACTTCAGGTTTCGTGGATTCTCCTTGCATGAAAAGGATAATCCATAACAGAATGAACCGTCAGTACTTCTGCATTTACAGATTTCCTTTTTATTGTTGCTGTTGCTAAGCTTAAATCAGGAATTTGTGAGGCTCATCTGCATTCAGTTCCCTGTCAGTCTTCTCTCTCCTCCAGGACACTGCATTTGTCACTGTTGTGAATGAATTCAGGGGGAGAACCCTCACCTGGGGCTACAGCCACATATTGGGATTAACTGTGTTGGATTCTTTTTTTATTTATTTTTTCTTAAACAAAAAACTTCCCTCTAGTTTTTCCTCAGGAGACATTTAACTCCTAAACACATTTTGATGGCATTTACAACATGCTTATAAACACGCCAAAACAAGCTTTGTTTCATGGAAAATAAAACACCCCAGCAGTTCATTTGATACCCATTACAGAGCAGCTGTGCTTACAGTCTGCTGCAACAGCAAGGCTATATTTAGCAAATCTGTGATATCTCCCAAACCAGGTAAGAGGATTGCCAAGCCCCACTTCTGTCATCCCAGGAACCCACATCCTCTGTCAAAGCCTGAGTGGGTGGAAGGACCATGGGAAGAAGGTTGAGTTACCCTTCTTCTGAGCAAACCACAAATGAATAGGAACAGCAAATTTCATGCCATGCTTTAAGAAAGGAGAAGACAGACGATCTGACATAATCTTTCAATTTCTCTTCCACATAGTACTAACTTGACCTTCCTCCAGTGATGGAGGCAGGAGGCAGCGCATCCCAAAGTGGCCAGGGCATCTGCAGCAGCTCCCTCTATTCCATCGCCAAGTGTGATCTGAGTGCTGATGCTGCGCACTGTTCATGGGCAGCAGCTCCAAGGGGATTCCTCACAAGAAAAAGCATGCTGATTTGTAACATATGATAGTGCAAGAAATAAGGAAGAGTCTTTCAAAGCAACTAGATGCTTCAACACAATCTTCCTTAAGTAATGGATCCTGGGTATGCTATTTTTACAAGCTATCTGCCCAATTATTGTGATTCACTGAGTTTCTGTAGACTTTTTTTCTTCCCGCTGCTTTGCTGAATACCATGGTTTAGGTATCATATACAGATCAATACATAAACAGGATGAGATCAATATATATTAACAGCTCATATACATAGCCATCTGACTAGGTCAATCCACAGAAAGCAACAGTTGCTACACTCAACCATTTTTTTTTAAATATAATAGGGAAAAAGACCAACAAAAGTAATCACATGCATTGTATATTTTCTGCTGAAAACACTTCTCCTGCTCCCCCTCTACTACACTTTCAGAGGACTTTTGCTTTGAACAACTGCCCGCTCCTTAACTTCATCAATGCCAAGACAGGAATGGCTGCTGGGAATGAGTCAGCAGGATGCAGTACAGGGCTCTGGTGTGGCCTCTTGCCTGATCTGAGAAGTTACCACAAAATTTTCCTTTTAGAAATTTCTAATGCTCGGAAATAATATTATCTTATCTTTCCCTTTTGGTGAGACATTTGTCTGCAACTGCCTTCCAGCTCTTGTCATGGTGCCCTTCCCCTCCTTTTTTTCCCATCTGCAGTTCCTCTGCTTTGGTCCAAATGTCCTAATGTGATGACACTGGTGCTGCAAACAGTGATTTGTATGGGATACAGTACCTCAATTCAAGTTCCTCCTTTCTCTTGCATTCCTTGACTTCTCAAGGATTATTTATATACTTCACACACTGTCTAGTGTACCACTGTACTCTGAAAGTAGTTTTCTGAAGCTAAGTAGATTTTTTTAAATTATTTTACATATTACACAATATGTAAAGATATTGACTGAATCATGTTGGTTTGATTAAGAAAAAATAAATTCTTTACAGTTACACTACGATACAGGAACTCTAAACCACCCTTCAAAATAAATGTCACAACAATAGGTAAGTATTACAGTGCACACTTCTGTGCATCTCTATTCCAAAATGTTTTGCAGGGCATGGCAAGCGTGACAAAGAGAAGAGAGCACCAAAATTCTGGGGCTTCTGTCATTAATCAGTTTCACCAACAAGCTTAGAGTTTTCTTCACAGGTTTTGATACCCTGTCCCTTCCTTTTACCATCATGGTCACAGTACCTAATCGGCCAGACATCTCAGAAAACAGAATATAATAAAAACAAGTGTAGCAGTTATCTGGTAGACAAATTAGAAGTTTATTAAACAAAAACATTACGTTATGTCCAGAGATAAGGCTGAAGTCTTTGAAAAGTCCTGTCAGACTCAGCTATGCCATTTGATATACTGAAAGCAAGGTTTTTGACAGACATCTAATAATTGCAAATTTCTCCCTTCCCTCATGCTCAAATGTTACATTTTTTAGTGAGCCACTCTAGTTCAAAAACTAATTTAACTGCATATTATTTGGAATTTAGAACAACAAAAAAAGTTAAAGGAAGAGAGAGAAATCCAGACACCTAAGAGATGCAGCTTCCCTACTTCTGGTATTTGCATGCCCGTTTTCAAAGCTGAATCATGAAGACAAAGAGGGGAAAAGGACCAAATGATCAGACCCATAACCTGTGTGAATCCTAAAAGGAGACAGCAGCTGGTCATTGTGCCAAGAAAGAGGTACTGATGAGAAAGTCAGAAAGACTGGGATGTTCTATGCTGACCGAAGACGGCTGCAGCAAGTTCAACGCAGTTCTGATTTACAGCCTCCAAAAGCACCCTTTCTTTAATTAAGGACCAGAGAGACAGACAAATAAAAGTATAAATCAAGGATAGAACAAGTTAGCTGTGAAGCAGCTAACAAGCTGGGTTCCCAAATTCACAATACCCAAAGGAAAGACAGCTCAATGAAATCTGCTGTTCACTGGTAGCAAGATGCCAGGGTAAAAAAGCCAAAGCCTTGAGCAGATGTAAGGGTACAGTTTGGGAAGCAGTTCTTTTGGTGACAGCGTGTTAACTTCAGCAACATTCACTGTGGCGGAACTTGTTCTCATTCCCATGGCACTCCTTTCAGCTGTAGCAACATATTCCATGTGGGACTATGCATTGAGTCAGATAGGAAGAAGTTGGTAGTTTTTAAACACAGCTCCGATCCCTAAACTAATTGTTTGACCTAGACGTTTACAAGATTATAATCAAACACATAATCTTGCACCTGTTAGAAAAATAACTTATTCTCTTGATCTATTCTGATCCACTCCTGCAAGGACAGTACTGCCAAGGTTATCTGACAGACAGAATTGTCTATGATTGTCTGTAGCCCTAGTCTCAAAGCTACTTATTTTGAACACATCTTGAGAGAACAGGGGAGGCTGGTGGCACTGGGATGTGCTATTACCAAGCTGGGGATAGTAGTCTGGAAATAGGTGAAATCAAATGCTACCCTATGGAGAACACTTACAGTAGACGCAAACCTGAAGGCAAAGACAGAAACCTGGGGACACTTACTGCCCTGGAGAGTCCAATGCACACCACCAAAATTTGAGACTTGGCTGAAATGATAGGCCTCTTGCTTCACACCACCAGTACAGAAAGATATTTACTTCCCTTACTGCTCCAGGTTTTGTCTATTACTGATAAATTACTCAAACACGGTCTTCCAGGTCACTAATGCAAGAACAAGAGGTCAGGAAGCAGTAAGCCCATACCAGAAAAATATGTCCACTCAATGACTAAGTGTTCCACATTCACAATTATGTTTTCAGATCTACCAACAGGCCATTCTTAACCTCCTTAGCATTTATAGTTTGGCAACACATTTCTCCAATCAGCATATATAATTAACCAAATGAAAACATGTCACTCTTGTTCAACCAGCGTACCATAATCGCCAAAATTATCAGCCACATCTGTAGTCTCTGGCAAGCCATTGCAAATTATTTTAATGCAATCTAATTTCCAGTCAAGAAGCATAAAATTGACGTGTACATTATCTATTACTGGACTTTTGCCTGGACTGCTTTGCCCAACAGGACAAATTCAGATCATCCTGTTTTCTCCTCATAAAACACAGGCATAACAAAATTTTTCTTTCAGTTACATGCAACCCTTCCCATGTCCCCAGGCTTACTGAAAACCAGGTCAAGAGTCTCTTCCATAATCTTTTGACAGGCCAAATGGAGAAGTCGGTATCCATATCCAGTTTCCTCCCCAGATCTCCCGTAGCTCAAATCAAATACAGTTTTGTTTTGGTTTTAAACTGCTTGGGGTCAGGTGAAAGCACAGCCTACATCAGAAACAGCAAGTAACCAGGTGGAGGCCATCATAGAAGTAAGATGTTAAGGAAGAAGCATAAACAAATGCAGTTATTTCTACACCTGGCAAAGGACACGGGATTTCAAAAGCAACTTGCTGACACATGCTTTGAATAAGTGACCAAAAAAAAAATAAAAAAAATGAGTGGGCTTCAAAAATGAACCAGCTGAAATGACAGCATTTCAGCATAAAAAAAAAGTAGTCATTTATACTTTTACAGATTAAAAAAAATCAGTAGTAAAATTGCAATAGTCTTAACATGAGACAGATTCTGCGGTTGTTGTATCAGCAAAACTTTCACCTTTTGTCTATATAGCTTTACAGCTCAGCTGTGCCTGTTTATTTTCACAAGAGGAAGGGTGGAGAGAAAAATTCAATAAATATTAGAGCTTCATTAATACCACAAAGCTGACCAAAACTGAGCAACTGCTTAAAAAAAAAAAAAAAAAAAAAAAGTGTGTGCTGCCAACATATCCTTTGCAATAACTCACACTCATTTAAAGACAACACAACATCCAGACTAAGTGCACAGCGCTTCAAAAAACACCACCAGGGTGGTTTGGAGACCGTTACTACGAAGGACAAGTCCACTGCTGGCAATATGTCATTCAAATACCAATAAACCAAAGAGAAGCACAAGCCCGCGCTAAGATGCAATGATCTGGCTATGAGCCTCACATCAAGAGACAGCCTCCCTCCTCCAATTGCCCCGCTGTTTCCGAGAGCGCAGAGGCTGCACAAGGCTATGCTGGATACGCAGCGCATTCCTGGACACACATGCCAGCCCGACAGCTCCGGGGGGACAGCCAAGTCCCCGACTGCACCCCTCTCCACACACAGCAGCGCCCACTGGAAGGGACCAACGGCGACATGGGGAACAGCCTCCCCTGAACAGCCTCTGCTCCGTGCCACGGGGATGCTGCGGGAAATGCTGAGGGGATGAGAAGAGCTGATCCCCGCACCGCTGAGCTGCTGGGACACAGCTGTGCTCAGAGAAAGAAGCTGCTCTTCATTTCACCCTTCCAAAAGTGACCAAACTGCTCTATTACAATTTATCAAGAATGTTCCATCTAGAAACAGCTATCAGTATTTCCAGGACTTCAGCCTCTAGCATTGCTGTGTATTTGCAGGCGCTCAGAGCACATGCACTCGATGGGCTACCCAATGTGTGTTCAGCTGAAAATGCAGCAATATTTTCTTCAAAGAAAAACACAAACACCCCAAAACCTCTTCAGATAAATGTAAATTGCACATCCCCAGAAGGGATAACACTTTTTATTTCCAAGAGAGTAAAATGATGTTTTAAAATGGCTTTTAGCAGCAGACCGTAATTCTGCTGTTGGACGTTTTATATGGTTGGCAAATCTGCCCAGCTTAATTGCACCTCACAGACAGTAGGAACTTGAACTATTTTCCAATCCACCCTAAGCTTAGAGAAAAAGGTAAACAGAAAGCTAACATCATCTTGGTATCGTGCTTCCAGAAAACCACAGAAGGAGCACTGGATATTACCATCCTCACCATAGAATAGTGAAAATACTGGAACATGGCAAAACACACAAAACTTTTTAAAAAAACAAACTCTTTGCAGCCATTCACTTTAGAACGTTATTCTCACATCCTCACTTACATGTGTGTTAAAATGCCCTCCACACTGGTTTCTATGATTAGAACATGCAAATAGTACTAAAAAAAAAAAAAAAATTCTCACAGCCAACATTAAAGAACATAAATATGTTCCTGAATAATTTAATGGTTATTTCCCAGTTTTACTCCAAGCCCTCAAGCCACTCAGTGGGTGTAATCTGCTCTAGACTCAACTGTGGCTGTGTACTTTGGCACTGAGTCAAAACAGAGAGGTTATTGTTTGATTTATATGCCAAGAGCCTCTTAGATAAAGGGCTAATGGCAGGCAGATAGCTTCAGCCTTTGCATGTGGTGTTTATACAGACCCTTCTTTCCTCTCTCTCCTTTCTGCGTATACTCCAGGAAGGCTGTGTCACATCAAGATCAAGTTAATTTATTAACTCATACTAGCATAATTTGATTGATAAACAATTGAATCACTGAAGGTCATGGGGAGTGCTGCTAAAACACCGAATTTTCTGCCTCAACAATGCATAAGGTTCTGAGATTCCTCCCCCCCCCCCCCCCCGGCAACAACAATTTTAAAGCAGTATCTATGAGAAATTAAGCTGTCAATTAAAGTGCATTGCAAAGTTCAGAAGATATTTCTTTCAGTACTTCATGAGATATTTGAGCAAAAAATAAGTCCTATTATTTTATATATATTTATATAAATAAGGGGAAGGGTCGCATAAAAGTGTTTTCTGTATTGTTAGTTTTGTAAATTATATAACTTTTCCAGAAAGAAAACCACAGGCCTTGCCTATGTGATATACTTTGCTATTTACTATGGCCAAACTAGGCATATTTCCTAGATGTTTCTGTACTGTTAAAATACTCTTATAGGGAACGTAGTCCTATATGGCCAAATTATTATTTACCAGATGTTAGCAAACTTAATTATCAAATCATACAATTATATTATTTTCCTGCAAGACAAAGCAGCATAAATTTCTAATTTAAAAAAATCTCATTCTAAAGATACAGGAAAAAAAATAATTAAAAATTGACTAGACTTTTAACGGTCTTTTGCCACCAATTTATTTTAAAACATTTATTTTAAACAGCGGGCAGATAAAACAGAAGCTGCCAAGCATTTTAAAAGCAGTTTTAAGATAACACTCAAGGTGCTGCAAATCAGCTTGCAGCCAGCAAGGCTAAAGTATATGAACAAAAAGAGGAGCTGGTGATCAGCCATGAAGTTCTACAATAGATTATCCTCTGGACTACCTGAAATATTTGTAAGCAGTAAGTGTTAGAAGTAACACATTTTTGTTAGGAATTTATTAGTCACTGTATGTTGTTCGGTGAACTGTACAGTTCACAGTATGTTGTTCAATATATAGGTATACATACCAAGAAAGTACAATATTAATCAGACTAATACAGTAGACTTGTTCATAAAAAGACATGATTTGCCACTGGAAGTCAAAAATTCTGCAGTATTTTGCCTCCTCTCCCCTGTTTTTACCTTAGCATGGATACCCCTGTGCCAGTAATACTGATCCAGCAATACAGGATCATTTTGCAAACCAAACTGGGAAGCAGAGAACTTGCTTTGCCTAGACCTTGACAGCCAGGAGGGACTGCCAGGCAGCTCCAGAGGATACAGCCCAAGTTTTCCTTTGTTACTGGTTTTGTGTACAGCTGACTCAACATGGCCATAAAACAAACCGGCAGAGCACAGAGGCTACTCTTAGAAAGCTCTCGCTCACAAACGAAGGGTACACTGTCTAGTGCACCAAGGGAAAGTTGGTTAAAACACAGCAATAAGAGAGGGAACAGTTGTTATATGCAAGTTATTATATTCCAGCTATTATATTTAGCTTCATAAAGGCATACCTACAGTTAATGACAATTCAAGGCAATGCTGCACTGGTCAAGTTAACTTCAATTTTGCAACCGTTTTCAGATGCAGGATGATAAAACAGGCTGTTAATTACCATTAGGAGAATAGGAAATATGATTCATCAGACACAACCAATGACTAAGACCAACAGGAATAGGAAAGTATTCTTTGAATATGTTTCTGAGTATCATGAGAGAGTAAGTTTTGGTTCATCTTACACTGAAGTATGGGACATGATTTTCACAGACATAGTAGCAAAAGTCTAAAAAATGCTGAGAATACACATAATCACAAGATCATTTCAGACAAGAATTGTGAAAGAATTATCTCAAAACAGCTTTTTAAAAAATTGTGATTTTAAGTTGCAAAACCACTCTGTTTCATATAAACCATTGTGTCCCAATAAAACCATGACCACTATACTCCAAACCAGAAGAAACATGCTCCCTGTTATCAGTAGAGCATGGGAGAACTTAAAACCAAACAATTCAGAAGGTTCTTATAAACATAACCAACACGGCAACCCCAAACTGCCCCACACTGTTCTGTTTACCTACAGCTCTTTGCTTGGGGCTGAATTCCTTTCCCCTCCTTCACAGATAATGGACAGTAAATCAGATTCTTAAAATCCGACATATTTTTGGTCCCACAGGTGAACTGAATTACAATAAAATTTAAGAATTAATGATTAAAAGGTTGGCAAGGATTCTGTTCACATCAGGAATTGATTAAAGAGGGGAAAAAATCCTCCCAACAAAAGTGAATGTTAACACAGCATACTATGTTTTGCCTAACTCTTGTCCTTTTTACTTTAATTAAAAAATAAGAAAGAAAAACTTAACTTTTCTGGCTTGTTCATTGATCTACTTTACAGATGGCCATACTTATAAAACAGAATATGTACACAAGTCTGATGACTGTGGTCAACCACCATCTGAAGCTGGTTTGTCACTTGCCAAACCCACCATCTTAAGTTTTATCAAACATTTCCTCAATCCAAGAATCATGTAAACTTGTAAGGACAAGCATCTTAACCACAGTCCCGTTTCATGTTGATCTAAATATAGACTGTTTTATATATATAGGCGCTGTGATACACATACAAGAATTTTTTTGGCTTCAGAAAGCTGAAAAGTTTAACCTATACACTTCAGCATCCATGACACAGAACAACTTTGCTTGCTAATAACCACACACATGAGACAATGCAGCTGCGCATGGAATGATGTTATTGAAAAGTAACACAACTCCACTCATTGCCACTTCCAGTATCAAAGAGTAATACTGTAAACCAATGACATTGGTGTGCACTAAACCAAAATAGAAAAATAATTAAAGATAGCAGAAAAATAATCTGTGGCTTGCCTTTTACCATAATAAAAGTCAATACAAATGCACGTGAACACATACACTGTATCTGAAAAGGAAATTAATTTATAAATCCTCTTATTGTATTCCATTTACATGGACTAGTAAAACAGAATTTCTCTATCAGTTTAATATTAGAACAGTTGCTTAGTGAAAAATTTCTTAGAAGACATCCAGAGCTTTTTTTAAATAATTTTTAGAGAGAGAGATATATATGTGTGTGTGTGTATTCTTGAACTGATATGGTCACACATTTAATAATCCTTTAGGAAGACAGCATTTCTACAATGTTTCATCTGATTATAGACAGCCAAAACAGCATTTTTCTGTGCTAAACCCAAAACTACACAGTCCAACAAATAGTTTGGGAACCTATAGGTTCTCATCACCTTTGTGTTGTTTATTTTAGCTATTCCCAAGATCATTAATAGCCACTTGAACCTGTAAACTTCACGGTCAACCAAAGGTGAAACATAAGGAAGCAATATAATATGGAGTATTCAACTGGATTATATGCTGTGAAACATTAAGGCAGTTTCCTTAAACTACACTTTCTTTTCTTCTTTCTTCGTAATAGAAGAGATAAGAAGATAAACTCCATAGTGAGCCAGAATTTAATTTGGAAGACTTACAGAATGACTAGCTATTCCATTTATAGAGTAATTTTAAAATTTACTAACTGTGGCTGTCTGGAAAATGCTATGTAATCAGAACAAAATGAGTAGAAAAATATTCATCAAATGTTCCAGAGAGAGAATAAAAATATACCCAAAAAATTGTAATATTGTATAAATATCTTACCACTGTCACAAGCAACATAACCCCCCTAACCTAAGTCCACGTTGATTGCTGTTGTTAGCCTACAGCAGCAATATGTTGTATTACATGCATAAGCTTGTGACCAGCAGCACTGAGAACACATGAAATCCTTACAAACACAACAGGTCTCAAGATCAAAAGGAGTCTGCTTGTGGAACAAACATCAAGCAAAATCTCTGCAACTCCTGGACTAACTTAACTCTCACATAGTTACCCTTCTGCAGATGACCCATGTCAATACTAACAAAGCTATACATGCAGATAAACCAAATCATCTCTATTTGTGACATCAGAGGTAAAATATATATATACATAAATTGTCCCCTACGTGTGCTGTGGCATCCAAGTGCAGTACATCAAAATGAAAATCTGAAAAAATAAACTGAGCAAGCAGAAGAGGCTGACACTGCAGGGAGAAACTACTTGGATCAGGACTCTTCATCTTCTCCAAACCACCCTGTAGAAAAGGAGAAGTCCATAACGCCTTGTTGTCTGCAAAATACAAAATTATTAGAACTCTGAATTGGGTTACTGACTGGTACACCAAAGTTCCCATTCACTTTGGAAAATTTTTATTTAAATATATAACACTGTAATGCACACACACACTGGGAGTTAAGTAAGCAAACAGACTTAGCTTTGCAATTTCATAGGGTGGCTGATACTGCTGCAAGTTTATTTATTCAGCAGGTATCAAATGTTTTGTCGGGAAGAGAGTTCCTCTAAACAAGTAAGGCTGGTCCTGCTGAACTACTGAGAAGTAACAGCGTGAGCATGAAATAGCTGGCAAAGTACCAGGCTCTCCCTAATTACACTTCTGAAGCCAGCTCTACTCACGTTCTACAAAACAGACTGCCAGTGATGTTTCACACCATCCTATGACTACTGTGCAAACTGCAGTATGTTTTTTGTCATAATGCTAATTGCTGGAAGACATTACCCTGAGGCAAGTGTCAAGGAAACAAAGACACATTTAGGAGGGTAAGGAGTGTAGGAAAAGCAACTCATGCAGAGCTGTTGCTCCTCACCAGGCTGAAACACGAGTGAAATGGAAGCATTAGTCAAGCAAAGAGCCCTGAAACAGAAGACATGCCTGGCAATTGCACCAACAAGAAACAGATCACTGTCTTTGCCTGAAGTCTTTTTATGACAGTTACTTATCAATGTCAAGAACCTCTGAAGTCTATAATCCTTTATGATTATTATCCTGGAAACAAATGCCTCTGGTTGTCTTAAAATATATGAATTTCAGCATGTCTCTTTCAAAAGTTGGATTATCTCAAAAACTTTACTGAAAGTCAAGTGTAACAATAGAACAGGAATTTTATTAATCTTTTCTAGGATGGCTTCTTTTTGATCTACAGCAAGTGTACTTACCAAACACAAGGTTTGATCTTTTTAACCCTTTCTGCTGACACCCTAAGCAGAGGGAGCTGGCACAATACTGAGAGAGAAGAGAGGAAGCAAGATGCATCTCAGGAAGGCAGGGATGGTTTTGACAGAGGGTGACTGATGTTCAGGTATTACTAATCCTTCAAGTGTTAAATCCCACTAAGGTCCACCTTGTACACAGACATGATTTTGAACATGTTCTGTGCAAAGAGAAAAGCAGATTAACTATCAACTAGGTAAAGAGTCCTAGCTCGAAGATGTGGTCAGCACACCTCAAAACATTTTAACTCTATTTTTCCTCTAACCCCTATCTGTTTCTGTTTTAAATTATGTTATTTAAAAATACATAATACATGCTGTTATCATTTTCATCCATTAACCAGCTGGTAGGGTTCCCTCTCTTCTGCAGTAGCTTCACACCAGCCATCAATGCAGAAGAGCCTTTATAACAGGCCACAGAACATTTAGCTACCCTAGAACTCTCCCATTATTCAAACCGCAGTACTAAAGGAGCTTTTAAACAATTATGGTGGCACTGGGGTACTCAGTAGATAGCTATGCATCATACTTGCATTTGCAAAAACAAGTTTCAGTTCCAAATACAGGGTAGTGTTGTCAGTTCTTGCCAGGTGTTCAGGACTAAGCTCTTCTGCATTCACTCAGTATGGAACCAGGAGTGCTCCTTCCTCTTCTCCTGCCCACCCCTCCTGTAATACATTCTTTAGAAGTCTTCAAAGATTTCTCAAAGAGGCTTCTGCAGAAGTGTAAAATGCATACCCTGCAATAGCATGTTAAGTCATTGTCAACTAGAGTTGAAACAAAAACAAAACACCAGTTATTCCAGCCATCCACCATTATTCAAAAACAGAAGCGGCACCTGATCTCTAGGCCCCAGAGCAACCATTAAAGGCAGGTTGATCCAAATAAACAATCAAGTGCTCCATAGCAATTGGAGGACTTCCAGAAACAAAACAACTGTCCATCCAGATGAATGCTGAAGCCACTTCGCTTCCTTCAAGACAAAAAAAAAAAACATCACTGAAAAATCACTGAAAAGTAAAATTCTTTCTATTGCAAGTAGAATTTCTTACTGTGACCTGACCCACCCTGTTTTCCAACTAGCAGATGTGGATATACAGTACTTCATAAGGTAAAAGGGAAGGCTTGACACCGAAAGGCTTCCCAGATATGCCACAGGCCTCTTAGCCACTCTAAGAAAGCAGACCTTAATCATTACAGCATTACCCCAGACTCACTCTTGCTCCTCTAACAGTGGCCAAACTCTGCAGAGGTGAAGGGGAAAAAATGCATGCAAATAATTTCTTAAAACTTTGCAATATTCAAAACCATTATTTAGTCCTGTCTGAATTTCAGCTAGCTGTCTTTCAGTCCAACAAAACTGTTCCGTACAATGTTTCATTCCTACAAGCTGCGGGACAGCTTACACAGAATGCCAGACCAAGTTACTATATGAATCAAGTTAATTGAAAGCTTCTGAGTAGGATTTTGTACACTACAAGGTATATAAAAATTCTTGCCAAGCAGTCTTTAAAATGTGTATATTAAAGAGTTACTTGTCAGGGATTTTAATTTAGTTTTTGGACAAAGCAAATGAATTATGCTAAAAATAAAATCTGATTCTTACAACATATGTATTACTGGGGAATACTACATGTAACATAATAGGTTACTTTAGAGCACTCTGTTCTGTGTCTTAAAGCTATTGCATAAGGTTATTTTAATAAAAATTATTCCAGTGAAAGAACAGTTAGTAATGAGGTGCTGACAATTGAATCTACATTCAGGGATTGCACTGGAGTGCCAAGTCCACTTTTACAGATGCACTGGTTAGTTATCCAATAGATGTCCTCGAGGCATATAAAAACAATATATTTGGGTCACATTTGGCAGAAAAGATAGATGAGACAAGTGAAAACATTTACCAAGAACACATCTGAAGTGTGTTTTTCTTATTAGAGAATTGTAAGAAAATAAACCCAGATACCATGGAATGCCAGGAATTCCCTCTCCTCGATGTTTTTCATTTACAAGGCTGCTTTTTGGTAGTCTCCTTTGACCTCCCCTCCTTCATTTGCTGGCCTAAAGCCTTGAGTTACTGATGCAACCTCTTAACTAGGCTGTTTTGAGGGCTTAGTGTACAGGAATGTCTTCATCTTAGAAGGAAAGACAATCCTTTCCATAGTGACTCAGTTACCACAAAAACCATCGCTTATGAAGTCCTATGGTATAGACTAGTTAGAACAGTCAAAGATACTCTCTTTACGAGTTGAGAACAAGTATTCAAGTAGAGACTTGGAGACCCAAAATAAATTGTAAAGCAATAATCTGAATCAGACCTTACATCTTAAAGACGTATTGTTTGAACATGCAGGGCCAGATTCTCTGCTAGCATGCTGGTGAAAGCAAACTTAGATAACTCAAGGGCTTTGCTTGGCCTGGCATACCTTCCTCATTCCCCTCTCTTACTTCAAAGTAGCATATCTGTCATTGTTTCAATGCAAACCTAGAGCCCTAGATTCTTCAGATCTCATGCGAACCTAATATGGCCATTTCTAGCCTTCAAAACCAAACTAAAAGCTATTCAAAAAGAATAAAGCTCCAGCCTCATGCTTTCATTTTTACAACCATTTCCATACCCTGGTTGATCTGTCAGAGAACAAGATAAGAACTTCTGTCTACATTGCATATATTCACCCTGTGTTCTGGATATCTTCTCACAACCCCTCCCTGATACACTTCTGCCTACCACAGAATAAGTAAGGAGAGCAAAATTTTGACCTAATCCAAAATCTCTGGATTTTTAGTGGCATTTTTGTAGTCATTCAATATTAATGCTGCATCCTCCTCCTAAAAAGGGCTTGTATAAGAAGTCTGTTGGGTGCTGTCTAATTCCCCTTGTCCTCCACATTCCCTCTTTACCACCCAAATCAAGTGTACCATTGATGGTATTTTCAAACCTATGCAAAGAGTATTTGAAGCCATGACATACTCCCCCATCATTAATAAGAACTGCAGCTTTTTCTGTCAAGGTTAATTTCCTTTTTCTGTCAAGGTTAATTTCCTTTTTCTAAGGGGTAACTGGAGCCTGAGCATCCAGGTGCAGCATACTCATTCAGCGCATGTACTGCGGCTGTTTCCAGTAACTGAAAATGGCTCAATATGGATTTCTTTTTCTGGTTGCTTATTCAAATAGGTAGTATAGTCATGGAGAGATTTAGGTAAGGTCATAAAACTTTTCACTCCCACAGTGAATGGGAATCTTTCCCAGCTGAAGATCATTTTAGAAAATACATTCACAATTTACAGAAATTAAGTGGTACTTGGTGTAGCGCAGTCACCCAGAGCCTGCGGAAAGGCCACAGTTCATCACGACATAAAAACAGGCACGGTCAATTTTCACAACTGCTTTTGAAACTGTGAGCAGCTATAAAGCAGCAAAACCCATTTCAGCATTTCTTTGCTACACTGCAGGAAAACAAATTTCACGAAGAGAGGTGAGCACTGGAGCTAGGCATCATAAATTAGAATCCGAAGATCTGCCACGTAAATAACAGATGCCATGCTACATATTATTTAGCCACACTAATTAACAGAAGAGGAGGCTGGATTTCTGGATCAATTATAGAAAGTTAAAACCAATAGCTGTGTATTTACCTGTATAAAAACAAAGTAGTATTTCTCTGTGTACAGATTCTGTCTGCTTTCCAGAGTAAAAGCTTCTTTAAGCTCTGCCATGCAAATAGGTCACCTTACACAAATTTTAACCCATCTAAGCTCTGATTCCTGTTCCATATTAAGTTCGGAATCATGAAAGAATCCCAATTATATAGGCAAAACTTGCAACCAACCCTGTTGCCAACAGATAATACTGTTTCCTTCCCAAACATGGATTCATCATCCAAATGAGCAGCTGTCATTTGTTCTCATCAGTCTATTATGGCACATTTTTATCTGTTGCAACATACAGCAGGCTTACTTCATAGTATGAGAATGATAAACCGAAATATCCCTCCAGGTCACTCAGTGACTCCCTGTTCTGGCACTACGGTTAAACATCGAACAACTAATTCCATAGTATGTAACAGGTCCAAGCCATATCACGGCATTTTAAAACCTCATTGTTGAGGTCATTCAGGAGGCAAACTTGAAGGCAGTTGGCCAAGCAGAGTGAGAGTTAGTCTTAGAAAAATCTCACAACATCAGCCAAGGCAACAGTTAGTGGGAGATTGTACTATAACACAAGAAAGATTGGAGCTCACTTTGGAGATTCATAAGGTCTGCTTAAACAGACAGTCTTTATGCTGCTGTTGACCTCCGAGTACATCTGCAGGAAAATGCACTGTGGCCCCACCAAGAGAAAAGCAATTTTCAAACCTACCCAGGGAAAAAAAGAAACTCACAAAATTCACAAACAAAGGCATTAAGATAACAAGAAAGGGATGTCAGTTTTTGAAAGAAATGCCACAGACAGACAAAAAAGCACCACCCTTAAGTAACATAAAGATCTTCCCTTTCTGTCCTGACTGCAGACATCAATAGTTACTCTTTCTGATAATCAGAAAGAGATTTGTCCTTCTTTATGTCTTGCAAGGAATGTACCTGCAGAACAGAGAGCAAGTCAGAAGATAACTAGCTGAGGGATTTTACTCACTGAATTTCCTTATAGACATTAAGTTACCTTGCTGTGATAACCAGGTAAAGGCACAAGTACTTGAAGACCTGTTGATGGTTGGACATCATCTGGGTAACACTCAGATTTATTGTGTCTTTCCATGGGCAAAATTCAGAAACTTAAGAAATAATGACAGTACTCAAATAGAGATTATATTGAGAATAACATAAATACAGGGAGTTTTTCTCCAGAAAAACTAAAAATATATCTTTTAAAAGCATTCTAGATTATGCCATTTTCAACTAGCAGATTCTACAAGTGATGGCATCTTGAACCTCTTGACCCTTGCACTCTGAAGATGGCTATACGAGTGTTGGAGGCTCAAGGAAAAAAAAACAAATTCTGGCTGAAAAATTTCATTAGCAAACCTGGGTAGCCCAGAAAAACAGTGCAGTTAAACGTCCTCGAAGCACAAGGAATGAAGTCTTGAGTAGTCCAGCTTCCCACAACCCCCAGAAGTCCTTTTTGCGGGCTGAGGCACAGATAAGGAAGAACTGCCCAGCTGATGCTGAGAGCTTGTCAGCCCAATTCATTCTTTATCTCAAAGAAAATAAACTTCAAGCTTCCTCTTATCTAGAGGACAACTTCTAAGGCTTCTGAGGCCTGTCATAACAGGCGATTGAAAAAAACATGGCACCTATTAGGCAGGAACATGGTCAGATGAAGAACCATCACGTGATTCTTCCGCTAGTTACTTCAAAAAAAACCAATACTGCAGCAAAGCGGGGTTTTGCCGAGCAGCAAATGTTCTGCACATTACACAGCACAGGCAAGCCAGAGGTCTTGACCTCTTCCCAGAATTCTCCACCTTTGGCATGCCCCTCTCACCCCTTCCTTTTTTCCATTTCAAGGACGTCCCGTGTTGAAAGGATCTGGACAAATATACACATTTATTGTAAGATATAACAAATCTTATCAGCTTGTTCATCTTATCCTGTGGCAACAGTCAATTATGTTCATTTGACTCAGGCTGGTTTGAAACTGAGCAGAAAGTGTCCCTGGGAAAGCTTGTCTTGGCTGACAAACCCCAGAAGCTGATGTAGCTGGGGCTGTTATTCCCAACAAGAAGATACCTTGAGAAATTTCAAGCTATAAGGAAACTCTGAACAGGCCTCAGTTCAGGGCTGTGCTCTGAGCCCAATATGAGTAAAATAAAGTGGTGAGCGGGAAGACTGCAAGTCCAGGAAAGGGGGCGGGGGGGCTGCGGGGAAGTGCTGTGTTTGGGCCATTCCTACAGCCTGATCCAATGCTTAGAAAAGTATCTCCTGTCTGGATCACTGAAAAGGCAAAATTATCAACAGAAAAACCCTGTAAAGCCCAAACCATCTCCCAGAAAATGGAACTCACTGGCACAGCATGAGTCCTAGAAGCACAGGGCTGGGCTGTAATTTCTTCTGTCATTGGTGAAGGAAATTTTCAGAGGATCTTTTAATGCATCTATTTTTCATAAATTCTGTGGTGAAGACCTCCTTTTCTCCATGAAAGTACTGCTCACCTCGTTCAGAAAGGCAGACAGGAAAAGGCTGTACATGAGTGGTGCCTTTTTTTTGGTTGGTTGCGATTTTTTTGTCTTGGGGCAGGGGAGAGTGTGTGTGTGTGTGTGCGTGCGCTGTTAAGTTTAGGTTTAAAGCAACCCGCAAGCGCAGAGCTAGGTAGGAGACCGGGTCCCCCGAGAGCACAGCTCCCGACAGGGGGAAGCATCCAGCAGCAGCAAAGCTGGAGAAGCACCCCAGAGGCAGAGACAGGCAGGGAGCCAGCACAGGGACAGGGAGGGAGCCCCAGCAGCACCCCGCTGCAGCTGAATCACCACCAACATACCTGGGCAGACCCAAAAGCGGTCTACGGCACACAGCTATCCTTTTCCCTGTCTGAAAGAGCCTTGCCATCCATTGTTTTGGTTTACCCTTCCCTCCTCTGCAAGACTCTCCGTGGATATGAAGCAAAATAGTCATGTCATCTGGATTTTCTTACTGTAGTATTAACGTTTCCTCTTTAATATTAACATTCCAGAAAGGAAAATTACACTAATTTATGGCATAAATTCCCAGCTCCTTCAAGAATAACACTGTCCCAAATTACCTTCTTATTACAAGCTTTTATAAACTTACGCATGAAAAAAGTTGGGTTTTTTTAAAAAAAATTAATATCTACAGCTGGCATAAAGAAAATATTTTAAAAATAAAACTGAAAATACCACAAAGATCCAAGAACCGTCCCCCCCAAAGCTTAGTTTATAATTATTTCAGTGTTAAGAAAAACATTACTCTGATATCCTTCAGATGCTTGTTCCCAGTTAAAGAAAAAAAAACATCAAGAGAATAGAATAAACCGTTCAAAAAAAAGTCTATTAGCATGTTAAAAGGAGACTTTAATCTCCTTTCCAGTTTTAATTCTTGCTGCTCTTCTCATTGCCATACAAGCACAAATAATCTTTCATTTTAAATTTACATCATACACGTGATTGTTCAAAGAATACCGCAGTGGTGTGTTTTACAGAGATTGCTGGAACTGCTGTTCCATCAGCTCAGAGGAAAGGGAACCAGGGGGATACAACTCAAAACAGTTCCCTCTCCTCACTGCAACAAAGCTCTGTGTGTAGGACTGGGAAGGACAGAGTACCAAAGAAGGACAAACAGAGATCCTTGTTTCAATTGTCCTGACACTTAACTCCCCTCATAACCATTTGCACCATTATTTGTACATTCCCAAAGACTAGAACCCCTAGGATTTTCTGCCATGTGGCCTGCAAAGTTGTATCCCAAAAAACTCCATTTTACTGGTTTAAAAAACAAGTAAAAGTCCTTGGACAAGGACTAGGAGAGGAAACAGGAGCAGAAAGAAATGAAGTGGCCTGTCTGCCCGAGATCACACTGCAAGCTGACAGCAAAGCCAGGAGTGGAATACAAGTCCCCTCACCTCATGGCCCTCCTCTCTGCTCAGGGTTGTCCAAGTCCCACCAGTACCAGGAGAGCACTACATCATCACATCATGCCCAAGAACAAAGGTGCAGCTGGAGCAGGGCTTTCTTGTCCATACAAACTGTCAAGTTTTAGCATTTGTAAACAAAAGTACTAATCAGTCCAACACAGGAATAACAACCTCAGAACTAAGGAAGACTGGGATAAGTATTATGTATTTCCAACTGCCATTAACATGAGACATTGGAATATTACTATTACGTCTTCAGGAATGCTCTAATTTTTAACCAGCTCTCCCCAGTACACCTCTCCTTCCATCTCTTATAAATAGACTTCAGGAAAGATTTTCTGAGTGCCATGTTTCAAACATCTGGCCTGAATATCAATGCTTTCTGCATCACACCCATCAATATGATCACCTCATTCTGAACTTGTTATTTTTCCCCCCAGTGCAAATACAGATGATTTAGTGGCTCCATCTGCTTTGTCAGAAGTGCCTAGACACCTCAGCTATATTGCTCATTGAATTGCTTTAGGCATAGCAGCCTAAACGTGAAGTGTGTTATGTTACAGTTTTGCATCTTTTTGGAAAATTGCTTACTGGAAGGATCAAATGATTCTTTGTATACTGCATTACATACATATATATTTTAAACAAAAACCAGGTCTTTTTCTGAGATCTTAACACCACACTGAATTCCAAGAAGCTTGCAAACTCCGAAGATCGGAGAAAGAGTGGGAAAAAGGCAAGAAATCTCTATTCAGTGAGTTCTTGCAACGTGCACAAATGAATTGAGTATTCAGTTTATTCAGCAAAAAAAAGACAGCACATCAAAAGTGTTCCTAGGTAATAAAGGAGCAGATTAAAAAAGAGCAAATATACATATTTCTTCAGTGGCCCACAGTTCAGTATTATATAACTTTTTACTCATTCTCACACACCACAGACCCGTGGCCAGGATGCAGGCATCTGAAACCTGATTTGGGGCTTCAGGGAGCCATGAGGCCTCCATGCACCTCAGCTTCCAGCTTGCAAGAGGTAGTAAACAGCGGAAGACAAAGCTCCATCAAGATAAACCCATTACTGACAGCAGGATGCTTCCACATGATAAAACAACAATCTTAAAAATACAAGATAGGTGCTTTGAGAAACAAAGTGGCCAAAATGTTATCAAATAGACAGGATGGATGGCTCAAACATGGAGAGGTTGATGTTCATTCAAGAAGCCACTGCACATACACTTAAAATCAGAAGCTGAAATTTGGAGGAATTCCTCCAGAAGCAGTGTGGGTTATCAAAATACAAAGACGAGCAAGACAGCTGCAATCAATATAATTTTTTTAAATTACCTCTGCCATTAAGCTTTCACTGAAGTTTCCACTTCTATTAGGCATCATTTGTTTGAAAGGGCAGGGTGGCTATCACCTTTCTTAATCAGAAACCAACAGTTCTGATCAAGAGTGGATGTCTTCAGTTTTATGTCTATAAACGCTTTCTTTTTTTATATATATATATATCCATTTGTATATAAACATGAATAAAATATTTTGACACAACTCTCAAAGAGCATAACTCTCAACTAACATTCACACTGGAGCAGCAACATATCAGTGACTACAGTAAGGCAAACAATTACTCTGGAAGATTTTTGAGGCTACTAAGACTAATAAAATTAAGAACTCTATAATAGATTTTTAAAAAAAGAACAGAAATTCCCTTCCTCACAAAGAGAGCACCTTCAAAGTACAGCAACTTAAGCAGCATATGGCATTTACATTTTCATCTAAATCTTTAAAGATGACCATTATTTCCTTAGATTTGAGAAAAGAACCCTGCTTTATTTCACCACACCAGCCATAAATTATTCATTAATTCTGTTTGCTAACTCTGTAACTGAGCCCAGATGTTTCTGCTGGAGAGGCATTCCATAAGAAAAGTTAAATATAGCAAGCTGTGTGGAAGGAGCAGATCTCTCTCCCTACCACAGCATGCTCAAATATTACTTGAGAGAAAAGAATGAAAACATTTGAAAAGTATTCTGAATACATGTCTGTGAAATGCCACAGTCTGATCACAAAATTTCATGTAAAAGACACCCCACAGATTCCATTTGGGTGCAAGTGAAGTTACTGGTCCTGTCTCTGGGAAAGGTGCTGGCACTTTCACTCATCAGAATAAACCGAAAATTTACAAGCGGAGGAATGCTCTTTGCCATGCATCATTTAAAAATACCAAAACTTAAGTTTTCAATTACTAGAAACACTTCTGAGCCAGCTACCAACAGCAATAACCATGCTGATGAAGCACTGAGAGCATCCTGTGGAATTTCTTACAGAACTGACATGGAAACTTACTGGTGGGAATTTTAAATCCATTTCAGTGCTTCAGAAGAACTTCAACCATTTTACACTAGCAAAGATGATTAATGCCGATGTTTATAATCCAACACTAAGAACCCAGTCCTGTTGAACAGGATGGAAACTACCACCTTCAGCCACCTGTTCAGACACAGTTATGGTTTTCTAGTACTCTTCAGCAACTGTCTTAAGCTGGTTTGAAAATGCCTATTTTAAATTAGAAACTATTCCTAATCATTATGTAGTTGAAGAAAAAGTGAAAGATGTAGTGTTGAACATTGTGAAGCTACAGTCTTTGGAGATTGGATACTGTTCTCGGGCATGCAACACTTCTTCAGTTGTAAACAATGATCACAGGAGAGATTCTGAGATGCTATCTAGCCCCTCTGCTCTGCTCCAAGGCAAGATAAAGCCTATTTAAAGCAATATTTGCCTTATCTGTTCCTAAAAATTTCCAGTGTACCCGATTCTGTAAGTAGGCTTTGCAGAGGGAGGGTATTTTGGGGAAGCTATTGTAGACTGGTGTGGTAATGACACCACTGCCTTGGTACCAAGTTATCAGCTGCTGTCATCCAACTTTGCTGCACTTGCAGCTTTAGCCAAATCCTGTTGTTCTTTAACCACTTGTGTCCATAGCAGACTTAGCAAAAACATGTTGTCTAACTACACTGTTAACAGAGGGCACTCTCTCATTAGCCAGCAAAAAGGCAAACAAACCTTAGTATATATACTATCAGCCACCTTAGGACACAATAAAACTCTGCCAGCTGTTCCTAAAAACATGAATATATGACTGAAGTCATAATTTTAGCATGGGAAGGCATACTAGCACTAGCTTTAGTCTCCTCAATGTCAGTAATGTTAGGAATAATGGAGTGGTAGCACAAGCCAACAATCTCAGGGCAATAAATACTTTTTTTTTTCCTAGTCCACGCTGTGAAAAAGTTTCTTTAATTCTGGTAGCTACTCAGAGTTAGCACAAACAGCTACCACAGCATGTCTACCACAGCAATGACCCCTTCATTCTGCAGCGTAGACAGATCTTAAGGACATCTCGCTTCTACTCCAGAGATCAGCTGAAAGCAGCCAATGAGAAGAAAACCACAACAAATTTTAAGTTAGTCAACGCAGCAGCAACTTACAATTGAGTCCACCTATGAGGAAACGTTTCCTCTCCAACTCCTAAGGAAGAAAAGACTTATGCAATCTGAAACCTAGAAACTGGACCCAGTTATAGCACGTGTGGGAGATGGAAGATGACAAAGGATCTAGAGGCTCTCAGAAAATAAAGACCATATGTTGGAACAGTGGAAAGTCTTCTGTGAAATCTTTGGTGGGGCAAAAAGAAGTAGTAAAGCACAGGTGTGAAGCACCAAAAGGAGTCAAAACAGAAGACCAGAAACTGCATTAGGTAGTCCACCTTTAAAAACCCTTTTCTAATATATGGGGGGTAGCATTATAACAAAAAAGAAAGAACTTTTAATCTCCTTTGCACTGCATGAATTTCTAGAGCACTGCTGAGCCAATTTTTTTTGTGGAGTGAAACCAGCACCTGGTGTGTTTCCTGGTTTATGCACCGTAACAGAAGCTGCAGCCAAGTTTCAGTTTGGACAACTAAATTTAGAAAGTGAAATATTGAATCTGATGCACTTTACAAGCAAAGTCTTAGCTACAAATTATACATAGCTAAGTACAATTGTTCAAAGTTACTTTCAGGTTGTCCTTGTTTAAGCAAAAGCCGGGCCTTCATGAAGCTGTCTGTATGCCTACATTTGTGCCTAATTATCTTTCTCCACAGATATTATGTTTGAAAACAGGGATAAAACCTTACGTTAACAGGTAGTCTAACAAGAATTCAGCATGCAGCTCACTTTATAGAGAGGCTTATGGAAAAAGGAAGCCACACTTAAGACTGACCTGTTGCTTAAGCAAAAAAAGAAATGTCACAAGGAAGAATTTTTTCATCTGTACTGATTCCTATTACAGTAATCTACCAAATAAACAACCCAAATCTAAAAAGGTCCTGAGAATCTCCCACTTTTGGGAGTCTTATCTGGCCCATTCACTTAATGCACACATATAGAAGATTATATTCCAGCAGAATTAGGACCAGATGGGGTTTTGCTGTAAGCTTGGGGTTTTTTTCTTTTTAAGTAAAGACTTGTTCTCCCCATTTTTTTCACAAAGAGACAGCAAACATATTCAACATATTAAAAAAATAAGAAAAAAAGAATGTTTACTTTGGTTGTGCTAAACAGCCAGGTGCTACAATACTGCAAGTTTCATCTGTAGTCTGCAGTGCTGTAAGTTCCACCATGTTAACCATCACATCGGTTGTGTGGCCAGGAAGCTTGGGAAGCACAGAAAGTATCTTCTCTGCAAGATTGTCACCATGATGACCAACTGCTCCTGGGGGTAAAAAAAAAAAAAAAAAAAAAAAGACAGACCCAAAAACTGTCAGGTACATAACTAAATAAAAACATCACCAAAACAAACACACCCACACACACCCACACACACCCACACCCAAGGAATTGAGAACAAAATACTAAACACATGTTTTTGGGAGAAGGATACTGGTAGTCATAATATCAAGACCACCTTTAGCTTTTCAAAGATATTTTGCTATACTAGTCAAATTAATTTCTGGAATATCTGAAGTTAAAAGCATTAATAATATTTCTGCAATGTTAACTTTAAAAGCATAAATTAGACTTAGTTTTACAGTTGTTAAGATATTCACTGATTTTGTACTCTCAATATGCAAAATATTTCTCTTCGCATATGTTTTTTTAATAAGATTTGCAATGGTTATTAAAAAAAGCAGGCAAACATTTATACACACCTACTCAATTGCAAACTATACTATTCTACCTAAACTAATAGCAATGTGTTTAAAAGGGCTGTATGCAAGTGCATACATAGCTACCCAGATAGGCTAGGATAATATTAGAATAAACAATTACCAGTGATATGGCAACATCAAGATCATCACTTCTATATGGAGTAAGGGCAGCTCTGGTGAAACCAACATTAAATAGATAAACCAACCCAAGTTACACAGCATAAATCATCAGTTTGACCACGTTCCAAGAGAAACTTAAAATTCCAGTTGGCAGGTTTTCTTCAATTCAACTGATTTCAAACACACATGCTCTTCTTTCCAATCACAAACTCTCAACACAGGTGCTACAACTGACTTACAACGCATGAAGACTGTGAGCCAAGCTAAGACAGAAAAACATGACACACACTACTGATGATAAAGTTGGAGAGGGGCGCCAGAAATCTGATTGCCTTTAAGTCAGGAACAAGTTGAAGGTATTTGTGTTCTGCCACTTTGGTTATGGTTCAGCTGTCACCACAGGGCTGGACACTAGTGCTGAGCTTAATATTGTTCTCCTGGTCTTACTCAACAGGCGATCAGATTTCTGAAGCCACCGTTGAGAGGCAGGAAAAAGATCTTCCAGGCTGTGGTCCCACTCCATCAAAGTCTGTCCATGTGGCATCCTAACTGCTCTCACTTTTCATTATTTGCTAAGACAGAGGAGGTCTGTTTCAACAGCTGAAGTAGCTTCACATGCTCCATAAATCCAAACAAAGCCCTTAAATCAAGAACATTAGTGGGGTCAGATCATTAACCGCTCTTCGATAAGCAGAAAGTTGTCTCCAGCAAGCTTACAGCAGCCAGGTATCCATTCTGTACAACGACCTCATGGTTTATCAACTATTCTGAATTGTAGAAGTTTAAAAGAGAAGCAAGGATGAAAAGGGAGTAGAAAAGTTAAGTCAAATTCCATGCTGGCAATGCCTCTGTCCACAGAAGGCAAGGCAGGTACACGTGTCCCGCACATGGTAGTACTGCAATATGGACACCTGGCCCCTCAGCTGGATTGAGATTACCAATTTGTTTCACCAGAGATCGTAATAGTAACAGAATGACAGCAACTTTCCTTTCTACCATCCCCAGCCAGATTTAAGACCACTGAATAGATTAAATGAGCTGGGTTGTCTTTGTGACTCCCTAAACCATCTGGTCTCCAAAATCCCTACATTTTCTTACTAGGTCAGTCACTTGTCAGCCACGCTACAGTTATCAACACTCTCAAAGTAACACACAGGGAAAACAGATGGTAATCTTCTGAACCTCCACACCCCGGTACTGGAAGCAACGTCTGTCTCTCCACACTTGCTGCATGCAAGCAACCTTCAGCTAGGCAAGATGTTTCGCTAAACTGAGAACACCTCAAATGCAAATAAACCCACATTAATTATTAACATCCCTCCTTTCTCCTTGGCATAAGGGGAAGTCTCAGCATACTTGAGTCACACATGATCAGCCAGTGCCGTCTCAGTCTCCTTCCCATAGCTGCTCCTCTTTGGAGGCTCCCACAGGTGCTAATGGCTTTTGCTGTGCCTCATCAGATCAAATAGAGATTTTAAAAATTATTATCACCCCTGACCAACTACAAATCAAACAAGGCTGGAAAGACAGTTAAACCTCAAGAGACTATGACAGGAAATCATGAGGAATTGCTTTTCAATTGCACTGACTTCAGCAGGGTGTATGGGACTGATTTCCACCCTCTCCCCTCATCACTTTTGAGGACAGTCAACAGGCCACTCAGCAGCTTCTTATGACCAAGAGCATTCAAGGCAGCTGGCAGTTCTTAATGCTGCCAACATGCACACAGATTGGGTGTTAAAGTGACAAGGAGAAGTTATCTGACCAATGCAAAATAGGAGTCTTCATGCCAGGCTAATATTGAGCCTTGAGGACACAGGAAACCTTACGTATCACACTGTTCTAATTTTACTTTTTCTTTTTATTAGGAGTTACAAACTGAAATACGTGACATTTGATACAGGTTGTAGCTGGCACAACTGGCAAAGTGGACCACTGATTCTTTAACAGCAGCCAGGAACTCATTAACATTCCCCCTCCCCCAGAAAGGCATCAATGACATGGATACAAAAAATATTTTCCTAAACCCATTACCAGCCCTATATTATACCATTTGTACTCTAACTCTTATGTTCTCCTACTGGTTCCACTGCCTGGTTCAAAACCAAAAATAACAAAGAAAAACAGATTTAAGGGGCAAGCACACATTACAGAAGAAACATGAGAGCTTGGGCAATGGGAAGACTTTAAAGTCAGTTGCTAAACATTAGGAGCTTGAATTAGAAAGCAGTTCTACATAGGCAACAACTAAAGCAGCTAATTCCTACCAGGGGCTTTTCCTTCAATCAAAGTTCAAATATAAATCTGTGTGCACCAAAACAGTATGCAAGGTATACCTTGCCCACGCTACCAAGCTTTCTTAACATCTCCTATTTTAACTACTTTGTAGACTAGTTCAGGACCAGTAAATTTGGAAAGATACACGGACCAACCCATCCCAGTTTTCATGTTCAACATTGCACACCCACCCCCTGCTTTTCTGAATAAGCTGACCACTAGAAGATTTTACACTAAAGGACTCTGGTTGGACAATTCACACAATGGAACTTTTATAGGCAATGCATCAGCCCAGTGAGAGCATGGTTTAAAATATTAGAAGGCAGAAATATTTACACCTATTCTGTTAAAAGAAGCTGGATATTTGGAGCTCCATTTCCAAAGCTTATCAGTGTTTTGCCATATTCTTTCATCTAGCATTAGTTTAAGCCAACCTTGTGAAACAGTGCTGGAAATCTGCCTGTATGTTCCCAGCATTCAAGGCAAACTAGAGCATCTTTCTACCTTGCCAAAAGATCGATATTCTCCTTTGTACAGACCAAGAAACAGCAAAGTCATCAGTTATACATCCCACTAGGCTGGCTGTTGAATCTTAAAAACAACAAACAAAAACCCCAAAACAACCAATCATCACCACCAAACAATGACAAGTACCCCCTCCTCCTAAATGCCATAAAAACCTTGAAGCCTAGCAGTAGGAGCACAGAAAACTCGTTTCATTTTTTGCTTATCTCTGTAAGCCCTATATAACAAATTTAATGTCTGAAGCATTTTAAAACCTATTATAAAAATGCGTGTACCTATTTGACAATAGCAGAACCTTTACAAACCACACCACAGCAGAGACTGAACCCTGACCCACAGTGCTGAGTTGACACCACTTTAATATTTTCAGCTGCCATCACTCCTCACAGCTGCAGTCTACAACCTCAAGTAACCATAATAATTTAAGCATCAGTTGCCTCCTGTGTCAAAGCCCCAGCCTGGTTCATAAAAAGGGGACTACTGTACTTTACAGGCCCCAGTATTTATGTTTTCAAGGCTCAGCTTATATGGTAAGGAAGAAAAAAAACCCATGGGTTTGTTTCCTTTAAAAAGACATTAGTGTCAATGCAACCATGTGTCAAGTTCAAAGATGCTGCAATCAAAAAGAGCATGAGTAAAGCATGACGGATGTAAATACAGACAATTACAGTTTAAAACAAAAATTCTTGAAAGGAGATATTAATCAGAACCAGACTTTACCAGAACATCATGGGCCTACTTTAGTCTTCTCTCATCCTCCTCTATGAATAGGATTATGTGGTAGGATAGTTAAGGCACATGCGACTTTCTTATCACTGTGACTGCTTCCAGGAACCAAAAGGGAATAGTACCTACGCTTTGCTGATGAGCACCTGAACTGTGCTTTTTGTACCTGTTGAAAGGCTGAAAACATTACAACCAGCACAAGGGTGTGATGCAAACAAAGATGATGCCTGGCTGACATAAAGAAAGTCAAACCTGAGTTCGCAGCCTTGGCTATGGTGAAACATTCCTGTGATTTTGACCGATACATGCAAAAGCACTAGAGGAAGATGTTGCTGAAATGTCCAGCTTCAACAACACTCATAAAATAACTGCACAGGCATCCCTCTACTATTCATTCTTCTCTGTCTTTTGCTTTCAGTATTGCATTTCAAAATCACCTGCACATGCCAGCGAGTGAGACTTCACGGTCTCCTGCACTTACAACAGCCCACATCTCAAATGCTGCAAAGCACCAAGAGACTAAGGGGAATGCATCAAGCTGTTCTGAACACCAGTATCTGAAAGGTATTAATAAGCTCACAAATGAAAAAGGAAATCTGGGAAGCTGAAAGAACTGCTTCATAGAAGGTGTGAATGCTGGCAAACTAAGAAACACATGGAAGGAGCATGGGGTTACACTATAGCATCACAATGCAAATATTTAGGGGTGTAAATATCAGAGGAGAAAAATAAAGAGGAATTAAGGTGCCAGAGTTAGCTTTGACTTTAACCGGGTATCACTTATCAGAGCACCACTCTAGCTGGGAGGATTTATTCTGCTTTTTAAAGCAAAGGTAGTGAACTTTAAAACACTAAGTAGGCAAACAAAAGCAGCACTACACATATATGGAGATTAAGGACAGCACAAGTCACAAAGTTTTATACAAATTGAATTCAAGAAGTGAACACAAAGTGCTAAGCCTGTGATCTCCCCAGGGCATGCAAACACATGTCCCACCTTCTGGAGCACTGCATTATCTATAAGGTCCTACAACTGCAGGGACAGGCAGTATCCATGCCATCCCCAGCTGAAGCCATGCCACTGCAGCGAGGGCAGCAAGGGCCATAAAAAGATGAACCCTGTTACAGCTCAGCTGAATATTATGCCATACAGGACACAAAGGACAGTTATCTTAGTTCAGTATTTTCCTCTCTATTCATTAAACACAGTATGCATAAGTAATGCTGAACACACACACACACAAAAAAAAAAAGTATTCAATAGAGCCCAATCCAAATTTTAGAGTAATAGCTCAGAAAAGAATCTTTGCTTCATAGAACCTAGAAAGCTAAGGTAGATGCCTTCTGATTTTTCTTACAGAAAAATAATGCCATTTTATATAGGACTAATTATGGCTTTAACTATCATAACAAAGGTAATACCGTTTGACACTGGCACCAGAGGTTCTTTACCAAAATGTACTTAGTAATTCTTCAGTATGTTATTTAAATTTGAAAGTTCTTGGTATTTATTGAAGTACCAGTGTTTTCCTTTAGTTTAGTTGTTTGCAGTTGCAGCACCAGAAAAGGCACTTTTGAGACATTTTGATTTTTACTATTAGAAATCAAATGGTATTACTGAAAACTCTTTGTTATTCTAGCCTAATATCTTACTTGCTCTAGATAAGAATGGAACATGAGCCAAAAATAAAACATCTGTTAGTGCACCTCCTTTAGACATCATCTAGAGCTACCTAAAGCTGTATTCTATCCAAGTCTTCAAGTTAGAAAATATTTGCCTATTCAGATTGACTCAAAGCCAGCTGGCTCTATGCAGTAGCCTCACTTACTCTGAGAGTAGCCCAGCATCTACCCCTAATGAGCTTCCAGATTTTTGAGGAAGTGCTTGGAATATGAAAGCGTTCTCATAATTCATGGATACATATCCATTTCTCATATCTGCAGCCCACATGCTGGATAAAATTCAGGTATCAATAAAACATTTACAAATCAAATACAAAATCTTGCATTTTTAGAGAGGAGAGATTTTAAAAATTGTTTGAAGTGAGTTGCAAATCAGAAAGCCTCTCTCAAAAACTTCCACACCAAGCCAGAAACTTGCAGATAGGAAGCTTTAACTTTTATAAAACAAAAGGCTGAATCCAGCAGACTCATTCACCTGAAGGCCAAGCAGTGGAGTCAGAGGTATGGGGCCAGGGGAGAGAGTATATAAAAGGCTGAATACACCTAAGAAAATTAAGGTTTCAGGTACAACTTAATTTTATAATTTCCCACTTGACAACTGATGTCACAACTTAAATGCTGTTCTTTTTATGTACTTTTTACTGCACAATTTATAGCAAACCAATGAAACAAATCTTACTGTGTGGCACTAAATTCAGGTCCAAGTAATGCTTTACCTCTGAAATTCTCTAGATTTTTCTTTCTTCTGTTTGCACTGTACTTGATGGCATGAGTATGGTATCATGTTTGAAGCACTGAAAGGCTTCAATGAAATTGTCAATGAATTCCAGAGACGTTTGTTGGTAACCAAAAAATAGCTGTATGAAGGAAGGGATCTTGGTTTCAGTTACAGATACTGAAAAGAGTATATTCCTAAAAAATTGAATAGTTTCTTATCCTGACTACAAGAGCTTTCATGTATGCCCTCCAAAGCTGCCCCACCACTGCCCTGATGTTTTCTCCAAAAAAACTGCTCCTACTGAAGTATGAAATCCCAGACTTCACTTCCCAGGTTTAAGCTGGTACCAATTATCTCTCTTCATGCCTCCTCAACAGTCTCCCTGTCAGGCAGCTCCAACAGCACCCACAATTTCCAGTTCCTTTTCTTGGTTTTAATTCTTCCCACCACCCGACTGCATAAATTCTTGTCCAATTTCACTGGTTCCCACCCCAAACGGGCACTCCTCTCACAGTTTCAAGGCTCTTCATCCAAGTCCATTCTCCTGCAGTCTTCCCAGCAATCCTCCCAACTATAGCACAGCATTAACCACACAGATGCATAGCTGCTCTTCAGCACATTGTTGACAGCTATGAACCCTATAACAGTACAAGATTACACAAAGCCAAAATGGCAGGTGAGGGAGAAGACAGAAGATAATTCAGAAACAGATGAGCTGTAGGTACAACATTGTGCCAAGCACTTGCTATGAAACATGTGGTGGCAAAATACTGACCTGAATTACTGTCTATAGGTAATGGAAACAAACAAAACCAGGCCCACACACTCTATATGTGAGCAGATACATACGACAGGGTGAGCAAATGCATCCACTCCTATATCAATTATTCTCCAAGTTTACCATTTCTTCTGAAGGATGGTTATTCTAGAAGCGAGACCCTGATGCAAAGTTTTTCTGAGCCACTGGCCCAGCACCTTGCTGGTGACTCGTTCCCTCAGTCTTTCCCCTTCTGCCCTGTAAATACCACACCTTACCAGCTTAAAAGACTTTACCTCGCTTAACAAGCTTTCACATTGATTACAATACTTGACATGTTATTTCTGATTGTTTCCCAGTGGACTCTCATACCACCCTCTACACTTCTCAGCTTTCGCATCAATTCTGCATTAATTTGCAGTATTATATCTACCATATGGTTCATTCTTATGCTCATTTGCTTCCCAGAAAGTGTCATATAAACAGTTCTGTGTTGTTTTCATTCAGAGATAATGTTTTGCAAGTTAACAACACCAGCCATGTGCAAACCCAAGTATGATGCATGGCATATAAAAACCATATACATATACACAACACACACAGGCAGACAGGCACTTTCAGGCATATAGATATAACTATATCTACACAAGACAGCTGCAGTACCAAGGGTGAGCTGGTACTGGAAAATGCTTTGCAGTAATCCACTAGGCACAGCCTGAAACACACAGACCATTTCCTTCTCACCATGGGATGACACACAGACACAGCCAATTCTAGCTCACAGCAAAGTGAAAGTGTCAGAAACAAACCCTTGCGTTCCCAGCAGAGCCCTCTGCTTCGTTCTTTTGGTTTCCGTGACCCACTAGGGAGCACGGACGTGTGAGCAACCACCACGGCCACAGTGTTAAATACACTCCCAGGCCACGAGGACTCCCGCAACTATCTGTAACCTTCCTGATGGGGCGGATGCAGGCCCACAAGGACGACAGCCCCCTCCAGCAGTGGATTTCTTACCAGCAAGGTCCAACGTCCTGTCCACGAAGACGATGGAGGCCTTGTTAGTGGCCATTCTCCTCCGGTTCCTGGCTGGGGCATAGCTTGCCAGCTCAGCGGCGACAATCCTGCTGAGGGCCCCCACGGCGAAGCTCTCCTCCCGCAGGCCCAGGGCGGTGAAGAGCGCGTCGAGCTCGCCCACCAGGGCCCGCACCGCCGCCCGCAGCTCGGCCGGCAGGGCACCCAGCCCGAGCTCCGCGGGGCCGGGCCCGCCGAGGCCGGGCAGAGGCGGGAGGAGCGCCGTCAGGCCGGGCAGCAGCCAAAGCTCCGCCGAGACGGGCGCCAGGAGCGGCGGGCTCCGCAGCACCACCTCGGCGCTGCCGCCCTCGCCCATCCACCGCCGCAACGTCTCCTCCAGCTCGGCCGGGCCGCCGCCCTCCGCCTCGCCGCCGGACACCAGCGTGCAGTGCCGCACGGCGCCCTGGCCCAGCACTCCGCGCACGGCGGCGGCTGTGCCGCCCCGCAGCGCCCCGCTCACCACAAAGACGACGCGGGCCGCCCCCGCCGCCCCGGCCGCCTCTCCCGCCTCAGCGGGCAGCGCCCTGACGGCCAGCGCCCCCGCCGCCAGCAGCTCGCCCGCCCCGCCGCTGCCCCAGTGCAGCGCCTCGGCGGACGCCGCGTCCAAGAAGACGACGGCCCGTCGCGCCCTGGTGAGCACGGGCTCCCAGGCCTGCCGGCACACCCGCCGCAGCTCCGGCACCGGCACCGCCATGGCAGCGGCCAGCGCTGACAGCCGCAGCACAACACACCGCACGTGGCCCGCGCGCCGGCGGCGCCGCGCGATGACGTCGAGGACGCTGGTTGGCTGCCCACTGGCGGGAGGGGCGGGAGGGGCGGGCGGTGTCACCGCTCCCCCATGGCGGAGGCGTGGTTGGGGGTAGCGGCGTGTGCGCGGGGAGGGAGCGGTCCGGGAGGCTGCGGCGGGGTTAGCGGTGCCGGCGAGGCCTTTCCTCTGGCCGCTGGGGCTGTGTGGTACGGTGTGGTGCCCGCCCCCAAGGCCGCTGCAACCTGGGCGCCTGCCGAGGGACTGCCCGTGCAGCGCTCCTGCTGCCCGCTCTGGGACCTGGTGTCCCCCGGGCTGGCCGCGGCCTGCTCTGCCGCCCAGGGCTGTTACACCGCCAGAGCAGCAGCAGGGATAGGCCTCTGGGAGGGGAGAGGGTAGGGGGCTCTTCTTTTTGCTGACAGTGCCAAATCCTGACAAACCTTAAAATGTTTCTGTCACCTACCGTCTGTATTAGGAGCTCTGCCGCAGCCTGTAGCCCTGGACAGTGCTGGGAAGCAGGGCTGGCCACCCGCAGGTGAGGCTTGCCCTGGCATTTCCCTGAAAAGGCTGGGAGCTCCTTTGGTCTTGCTCCTGGTAAGTGTTAACAGAACTCAGTGTCACTGTTAATGTGCAGCACCAAAGCGGTGTCTTTGTTACACAGAGAGAACAATTGTTCCGCTCATACTTCTTCAAACGTACAACACTGGAAAGGTAAACCTTCCATCACCAATCCCTGTCCTATAATTTTGTATTTCTTGTGTTAGTATTAACAAATCTGGTGGTTGATGAACTAGCCTCAATAAATGTTATCTTAAATGCAACTTCTATGATACACAGTTGGAGACACAAAAAATTAATCCCATTCTCCTTTAAAAAGCTCTTGATCTCAAAATCAGTTTTAAAGCTATCTAGAAAAAATGCCATAATATGTATCTACAGTTTCCTCTCCCCAGAGAAGCGACGGCTCGCTTGCAAATCTGTGTCCTACACTGAATTTCACTAGGGCAACCTCCTTAGCACAGAATGAGGTATGTGCTTTTTCTGACGTAGCGGGATTATCAGCAATAGCAAAAGGATAAATTGCTTAATTAGCTCATCTACTATCTTAACAGGTCTTTTTAGGTCCTTGCAGGTTTGGCTGGTTTCAGAACATGGAAAAATGAGTAATGTGGAATCACCAGACTTCCAGTAATGAAATTAAACCCTTTCCTTCCAGTCTGCACCATGTACATTCCTACCCCAATGCCTTCTTCCAAGCTCAGACTTACATCTTTGTGCTGTTCCAGCCCCAATCTGTTATTCTAACCTCAGGGCATATAACTTCATGATGCTATAAAAATATGTAAATTAATAATCTCAACTATTTTGATTTGAAAAATGAGTGCCAAGAAAGGATTGAGGATTGTTAACCACTGGGCCCCTGGATTTACTCACAAGTAGAATTATCCTCCTTTCAGACTGAATTACCTCAGAGATTATGTATCTCTGAGCTCTTGCTTTATGCTTGAGTGCCCTGGACAAACGCTAGATATATTATGGCTTGTCCAGCTCTTCAGTTACCATTTTTAAAAGGCTGAGGGTTTTTTTCAGATGTATTGTCAAAACAGCAGATGCCTTTTTAAGAAAACAAATAACTTTTTTACTTTATAAATACTTTATAGATTTCAATAATTCTGCATAGGCCAATGTTGAGAAAAAGGATTACTAGCCAGAAGACAAAATGAGTTAATCAGTTTAAAGCACAGTAGTTAAATTGCAAAACAAAATTATTGAAGTAGTTTTTACAGCTTATTTTATCCCATGTGCAAATTTACAACTACTGTGTTAGAAAAAGAACCGTCTTAAAAGGGTTCTGTAAACTTGGTATCTTGTGCGTTTCTGGAATGTAACCGGTGAGTTGTTTACGCAGCTCACAAAGATGTTGTCTTTGGTCCTCAACCTTTTCACTGCTCAGGGCCTTAGGAGTAGCCTTTTTTTCACACCCCAACTGCTGTTCCCCCTCTGTGCAGCAGCAGGAGAAATTTCCAGAGGCCAGGACTGGTAAGAGTTCTTACCTTTGAGCAGAATCTAGGCCAGCACACTATCCTTGGAAGCAAAGCTGGAAACAGGTTCAGAGCACCCTCTGTCCAACCAGAGACAGAGGTGGGTAAAGATCTTCCTGGGGGAAGTGGAAGGTTTGCAACTATTTTCTAGACTTAGCCTTCTTGGGTCAGCTTCCCATGGTCAAGCTGTTCAAGATGGATTTTCACATCACCACCAGCTCAATGTGACATCTATTTAAAGGTTTCTACAAGGAAAATGCTCTGAGGATCAGCATTGATGTATTTTAAGAGATTTTATGTTCTACACCTACTCATGACTTCTCTTTGTGGTGTTTTCCACAAATGTCTTTTCTTTCTTTTTCCTTGTGTCTGCAATCGAAGGAAACTATTATGAGTTCTACCATGTCATTTAATGTTGGCCTGATGTGTGTGAAATGGCCAAGTAAACAGAAAAGGAATGAAAATTAAGACAGACACTAATGCCCAGTAAGAAGTACTACAATACAAATTTGTTTTATGAGAAACAAGCATCTAGAAATGTTTTGGGTAAAAAACACCTTTGTTGGCTCCACTACTACGTGTCTAAAAAGTGGAATTGCATGATGAAATCCTATCCGGTTATACCACATAATTAATGATCTGTACATGACACCCAAACACTTAATTTCACAGGCAAAACAATGCCTTTTGAGTCAGTAGTTTGTTCATGTGAACTCTAGTGAAATGTCATGCCATATATGAAACTTTAAAACAAGGTTCTCTATGCAGACAATTAAAATAAGGTTTCCCCACCCATAGTTGCGAGATGTTTACAATACAGTCACGTCCTCTAGTCTGATTTTTTACAAGCTGTCCTGCTGTGAAAGAGGGTTCCCTGTTTTAGTTATGACAAATATCCTAACATTCTGAAGGCTCATTTGTACACGCAACTGGTCAAATCTTGTGTTGACAGTTGTTGTTTCTTAAATTTTCTCATGAATCTTGTAGTTGTTCATGCAGCATTCACAGATGTAAAATGAGAAATCAGTAAAAACAGCTTGCTATTTCCCACCACTTCTGAAATAGCACAATTTCTTCATGAAATGCTCAGTTACGCTCTAGAATATTCATAGCACGCTATGCATGTTAAACTCTTGCAGGAGCTAAAAATAAGATTATGCAATTTGTGGAGAAAAAAAACAACCAACACATATAAAGAGTTGTTAAGCTTAAAATATTACATCCAGCTGGGAGAGTCCCTGAGCTGAGAGCTAGGACAGAACTAGTAGAAGAGGCAGCGTGTTTATCCTGTGGTTATGCTCCCCCCTGGCAGCTGCCATCAGCCGCCAGTAGAAGCACGGCACTGGACTGACTGTACGTGTGTTCGGCCAAGTCCTGCTTCTGGAGGTGGGCGAGGATGTCCTGGAGGAGATCGCCACGCTGCCGGTGAGCCCTGCTGAGGGGCGGACCGGCCTTCGGGGATGCAGAAGAGCACAAGGACCGCCGAAGGCAGCAGAGACAAAGGGCAGCCAGAGGAAGGAAAGGCGGCTCCGGCCGGCACGCCGCGCCTCGGGAGCGGGGGGAAGGCACCGCCGAGGTGAGTCCCGGCGACGGGCAGCGCACAGAGCGGGGCCGGGCCGTGCGAGCGCGGCCCGGGCAGCGGGGCCGGCAGTCCCCGAGCTGGGCCCGGCCTGGCCGCACGGCCGCTCCCCTTTCCCCTCCGGCCCGGCCCGCTCCTCCCGCGGGCTGCCAGGAGGCCCCTCCGCTTCTCCCCACTCATGGCCCCCGGCCCGGGAAGGCCCCTCGGGGAGCGAAGGCCGCCGCGCCGCTCCCGGCCCCGGCCCCCCGCCGGCCGGCCTCCCTGCGCGGCCGGGCGCCGCCGGGCCGCCCCCCGCATGCCCGTGCCCAGGGCGCCGCGGGGCCGGGCCGGGCCCGCTTCCTGTGCGTGTCACTCACTCGGCGGGGGAGGGGAAGCGCCGAGCAGGCGGCGGCTCCTCCGCGAGCGGTGGCGTTGGGCCGGGCGGGCGCTCGCAACCCCCCGGCTGCCGCGTGGTCGCGGCCTGAGGCGCCGGCGGAGGCCCGGGGCGGCGCGGCGGTGCTGCCCAGCGGCGGGAGGCCCCGGCGCGGCCGGGCCTGGGCTCTCGCGTCCCGCGGGAGGCGGCCATGTCTACCGGCGAGGTGGAGCGGCTCTCGGCAGACCTCGGCGGGGCTGCTGGGGACGAGGAGGAGGAGTGGCTCTATGGCGGTACGGACCTTCCCAGACCCTTGGCCCACCACCACCCCCCATGCCGGCCCGGCGCTCTGCCCCTCCGCGGCGGCAGAGGGGTGCGTGTGGGGGCGGGTAGGCCGCGGCGTGCGCCGCTCGGCCAGGCCGGCCCGTGGCTGACGGCGGCCGTTTAAGAGGGTCCCCCCAGTTCCGCCACCCCTGCGGCTGCTCAGTCCCCTCCTCCTGGCCGGCCCTCCAGCGGTGCCGTCCCGGGCCTGTGCGCGGCCCCCTCGCCGCCGCCGCGCCGGTGGCTCCCTGCCCCCTCCCCTGCGGGCGCTCGGCTCCCGGGCTCTGGGGCGCTGCAGGGCTCCCGGCCCCTCTGCCCCGGCCGCGCTGGGCCTCGGCGGCGAGAGGCCGCCCGCGCCCCGGCCCCACACGCACCCCCGGCGCGGCCGCGCCGCTCCCAGAACCCCCCTGCCCGGCCTCCCCGCGGTGAAGTACTAAAGCAGCCTTGACCTTTTAGGCGTAAACTTTCTTTACAACTACGGGCTTTCTTTACATAATGAAACCTGTAAACTGAACCCTGCTCGTGCGGTGGACCTGTCAGTACAGAGCTCTGGGAGGGCTCGGGTCTGCTCGCCTGATGTCACAATTGAAACGTTATGAAAATGTCTCAGTAGTAAACTGAGGAGTTACCTAAATAATCTGCCTGGCAAGGTATCTGCCACAGTTTGTATTCAGGGGATTTTATTCTTAACGACTGTGTTTTTCTTTTGGTAGATGAAAATGAAGCAGAGAGACCAGAGGAAGAAAAAGCTAGGTGAGTATCTTGACACCTTAGCATGTCTGCACAAAACCTGTATTCGTTACGTTCTTCTGCATAGCTGCTTGAAAGCCCCTTGCACCTGAACATGCTCTGGTGTCTTTGAAAACCCTCTTAAGATACTGTGTTTGGCCTGCTAGAATGACCTGGCTTTTCTGTGAAATGGTTTTACCTGTGAAATTGGGACTGTTGGGTATGAAATTTATTTCAAGTTTTAACTGTATGGACAGCAATAGCCTCTCACAAAATGCCAACAGTTCTTTTATTTCTGCAATCATTGTGCCTTGCAGTCTTAGTAATGGATCAGGACTTCATTTGTTCTAGATAATTTAGACATTAAAAGACAGCCTGTCTCCCAAAGAGTTTACAATGGAGTTACAAAAGGAGGAATACAAGAAAGCAGTGGAAGATCACTAGCCAGCTTGACATGCAGGTCACGTAACACATCTGCTTGGGATTGTGGAGTTGGTTTCTTTATTAGTAAGAGAGTATTTGAAAGAAATTTAGAAAAGCTTTGGAAGTATTTGGGGAAGCCTGCCTGAATTATAAGGAGCTGTATGAGAGAAGGCACAAAGATGCTTCTTTAAATGTCTAGCTAAGTTGATGGAGGTCAGTAACAAGGACGGGCTAGAAATAGGAAGGAGTCTCTCGTACTGAATGAAAGAAGTCTCCCATTTGGTAAACTATGGAAATTATTGATTGTCAAAATACATTTGCAAAATAAAAAGGGGAAGTCAGTGCAAGTAAACATGTGTTGTCATTTTCTCTAAATGCATCCAGTCAACAAAGACTTTTTTTCAATGAGAACTCTTGATTTTAGTTATTCTTGGTGGAGTTCTGGTCTGTAAGCTTGCTCAGTTGCCTTTTTGAACTGATGTCAACTTTTGACAGGCACAGTGCAATACAGCAGTAGTGACCTCCAACACTTGACTACATATGATACCCTTTTGAAGTGGCTACTAGATGCAATTATTTGGTTCCCATTAGTTCTTGTAGTAAGAAACAAAGTTGTTTCCTGTCACCTTTTCCATGTCACTTAACAGTTTTCTAGACCCATGTCGCCTTTGTCTTAAATTGTCTCTTTTCCAAGACAAAGAATTCTATGTATTTGCTCTTTATTTGGAAGCTATTCCATATTAATTGATTCCTTGTTCTCAGTTACCTTTACCTGTTGTTTAAGAAAATTATTTGCATGGGAACTGAAATTAACCTTATAAACAGTGTTTTTACACCAGTTTCTGGCCAGTAGTGTCTAGTTTGGTGTTTGGCTGCCTCAATACATAGTTATTGGACTAAAAATCATAACAAATGGTAGCGTATGTGTCTTATGAGTTGTGTTTGGAACTCTTGAAGTGTGGTGGCAGTTCACCTCTTAAAAGTTCTGTTTTCTGGCCTCTCAATTTTGGCATTCTTTGTATATATAAAAAATGTGAGGTTTTATTCAGGTTTTCTAACTAGTCTGTCATTTTACTGGGACCATACCTGGGCTGTGTTGGGTTTTGGTGCAGTGCTCATGAGTGGGTATTTTGCCAACAGAAGATGGAATCAAAATTATTCTGTTCGATAAAAATGAACAGTTGCTCACTCCATTTGAGAAATATCTTTTTGGTGAAACAGTGTTGTTTCTAAATAGCTCCTTGCTTACACTGCTATTTGTGGTGCAACACTGTATAAGAAACAGCAGTAGGTAAGCCCAGTGACACAGCTCATTTGCATGGATTTGGCAGTGCTGGTCATTTTAGATGGACCAGTAGTTTTAAAAATTTTACAGTGTTCAGTCTACAGTTAAAATATAATTGAGTTCATCATTGAATCATAGCTATTCCATATGGTGGAAGAAAATTTCACAATGCAGATGTGGGAATTCTGATTTAGTGCAACATTACCTATAGGTATTTAAGTGTTTTTTCCATTATGTCTTTGAAAAGTGTCAGTCTGTAGGGAAAAAACCCCAAACCTGTTATTCTTCCTTTATATATTATGAAAGATTTCACTTTGATTTCAAAAGAGGATCCAAGTGTAGTGCCTTATTACTTCTAACTATTCTACAAGCATCCAGTTACTATGAGTTATGATAGCTACTTATTATCCTGCTAATAAAAGGGTTTATTCATGGAGATTTTTTTAATATTTTTTTTTTAATTAATGCAGAAGATAGCTGGAGCTTTGGCTGTTCTCTGGAATGATGTGGCAAGGCTTTTTTCATCATTAGCTCACGCATCTGAAATAATATATGCATAAATACCTAGTTTCATCTTTTCCTGTTTGTTTCTGTTTAAGTGCTCCACCCCCACCTGGAAATGAAGAGGAAGCTGCAGAAAATGGCGTTGTGAAAACGGTAGTTTTAAATGTGTTTTTGAAATACTGCTTTAATTTGTTTTGATTTATGGGGTATTCATAATTTGGCTAGGATTTATAATTAAATGAATTAATGCGTAAGTGTATGCCTTTGATTTTTTTAAATATTTTTTTTTCTGAAAGGTGTTTGACACTGTCTGCACATACTCTGTAGAAATTACTATATCAAATTTCCAGCTGCAGTCTACTTTTTAAATGTAACGCACACAAGATAAATTAATGGTACTTCCAGGTTTTTTTGGGGGGAAGACAGTGCTTCAAGACAGCTGTGTCTTCTCAGAGACATCCTTTTCAAAATGATACTGTCTCTGTTTTTCCTCACTGATAGGGAAATAAAATTCTGTGATTATTTTTCTTTTTTGGAAGTGGTAAACAGTCAGCATTTGCAGAACTGTGGAAATATGGGTCAAGAGATGAGTTACACGTGCCTTACAGAGGCAACATAATAGACTTGTTTGGTAGTCTTCGGTGTTCAGTATGTCTTATAATTTGTCTTAGTATGATGAAGGAAAGGACCAGGAAATGAGATTTGCAGTTGCAATGATGATAAAAGGCCTCAGTGAATGGGAGCAGTTTAAATTTGTTCTATGAAAAAGATTGTAACTTAACTGGAATTTTTTTAGCTGTTGTCTTGCAAAAACTCTCTTAAGTGATGCAGAAACCAATATCATGGTATTTGTGCAAGTTTTAAGGACTGGCCCCTCAACAGTATATTTTTTTTCAGTAAGATTAATACTTTAATTATGAAAGATTACAACTTATTTAAAGTCGGGGGAAAAAAACTTACCAAACCTTAAAAAACTTATTTTAGTTGTTTAAACTGAAAAGCTCTTTTAAGTGCACCAAAGGCTTTTTGTCTTGATGCTAATACTGTATGTGGGCAGTAGATTTAATGTTAGGTACAATGAGACAGTAGCATACTTTTTTGGACTTGCTTATTTTAAAATACTTCTGAAAATCCTCATTGGTGCTGCTCCCTTGTACTTGCACATCTTTGTATTTTTAACCTACAGAAAACCTAGCTTTGTTAGGATATCATTAGAACATCTCTGTAAATTGAGAACTTCATGGTAAAAGGTGCACATGAAGGGTCAGCAGCAACCTGGAAAAATGGTGTTCAAGTTGGTTGAATAAGAAAAGGTGAATATTTCTGTGAGGAGGGAACTAAGAAGTCATTGCTTATAAGTTTTGGTTGAAAAGGTGCATGCTCCAGCCAAAATTTTATTTTCTGTTTGATGCATTTATAATGGTGCTGTACTGTGTGGGTTTCCTGGTGTGTGAGAGAATGGTGAACTTGTACTTCTCAGCTGTGCAGCACTAGAAAACTGTCTTCTGTCTTCAGTTGCCATTTACAGAGTAGTTATATTGATCTGGACTCCCTCCCACCCACCCTTGATTAGACTCTTAATTGTTATGTAAATTATCTTGTATGGCAAGGATGAACTGCACTCCAACACTTTATCTTTTGTGCAGTTGCTTATTTTTGTCTACTTTATGTACCAGGCAAGTTAATAGACAGTACGACAGATAAAGGCTAGAGCTTGGCTGTGCTTGTGTAACTGCAGGCTCCCTGGGCAGGATCAACTTGGCTTTCATACGTTCAATCTCTAGCTGAAGGACTCAACAAGTATGTGGATAAGGGTGATCTGGTTGATAAAGTTCACTTGGATTCCACAAGGTTTTTGAAGAAGTTCCTCACCAGAGGATTTTAAGAAAACTAAGCAGCTATAGAATGAGTCCCACATGGATAATTGATGCATTAAAAAAAATTAGAGGGTAGAAGTCAAAGTTAAATTTTCACAGGAAAGAATGTTGCCTCCAATGAGGTTCTCTGCAATGTTGTGCATAACTTGTGCTGTTTAATGTGTTTATAAATTACTTTTATAATTTATATAAATTATAAGGGGTAAGTTGTGGGATCATGAGTTTACTGATATCAAAAAATATCTATGAAGAGCTGACTAGTTAATAAATGGTTATTGAAATTCTGCGTAGAATAAGAATAATTAGGTTAATGGGAGGAAAAACAGGTTTACAAATAAAATGGTCGTCTCTGAGCTGATCATTATGACTTAGGAGGGATGCATTAAGTTATGTAGAAGGTTCTATGATACTGATGATTAAGTGCTTCTCTGGAGTCTAAAAAGCAGTCAAATCTTGAGGTGCAGCAGAAAATGAATAGAGAATAAAATGAAAGATATCTTTATGCCATAAATCCGTGGTTCAGTTGCACTCTGAATTGTGTGCCGTTCTGTTCCCCTCATGCCGTAAAGGCTTTACTTCACCTGACAGAAGTTGAAAGAGGAGCAGCAAGAGTAATAATCAAGGTAGCTTCCGTAAAGGAATGGCTGAGTAGGTAGGCATACCTGGAAGACAGGCATGCATAGGTTATGATGGAGGTCAACAAAATCATGTATGGAAACTATAACACAGTCCCTTCCATGTGAGAACTGGGACTGTTAAATGAAAATTGTAGGAGCCAGGATGAAAACAAATAAAATAGGTTGACTCTTCCTGCAGTAGACAGTACTGTGGAAATCCCTGCCAAAGAGAGTGTCACTGCTGGGAGCTTATATAGAAAGTCCAGGGGAAGTCTGGGCAAGTACTTGAGAGAAAGATCATTGGAGGTTACTAAATAGACAAACTTTAACTGGCTTAGGAAATGCCCTGAGCTGGTAGTAATCGGCAGCTGAAAGAGTGTGAGGGAGCAGCATCATATGTGTTTGCCCTGTTTTTTCCCTCTGCTGTGGTCTCTGGAAGGGGAAAACCAAACCAAACCACTAAACACACCTGAAACAGTGAACTAGATGAACTCCTGGTATGAACTGGCATGACTGTTTTATTTACTAGCAAGACTGAACGCTGTGGGACAGAACAGCATGCAGTGTGCTCTTGTATCTCATTTTTTCAGCCTGTTCACTGAATAATCTCAAGTATTTATATAGTTTACTGATGGTAGGAACTGAATAGATTTGTCTGAAGTGTAGTGTTCATCTACAACTGGAAAAACATTTATTAGAGTTACTCTGGTTATATAATTCAGGATGGCAAGAAGCTCCTGTATATCTTGTAAGTTCTTTCCTGAGTGGCAAGAGTAGAACCAGCGTGTACGATCTAGATAGAGGGAAGAAGGATATTAGGTAGTAGAAACTATTTTCTGTTTGTTTTGGAAACAGAGCTTAGTATTGAAGATACTTCACTATTTTGATCTAGATATTTCAGATACCTGTAGCATTTCAGCAGATGAGCCTCCTAAATTTACTGTTGAAACTACTCAGTTCTGAGGTCTAGGGAAAGGAGAATTATCTTCTTTTGAAGATTTCAAAATGGATAGTTTTGTCTGGATTATTTTTCCACTGTAAAGGTAAGTGACTGATCTTTGTCTAAGCAATGACTTTTTCTTTCGTAGAAGGTGGCAGAGGCTGAGGATGACAGTGATAGTGATAGTGATGATGATGAAGATGATGTTCAAGTCACCATAGGGGATATTAAAACAGGAGCTTCACAGTATGGGTAAGTTACTTGCAAACATTAATGGGGAAACTTTCAAGATTACATTTAATTATTAATTCAGGCTTATTAATAATTGTCAATGCCAAATTATATGCATGGTTAAGTCTCAGTTTAGGGTTTTTTTTCATTTTTTTAATGATGTTTTTAATGATACGGTGACTGGAAAACAAGAAAGTTAAATGAAATCAAATGTCATGAAGGAAGAGCTGTTGTAAGAGTTAAGTTTTTCAGTTTTTGTGAAATAATTGTATTAAGTTTATAAAATAGCTGGGTTTTTTGTGGAATGGCTACGTTACATAGATTTTTAGGGTCATTATTGTGATGGTGACATTTTTGTTGCAAATGGTTGAGTGGTAAGCACAGTGAACGCTAGAAGCATTCTTCCTTGGTTCTGTTTGTAGTGGATACAGTTCTAATTAGACTTCTATAGTTTCCATTCCTATTGATGTTCTCAAATAAGATTTTAATGTACTTCAGGATGGAGCTGCCAGTCTCTGGAGACAATTTCTCAAGATCAGGGTTTAGGCATTTGTACCATACAAGATTATTTTTTTTGCTAATGTTACTGCCTCGTATTCTTTCTTCTCTTGATCATGGGTTTGTTTCTCACTGAACACTTTTGAGCAGTGTTAATTTTACCCCGAATTATGAAATACTATATTTCATCATATGGCAGTTTGCTAAGGGAAGTGATTTGCTTGTTTGTCTTGGCAATCTTAATGTTTTTATGCTTATTGAAACCAGAGTTCCTAGGGGGTCATTTCTTAACAGAATTGTGAGAGGTCTGCAGGTAGATCTTAACTAACTTGTATATTATTGTGTTCTTAACTTTAGAATGCAGGTGACTTACTCACTTTTGAAGCATAATATTTGTGAACTTCCAGTATTTCATATTATAAACTAACTGTACAAATCAATGTAATACAAAAAAATAGCAATTATTTCAGTTCTTTATTTGTCTGCTTTCAATAACTTCTAGTATGCTTGTGGTGTAGGCAGTAACCTCAAATTTTTTGAGACTAAAGCAAAACTGGATTTGTATTCTCAGTGGATTTGCCGGTGCTCTTCCCCTGAATACAGAAAACAATGAGCAGATGATCCTAAATCTAATTAGAGTAGAAAGTTTTATGTAGAAATGTCTGAAAAAACTTTTTTATGGGCAAATTGGACAGAAAGTTCATGGAAGGGCAGTAATCTAAAAGAAACTCAACATTGCTCATTGCTGTTCATTTTCGCTTCAGTATAGCAAGTTCCTTTTATAAGATTAAATGATTTTTCATGTAGTAGTCAACTGCTGTTTAAAAAAGCCATAAGATTTGTTTGACAAATTCCTGCACAAATACAGCAGGGCAGATCAGAAGGTTAAATGTTTTGTGTTACTTTTGTACTGTTGTAGGACTTAATTGAAAACTGAAACTGCATGGAAGTGGTACTGTAGACTATACACTGCCTTATAATTACATGCTCATCTCATTATGTTTATGGGTTGATACCACCTGTACTCATAAGCTACATTGCATGCAAATGGTAGTGAAAGCTAGCTCTTAATGTTCCAAATGAACAATACTGTAATTCCTATGGTAGTTAAATCAGTTCAGTGTCTATGTTCTAAGTGCATTTTTGTGAAGAAAGTACTCAGGTATTTCAGAAGGTGGAATGTTAACATTCTTTGTTGGTCACAAGGATAGGTGATTGCTAGGACTACATTGAAACAGATGACCTTTCAATCATTGTAGAGAAATGCTTGTATTTTCCCTTTCTGTACAGATTAAATGGAATAATTATGAAAAGAGAAAAGGATCTGTCTATACCCTTTCTTTTTTTTTATTATTTTGTTTTTACTCTAATCCCCAGAGTGTCATCTGTATCCCTAAATGAACTGCATTTTTCCTTTCTCTCCTTCTGGTTCTGTCCATTCTTGTTTCTATCAAGGTCTTTATCCTTTCAACTCAGGAAGAGTGACTGGGACTTGCTTCACAACTGTTTATTAGTTGGAGAAGTTGCTACTGAGCATAGAAAGGTACACTCTCTTCCTCCTAGGCTGATCTCTTTACTTTTACAGTGTTACCAGCTTGGAAAGCTAGAGATTCAGGATGGTGATTGAGTCTGGGTCCAGTTTGTTTCTGGATCTAGCTAACTCTTGTTTTGTGTTTTCTTCTGTTTTAAGAGTTTTCTCTGTCTAATTCAGTTTTTTGTTAATTTCTTTTAAGTTATGGAGCGACACCTGTGAATCTCAATATTAAGACAGGAGGACGAGCTTATGGATCTTCCGGTAAGAAAATTTACATAGTAATATTAGTAAAAATGCAAAAAAATGTTACATTGTTTTGGATTAAGGAAATTATTTTCACTTCCCAAACTTCTTGATAAATTTAAATCTGACATTTTATTTCTATTTTAAGTGTATTACAACTGTTAAAACTCTGGTAGAGATGGAAGGCTCTAACTTTCTAACTTTTCTTCACAGGTGCAAAAGTTAAGGGAGTGGATCTAGATGCACCAGGCAGTATTAATGGTGTGCCACTTCTGGAAGTAGATTTAGATTCATTTGAAGATAAACCTTGGAGAAAGCCAGGTAATGCTCTGGTTTACATTAACCGATATGTAGGTATTCAGTAGGTTATTTTAATAATAATTCCCATCTACTGCACATAGGTGTTATGTACCCAATAGCTAGAAGATGCTGTACGATGTAACTTGGAAACAAGCATATAAGTTATTTATTGCCTTTCTGCTGTGCCACAGAGTGTGTATGTGTGCCATTTCTTAATATACATCCCACACATATATCAGCAAAAAGAGACTGTAGGACATACCCTTTATTTATTTTTTTAAAATACCTGCATATCCTGAAATTTCCTTGGAAATTTGTATTTCTGTGGAGGTTACTGCCATTGGTCTCTGCCATAGGACAGAAGGTAAAGCAGAACAGAACATAGTTCTAGGAGGTTTGAGCATGAAGAATGGTGAAACGTAGCTTGTGCTTCTCTGTGTTCATGCATAGACATCCGTAAGCTTTGAAGAAGCTGGTACTACATGGGCTTTCCATAATTCCCCTGGGTGTATTGTCTTACTGGCTCAAGTGATTTGGCCAGACCTGTCTAACACCAGCCTTAGCTGGTTTTTGGTTTAGTGGCAGTACACCTTGCTGCTCTGTGTAGTTTTTTCTAGTGTTAGTATATTGTTTTGGCAATGCAGTAAGTGTCAACAAAATGAAAAAAAGCTGCCTTTGATAATACTCTGGTGTTTGAACTGTTAGCTATTTGAAATATATTCTGTGCATTTAGTTATGTCTGGTCTCTCTTTTATAATAAAAACACTGCATGGCATCAAATGAAACTAGGAATCAAAACAAAATGAGAAGTCGTACAGAACAAGCAAAAGGGAGTGGTTCTTCACTAGAACATACAGCAAACCTGTAGATTTTAAATTTATCCTATTGTAAAGATATGTGGATTATAATATCCTATGATATTCTGTAAATATCTAATTTAGATCCCTGAGACGAGATGCTAGGAAAGATACTCTTTCTGACTAAATTTTAATGTATTTATAGTATTAGCCATGTATACTCTTATACTGATGTAAGACTGTATTGTACTTTTCAGTAGTATGTTTTCAGATCATTACCTAATCCATTTTGATGTTAAAAATAAAGGTTCAGTGAAGTATGTTCAGTGAAGAAAAGATGAACTTTGTAATGACCTAAAACCCTATACTTCTCTGTTTAAAGGGGCTGATCTCTCTGATTATTTCAACTATGGGTTCAATGAAGATACCTGGAAAGCTTACTGTGAAAAACAGAAGAGGATACGAATGGGTCTTGAAATTTTACCAGTTACCTCAACCACAAATAAGATTACGGTAATTAGTACAACTTTTGTGATGTTCTATGTGTTTTTCTCCCTGTGAAGCTGCTTGTGTGTCGTAAGCTTGTTCTGCCCACTTTGGTGCATTTGTTAGAGTTTGCACCTGACTCCCCACCCCAAGCTTAGAGTGTTTCTGTGTTGCTTCACTGGCAATTTGTGTGGATAATGTGACAGACTAGCTACAGCTAGATTGCACCTGTACCATTATTCAGACTGTGGCCCATCATTAAGAGTTGTATGGTATCTTAATGGGCAATGTGTTATTTAACTTAGGCTGAAGACAATGCTATGGAAGTAAGACCAAGTGCAGAGATTCTCGATGGCAGATACCATCTTTTTAAGGTGAATTTTAGTAAACTTTTGTTGGTTGCTCTCATGTTTGTTTAGTATTGCTTACCATGCCACCACAGTCTGATAGAAGAACAACTGAAATGGACATAACCATTATTTCAAACTCATCTTATACCAGCAACTTTCTGCCTACGTCACAAAATGCTGATTAAAAAGCGTGTCTTTAGTTTGTCATCCTTCTGTGAGCATGTGAGTTAGTGGGGCCTGGTGAACTAACAAATTTCCTAGTGAAACTAATTTTTCATTATGTGGTGGTTTATTTTTTAGTTGTAGTGCATTTATTTGTTTGTGCAGATTAAAGAATTTGTGCAGATGTACTGGGAAAGCTTTTGTAGATTATGACATGTTTATTTTTCCTGTGGCCTTGTAGCTCTTACTGTGTTTTGTAACACTTATCTTTGGCAACTCTTGAGATGTGAAAATCAGTCTTCCATATTTTTCTGTTGACCTTCTGGGATTAGAGGGCAATTTATCAAGCTATGTGTAATTTTTTTCCATTTGGAAATGCTGATTTTCAGAGAGCAGAAAAATCTGTATGACAGGATTTATTTTAAGGATTGAACGTTTTTTCTAACTTATTTTCTTATTTACTCTTTTTTCATACTAAAGTTGAAATTAGAATACAAAGGTTATTTTATTTTCAATATGCAGTCATTTTGGTTCTTGACCTGTCATTAAACTGACTTGGAACTGTTTATTACTCTCATCCGTATACTCCTGTGACAGAAGTGTCAACTTCAGACAGGTATTTTTGTTTCCCCTGGTATGCCTTTTGAGGGTCTGCAGTCATTTTGACTTTATCTTAGCAAGAGCAGATTGGCTCTGTGAGGCTTTTTGACTTCCTCGGTTACCATTACAATAGTGTTGTGCAATGGTGGAAATGGTGGGCAATGGGCATTAAAATTTGCAGCTGGCTATACTCTGAAATTTTTCTTAACTGTTAGACCTGGAGTAAGAAGGGAAAGTATTCCAAACCAAGGCTTCCCCTGTTTCTAGCTCAATATTGATTCTCTGGGGGTCCAGTGGTCTAACAGTACCGGTAGTAACTGTTGTAAGACTCTGAATTAAGAGTTTGTCACGTGTTTTACAGGGAGTTTACATACAATTATTAAATAATTTCATTAACTTTTTTCCACTGTTCTGAAATACTAAGTTTCATGTAAATTACATGGTATGTTTGGATTAATCTTCTGTAACTGTCAAGACTTTGTCTTCCACGTTTTCCCAGTTACTTATTAATTAACAGAAGACTTACAGATTTTTCAGATAAACACTTATACCAAACCTATTCAGGTTTTGGGGGCTTTTGTTTCTGTTTTTCATATTTCTGGATACTAAAGTTCAATTCTATTTTTAATGAATCTTAACTATCTATATACATTTTTGTGGGTTTGTGAAAGAGGTGCCTGTGTTTATAAGTAAGATTCTGCAAAAGCTTAGTAGTTCACTTGCCTACAAGAGGCTGTGAGATCACAGCCTATGTGATGTTATACTGTGAGCGAACTAGCTATGTAGAGTGATGTAGCTCTGTGGTTGGTAGAGGGGGAGTGTCTTTAAAAACTGAATCAGTACAGGTTTGTCTTTAATACTAACCCATGTAGTTTTTTTCTTTTGTGTAAAATGTGCTGCTGAAATCAAATACTTGAAGTATTTGCATCAAAGGTCTTACATAACTTTGATAACATGTCTCTGGAATTGTGCCATACTTCAGAAACAGCAGTATGTTTTTTAAGTATTCGGTCTGAACTAATGAATAATCTTTTAAAGTCTGCATAACTTGGAGTATGAGGTGATTTCCTGGTATGACTTGGAAATTAAGTGGTTACTAGATCTCATGGTCAATAAGGCAGGTGGGAGAATCCACTCGGTTTCTTGTCTCATGGTTTGTTGTTGGGTAGTAGACTTGTTATATATCTGTCATTAAGATGATGAAAATTTTTATTTTTTTTTTTAGTAAGTTTGCATCTTTAAAAATTAAGATGTTATTTTGTTCATACAGGAAATTCTACAAGAAAATCCATTGGTCTGTTCATCTCCAATTCAAATGCTTGGATATCAAATATTAAAACTGTCTTATCTTCTGTAACAATTTGTTCTCTGGCATATTGCTTCTTATATCTATTAAACACAGTACTTAAGTATTATATCCTTATAAAATACGGAATTTTACTAGCTGTGCAAAGGTGACAGTTTAAAAAAAAAATCTGATTAAAGTTGGGCTTCATTGTTTTTGTGTTGATTATGTGCTGTGTTGGGTGGTGGGGCTGCTACACTTCTCAGGTTAAACTAATGATGAAATGTTATTTTGAAGGTACAGCAGGGAAGAACTGGAAATTTGGAGAAAGAGTTGGCAGTGCAGTCAACCAAACCTGATTTCACATCTCCTCCTGCCTTATTCAAATCAGGAATTCCAACAAACAGGTCAGTTAGTTGTAACTCATAAGAAAAAAAACTTTTTATACTGTTACCTCTTATGTATTTAAAGTTCATGATTTTTGTACAAAAAAAGGAAAATGTTTTTCTGTGACAGGTAGAAATGAGAAGAGTGATCTTAATCATTTTTAACCTTCAATCACCATTAGACATGAATGCTGTGCTGCCTTCTTGGCTATTTGGGAAAGAGAAAGTAGAAGGAAAGGGGAGAAAAACCAGCAGGACCAAACAAGGCAGCTGTAAAAATCCAGGCATTGGTGTATGACACTGTGTTTTTTGTGTAGAACTAGATTGGCCAACAAAAGTTTTGAGCCGGCATCTTTATGGGTATTAGGTAGCACACCTTTTTGGTTAAACAAGATGGAATCAGACAGCTATGACTTCAACAACTGGAAGAATTCCTGGAACCCAGCCTCTTTCATGCAAGGTAGCTTTAGCTTCTCCATATTTGAATATTTTACTATACTTTCTTCAAAATGAGAGAAATTATATCCTTGCTAGGGTTTCTTCCCCTCTTTCTCCCAGCCCCAGGTTTTAATAAGTTCTGTCCTTTGTATCTAAGTGATTGCTGTTTGGTACCTTGCACTTGGCTTAGGATGAATCCATGCTTCTGTTTTACTTTAGTTATCAAGTGATCCTGTTGAGGAGTTTTGGTTCTGTGCAAATTAAAAGCCATCGTGTTATAAATGATGGTAAGAGAGGTAGAGCAGGTTGTAGGTTTTCCTCATCAACAGTTAAAAGGTGAGCATCTATGACTTGTCTTTAGCACTGTATCCATAAGTACCTTGACTAATTCAGAGGCACTTGTATTACTTGATCCTTTAAAAGTCACTTCAACACAGGTACATTTCTCTTGGGTGGGGAAAAAAATAATCTTGCTTGATACTCCTGTCTGCATTTTTCTTTCACTCCTAGAATATTTCTCCTGGTAGCCTAAATTCTCCTGTGAGCTATCAGGTTACACTGCTCTGGTTTTAGTAGATTTTAATTATTTTTTTTTCTTCTTTTTCTATTTTTCTTTGTCTAAGAAGCAGTAAAAGTCTTCCAAATTTTGTACCAACCCTCTAATTATTTTTTTCACTTTTCTTAATTGCATCTGATGTGTGATGTTCTTGTAACAGATTTCTCACAATTGAATGTGCTGTTCATAGGGTAAGGGTTCTAAATATTTATCTAATACAGGTTTTGTTACAAGATTTCAATTCTTTATGCATCTCATTGGTGGACAGAGAATCTCTACTTTAGAAAGTAGTTAATGACTAGGATATTAAAATTGTAGTGAAGCTGAAAGTTGTAGAAAAAATGTGTTGCATAAATTCTGTGATTCTGTGAAATTAGCATTTGTTGTGAAAAAGCTTAATACAGCGAGGTCAAACATGTGACAGTATGAGCTTCATAAGTAAAATCTTTGCTGTGTGCTCTAGCTACACTAGATCTATCTTGCTGTAGATGCCTTTATACTGTATTTTTATGTGATATTTCTGTTTTTCTGCCTGAAGTTAGTGATCCCAGGTTTAAGCAACCGTCTTTCTGATTTTTAAAGGTTTGTATTTGGTATATTGGGTATTAATCAGAGCTTTTCTGACAAACTTAAGACATGTTTTCTACAGGAACTAAGTTTACCTTAGCAAAGGTTGGGAAACCCATGTATCTTTAGGAATGAGAAGCCAGTAAGTGAGGTTAGTCTGTTGCCTAAAGAGGAAACAATGGAACATTTCCAGTTATATCACTTGTGCATTCCAGTGGTTAGAATACATTGTTTTGTATACATTTAGTGTGAATACTGTAATTGTAAGTTGTTACAATGGCAAAACTGACTTCTTCCCACATTTAATATCTGTTTCTTTGGATACATTTGCTTAAAATAAATTCTTGTGTAAAGAAGAAGGTATTTCTACCAAGTGGTTGGAAGAGATTTTGTAAGAAAATTGTATGCTCAGAAGTCTGAGAGTAGCTCAGTGAATGAATATGTCTTAACTATGGATTATATATTCTTCTACTTGAATGACTTCTCCAGAACACAGCTACTATTTTCTGTATAGAAAAACTTGTATTACTAATTTCTTTATAACGAGGCAGTGTTGTATGGGATTGGACTTTTTTGTCCCCTGTAAATAAAGAGTTAATTTTAGGTAGGTAGAGATTTTTCAGCAGTCCAGCTCTTTGGTGATTTAAAATAGTTGCTTTTATGCCGTGAGGCATTTGCAATAGCTTTGTTGTGAAATTGCCGGAAACATTTCTAATGTAGCAGTAAATCTTCTCACAGCTTTTAGCAGTAGTTGATACATTTGGTGGAAAGGAGGGAAAAACTGATGCAACTGGGTATAGCAGCGTTGGTGTAGAGATTGGTAAGGCCATTAGAAGAGGAATTCAAAGAGCAGAAAAGAGAGATACAAGAAAAGAAACACCTAGGCAATTTATCTCACTAGAAGCAGCAGCTCTTAGTCACAGAGGAGCACTGCCTCCAGAAAAGCCTATGCAGGCATCAGAAAGTGACAGGAGCAATATAGGAGGGGCAAATCACCCAAATTAAAGTAAGTGGGGGGAAATCAAGGCTTGATCTTAATTTAAGATTTAAATTCCCATTTACTAGTCAGGGCTGCAACATCGATTTCTGGATCATTTTTCACATAGATATTGCAGCACATTATTTCTCTTTAATGGGAGGTCTGAGGACAGATAGTGATTTTTGCTTTTTTTCACTTGTTTGTAAACAAACATTAAAATAATTTTGTGCCTACTGCTTTTACCTTTTTAGTTTGAGTACAGTAGGTGATTGCAGTTTAAACTCTCAAAAAAAAGTTCCAAAACTCTTGAGGTCTCATTACCAATATGGAGGTCGTAGTTTACAAAATAGAAACAGAATTATTGCTCCCCAGCCAAAAAAAGTTACTATTTCACTAAAATTGCATCCTAAGTGTTTAATAGGAAATAAAATTCAGTGCTTGTTCATACAATGTGTCTGTGCAAGAAGTCTTGGTGGAATTTATAAACAGTGACTGTCTAAATGACAGCTGAGCTATTGGTTGTTTAGAAATGATACCTAAACCTCTTGCCTTGATTCTGTGATACTTAGGCCTGTTGAATAGCATGAAGTGTTGTGTAGCTGTGAAGGAAGAGTTAAAACATAATGGAAACAGTTTGGTAAATGCACATCATATACAAACCATATGGTATAAAACAGAATGTTTGTTCTCTAGAGGTAGTTAATAAAAAATTCATGGTGTACATAGTCACAGTTAAGGTAAAAACTTGAAGGAATCTCTTCTGAGTATAGTGTTTTCTAGAACATGAAGAGAATGTGACATATTTCAAACCTGTCCTAACCAGTCAGGTCATAGAGATATCTTACTGTTCTTTAAACCAATACTTTTATGTATGTCATTTTTCAAGGACTGTTGAGATAGTATTTCTTCTATAGCAGAGAAGTAAGCAGAAGTTTCATTTACAAGCTAAATGAAAAAACTGGTATTTTCTCATTCTACTAATATCTAGAATAGCTCTCCATCACAAAACTTTGTTCTGTCAGAAGCTCTTAGTTTTTTAACCTCCATTTATGTTTTTTTCACTTATTGCTTAAGAGTACATTACATTTAAATTAATTCTGCTTTCAGAGAAATTAACGTGTCAGTGTGATGGGCTATTTATCAGCTTTCTCTGTGTTTAGACCTTGCTGTAAACAGAATTTTTATGGAAAATGAATTTGTGGTAATGCCAGGACTATGAAAAAGTACAGGTTTCTCTGGTTTCGTGAACTAGCCTTGCAAGACTAAACGATGGAAACTCTATTTTGAAAAATAAAAAAACAGTTTCTTATATCAATGATTTCTGAATTTAAATATGTTTGCTTCTTAATTATATCAGTGGTAAGTGAGCTCAGTGAAGTTGAGGCTTCTTCCTCAAGAAAATAAAGCATAAAACATAAGCAAGACAAGGAACACAGTAACATATTAAATACAGGTTTTAAAGTATACTATAATCAGTAGACTAGACTGTAAGTCTAGTGAATAAATGTGGCGTCTAGTAGTTAGACTGTTTCTGAATTCTGCAAAGGTGGAGGGGGGTGTCCAAAAAACAGTTCATTATTTCTATTACTTGTGGTGGGGATAAGTGATTTCAGAAGCTATGAATTTAGAAAATAATTGGGTTTGTCTTCCCCTCCCCCCTTTTTTTTCCTTCCTTTTCCAGCCTTTCTCTTTGCTCTGTAGAACATGAATAAACTCAGTTTGCCAAATGAGATTGAGGTATCTTTCTGAATTGAATCTTCATCAGGGGTGGTATTCATAGTGCAAATAGCTCGTAAATAACCATTCTTTAATTAGAGTGAAATCACTTACTGAGATGCTGGAATGTTCCTTTCAAGCTACACTTTGTATGAACTCTGCTGTGGGTTCATATGCATCCCACACATGTGGATTGCCTTTTTATGTTCGGGTGTTTCCACTGGGAATACATCTGTATCCCAGGTGCCCTGATTGTGTAAAGGACAAACCAAGGCCTTTCTTTTCTTTGCGTACAGCACTGAGACAGAAACCTAGTAATGCCTGCTTAACATCACTAAGCTAGATAATGGCTTGGCAGTCTTTGAAATGTCCCCATGTGCCAACTTTCTATGACTTAATCAAGATTCAAGTCTGCAGATTTGCCCCTTTTACAGAACTGCGGAACTGTTAAAATCTGGACACTTCAGATAACTCTCTTGTCTTTGTGAAGATCACATTTTTGACGTTGGTGTCATCTGCAGCTCCATTTGCATTTGAACATATGCTTTCTCCTGTTCAATTTCAAGCTCTTTTAGTGGAGCACTTAATTAAATCAGTATTGCAGTCTTGGAAGTAGTGAATTTGTCAAGTTTGAGGTATGATGGCAAATTCCTGAACTCATCCATCATTACTAAAATTCAATCTCTTGGCAGCTGTTCAGAAGAACAGTAGACATACCGCTATGATACATAATTAAAAAAATAATTATAAAGCATCAACTCAGTGAGAATGAGTGAGCATAGCTGTACCCTTCAGACTGTAGAAAAATTAAGTGAAAGGTCTGTCCATTTCAGTAAAGTTGATGTCTAGGAACCAACTGGTAGTCTAGATTTGCTTCCTTTGATAATGTAGTGTTGTATTTGAGCTGTTTCCCAAGCCAAAATTTGTGTTATTGTAGCATAGTTGATGCACATAGTACTTTAATGCCCACTACGCTTGCATTGGTGTCCATTGCCTGTGCTTTCAATGCCAGTTACTGGCAGTGTGCAAACAGTGCAAGAGAGAATGAGTCTTAATTTGAAGTTCATCACTCCCAAGTGGAAGACTTATAGAAAAGTGGAGCAACCCAAGCAGAGGCAGGACTTCTTTCTGTAGAAGAGAGTCATCTGTCGTACACATGGACTAAAGCTAGGTAAAATGAGTTTTCTAGCGTAAGGTTTTAGATAATTAACAGAACATACCAGTGATGGAGGAGAACCAGTGTCCTAGGACTCTGAAACCAAATGAGCAAAGACTGAAACAAAGTTTTGTTGTTTTACAAAAATTCTTCTTTTTTAAAAAAAAATTTTTACTGAAATAGTTGGTTTAGCAATTGTTTTATAATACCTATGTTTCCAGTGTAGTTACTGAAAGCAGAATAATAATAATAATAATCCAAAGTGCAGCAGTGCTGAAATACCATGCAAGACCACTGGGGAGGATTAGGAAAGCCAGTATTGATTATTTCAGGATTTAGACTGAAACAATCTGACTTTTAGGATGGGATGTTAGAAGATCAGAGAATGTCTTGAACTTGTGTTATCCTTGAAGAGGCAGCTGTATAATATGTTCTGGTTTAGTTTGTGTTCTCAGAGTCTTGTACCATTAACTTTTTTTTTCCCCTCCAAACTGTTGTGCTTAGTGAGCCTGCTTTAAAATCCAGGAGAAAGCTCTAAACCCAGATACTGAAAACCTCAGAGGACAGGCATTTGGATCATCCTCAGTATGCAGTCTGGCCAGGAACTTCAGATTATCTCGGGGAGATCTTAACTGATCCTTCATGCAGTAGTGTCTGTTGTGTCTTTTTCGGCTGCACTGGAATCTAGGGGTTTGAGCAATTGGGGTCAGAGCTATCAGTCTGGCAAAATTTGGAGCCTGTAATCCCAGCTTCCAGCTGTTCTTCCTGCTATTTGTATTAATGTGGTTAGTAGTCCACTAGATAGAAAAAATACAGAAACTTGTCTTCTAAATCTAGAAGTATGGGGGTGTTTTTTCTTTTCTGAAATCTCCTGAAAGCTTTTTTCCCAGTCTTACTTTATTACAGGTCATGCTGTTGGTAAATATTGTCTGTTTCCGCTACTATGGTTTCCCTTATAGGTGTGACACAGATGTACCTTTGTTTCTCTCATCCATTAGCCATGTAATTTTGTACCCCATTTTCTAATGGAGTTGACCTAAGTGAATCCTGCTTTTTAACCCCTTTTAGAAATTAACTGTGGGCTTCAAAGCAGGTAGGGTTTCTTCTATCTGCGTGAGAATAATAGAGGTATAAATTCTCTATAAAGCTAGCTTTCTGGGTTTTGTTTGTTTTGGGGCTGCAAACAGGAAAGTTCACTATAGTTTAGATTCTTCCTCTCTTCAGAATAGTGCTTCCCTGTTGTCACAGATACCAGATTTTAGTTTTGGTAGTGATGTTCAGATCCATGTCATATTATTTTTCTGATCTGGCACCTGGAGTCCTTCTTCACTGTAAGTATAGTCCCATGTGTTTGATTTATTGAAGGTTTTGAGAGGTTTTAGTATTTGTATCAAATGGAATGCCATTGTGTCTTTACCCTCAGTGTAGCATTTTTAACCTGTTTTGAAAAGTGAAAAATAAAACGTTGTAATTTATGACAGCTGTGTGGCCATATCAGATGGCTTTGGGTTCTTAAAGGTACCTCTCTTAACAGAATATGTGAATATGTACATGGGAGTTAACTTTAAAGTGGGAACAACTTAAGTCTAACAGGCATAAGCTTAATAGATTGACTGGTTTGGAAACTGAAGTGAGATTCATTTGCATTTAAGAGTCACACATTGACTCCAGTGTGAACTGGAATAACCTGTTCATAGTGAACTGAAATCACTGAAAATTTAGATCCTAGATTTCATTTTTCTAAATAAGAGATGCTTCTTCAAATTAATAATTAATAACCATAAACATTGAGAAGGAGATCTTGGAATGATTGTTGCTTCTTCCCAAAATATTAGTTCAATTTTGAGTGTTAGCCAAAATAAAGAAAATGGAATGGTAGTCGTCATTGGCAGTGGGTAACAAACAGGGAAGAGTCATTATGGTATTCTATAAAGCCGATGCATTGAGAGTTGAATATTATCTGTGGTTCTGTTTGTCAGACAAGAAATAATAGTGGTAGGAAGGGTCCACAAAAAGATGAAATAAATAATAAAGTTAGAGTCACTTCTATATAAGGAGACATGTAGACTAATTCAGCTCGGGAAAGAGACAACTGATCAGAGATAGAACAGAGGTACCACAAATACTACACTGCCAAAGAACAGGCATCTTTCTTCTTTTTTTAAACACAGGGACTGTAGGGCACCAAATACAGTTGTCAGACAAAAAAATAGCTGAACCAGATCTCATCGCTGGAGATAAAAGTGAAAATGTGTTTGAAAGATTGTGCAAATGCAAGTTAATCAGGGACTATTAAACACAGCTGCTTGGGAAGGGAAGTTCTTAAATTTTTCATTGGCAGAAGGTGGGAGGGAAAGAATGTGTATGCATGTCACTTTCCTTGTCATCTTTCTCTAAAAATCCATTACTAATACTTCGAAGGTAGGTGTTCTGAATTTACATTATGTTCATTTGTTGTCTGATGGGGTTGTAAGAGGGAGACTGAGGTGGGACTTCTGCTCCTTTGTTGCTGGTGTCTTTAAAGAAGGTGAACATAGTGCTTAGCTATGCAAATATTTTAAAGGTGTTGGAGAGAGAGAGGTGTTTTGCATTTGTAAAACTGAGGAACAGAAAAGTCTGGTCTAAGATTCCTTTGAGTTTCATGCAGAGTTTAAGAGTCAGTGTCAACTAGTTTTGTATACTTCTGTTTGATATTAAGACTGCGTATTCCAAGACAGGAGAGGTGGTGACTGATTTTGTTTGGTATGTGCTGCACTATCACTAGTATACATGGTAGAGTTGGCTTATATTTATTTCTGCCTCCTAACTTACTCCATTTGATCTTCCAATATAGTTTATTGCACTTTAGAAATTACTTCTAATGATTAGTTTGTAACTATTTTACTTCAGATTTTTGTAGGAGTTTAATGTATTTTTTCATATTGAGGCTTTTTTGTAATACCACTGTAGTATTCCTTTTTTCTTTCTTCCTTTTTCTCTTTGGTAAGTAACAGAAGTGTAGATTTATCTTGGTAGGGGATGGAAGGAGAATGTGGATAGTCAGCCTTTGTCCTACAGGAGTCTTTATTGCTGCATTGTTTAGTTCTAAACGCTTGCATAGTTCAGCAAACTTACCACATTGAACGTTCTTCAGAAATGATCTTTTATGTTTTATACAGGAGAAGGAACTTTTGGCATTTAGAATAAGAGAAGTCTGGAAGACTTCTTTCTCTTTTCTTTTAAATGTTTTCCTTTTCTAATTGTGTGTGTTGATTCTCATTTGTCCTGTGTTGCAGGCGATTATCTGGCACAATAGATGTGATTGGACAGACCATCACTATCAGCAGGGTGGAAGGACGACGGCGTGCTAATGAAAACAGCAACATACAGGTTTTATACTGCAGATTTGCACACTATCTTTGACTAAAAGACATTTGTGTTTTCCCCATAGCTTCTGATTAAAACATTTTGGTGTATGTGAATGAGTAATACAGAAGTAGTTTTAAGATCGGAAAGAAAGTTGTGGCAGTTAATTGTATATTTATATTAAGTAAATACTTGATATATTTTAAAAGATAAATGTTTTGGTATACTTCTAACTGAAAGGAAATAAGCAATATTTCAGATTATATTTTAATAAAGTCCAGGAGACAGCATTGGCCCTGCTAGATCTGCATTGGGAAGCATTTTGTGTACTATGTGACCAAGATAAATATTTAAACTGACTGTCCATTTCAACCTTATTCCTGCCAGACACTAATGCTGAAAGTGAAAGCCTTTGTATGCAGTTTGAGAAATGGAGTCTTTTAAAAATAAATTGTGAATGAAGAAACAGTTGATATAATTTTTAAAAAAGTACTATTGTGTTATTTTACCATAAATCGTAAGACTAATCTTTATAAATTTTAGTCTTTATGGGCTTGGATTATCTAAAGAAAACAATTAAATATGTTAAGATTGAATACATATGCTTTTTCTCTCCTGACTTACCTGTGGAGAAGAATCTAGGTTGCTTGGTGCCCTAGCTGCATTTCCATACCGACTTAGGTTAAGGCTGAAGAATGAAAATAATAATGGATTGCAGTGCTTCTATTGAAAACACTGATGTGTTTTTTGGCTCATCTCACAGTAATTTAAAGTTTTGGGTTTCTTCATGCTTTTCATACTGATTTTTAAAACATTTTCCTCTATCTGGAAATTTAAGATGGTGTTTTGGGCCATATTCAGACAGCTTATATTCCCTCTCAGATCTTACATTTGTTGTTCCCTATTGGCTGCTCTTAGACCCTCAGAGGTACTTGACGCAAGTATGGGATGCTGAATGTAGGGATGCAGATAGAACGTAAACCATCTGAATATGGCTTTTTATGTGCATAAGTAATACTTTCCTGTTGTAGTAACTGGAAAGAGAGGAAACCTATCTTCTACCCTTTTGACATAGCAATTGTAACTATAGTTTGATATTTTACAGGTTCTTTCAGAACGATCTAATCCTGAAGTAGACAATTTTACCAAGCCACCTCCATTTTTCCCTCCAGGAGCTCCACCTACCCACCTTCCACCACCTCCTTTCCTCCCACCCCCTCCAACTGTCAGTACTGCTCCACCTCTGATTCCCCCACCAGGTAAATATCCTGCACTACATAGGACGTGAAGAATGGGAGATGCATTAACATCAAATGCTTGATGATAATGAATTAAAGACTGCCCATTCCATGCACGTTTGGCTATATTTGAAGAATTTCAGAATTCTGGGTTCTACTCTTTTCTTAAATATATCAGCAAGGCAGAAACAGACTTTTGTCTTTATTTTCTCAGTAAGCATAATCCCAAGTAGTAAATAATTACCTAAAGCCTAAATGTTGGCCCTTGTGTGGACTAAATGTTGGATCTCGTGTCCTTGAAAATGTTTCAAGTGAAAAGATGTTTTCTATAGTTCAGCTACTGCTAAGGCTGTTGGGAGGTACATGTTGACAAATAATTCTACAAACTTTTGAACTAAAAGCATGGCATACCATGAATTTGTGTCAGAAGATGGATTCTCTGATATCTAAGGTCAAAGCAGCAACAGAAGCTTTAATTCCCTTTCCCCTCACGGTGTGCATGAATTCCCATAAGTCTGATAAGAGTTGCATTTGTGTAGTATGCGTTCTTTCAGTCAGACGTCTTCGTAGCAACTGATGTTTTTATTCAGCATCCTGTGCCTGTGAATCTTCAGGAATCAAAGCTCTTTGAGCACTTTTCTCATTATAAAATCTGGTTTGAAATTTACTTATATTTACTGAATATTTAATGAAACTTGATGTTCATGGAAGTTTACTGGGGAGAGTGTCATGGGCATTTGGTGCAGTTACCACTGTTGTGTTGTCATTTTAAGGAGTTAAGTTCCAAAGGACTTAGCAAGAACTGAGAAGAATGGTCAGTGAGAAGTGAAAGTAGATGGAGAAACTTTGGAGAGTGTTTGAGTAAGAAAGTGAAGGATTTGTTTACAGAAGAGACTGATTTAAGGTGGAGCCACTTTCCTTATGTTCTCCTTTTGTTCCTTGTGTTCTTTTGCTTGACGTGTTCTGAAATCATGCTGAGCAGTTTCTTTGCTATTCTGTTTGCATAGGGAATCTTTCAAAGTTTCCCTGATAATGCTCCTATGTATAAGCACGGAAGTAACATTATTTCTGTGCAACAACTTTGTGTGGGGCTTTATAGGATTTAAATCTTCAGTAGAAGAGGTTGCTTTCTTCAGTGGCGGCTCATGATTTTAAAACAATTAACTCCTGCTGCCTGGTGAGCTCTGGCTTTCATCAGTTACTGTCATACACAAAATGGTGTAATACAGAAAACAGAAGAGATTTAAAGATGAAATAATTCTGTGCCCTTTTCCAAGTTTTTGTGCATAAATATAAAAAATATCTGAAGAGAGAATGTGCTGCTGTTGTGGCACAGAATGTTGTGGCAATTCTGTGTTTTCTAACTGCAGGCAGGACAGAAAGGAGAAGAACGTGACATTAATGCAAACTGTGTTTTTAAGCTGCATTAAAACCTTTCTGATAAAGTAATATAGGTAATGCATTGCAAGTTTTTAGAAAGTAATTATTGTAATTGTGGTACAGAAAAGGTGATCCAAGTTGTGTATTATTAAAATGAGAGGAACCCCCACAGACACCCCAAATGCGCTTCATGCAGGAATGTCATACAGGTGTACTGGACTGTTCTTACAAACCCCCTCACCTGTTGAGCTTTTAAAGGTGAAAGAAATCCACATGTGTTACAGACTTAGCAGGCAGATTTGGCTTTAGTCTTGTGGTTTACTGGCAGGTTTATGACATACACTTGTTCAGAAGGTCTCCTTCAACATCCTTCCATGCTTCGAGTAGATTCGAAAATAACGATTAAGAGCTGTGGATTTGGTTTCTTCAGGCCTGTGTTTTAATTGTGCTGTTGCCAGCTCTTTATCTTCAAAGCTGTTCCTAAAATAGAATCTGCCATCCCTCCTAGGTTTGATGGAGGAGGAGGAAAAAAACTACTCTTACCCAATATTAAACTGGGACTACTTGCCAGAAAATTTAAGTATTCCAAATATAAAACATCCTCCAAAAGCCCCTTTGAAAAAGGATGTTGCTTTGAAGTTAGACCTCTTGTTCTGAATTCATTCACTCTTGCGATTCAAATCTTTTTTTGAGGCATGAGTCCTGGAACGATTCAAAGGGCCAAATGCAGAAAATCCTCAAATACTCCTAGGAGATCACTGGCTGTGGCAAAAAAATGTGTTGCTTTTTGCTTGCTTGGTTTATTGCTATGTTGGAGTAATTTGAATCTAAAGAAGAATGTGGATGCTTCTGTTTAACAGGCTTTAAAAGTTGCTTTATGTGTTTTGGTTTAAGAGTGTAGTTAAAATGTGACATGTATTTGTGATACTAAAAAAAATAAAGTATTGAACTTCTGTTGCATAACTTTGGAAAGTTTAACTGCCCGACCTTATATTAGGGCTTAGTAAGTAACTGTATATCTGCTCAGCCCCAGCAATCTAAGCATGTACTTTTTATTTTGTGATAAAGAAGAGAGAACTTGACTTAGTTTACCCTGTGGCAAAAGAAGTTTTTACATGAAGTTGAGTTGCATTACATTGCTGTGCGCTATTACAGAGTGTGGCTAATTTGCAGTGTGTTGTTAAGCTGTGGCAACATTATCATGTTTAATTCTTTACTCTGCAAGCAGAGCATGTGTGGTGTTGCTTTCCTCTAGTAAAACCTATGTGGTTTTCTGTAAATACTGAGCAGCCTTGAGTTAGTAGGATGGTATAAAATGTCTTGGAAGCAATTTTGAGCACATTAGGTAAAATGCTGTGCTAATGCCACTTGGATTGCTTTTGACACACAGGTCTGAGTATTTAGGTTTAGGTCGGGTATATCTTTGTGGCAGTACAACATGTAGGTATATGGTGTGATCTATGCTATGTCAGCTTCTTGTACTTGTGCTTAAGTTTAGTCCTACATTGCAAGAAATGACTCAGTATTTCAGAATCTTTTTTTTTTTCTTCTTAGAAGTAGTTGGCTGATGATGCTTCAAGTATATTTTCATACACTGTGTTAGTAGAAGGCAAAGGAGTGAAGAGTTAAGAGATTCTTGATTTTCTGTTAACTGAAGTTTATTATTTGGGTTTTTTTTTTTCTTGTTTTGTGTCACATTGTGTGTTAGTGAAGAAGGTGAGGACGGGGAAAAGATTTGTTTAGATCTTTTTAGTGATACTTGCTAACTTGGAATGCAGAAGACTGTTCCTTCCATTATGATAACATCAAGTAAATTAGCTTCTGTCTTAAAATGGTACGATCATTAATCATGACTTTTAAAATGTTCTTAAAGGTTTTTGAGGAAAAAATGCTTATGTGTTTTTTTTTAGTATAATACCCAGCATTAACCAATGCATTAAAATTATTTGGGTGTTTGGTCTTTGGATATTAGTTACATTCAGTCAGTTTTGTTTGAATGGCTCTCAAGTGAAATTTTTCATTTGGCTTTTAATCTTGTGATGAGAATTTATTTGTATTTCTGCACAAGATAAAATTCTGTGCAGAATATTAATTGTTCAATCAGAATTTCTTCCTTTTTATAAAGAGTATTTAGCTGATGGCTTTCCAAGCGATTATGTGTGTAGTGCTGAGAGCCATGCTCAGCGCTAATAATATACTGTTTTTAGTACAGCAATTGAAAATTTTTTTTAAGCATAAGTTAGACCTAATACTTTAACTGATTTGAGGGAACTTCTGATATTTTTCCAGCTTATGTTCATTGTGCACATTGGAAAGCTTGTGTGCTGGTGAAGAGAAAATGGCTTATGCAGTTCAGAAATTTGACTTTTGGGGTTCACTGTCTCTTGGCTTACATTTTGGCTGAGAGATTGGGTTTTCAGGATTGGACAGCAACCTCAATTTTGTTTCACAACTTGTTTAATCGTATAGGATTAATGCTAGTAAGAATTCGTGTCAGTGAAATCACCAGCAGTTAGTGAACACTGATACCGATTACTCTTACTCAGCTTGCATATTCCTTGGTTCTGTCCTTCTGCCAAGGCAATTTGGGAGCAGTTGGTATTTCTAGACATAATATGTAGATGTATTTAAATATTGCTGCCATACAATAGTCTTTTATTTCTAATGTTGAACTAATGATGTACACATAAAATTAGTCATACAGTGACTAGTACATCTAGGATATTCTCTGAATGATGAAGTCTGGAGCTTGGATGAGATGGGTTTTAATTTAGGTGGGTCTGGCTGCTGTTCTGTTTGGATGCTTTCATCAGTTTTGCTGTAACACTTGGCAAAGTTTTCTGTTCTCTCCCCCTCTAAAAGTCTTGCAGTGAGTTGTCAGATTGAAAGTATTATTTTTTTAATGGAAGCAGAGTTGCTCATAATTGAAAGAGCTTTGTGCCTGGTAAAGTTGTCCATTTTGTTTGACAATATTGTAAAACAATATTGACAATCTTGTTTTAGCCCAGTTTGTTACCTTCATGTAACAGTGTTTTGTGTGTCCAATTGAGGTAAAACTAGTTCTTTGCAAAGTATGAGAAGATAATGTCCTTTAAAGTGTACAAATGATTTTTACCTTGTAATCTTTCCTTTCATAATCAAGTAAGATGGGTTGAGGCAGTATTTTAGCAGTGAAGAATTTCCTCAGCTTTTAGTTAGAGTTGGAACAGCTAAGCCAGGTCTGAAAACTAGAAAAGTTAGAACAGCTTAGATTTGTTTGCATTAAAGGATGCTCCTTTCTTAGATATTTAAAAGAAAACAGGGTACCAAACATTTTTTTCCCTCCAAGTTGCAACTGAATAATTGCAGTGAGGTACAGCATTTACTGAAAAGTCCAATACTGTTGCTAGAGTATTTTTTCCACGTGGTCCTCCTATTTCCTATACTAAGCTATTAAAGGTCAGAAGCCAATTGTGTTTATTTTCATCCAATCATGGAATATAAATTAAAACAAATATATTCAATGAGATGTTACTTTCCTTCTGGATACTAAATATTTTAGGGTTATGGATTTAATTCTAATCTTGAGGCCCAGAGTCATTCTTCATTATTTTTGTTTCTAATTAAATAAGATCCTGAAGAATAGGAGTTTAGATAAAAAGCCAGATTTCACAAGGCTTGCATAAAATTTTAACAGTTGGTATTAATGTGAGATCTTGCATCTGAGGACACAGAAAATAACTAGTCATTTTTCTTGATCATGTATGTGGTAATAGATCTACAGATAATAAACATCAACTATCACTATAACTTATATTTTATTTGTTCTCTTTTTAGGTATACCAATAACAGTGCCACCACCAGGTAAACTTGCTTAGAATTTTTTTCCACGTTTGGTTAAGAAATGAAAATTTACCAACTTCCTTTTATAGTTATATAGATAAAAGTTCATAAATACGAAACTATGTATAGATGTAGGGTTAGTTATCTTCATGACAGGCAGAAAAGAAAATGTACGAAAATGCTGTTGACTAGTGGACCTAACCAGCCTGTTTCTTAGATCTGTGCTTCCTTTTTGTCTTTCCATTTCTTTTTTTCAACTAGGTAGAAAATAGTTGCAGTTGTTGTTTATTAAGTATTGTTAGATACTCAGGAATTTTCCCGTGCTGCTTAATCACTGTATTTTTAAGAATGATAAGATATTTGATTTGAAGCACTGATAATATATGTTTAATACTCTACCTTTGTTAAGCTGGAAAGTAATACTCATTCTTACAAAATAAAACCCATTTTACACATTGAGAAAAATTTTGCGTTGTACTCTCTGGAATTTGTTTGCTGTTGAATCCTTAGTGTAGTTCTTCTATGTGTTCATGGTTTGGGGGTTGTTTTTTTCTTTTTTCACCCTTGCCTAATTTATTATTACAGGCTTTCCACCACCACCTGGCGGTCCTCCACCTTCCCTCATACCCACAATAGAAAGGTGATTATTTGTTTGAGATCTTATAAAGCAATGTATCAGTATTCTGTAACTGAAATAAATCAGTAAGGCCTTTTATACTATCCAGCGTTTTATGGATTTTCTCTTGAAGTGGGGAGACGGTTTCGGATTTTTACATTATTTTTACAGAAAAGTTACTCATCTCACCTTTCTGACACTTAGTGTTGTTTTGAGTATGTTACTCGACAACTTACTAGCTTAGTTGAGTTATGACACTGTATAAAAACCAAGACTTAACAAAGTCAAGGTAATGATTGTTGAAGTATTCTTTAGTAGTCTGAAGGCTTATTTAAGTGAACCCTATCCTTGTCAGCTAGCCTATCATTATACATATCGTATGCTAATAAACAAATTGGCCACAGATTCAATATAAGAAATGCCAGAGTTCCACAGAATCCAAATTTGTATTTCTACTGTGTGTTCTAAGTGTTTGGCTTTAATAGACCTAACGTTTTTTCTAAATACCTTTTTTATATACATGCATATGTGTACATATATTTTTTATGTGTGTGTATATATATGTTTAAAAGGAAGAAAAAAGAGTTGTCCAGCACAGTCTTTGAAAAGTATTTATATTTTGCTAGAGGCCAAAAGCTGGTCATACACAAAGCTCGCTTACGAAGATGATGCACACCTCTTTCCAGTCCTTTGGATTTCACTGAAGGAAGGTGTGCATATTTATTCCTTTGAAATTGAAAACTCTTATTAACATATATGCGACAGGATAATGATGGTTAATCTCTGAGAAAATCCTCATCTGATTTAAATCAGAAAAAAAACCCTAACTGGATGCATTTGATGTGCATGAAAGTAAATTTTTTATTTCATACTGACAGTTGCAGTGCGTGCTGCATCTGATACTTAAGTAGCAGTCATTGCATTTACTTGTAGTGAATATTTTTACAGTTTCTGAAATATGATGTGAAAAAATGAAGTTCATTGTGGAACCTAGGAACTGAATCTCATATTTTCAAATGTTAAGATGTCGCATTGGCCTTTCATTATCATTGTTTGTAAAGTAAGCTATCCCAAAACTTATTTCTTAAAGCGCTTTCAAGAACAGAAATAACATTTAGGTTAAGTGGTGCAAAGATAATTCATTCAGGTTATGTAGAAAGTGCTAAAAGTCATGAAAGAATCACATATGTATGAATTACGTCCTGTGCACATACCATCCTTTTTAACCGTTCTGGTTTTTACCTACTTGAGTTGGCTACCACTGAAAGAAATCAGCCTAGAAAATGTGTAGCTAATTTAATAGTTTATTTGTATAACTACACATTTGAAGTTCACCTGTTCTTAGATAAGCTCACATACCTACTTTTTAACAGAAGGAATGAGAGGATTCATTCATGAATGAAGTACTTTAAAGCAATTGAAGATTAAGTTCAGTATCTGTGCAGAAACATCTTACGATGCAAGAAACATTTCAAATAGAAAATGCATTGAAAATACAGAAGAGCAGGTTTGATGATAGGGGTTTTTTTGTTTAAAAATTTAAGAGGAGAGAATGGTATTTTCACCTCATGTAGCAAAACATGAAATATTTGTGTTGATAGCTTCCTTAATTAGTAATGCTCAAAATGGAGGACTTGCATCCGTTTATAACAAATACTTTGGTTTTGGCTGTATGGTGGTAAGAATTCAAGGTGATAATTTTAAAAGTATATATTAATGGCAGGAGCTTTGATGGTAAAACTGGATGCTTACATGTATCTTGTTTTCCACAGTGGACATTCTTCTGGCTATGATGGTCGTTCTGTTCGTGCATTCTCATATGGCAGTGGTGAGTAAGCTGGCTGACTGAAAATTTTGACTAGCCCTTTATCAAATTGTTTGATATCAGGTTTTTAGCTAAGAAACTAAACATGTCCTTTCAGTAATTCATTATTGTCGTGGTTAAACCCCAGCGGGCAACTAAGCACCACACAGCCACTTGCTCACTTCCCCTGCGTTGGCATGGGGGAGGGAATCAGGAGAGTAAAAGTGAGAAAACTCAAGTGAGATAAAGACAGTTTTATAAGTAAAGCGAAAGCTGTGCATGCAAGCAAAGCAAACCAAGGAATCCATTTACCACCTTCTATTGGCAGGCAGGTGTTCAGCCATCTCCAGGAAAGCAGGGCTCCACCACGCATAATGGTTACTTAGGAAGACAAACACCATAACTTTGACCATGCCGCCCTTCGTTCTTCTTCGCCCAGCTTATATACTGAGCATGACGCCATATGGTATGGAGTATCCCTCTGGCTAGTTCAGGTCAGCTGTCCTGGCTGTGTCCCCTCCCAATTTCTTGTGCCACTCCAGCCCCCTTTGCTGGCAGGGCCTAAGAAACTGAAAAGTCCTTGACTTTGTATAAACATTACCCAGCAACAACCAAAAACGTTGGTGTGCCCTCAACACTGTTCTTACACCAAATCCAAAACACAGCACTGCACCAGCTACTAAGAAGAAGATTAACTCTATCCCAGCATGAAAGCCCGTTACCTGCCATTGTAGACAGATACATGCTGTTGCCAATTTTACAGCCGTTGGTAAATACTATTGTTTTGCTTTTTTATTTGTATGCTGGATATCTTTCCACGCTGCTTTTGCAGAACTGAGATTTTGAAGAATAATACACCATTAATACGGACTACAAGTCATGGAAAATTTTCCAAGAAAATGGTAGGATTTAGAAGCAGGAGAACAAGTACTGCCAAGATTTCCAGAATTGTAACCAACGAAGACCAATCACTGAGAAATTCTGAGTGATGTATCTCTCCTTTGAAAAACTGTTAGTCTAAGATACTATAATCTTGAGCTATCTTGTTGAAAAGTCAGTTTTTCTCTTTTTGGTTAATAGTATGGAAAAAACACGGAGCTGAAAAACCCCTTTCTGTTTTTTATAGTAAGAGTGAACCAAAATAAAAGTTTCATTTTGTGCAATCAAATGGACATCCATGGAACGTACAGTGAGTTTAGAACTGTTAAGTTCTAAAGCACATCTCTGCTTCTTGAGGCAAAAGAGTGGTTGCAATACTAAGATGTCAGCTTCTTCCTGATCTAGCCCAAATTGGGAAGATAAAGTAAACATAGAATCACAAAGCGGTTTGGGTTGGAAGGGACCATCAAAGATCATCTACTCCAGCCCACCTGCCATGGGCAGGAACACCTTCCACTCGACCAGGTTGCTCAAAGCCCCATCCAAGCTGACCTGGAACAATTCCAATGATGGGGCATCCACAACTTCTCTGGGCTACCTGTTCCAGTGTCCCACCGCCCTCATCATAAAGAACTTCGTTATGTCCAATCATAACCTACCCTTTTTCAGTTTATCTCCTTGCTCTGTGTTCCTTTGGACCCTAGCTGCTGGGAGGAGAGATTGTAGGGAAAGTTCTGTGCCGTTCTGGACATACATAGTGTTCAGCACAGATCAAACCTTGAGAATATATCTCCCAAATGTTCCTAAGTCTTTAGAGAGGATATGATATATATGATGTATTTGAATGGCTTGTAATTTCTTGACATTCAAGCAGTTTGTGGACTAACAAGTGGTACTTTGTTGACATTGAAAGGATCCTCATCAGTTACCAAGTGTTCGCTTTCATGCATGAAAGCTTGTTATATTTTCAAGAATTCTTGATGTGGACAAACAGCTACTTTATGCTAACAACGTTTTTAGCAATAATTGAACTATTTGCTGAAGTTTTAGCAAAAAGGTAGAGCTGAGGCAGACAACAAAGATACCTAAGTGACTATTTTTCTGAAGCTTTAATATTTAAAGCCATGCAGCATAGCATAAGTGAAGCAATCTTACAGTCATTAGTATGTACATTGCATCTAAAATGTACTCTCCAATTTAGAATATTTTTCAATTTGGAATCTCTTCTGTTAGAATTGGCTATTCTGTCAAGTGTTGTCAGGGATGCAGGAATATTTCCAAGTTTTATGTTGACCTTCAGAGTTGTTGGCACACTTACGTTGTAGCACCAAATACAAAAGATGACTGTCATCGTGATAATGCAAACACTGAATTTGAACTCTTTCAGCAGGGTTAAAAGACTATGTTTACTTTTGTATGGTTATGGAAACCAAGGAGCACAGTCTGCTCCCACCTTCCAGTGTATCTGGCATCCCTGTGGTGGCAAAAGCTTTCCTATTCGCTGCGCAAAGTGAATTGTCTGTCTCTAAGCTGTGCATGTCATACAGATTTTTGGATCTGTAGAGGCTCAGTGGCATTTTATCACTGTTTTTCATCTCTTAGTGAAAGATGTTTTCCTGGCCAGCATCTTACTCTCACAGTCCCTGTCTCACAACTTGATTTCTGGCCAGTATTTTGCCAGTGCTTTCTGTGCATCCGAACTTAGGTAAATTGAGGGCTCAGTGGCGCAGTAGGGTACAGATGATCATTTTCTTCAAGAGTCGCTAAGTATATTTATTTAATAGTTGCTTTGGATGATAGCACTGAATCTCCAACCTGTCGTCTTTGCCAGTCTGTATGTTTCATGGCTGTGTCAAAACTGTGGAGGAATTTAAGCACATGGAACACGTTGGAAAAAATACTCATCTTGATTAAGGCTCATTGCTAATATGCCTTTGTGTCTCTTCCCTAGTGGACAGGCATGTTTCCCACTGCAAGGGCGATAGCAATACTAAGATACCCGTTAAGATGGTTGCATAGTAGTTTCAGGAATGTCTGTTTTGTCTTTGTGCTTTTCCACTGCATCAATGCAGTTTCTTCAATACGCTTGTAAATCCTTTCACAATTCAATGCTACCTTTGCCATCAGATCTTTGAATTTTATTGAGCTGTCAATACATGGCACTGTGTCTGCTCTGCCAGTGAAGTGACTTGTACTGTATGCTTGTTCACTCTCTTCCTCAAGCATTTCTCTGTTCTGTGCTCTAAATGTTCTTTCTATCTTACCAACTTGCAAGAAATTTATTTTCCTTGCAGAAACAATTTCAGAGTCAGTATTTTTTTGAGGCTTAAAGGAGATGTGATTAAATAATTTGCCTTATACTATGACACCATGCAGCTTTAAATTTCTTAACCGTCTCCAAAACAGGACTTAAGTCTCCAAAAGTATTGCTTATTTAAAGTTCCCTCTTGCTGTTTTAAAAATAAAATCAGAGCTAAACTTTGGAAGTTTCTTTCCTTTTGTAGAAATTATTAGGATAATCCATGTAGAAATACTGAAAGTGACAAATTACTTCATTCTAACTAGTAAACAAAGAACACCAATTCATATTAGAAAGTAAGTTTTTATTGTGTGCTGTAAATAATTACTGGTGAAAATCTAGATACAAAAATGCACAGGGTATCAAATAACTGGTTTATCTCAGGTTGTTGGGGTGGAAATGACATACTTCTATCTGATGAGAGTTACTGCAGATGTGAGGGAGTAACCAAATTTATCATAAAAGTTTATACTATCATTAATAATGGCTTTGTAGTATACACTTAAACTTAAGTTTACGCTTTAGATCAGAATATTCTGGCAGCCAGTGTCTTGTAGACCATACATATGTTGTTGACACAGTGGTAAGTCAAGGAAATTAGCAGTCTTTAAAGTCCAGCTGGTTTTTTGCTATTTCTGGCTGCTTTCCTTAGAAAATTTTCAGGTTTTGGCAGTATAATGAACAACATACTATTGTATCAGGACATTTTTTTCTATTAACTCCTCATTTTGTCTGTAGCCCTGAAATGAAACAGCGTCAAGCATTTTGTTAGAGGCAAAACCTCAAATAAATGCTTTTTTAAAGACCTAGAATGCTCTTCATTGCAAATGTATTTTGACAATGAAATGTTTTTTCCTGCTCCACTGCCTGTTCAAAAGGTCTTTTGTATACCTCCTTTGGACACTGGGCAAACTGCTGTCTTAAGCTGCTGCTAAAGCTTTTTGGGGCAGGCGTACCCCAGATGTTGTAGCCAAGGCAGTCTGAACATAGCTGTCAGAAGGCACTGGTTTTATAAAAACAGCGTTAGTAACACACTTTATATTGTTCAGTGGATATTTATGTTAATTATACTATTCCTGTCTCTTCATAACACCATGGAATCAAGTGAATATTGTTCTCATATTATAGATATTGAAATGGAACTCAAAACAAACGCCTTATTGACGGCTGTATTGTCATTGGCTAGCAAAGCAGATAAGCAGAAAGTGAGAAGTCCTCGGTACTGTAAGTCCACTAGAGAGTGCTGTTTCCAGTTAAATACTTCAGACCTTATTTTTCATTTACAGAATGCATTCATGGGACTTCTGGAGAGGGAGGGCCAGACAGAACAATTGGGGCATTAAGAGTAGTAGTTATTTATTACATCGGAATTGGCAGAAAGCAATGGAGAAGCATTTCCCTCCTCTCTTCCCATTGCTAGTTACTTAAGAAGGTTGTGAGATGGTGTTGAGTTCCTTCTTAACTTTTTCAGCATATCATCTTTTAGATATCTTTAAGATAATATGCTCAGTTTTCTGAAACTGTTATATTATTGGTAATAGTGGTTGTGCTGAGCATTCATTAGAAATGGTATCTTAGAAAGCATGGGTAGCATTATTTCTTCTCCCGAGAATGAATTTATGGAATTTACTTCTGAGTATTTATTTCTGATCTGTAATCAGAACTATATGGCAAAGCACAGTATAGAATGTAAACTAGTGAATGAGAACTTTGTAACTAACATAGTATTTTAAATACAATGATTTTAAAGGACAAAATATAAAAATAGTGTTATCTAAATATAAAGTTGGAAGCATCCTTTTTTCTTGCTTTTTCTGAACTGGACTTTCAGAGCCACTGAGTTTAAAAGGCAGTTTTGTTTTCTGGTTGTGTTTTTGTTTTGTTGTTCCCCCAAAGCAAAGCCATTTGACCACATAAAATTAGATTCTTTCAGCAAGTTTTTGTGCAATTATTTTTTTTTTTTTTAGGTATTTAGACAGTCTTTGTGGTGTATATCCTGGTTCTGTACATTTTCATAACCAGTATTTAAATGAGTGCCAGAGATCTTTATTAGCGTCATGGGAAAGATGCAGTTTGCTCAGAATTAACTTTCACATGAAAGGGGAAGATCGAAAAATATCGTTGGAGGCGGCTGACAAATGTCTGCATTTTCACGCATAAGTAGTGTTACAGTTTTCATATGCTATCGGATTTTGTTCTTTCTAATACCCACGTCTTTTTCTTTAGTCACCTTTCCGCACCTTGCAGGTTCTGCTCCTTCATGGTCTAGTCTTATGGACACCAGCAAACAGTGGGATTACTATGCACGAAGAGAGAAGGATAGGGAACGTGAGAGAGAGCGTTCCCGAGATCGGGATCGCGACCGGGACCGGGACCGAGATCGAGAACGTACCAGAGACAGGGAAAGGGACCGAGATCACAGTCCAACTCCAAGTGTGTTCAACAGGTTAGTGAAATGTCTTAAGCATGCTGTAACTCTGCTGAAAACCCTGTGTGTTAAATACTGTACTTCAACATTAAAATCTAGTGTTCAACAGTATATTGTAAAGAGCTATAGGGTGTGGCTTCTTCCTCTTTCCCCCTTTTCTTTTGGAAAATATAATTAAATTTCTAAATGTAAAATAGAAGTATAAAAATGACAATATACGTCCAAACTGGTCATAGTGGTTTACAGATTGAAGGTGTGATTTAAGCCATGTGTATGAGTGACATATCCATCCATCTGGTATCAGTAGCTTTAGAAAAAGCTGTAGAAGTCCTAAATGAATCTCAGTTGCAAATTCAGTGCTAAGAGTAATGTGGTGCAACGTTTGACCTTAATTAATGGTGTTATTAGCTGCTAAAATTCTTGGTTTGGTCATTAGCACTGGCTCGATAATAATCTGTCATATCTTTTTAAAACTATTATTTCAAAGTCAAGAACTTTTTTTCATTTTCAGGCAGATGATGAAAATAATGGCAGGTAACTTTATTCAGCTTTCAACTCTAATTGCTTTTTTTAAAAAAAGAAAAAAGCTGCGACTGTTCTGTGGTTCATGTGCACAAGTACAAAGCATTTAGTGTTGCGCTTGCTATGACTCTGTAGAGCAGAGGTCTATTGGCTTGCCAGATTTATCTAAATTTACTTTTCTCATTATTTGCTAACTATTTTTGAGTAAATGTCCTGATGCTTTCTCTCAATGTTTTTTGTTAAGTTTCAATTTTGTAGACTATATACAATAGCTGTTAGGCAGATTGTTTTTACCAGTGGGTGGGGAATGAGCATACCTAGAGTAAACATTTCTTCTGTTGAGAGATGACATTTTTTTTCTATGATGTTAGCTGAAGACCCAAACTGGGTGCAACATGGGGGATTTTCCATGTATGCTGATGTGGTAGTGTCCTCTCCTGTGTGCATGTGCTATGTTCGGGGTCAGTTTCTGAGAACTCAAAACCAAACTAAACATCTGTTTCTCAGACAGCTTGATTGAGGGCCAGAAAGAAGCCTGGTCATTCAAGGGTGCTTGAAATGAACCTTAATAGCTTCCAGGCCTCAAGAAATTTCTGTGCTGCTGCCAGCGTTATCTGTAAAGGAGGGGGAAGAGCAGGCCTCAACTTTTTTTGTGTGACTAAATTATCCACCATCTGTAGCAAAGCTGTTGCCACATGGCTGTGTAAGAAAACGGGAGGCCCTTAACTAGTGTAAGTTGGTTTGGGAATCAGAGAAGGTGGGAGAGGCTTAAGACAGAACATGTAGACATAGTGTTTTTTAAGAAGGTTTATTTTCAGTTCTCTGCACTTAAAATAAAATTAAATGAGCTATAAGGAAGAGAATTCAACCTACTTCAGAGACTGCACAGATGCATTACTTTTATTTGAATTCCCTTTCTTTAAACTTTGTTTAAGCTTTTTTCTGTGTTGGGATTTGGAGTATACATCAACTTTAGCTTTTTGCTGCTCAGAAATTACCGGTTTCAGTGTTTTTAGCAGTTCTTTTCCAAATAAATAGCCTGTATTTGTGCTTCAATATTTCTTAAAATGGTAAGAGAATGGGATTTTTTTTTTTTAGTAGTACAACCAAAATGTGATTTTAAAATGAACCTTGAGCTGTCACAATCACAAGAAGAATGATCAGGTGCTAAGACAGGTTGCAGAGAGAGGTTGTGGAATATCCAGTCTTGGAGATACTCAAAACTTGACTAAACAAAGCCCTGAGCAACCTGACCATACTTCTGAGTTAGCCCTCTGTTGAGGAGGGGTCAGCCCAGGTGACCTCCATGAAGTCCCTGCCAGCCTAAATCTTTCAGCCATTCTTTGTTGAACATGGGAAAGCTTTTGGATACAGATAACCAGGAGTTAGACATCTCTACCAATGTGAGATCTCCTGATTTCTGAAGTTAATAACTTGCAGTCTGTTTTGAAAAAGTAATTAAAGGTGTAAAGAACAAAGATTTTATGGATTGGACTGGTTTGGGGCTTCTTTGCCAGGAGGGCATAGGTCCTCTTCCACAGGTCAAAGGTTGTAGTGCTCTCAAGACTGTCCCTGGAAGGCTTTAATAACTGTAACATAAGCCCAGATAAAAAATGTGAAGGAAATCACTGGTCTAACATTGGGTACATGACATTTATTCCTGTTCCTTAAAGCTCCCAACATACTGGACTTGGCAAACTGATTTTTTGCTTTACTTATAGAAGAGTTATATATTTTCAGACACACTTAGAAGCTGTCATGGTTCCTTAGTTTGCCAAAATAAGATTTAAGAAGTAATGTCAATAATATTTTTAACCTTTTCTACAGTGTTTTAAAATAGTTGTGTAACAGAGCAAATGCAGACTGTGGGTTAAGGTTAAAGGTTTTGGGTCTCAGCTTTGAAACCAAGCTGTAAGTCTACAAGTAGCCATCTAATTTCTTATGGCAAGCTGGTCAGGAGACAGTGTTACACGTTCAAATTTTAACTTCTAGATACAGGTCATCAAAATGTTACTGGGAAGAATGTCAGATATTGGGAGTAAACTATAGTTGAATTGGTTCTACCTTTTTCTATTACTTGCCACCCTGCAGAAATGTAAGGCTCGTAAAATTGTGATGATTAGTGGCACTTTAAAGGTGTGTTAGTACAGGAATCCCACATCTAACAAAAATTTTCTGTTGTTGTTCAAATCAGACTTTACCTTTGGTTATAACTCTTGGTAGATTTCAGAACCTAATTTTAATTTCATTTTTAACATTATCCTTTTTTTTTGTATTCTCAAACCAGAGCTTTATAACTAGACTTCAACAGGCACATGCTGTCGTTATGGAGCTCCTTTATTACATACCGAGTTAGGGCACACTTCAAACATAGATCAAATGAGGACTGTCATTCTGAACTGCAAAACTGTGTAAGCTAGGCTTGTCTTCTCTTCAGTATGACTTGTCCTACAAGCTAGCAGTTGATATCAACCTTCATCTTTCTGTGACATCTGATAAGAAAACTTCTAATTATTGTTTTTACCCCTTTCCCTGAAGCCTTGAGTTAGTTTCTGCTAAGAAGAAATGCTTAGTAGAAAGAGGCTTGGATTCTAAACGTATCCCCGACGTTCCTTCCATCCATCCATCCTTCCTTCCTTCCCCTGATAGTAGACTGGGAAGTTGAGGGTAAAACAATGGTAAATGATCAATACAGATAGAAACAGGTTAAAAACATAGGACTTGCAGTTTCAGCATTGTAAGATTTGGGATTTATTTTCTCCCTTCCCCCCACCCCAAACCGCTTTAGTTTACCTATCTGTTTTTTTGATATCTCAGTGGAGCAAGTGAATTTATTTTCACACTCTAGACTATAACCTAGGGTGCCTTAAGCTGGCTGTGGAGTAGTATGATCAGAATTCATGTTCTGTGGCTGTATTGCCTTGAGTAAAAAACATGATGTGTCTCGTTGTAGTGCTTCCTTGTGGAAGAGATATCTTAGATTTAAGATAGTCTTTAAAAAAATAAAAGGTTTAATGCAGTTAAATTTTGGTCTTGTCTTAAGACTCATTATTAAATGATACTGGACACTGTATCTGGGTGGGATTTTCTTGGTAGAGAAATGATGAAATGATCATGTCTTTTGAAGCTATGCTGGTATAGCATTTGAGTAATATTGGCTAACTATAGATACTGCTCTCATAATTTTTAAAAATTTCGCTAAACTCCTAGAACTGCCCTTTTCATCAAGTCAAAATATAAAAATAGGTTCTTAAGTAAAGCCTTTAAATTCTTGTAGAGCCTGTAATATTTAGGGTTTTTACCAGCTTTGTGACAGGGCAGCAGTCATGGTAATCCAAGAGAGGAGTTGGAAGTAGAAATATCATTGGCACTGGAGAAAAATTAATTTTAAAAGCAACCTAAAACATCAGGTATATTTTACTGTAGGTCTCTTTGCACCTAGCTTTTCCTTTCTTGAAGCAAGGAAATGGATCAACTGTACCAAAATGTAATTTAATTTACCCAAATGATATAATAGTCAAAAATTGTGCTGATAAGCATTGAGCATTGCACACTGATTGGAAAACATTACTAAATTTGTGTAGGATTGTACTTCATTCTCAGCTAGATACAGTTTTAAGCTAACTCCTTGGTAACTTTTGTATAAACTTAACGTAACACAGTTGTATTCTTTTTTCCTTCCGTTCTTATTGAACAATCCTGGCTCAAAATTCCATTAACCACAGAAGTCTAGCATGTGAGGTGAAAAACTTTAATGTCCTTTTAGCATACGTTGTGGATGTCATCTGGAAAACCAGAAGCAACATTAAGATTTTTCTGTCATTTATCTTGAGAGTGTGTAAGAACTTATTTCCTTAATATGTATACTGCTTAGTGTTACTGTCCTGAAAATATCTTCTGGTTTTTTTAATCAGTGATGAAGAACGATACAGATACAGAGACTATATAGAAAGAGGCTATGACCGCCATAGAACAAGTAGAGAGAAAGAAGACCGACACAGAGACAGGAGACACAGAGAGAAAGAAGAGACAAGACACAAGTCATCTCGAAGGTTTGATTTTTTTTTTTTTTTTTTTTTTAATAGGATACGAAAGACTTGACCAGTTTAAAAAAATAAACTCTTAAAAGAACCCCAAACAAACTGGAGTTTTGTGGAAAGACTACAAACACTTAGATGTACTAGTTGGAACAAGTCTGCCATATAAAATGTGGACAGACAAAAAGAATGTTGGCCCCGAGTAACTTCATGTGGAATGATGTATGTGACAGTCTTAGTTAGTCAACAGAAATTATGGAAAATAATTGGGGAAAGAAGGGTAAAAATGATGGGTCAGAAAGAGGGGGAGTGAAGCTGACATTCAGCAGCATTAACGTACGAACTCAACAGTAATTTCTAGTAAGTAGAATAACCCTCACGGTCACTTTGTAGAGGTTGTTCAACTTAACTTTTTTTCTAACTTTAAAAGTCCAGGGAACGGGATCAATAGGAATGTTAAACTATTAAGGGATGCTAATAGGGACATGACATGTTAAAAAGTATTGCGATTAGAATATGGGTTACAAATGTGAAAATGTGAAAAATCATGTGAAAAATCAACTTCCCGACAAGAAGTACAGGATGGGTGGACCTATGTACCATTCTATGAAAAACTCAGTTTGGCGCTGCCATCCAAATACCGTATGGGTTGGAACGGGAGCAGGTGCCAGTTTTCAGATACAAATGCAAAGGCTGGTTTTTTGGTACTCCGTAATTAAGTGGGGCCTGAAGTGTCATGCAACTTTTTGAGGTATTTTTTCTGTCTATATAGTAACAGCAGGCGTCGACATGACAGTGAAGAAGGGGACAGCCACAGAAGGCACAAACACAAAAAATCCAAAAGAAGCAAAGAAGGAAAAGAAGCCAGTGGTGAACCTGCTCCTGAACAGGAAAACACTGAAGCTGCCCCTGTGGAATAGGCTTGTGTGATTTTTTGCCTACTTGCATATATATTAGTGCCAGAAATAGATTACTATAAATCTTGTTATTTTTCTGGGTATTAAAATAATTTGCTCTTAATCTTGTTCTGTTAGTTTGAAATCAAAGGTTACTTTGGGGTTTTTTTTTGAAAATAAAAGAATGATTTTTTCTGTTAAGATTCCTAGACTGACGTTGTCTTTTAAGAAACAGTGAGAAAATATCTTACAGCTAGAGGCTTGTGCTCTTACAATATATGTAGGGCTTAAATTCTTTGTACTAAATTGTCTTCTTTTTTCATAAGCCAGTGGGAAGGTCATTCTTTTACTGACTTGAGCAACAGTGTGCATTCGCTTCACTGTATACCAACATCTGGAACAGCGTGGGTTTAGTGTAGCTTTTGGAGTTCATATTTGAAAAGGTCATCCTTTACTACAGGGACAAGCAGGAATGGCAGACTCCTCAAGAACCTTGTACTAAAGTGAAAAAAAAAAAAAGAAAAAAAGAAAAAAGAGGGAAGCTGGGAAAGGTGCTCATTGTTCTTAGTCTCATAGAACACTGAGTGTGGTGATGATATACTTGATAATTATGTCTGATTTGTGTGGGTGTATAAGGGTGAACTAAGCTGGATAATCATCCCTGCTGCTTTTCAGTGGCTTAAAAGAAAGTTCATTTAAAGTCTTCATTCTAGGGGAACAACTGTCCTTAACATGGTGAAGATTAACAAACATCCTCTTCCCAGTGCTAGCTTGTAAAGAAAAAAATAAGACTTTGGAACATGGGTAATTTGCAGAAAAAGGCAAATAACTATTTTAAGAAAAATACAAGACCATCATCACTTTCAGATTTACTCCATCCAGAACAGTATAAAGTGTGATTGGCATGGCAGTCCTGCAAGAATTGTACTGCCCTGCCAGAGTGCTATTTAGAAGACTTACTTAATGATTTTAGTAGGGTGCAGTGTACTTCCTTAAAAACAATAATTCTATATAAAAAGCCTAGATTCAATAGTATTAATCAAAACGTGCCAGGGAAACTAGGTCACTTGGTTTTGGGTGAAAATAATAGCTGTACAATTACACAGATATTTTTTAATTATTTTAGAAATTTAATTCACAGTTTTACAGACTAAATACCAGCTTCATGCTGACCATGAAAAGGTACACATAATCAAAGTGCTAATAACGCGTTGGGTAAAAACCTTCACCTGATTTTTGCAACTAGAAAAATGGCAAGAAATCTTTCAATAAGTTATTCAAGAATTTCTTTTTGTAAAGTGGGTGAGCAGGAGCTGCTGCTCCTTGAATTTCATTACTATTATAATGCATTAAATACATATATAGAAAAAAAACACAACAAAAAAAACCTTAAGAACATGAGGAAGGAAAGACTTACGTCTGTAGCTTAAATCACTCTGAAGTGATTTTTCCGATGTGTCCCTGCTTTGCCTAAACTTGACTTTTCTTAACATGCAGGTTGAAATTTCACAAACTGTTGCTTTATAAGCACATACTTGATCCCCCACAAACAGCAAAGACTGACGTTCCTCTTTTTTTTTTTTTTTTTTTTTTTCTCCCCCCCTGTGTTAAATTACTTGTTATACTCTCCGTGAAGACTTGTTTTATAAAAAAGTGCCAGGCCAGGACACGATTGTGAGAGTAATTTTTCCTTTCAGTTCTTTGAGCATCCTTGCCAAGCAGGCATGCATCATTCCTGATGTGTTTCTGCCATTGACAGCAAGGAGGACATCACCACATCTGAAAAACCAAAGACAAATATGAGAGAACAATTCAACAAGGTGACTTCTTAATGTCTGCAAATGCCAAAAGCATCTCCTTAAGCTTCCTCTAAGCGGGGAAGGGGTAGAAAGGAGTATTACTATTACTTCTCTGGCCAACGACTGTTCATGAATAAGGGAATAAAGCAAGTCAAAATACTTTGCTTGTGGGTTGTTGTTTTTTTGCTTTTCCTTACAACTTCATAGTTAACTAGACATATTTGAAAGAAAATAGGATATAGTTCTATCAGGTGGGAACAATCCATGTTCCGAACAATGTTTTATGACTTCTTAATTGTCTGCTCCGTAATTCTGCATTTACTCTCTTAAATTGTATTGGTGTTTGCAGGAAGGTTTTTGGTTGGTCGGGGGTTTTTTTGAGCTGAGGATGTGGGAAAGCTTCTTTGTGCTGGCATGCTTTGTACTACCCCAGAGGTCAAACTGACTTTATCTTAGTACTTATTCATATACCGGTGATGGCTAGACATCTGAAAACATTCTATCCTGAAGGCAAATGTGTTCAGGACACTTACGTCCTATTTCCAGATCTGTCAGAGTTAGTTCTGTATCAATTAGTCCCTTTTTTACCCCTATGCTGTCTTCATTAAAACTTGTTTTTAAGGAAAAAAAAACCACAACTGAACTAGATAAAGGAGTTACTTAAATGCTACTTTTCATTAGGTAGTTATCATTACCTAATTCTGCCGTCATTATATGCTGGTGTCCCCCCAACAACGGATTTGATAAAGAATGGTTTGTTCCCAGTGTGTTCTTCATAACCTCCTACAATGCTGAAGCCAAGACTTCCAGATGTATTTCTTCGTAATACAATTTCTTTGCAGCTGTACAAATACCTGAAAGAAACCAGTCTAATTAAAATGTCTTATTGTTAACTTCAGATTCTGATGAATCATTCATTAGTGATGAATCTGCCTTTTCATACACCCATAGAGTGTTTTGAAGATGAAAAATAGCACCAAAGTTCCACCGTATTAGATGCTTCCACTTCCCTTCTGCTTTTGTAGCATTGCTTTCCACAACCAGTTATCCTGAAAGTAAGGTTATTAGGTAATCTTGGGGTTAAAATACTAAATAATTTGTTTCACAGGGTAAAACTTAGGCAAGTGGTCTAGTTGCAATTGGAAGTGATGGAGAAAAACACTTAAGGGAGATTGGATTTAGTATTTGTAAACCATGATTCCAGAAATTGTATTTTACCTACCTTGTACAGTCAAGTGACTTGTTTTATTTGCCAGGTAAGAGCCTGTATGTGATAAACTGTGTCAAAAGCGGTTAAGCATTTATCACTGTGATGCATGTTAAAGCTAAATAATTTCAAGGCCAGTGAAATGAGCCAGAATTGCAAAAATCACAGAAATTACACAAAGAAGAATGCAGTGGAAGAAGGGATCCTAAGCTTTTCTTGTCAAGTAACGTCGTAAGTTGCAGCACTGAAGACAAAACTTAGCTGTCAGTCAGTGCTTTGGAGTACTGAGACTACTGTCAAGAAGATGGCTTGTCCTCACTATAATGATTAACACAAGATTTTATGGTAAGAGCTGAAATCTGCTTCTCCCTCTGTCTTCTGAATGTATTTTATGATACTGTTAAGTTACGCTGAATCAAAGTTTAGCTGAAACAAGGAATGGGGAAAGCAAGAGTAGCAAGATTACTAGATTCTTACACTTTGCCTATTTCTCCAAGTACATTAAATTCAATACCTGCTTTGTTTCTTTTTTTAACCAAGCAGGAAAAAAGAAAAATTGGTTACAGAGCGACAGAAATTTCTGTCCTTAATACTTAACCCGCTCATCATTAGCAGTATACCCAGGAATGACTGAAGACCCTGAAAATGATTTTGCTATTCCAAATCTGAAATTATAGGCTGGTCTACAGCAAGCAACTGTTACAAGCTTTATTCAGAGACTCTTTAGGTTTCTAAGAAACAGCTGACACTTCTTCTGTAGAGGGATAAATAACTTTATCATAAAGACCAGTATGTCTAGCCTTTTTTAAGGTTTTATTTGTCAAATAATGTTTCTTCTGTGTTTCACAGCAGGGTTTTATAGTAATACTAGATTAGTCCCACAGGACCTACAAATATTCACCTGCTGCCAGGATGGTAGGTATATAATATTTGCACAAGAATTCACTGGCTGTTAATGTAAGAAACAGGTGACATTTGCTGCTTTCCTCAGCAGCCAGGCATTATTACTTTACCATCTGTGGACCTCTTCAATGTGCAAAATCACTTAAACCCTCTGTGTTTGATGGTACTTATCAAGGTCATGACCAAGTGATGCCAGGGTTCAGCCGTTGGTGCTATTACTTAGTGTTGGTTTTGGGAGGCAGGAATCTCCGCTGCCTGGTCCCGTGCTCACTACCTTCAGGAGGGCACTGCTGAAATTGAAAGGTCATCAGCTAAATCCTAATGCCATAGAGAAATAGCAGAGCAGGTAAAGACATGAGGGGACAACTCCGTGAAGACAAACGAGGCTTACCTGCATTCTGTACATATGGTCTGTAAGGTTACTGCTTACTGGTCTCCATCAGTCCAGAAAGCATAAATACGTATTTGCTGTCAAAGCGTATGCTAGATTTAAGTAAATGACACAGTGTGCTAGCATTAGGATTGTTTTCTCTGCCAGAGCAAAGGAAACACGTGGGAAGCAAGGAGCAGCAGAAAGCAACTGCTCTGCCCTGACTCCAACCCCGTGCACTGCCTGTGGCCTTGCCGGAGGGACAGGGTGTACCCTGCTGTGACATCAAGGCAGTGGGGAGCAGGAAGGTGGGAGGAGAGGTGCTGGAGTGAAGCTGAGTTTGGGAAAAGGGGAGGAAGGGTTTTCCCAAACTTCATGTATTTGTCATCTTTGGTTCCCAATAAACAAATTGCTAATGAAATGCATTAAGTTAAATTCCCCAAGCCAAGTCTGTTTTGCCCACAACAGTAATGGATGAGTGATTTTTCCTGTCTTTACTTCAACCCATGAGTTCTCTTGGTTTCATTCTTCCTATTTTCTCTCATGCTGCTGGGGTGTCGAGCTGTGCGGGCGCCTAGTGCAAGCTGGACCCAAACCCATCACGCTGGCCAGAGCTAGATACCGGCTCGTGACAGAACAGGAGCGGCTAGGTGGTTTGCGCCTTTAAACTGATGTTTCCTTATCTCCAACCTATGGGACAGAGGGTGTAAACGTGGCAGCGCACCGTCCATCAGCTGTTCCTTAGTGCTGTCAGAAACGTGACAAGGCTGCTGGGAGGCAGGGGGCACAGAGCTGAGCTACATGTGACACGGGCGCTGCTTACTCCCAACGGTTTTAGCAAAGAGCAGCCCAAAGGGGGTCAGTTCATTTGGGTCTGCGTACAGCTGTGTAGTAATAAAGACAAGCTAGGAAGCGCCACAGAGAGAAAATGAAGTAAGTACTTGAGTCATCCAAAGATGTTTGTAGTGTGACTAGACTACTCTGCGGTAACAAAAGCCCCAGTCTGAGTGTTTTGACCCAGTTAAGCTGCCACAACCCACTACACTGCAACCGGTCCAAGGATAACTGTCTTCTGCCTTGGAAGACAGCAGCTCACAGTCTTCTGCCTCTATCTGAAATACTCCAAAAGCTGAGGACAAGAAGTAATTTATGTGTGAACTTGCCTCAGATTCAAGATTTGAGGATAAACAGTGTCTAGACACAGGGTCCTATCATGAGAGATACTATGACTGAGCATCAATTACTGATGCACGAGGAATTTAAAAGTGCTTGTTTTCAAGCAGTTACACGTACAATTCCCTGCTGCTTTTTGCAAAGCGTGAGCAGCCTTATGCTCTGGGAATGAAAACCAGCCCTGCTTCAGGAGGATGTCAGCAATAACAGGTATGAAAGACATGCCTGCCTGCCTCCCCTGCCTTGTTACGGTAGACAAGTGGCAGTGGAGTACAGTAACATTTGAGAATTGCTCCCATCAGAGCCCTACAGCTGGGATGGAGTTAACTTGGGGGAGTTTCTATCCGAATTCCATGGTTTATGTCCAGTTCTACCCCTGGTTTGCAGAATAACTTTGGCCACCTCCTGTCTTTCTCATCTCACTCTGCAGATGAAGAAAAGCACTCATGCGAAGTACTAATGTTTGTAAATGTTATGACAGGATGATCTATAAAGTATTTCTAAGTGTTAACTGGGGGAAAGAAATGTGAGGAGAGCAAAGAAAGGAGCGCAGGAAAACAAGCAAGAGTAGAAGAAACATCACGGGACTGGGGAAACGCTTTTCACCAGCTGTTCCGCGTTACTTCCTTTGTGCATGCTTCACAACATTTCCCTCCAACAATAAAGGAGACCTGTCTTCCTCAACAACAAACAATTAAATTAGCTACCCTAAAATAAGTCTTCGGGTGCGAATGCTTAAGGTCCTGCATCACTGTTTCCTCCCGGCGCCCAGCCCGCAGCCCCTCCGCTTGCACGCGGGCCAAGTTTTGACAGATGTCAGATGCACATGTGTGTCTATTTTATAACCACCACATATTGGATTGTACTACAGAAAGAACAGAGGAGCTCTTTATGTATTATCAAGCCATATAAAAGTGACCAAAGCCAATTTTAAGATCTCAGAAGGAAAAGGTTGAAATTTAAGTGAGATCCGCAAATGTTAAATTATGCAGGATGGCTTTTCCAAGGCTTTGAGCTTTGGCGCGAGCAGTTGGATAACCAGTCTGATTCTGTTGCTACTGACTTGATCCAGAAAAATGGTATAATTCCCTAACTCTCCATATTGGTGTCTCTTGTCTGTGCCCATCTATGTAACATGTATGCAGTCCCTGGGAAAAGAGCAAGTTCTGTGCCAGTATGGAGAATTAGGCACTCACAGTACATCAGCCTCGAAAGCGAGGAAGGTACTTTTAATCATGTAACTATTATTAATGTTAGCCTGCTTCATCAATCACAGACAGAGGTCTGTAGATATCCTCTAGTGCTTAGCTCAACTCAGCACATTTTATGGGGCCATCCTTCACAGGACTTTAATCAAAACTCCATGTTTTTGGAACACAGCGGGAGAGATTCTCGTCTTCCCTCACTTTCCTGAGCCCCGAGCATCCCACTCTAAGTCACAATGTCAGGCTGCCTCTGTGCTCCCTGCCTTGCTTGCTGTGAACAGACACTCGTACTGCACTGCCACGGCTTGTCTAGAGTCACATCTTTCCTTTCTCACCAGAGTTTAAGGAATCTACTATCCAGCCACCTCTTTTATAATCGTGCCCGTTCCTGGCCTTCCTGGCCTACCAGTTTTACCAGCTTTTTGTTCAGTTTTTCTTATGTAGGTGTGCCTGGTCCCAGCCACTTCCCAAGCACCTTGCATGATCCTGTATAATCAGGATTTTGACATATCTACTTTCCCATCTGCTGCACCAAATGTTCCTAGACTCGCGTATCTTCGAGCATTCCCTCTAGCAAATGGTTTTAATTAAGGTAAGTCAATCTTCAGCATCTTGCCCCATAGTTGCACATCAGGCACCTTTGCCAAGATGACCCTGTCAGACATCTATTTGGACAGAGAATAATTTTCTCAAACAGCCTGGAAAATATCGTGAGACTGTTGGCAGGACCTTGAGATCTAGTGGGATGTGATCCTTGCCAAAAGCAAACTGAAAGCCAGATAGGGAAAGGTTAAATGCTCAGCCTGGAGCAAAAGGAGTTAATGTGATGCAGGTCCTAGTGAGAGAACTTGCTGAAGGACTTCCAGATGTCTGATGTGGGCCCTGGGGAATCAGTCCAAGAGTAAGAGGGTAAGCACACTCATGCTGGGGAAGAGCAGAGGGTCTGATAATACGCAATGAGCAAACCCAAACCTGATCCTTGTGCACCCTTACTCAACCAACCGGCTACTAACCAGGATGCAGTGCACCTTTGTTACTGTCACATCCGATCAGTGCTGGTCCCTGTCTCAGCCTGACGTTCAGAGCAGTGTACCAGCTCAGCATACCAATCCCCCCACTTTTCTTTGGCAAAGAAGGGCCGTGCTGTGCTCTGTGCGTGGTGTCACAGCTGGGGACAGAGCTACAATGAGCTCCTGTCTTCAGCCTTGCTGACACTGGGGCTGATTTTCCTTCAGGCCAAAGGGGTGGGAATGCCTTCACACACACAGCCTTCAGCAGAGAAGGGATAGAGTGAGTTTAGAGACTGCTTTTAAAATGGGAAAAGCACCTTTTCTTCCCACACTGCAAAGTGGAACCGACTGATGCAAACCCTGGCTGCAAGCCTTCGATGCTGTGGAGCTCTGTCCTTCATCTCCATCACCTTGCTGAGGACATGGGGACTTCAGGCAGCTGCGGGTAGAAGATGATGGCCACGCAACTTAGGTTTTCTATGCAGCCCAGGAAGATGGGGCTAGAGCAGGCCTAGGCAGGGTGCAACTGTTTCGATCCATCTAGCAATGGATGGTGACTGAAGGCAAGACCCAGCATTGCAGACTGCAGCATCTATAAGGTCACTAGTCTGGATGCTGTCTCTGCTGGGAGCATTACTCATTCTCCAGTGCTGCCGATCAAGCTCAGCGTTGCAAGAGCAACAAGCAGAAGCAAAGACTTCCCTGGGCCTGCCTGTCTGCAGTGAGACTGGGTGAGAAAAGTTCACCGTTGCTTGGGGTAGCAAAGAATGGACCATTTATTTACTGCTTTTTCTTTTTATGGCTTTTTTTTTTCCCCACAGGAATAGAGGAGGAACCTTTCATCTGTGAGTGACAGAAATATAGCCTGCCTTCTGCTCTTGCAATGTTGCACATGTTACACAGTCAGTAGCCTCAGACCGAGACCCGGAACACATCTGGCCCTCACAGCAGACCTTGCTGCAAGGTGAATGAGCTCAAAACAGCTCAAGCCAGGAGGAGTGAAAGCATCAAATCTGCTATGCAAGACTGGGAAATGAAGAAAAGTCCTGAAACTGTGCCTAACTGGGAAATGAAGAAAAGTCCTGAAACTGTGCCTAAAGCAAAAGCCCACCTGTTCCGCAGACCATCTTTTCATGCCCTCCCATAAAAGAGAGGCACTGAACTGCTGTCAGGGTTAGGAGTATGGGCAAAAGTAACTTGTAAGCTAAATTCTTCATTTCTTAAGATTGAATACCAGTTTCAGCTGTGATGCTAGCTTTGCATATTCACAGATTCACAACATGTCCTCATGTAATACTCTATAAAATGTCGCTGAAGCTGCAGGTACGCACCCTGCACACCGAGTTTGTTTGAGAGAACTTAGCGACGTGCGGTATGGCTTTTATTATCCTTACTGGAATGACAACACAGCTGCTTCCTGTGTATGACAAATGTACTTCTTTCAGTCGGGGGTGGGGTTAAAAGAGGTGATTCGGAGATACCAGCCAACTGCACGCACTTCGCAACATCTGGGTAAAGTCAAATAGTTCAGCTGGATTTGGCTGAGGAGAAGGGCTGTGCAGCTTGGGAGCTGCAGGAGGGATAACTGCCTTCTGCAGGGTGGCTGAGCCTAGACCCCTGTTCAGCAAGCTCCAGCATCCCTGCAAGTTTTCCTTTCACTCCTTAAGTGCCAGATATGTTTTCAAGACTGTACCAATTCAGAATCCTTTCCCCCTTCTGCAAGGGGATCTGCGTGTCTATTTTGCCATGTATACACACCCGTTTACAAAAGGGAGGTATTTAGAGTCAAGTCTGCAACAGAGCCTGGATTTAATTAAGATGTCAGAGCAATGAATCAAGCCAAAAGGAAGAATTGCCAGAAAATACAGATCTTTCCTCCCATTCCCCTTCAGCAAAAGGACACAATCTGTGGACTTACCGTGGCAGCCCCAGCCACATAACCCAGGAAGGTGACCACTCGCTGCTCTCAGAGGACACCTGTGTGGCCTCCGGCAGTGGCAGACAGCCTCGCTCCTCCTGGGCTTCGCACGCTCTCATCTCCAGGGCTTTGAGCACCACCGATGAGTTGGTGTTTTTCAGCAGGGCGACAGCTTCGCTCCGGCTGACCCCTGTCAGGTCAATCCCATTCACGTTCAGGAGGATGTCACCTGAGACCAATAAAAAAGGATGATGATAACCCCTGCAAGTGTTTCCAGGATCCCTTCCCCACCCCCACATATAAGCAAGTCAAAGCCACAGCCAAGAACTTGCTGCCTGACGAAGCTGTTTGTAAATCTTGTTGTTTAACGTGGATGTAAAGCATATGCTAGTAAACATGCCACAGGCATGAGGGAAGGGGCTAGATCCCTGTACACTGGTGCATCACCGGGCTGGATGGAGGCTTTGGTTCTGGTTTCTTGTCACGTCACATCCTGCATCCAGAGCCAGACGGCACAGCTGGGGTGCTGCTGTACTGAGCTTCGGCACAGGCACCTAACACTAGCCCAGGGCTCCAAAGCAAACTTCCAGCTAACAACTTTTGTACTCAACCTGAGCTTGAAACCTGAAATCTTGAAGGTGGCTCTCCCAGCACACCCTAAGCTAAGGACTGCCGCTCCAGCTGGCTCTTTGTGAAGTTTGCTTTGTGGAATAACGTATTATTATTTTAATGTTAATGCCTGTTTGAATAGCCGCAAGCCAAGACATGTTTCTGTATGCCTTATTTATAATGTGGCCACAGCAGCTTCAGAGGAAAACACAAAGATGACCTCAATTACTACAGCGAGAACAATAAAGACATCATTAATGTCATGCAAGCAGCTATGGTGCCAAGTGCTCTGGCTACCCTTCATGGCATGTTCCAACACTAGGGCTTCCCTGGGTGCCCTCTGCGCCTCACCTGCATGCTCCTCCAGGTAGTGGCTGTATTCACCGGCAGTCCAGGCAGCATGGCAGGAACATTAACCTCTTCTTGTGGTCTGCCCCGATGAGACAGACAACAGCCTAAGGGCTGTTCTAAACTGTGGAGTCTTATGGTGCTGTTATAACATCACATATTCATTTGTTTCTAATTTTATCAAATTAACTAGGCCGAATTTTCCGTGCTGCCTCATGATGAATAATTTTTTGGAAAATGTATCCCACTGAGAGGTAGTGATTTCCCAGCAGGAGAAAAGGGGAAACCTTCTGGTTTGCTCCTGTTTTCGTGTTCTTACATGGGTTTTGATGAGCAGCCATAGCTCCTGCAAAAGGAAGGCTCTCACGTGTCCCCATACCAGGTGCTGCAACCCAGGTTCATGGGGCTCGGCTGGGCTGCAGCTATTCTGCCCCACTTTTGGCTGCCTTCACTTTGCTTGCACTCAGGATTTCCCTGCAGCTTTTGGGCAGTGACTAGGCTGAAGATGGCTGTAGGGGATGAAGGACAAAGGGACAGGGAGCTGTGTGGTTGCTGGATGCAGGGGACTGAGGTACTTGTCTCTTGGAGATCTAACAGCCTGAAAACTGAAAGTTTCATCATTCCCCTACTGCCTACCTATTCCCACAAAACCCACTGATAAAGTATGCTCCTCACCTTACTCTAAATGTTTATTTATGCAGAGGGGGAGAAGCTATTAATTTTATCATTCTGTTACATCAAAAGCCAAATGGAGTTATGAAGCCAATATTTCCAGATACGATACAAAACCAGAAGGCATTAACATTGCTTCATATATTATGGGAATGCTGCTCCTTTATATTTCTTTCAAAGCCATGAATAATATGACAAACAAGCACAAAAATTTATATTGAAGACCCGTGAAGGTTGCACAATGAAGATTTCAGTAGTTAGCAGATGGTAGTGCAAGCTCATTTTCCTGTGAAAAACTTTTTTTTTTTCTACCAGAACATGCCTACATCCCACTTCACAGAGATGGTTACTGCTGCAATTTTACCTTTCCTGGTAGCTGACTTAAGACCTTCTAATCTGATGCATCCCAAAATCTCTGGGATGGGTGAAGATGTCAGGCTGTGGTGCTGTTTCATAACTCCCCTGTTTTTCAAAGCAAGCCTTTGAATCAAAGCAGGCTTTCAAAATCCCCTCTTTTTACCTGTTTTTATCCTGCTGTCTCTGCTGATAACTCCTCCAGGTTCGACACTTATCACATAGATAGGCAAATCCCATTCCCGGTTAGATGCTCCGCCTGCTACAGTCATTCCCAGCGATTCTGTGTTATCTTTCCGGACAGCCACCACCTTCTCGTGACAGGTGACAGTGTGAAGGGCACTCTACGATGGAGAGAACAGCAACAACAAACACAGTGGGCATGGGGACCTCCCTGGCAGATTAGGCATTTTATACTGGAATGAATATTCGTGGAGGGAATACCAAAGCACTTCACAGCTGCCTGCCATGCCTGGCCAGATGGCAGGCATGACTCTCTTCGGGGTTTAGATATCTATGTAGTCAGAGCTACTGCCAAGATAACCCATGCTTTAATAGTTAAAGTCAGGCACTGCTCCCAAAAAAATAAGTGTTTTAGGGTTGAGACTAATAGAAGCAGGTCTTTGAAATGTAAATAAGGAATCTAATTTATTTTTTTTAAAAAAAAAGTTCTTGATATTAATATCACTAGTGGTCCCCATATCTTTGACTATCAGGTCACAGTTTTTATCTTGCTGTTTGCAGTCTGAATGTCATCTGTATAGTTAATGAGAAATGGCCCTGGGTTAAAGGAATAAAACTCTTGGGGACAGGTTAGAAGATAGACACTTCATTTGCTCTTCCAGATTGCTGTGTTTTGGTGTAAGTTACTGGTGGGAATAAACTTGAAGAGTATGTGTTTCTGTTCAGGAAAAGAGAAGAACATTTACAGAGTGAAGAGCCAGCAGCTTCCAGGGTGCTTTTCCTAGTGCTTGTGCTTAAAAGGTCACTTTGGGACAGTCATCCCCCCATTCCTCTCCCTGAACAGGAAAAGCTACATACACATCGCTGGTCATGCAACAACAAGTGTATGAGCAAGGGTGAAAAAAATTCACAGGCAGCCTTGGGATGGAAAGGCAACAAACACAAGCTCCAACAAAACCCGGGAACCGAATGTTACATTTACAAATGCGTCCAGCTCTTACAGAAGAGTTCGAGACAAGGATGCTTCTCCAGAAAATCTGGAGTTAAATGTTAATTGCTTTGATTTCCTTAAGCATCTCATAAGCTCTGCTACCGACATCAACTCTTGAAGATCCCAGCCCTTCTTGAAGGAACAGCACTATCCATTCCAGGCTCATACGTAGATATAATAGCACACTGCTAAATACATTTCAAATGTATATTAAAAAACCTCTCAGCCTTCTAATTCACAAGTGTAACCTCACAGTTATAATATGCAAAAATAATCTATAAAACTTATTTAAAGCCACATCAATATCTTCTTAGAAACCCAAGATCCCAGAAAGATACTCATTGCACCTCGATTCCTGGGCCAGCAGCACAGAAAGCAGAGCAGGCGAGCCCACGGCTGCTCCCGCAGTGACAACAATGGCCAAAGGAATAGGGTGGCAAGAAGTTTTTATGGCAATAAGGCAGGCTCTGTCTTTGTTTTGTGCTTTTTTAAAAGGTGGAACTAACTCCACATCATGATTTCTGCAATGCAACATCGACAACAAAACCCAGAACCGTTTAGCAGCTTAGCAGAGGATCTCTAGATGCTTGACCAGAAGAACATAGCTGCCACAGAGCTCCAGGAATAAAACGGCAGAGAGCTCAGTGGAAAAGGTTTTCTCTTGGTCATCAGGACAAAAACCAAAGTGATATATCCAAACAAGTATATCAGATCTGATCCATGCAGAACACAGACCCTGTGTCAGAGTGGCTTATGGCTCGCAAATGAACCCAATTTTCTGAAGGTTTTACAACATTGCCTTTAAAAAAAAATCTATATATGTTCTACTCCAGATAATTTTAATATTTCACTTTTTTCTTTTTTCAAGGTATAAACGTTTTAAACACAGTACTTCTAGCTTAGGGCAAACTAAACAATTGTTTCATCCACAGTTGTCCGAAAACATTGTCCTTTTTCTCTTGGGAAGGAATGGCTTTCCATTAGGAAAAGGCCACTTCCTGAAGCATGTGGAATAGGGGCAAGACTAATTTTCACAAAGATGCAGTCTGAAATTTTGTAGCAAAACATGAAATTGGAATTAGCCTTGCAACTCTGAGTGTTCAGAGAAATCCTGTTACTTATGCAGTGTCTATCACGTCTAAGACACCAAAAACATTAGCCGATACACTGGCTAATGCTCTGTTTTTGAGGAATCTGCACCGAGAGAAGCAGATTTCAAAGCAGTGCTTGGTAACAAATTCTCCTGTTACATTTAAATGAAAAATCATAGAAGAACTGATAATTGTGTGCTCAGCCATGTAGGACCCATTTTCCTTTGAAGCTACTCTTCCACATGTCATTTTTTACGTGGCTGTAGATAGAAAGGAATTGGGGTGACTTGGCCGAGACGAAGGCAGTGATGAAAGGAAAGTAAAGACTTTCTCAGTAAACACACGTAGAGCTTTCTTGGAGGTACAACTGATAATGAGTAAACCAGTTAAAAGGCAATGTTTATCAGTGACTGCATTTCAATGCATTCTCTTCTAAACAATTGTCCTTTTCTGTCATTTTGAAATGACCTCAGAGGTCAAGAGAAGAAAAACATAACAGTTCATCTCCTCCTTTTTCAAGTTTTTTTTTCTTTTCTTTATATTTACTGGAAAATAAATATTTACAGCAGATTGTCACAACATCAAAGCCATGACACGTGTCTTGCAGGCAAAAGACATAGCTTGTGGGTTTGGAAAATGTACTTCACCTGAAGGCTAACCTGCCCGTATGGTCTGAAAACATTGCGCAAGCAACAGGGCAACAGATTTGTTTTAAGTACTAGACAATTTGTTAGAAAGGAGTAAGAAAACAGTTCCAATTAAAAACAAGTGCTATTTAATTAATGGCAAAGCTCCCACTGACTTCAAAGAAATAGAATCTGGCCCGTTTATGCATTACAGCCCAGCTTAACAACCTCAGCTGCACGAGAAAGGTTTCTGACATCTTCTCTTTTCCCAACCAGCAGCCAGAACAGCTTGGGCTGTGTTCCCCTGCCTCAACACAGGAAAACCACCCGGTGAGAGCCTGGGCAGGACCCGTCTGCTGTCACACCATACACCCAGTGTCACTGCCGCTGGAGAAGGACACGGTCACTGCAGACTGTCCTCCTCCTGCCCCAGTGCCACGCTGGCTGCGTGGCTGGTTGCCGCTGGCCCTACAGAGCCGCCTCCTCACACTTCCCAGATGCGGGCAGGCTGTCACGAGGGCAGCGGCTTGGCCAAACGTGGTTCCTGAGCTGCTGCGTGAGCAAGGCGGCTGCTGGAAGCTAGAGTTTATTTTTGGTGCTGACTACAGCCTTCAGAGCAGATCTCAGCCCACATTTACATATGTGCTCTACAGCGAGAGCTGCTTCCTTCAATGAGAACATTCCTGACCTGCTGATATCACCTCTTACAATAAGCTCGGGGGACAAAAACCACCTTAAAATTAACCAGAATTCAAGTCAGTCAGCAGTCTCTATATCAATCACACATAAAGCAGTCCCGCTGGTGGCAGGAGACTCATCAAGCCACACACATGTAGAAACTCCTTTGACAAGGGAAGCCCAGGCAGCAAGCAACGCCGTGGTTTTGAGCAGGAGCGTGCTCTGCGTTAGGATGCTGTACAGGCCCTAGGCTTGCAAGCATTACTCCTGCACTAATGTCTGTTTAAAAGCAAGTAACATTTTAAGTCTGCCAAAACCTAGAGTTTAAAGATCTTGAATTGTAAATGATGTTCCATTAAACCTCCAGCAAAAAGGCATGAGAGATTCAAACCGAAGAGTCATACCCTAGAAAACGGGCAAGTAACACTCCAGTAATGATTATATCAGACCAGAAGCCCACAGCGCATGCAGCTTGTTGTGTCCACCGGCTGACTGATCTCCTGACCTATTGCCAGAGCATTTCCTCCCATATAAGCCATCCACTGCACACTCACAAAGCTGAAGGGAGCTAAGAAGAGCTCAGAATTTTCTTTTTTGGGCCGTGATCTTCCCTGGGAAGTGCCCAAATGGTGGCACTGGACAGAAGCCTGTAGCAGCACACCCACTCACGCACTTACGTAGCACCCACCTCTTGTAGAAAACTGGAAAGCCCCCTGAAAGCCACAACCTATACAAGAAAAGATTGTTCACTTGTCTTTAAAGGACTGTTGCTAGGTCAACAGCAGCCCTTCAGTCTCACAGCTACCCAAAATAATGTTGGATTTACCACGAATTGCCATCTCACACCTCTCAGTACAGGAAGAAAAAATTATGATCTAGAGCAGTTTGTGGAAGACAAGTCATGCTCCCAAATAATCCCATGTGGTCTCAGTTAATCAGATCAACACGGTAGAGCTAGCAGGTGCCCGGAGCTTCACTTAAAATCATACAGTAGCAATACAAGTTAGTTGCTGTCCTACACATATCTCCCTGAGGAAATCATTACTTCATTAGACAGTAATGCCTTGCAGATGCATGATTAGTTGGGCACTATTTGCTACTGGTAAGTTACTACTGAGCATTGCCTCTGCTTTCTGGTTTAATTCCTGCTGATCCAGTCTCATCTAACAAGGGCTGTGGTTGTGACATCATGGAAAAGGAAAACTAAAAATAGATACATAGACACTAGTATATTTTTACACATTAAAAACACTGAATAATGTAGTTTTTTTAAAAAAATAACACCTGGAAAAAAATGGGTAACTGAAAGCATTTATAAAATGCAGAGCTAGGCTTGTCTCCTGGCTGCCAGCTGTGCACCCGATCTGACAGCTGGTTCAGTCTGAAGGTCCCTTTAAGGACACATCTGGTTGCCCATCAGGCAGGATGGATTTAAACCAGCCCTGCCTGTCCACCTCCCTGATGCACCCCTGGCATGGGTGGTCTGGTGACCAGCCCACAAGGGTTTGCATAAGTGGTGACACAGACCGATTAATGTAAATTGTCCAAGCACGTGACTTTAAACTTGGTGAAATAAGTTCAGCTCCTGCAAGAACATACCTTGTTCTGTCTATAGTGCAAAGAATATCACAGAGTATACACCAAAGAGGTATTTTCAGAGTTTTTGCTGCATTGGTTTCTTCTTTAAAACCTCATATATTTGACCGTGAGTGTCTCTGACTTAAGCAGAGGTCATACTGCAAGTCTAAATGCACTAAACACACAATGTAACTGGGTACAGAGGAGAGCTGGAGGGACAGTTTGGCAACCAGAGCCATGTCTGGGTGAGATGGTCGCTCTGTGCTGCACGGTCCTTGCAGCCCCCATCCCATGCGAATGCCAGGTGCTGCCGGAGCAGAACCAATGTGTTTTGGGTCCAAAACCTCACAGAAGGACAGCGTGCTCGCAGCAGCCATGGAGACCCCATCCCCTGCTCCCACAGAACTGCCAGCCAGGTCAGAGCACGAGTATCTTAAGAAACAAGCAACAGAGTAATAATTACCTTAATTTTCAAGCAGCTTATGGGAACCTCTCAGGCCATCTCATGAAAGGGCTTTTCCTGAAGGCTTTAGTCCAGGTGGAGAAACCTCACATAAGCCTTTTTTTTTTTTTTTTTTTTTTTTATTGTAGCACATGTCCCTGTGCTGGCTTGCGCCGTCAGCCAGGTCCGTGCCCATGGCCAGGATGCTGTGCACACATCAGCCCACTGCCCCACCACTGCCCTGGGCCTTCTCCTTCCCTCCCCACCCCAGATGGAGTCAAGGCAGAAGCACTGTATAAATAACGAGGAACACAGCTTTTCCATTTCTGTTGCAAAACAAGACATGCTTCTTCTGGTGACAGAAACCAGAGATAACACCCCAAGACACTAAAACGCTAGCTACCCTCCCAGCCCCCTGTCCCACAGACTCCAGAAAAAGTCCCCTCACCTTTCTGGGGTTGTTTCTCTCGGAGGGACCGGGCTGGGGGTTGCTGCCGCTGTAACTCCAGCCCGTCTCCTGCAAGATGTCAGGGGTCTGCTGCCTGGTCTGCCGTGACACGATGAAGTGAACCTGCTTCTCACTGGCCTGTGGAAGGAGGGACAGCATGAACCCACTGCCCTGGCACGACAAACCCCTGCGCTTCAGCCCCAGACGATTCACAAAATGCAGGTCCCAGTTAAGCATTGGTTTGGATTTCACACTAACAAGGTTGCAATGACATAAAGCAGCAGCATCAGTTCAGATCAATGAAGTCCATAAAAAATTTACTGCCAGTTACTTAATACTTCTTTCAAAAATTTGGTGTTAACTCTGAAAAACATTTCCTACCTGCCCCAAATTTGGCTGGAAGGAGTGATCCACCAGGGTGAGTGCTGATCAGCTCTCACATACACACCTGCCTGCAGACAGGAACTGAAAAAGATGCAATTAACCTTGTAACGAGGGATGTGATCAAGGCTTGGCTGGTGAAAGTGGGGAATAAACAATGTAACTGAGTCCACCTGCATGCAATAAGCATGACAAATGTAAGGCAGCTTAAAGGAAAGGGTGTGAAACCATTTTGAGAAGTAAAATCCCATTGCATCAGGGTACAGAGAAAGTGGGAGGGCACAAGCAAGCACAAAGAGTAACGGAGTTTAGGATGAGAAACTAATCCAAGCTCTCACCCTAGGAACAGGAGCTGCAAAACCAATTAACCCCAAATAAGCTCAAAATGCTTCTGGGCCTTTTTGCACAATGCAGTAGTAATACTTATGTGCCTGAGAGATGCTGCAAAGCTTCTACTAGGTTATGTCTGCTCATTACTTTAAAGATGCTCTCTGTGTGTGCCTTATATTAGTGTTATTAATTCTGTGTACAGGTGGATTTTTTCTGTCTTATTGAATCATTTGCTTCCCTAGAAGCAAATGGCTTCATTCTTCCCTCAGCGAGGCTTGTATGAATCTGTTCAAGACAGCAGTGATGCAAAGATAGAGCAGAGAGAGAGTGGGGTTTAACTGGGTAAATCATAGATGTCTGCTGTAAGGGCAAACCAACATACTGAACTGAACAGCCTCAATGCTATAGAAGCATACTCAGAAGATAAAAAAAATTAATCCTCTAATCTCTTTCTTTCCAGGCTAAAGACCCTGGTGTTTGTGGCAGGCAGAAGGGCTAGTCTCCAGAGGGACTCCTGCCTGCTTGCTCATAGGTTATTATTGAGTGACTACTCAGTATCTAACGTGGAGCCCCCCACAAGCATGTCTGGAGGTCTGATGCCCCTGGGGCTGCAGTAGTGATGCTTGTTCGTATTGCAGCCCCAGGGGCATCAGACCTCCAGACCCGCTGGCTGGCTCACTGACATGCCCTGCTTGCTGGGGAGAAACTCCAAGGAAAGCTGGCGTAGAAAAAGCAGCTGGAAACCAAACCCAGATCCAGTTGCGCTATTGAAATCAAATCTCCCACAGACAATTAACAGAAGCCAGAGGAGGCCCCTGGGATTTTTGTTTTTATAGTTTGGTTTGTCTTTTCTGGAGCTGTATTCAATAGTAGTAGCTGAGAGTTAAAAAATGCTTCTGAAAAATGTCATTGTAGTTTAAAAAAAAAAAGGCAACCTACCTCTCCTAAACTGCCACCTTCAAGCCTGAAATCGCATGTTCAGGCTGTGCTATTTCCAGGGAAGGTGATATCTCGGTAAAAAATGTGCACTTCTTTATTACTTTCCCAGAATCTTGGGGGATGTTTTTTCACCAGCAACTCACACCTCCACAGCTTCATAATATATCATTTGGTACGTACACACATATTTCAGAATAACTTTCTAGGTATTTTTACCAGGTCTGTTTTTATGGAATATTAATTCCTGGACTCTGGACTCAGCTGGTACCCAAAATCAGAATGCTGAATCTTGGGAGAAAGGAAACCACGCTGGTCCCTAATTTGCGATACAGTTGGGGTGGTACCGAACAGTACATGACTAAACCTCCTAAGGGCATACAGCCCCATGGAAATCCAGTTTTCTCTAAAACAAACGACTTCAACTTATGCAACTCCTGTTTAAAGCTCATCTGCTGCCACATGGTTAGTCTCAAAGTTGGTTATTTAGAGGAGGGTTGTAAATGTGATTAATTCTTGTGGAACGGCTAGCAAAAGTTCAACAAGAGTCTCTCTTGCAATGTCACATTTGTCTCCAGGTCAGTCGAGTAATTTCTCAGAAGTCCAGCATGTTTTAAAAAGTTATCCAAACAACAAGACCAGGTTTTGTATTTACGTACTTCCATATAAAAACCCATTAACATTTCTACCTATCAGAATATTAGTTACTGCTTCATTCTGATCCTCCCTCCCTCTTACCACTTGTTTTTCCTACAATTACTTCTCTGTATTTTATGCTGAATCAAGAATTAAAGAAATGAAGTTAGCTTTAAGACCAAATGCAATAATAGCCAAAACAATCCACTAGAATTAAAAATTGTGTTACAGCCAAAGCAAAGAGAGGCAGAGACATGGTGGCAAACTTCCGAGCACCCAGTAGGGAACTGCATCTTAAAAAAAGTCAACAGTGCTGCTCTTGGCAGAAGCTGCCCCATCACTTGCAGGGATGATAGAAAGTGGATACGCTCTGCATCACGACCTGCTTTCTGCTGGCAGCGGTTGTTGTGATGGAAAGAGGGTCGTGTGCCCCTTGCAGCTGCTCCGAACTGTGGCAGGGGAAAAAGGGAGAGAGGAGGGAGAACATCTGGGGGCAGTAATGTCTGGCTCAACCCGTGCAGCTTGGCTTGATGTGCTCACACAAGCGCCCACTGATCTGTTACCTTGTTCCTTTTCTTGTTGCTCCCATGGAAAACAGATGTGGAATGTCACGTTATTTAGATTAAAAGTGCCACATCTGACTCAAGGCCATGACTAAAGATGACGCGTCAAATGGGAAGCAGCAAACTCCAAGTGTTACGATGTGTGCACGTTCCTAATTAGCACTTATGTGTTTCCTTCGTTTCAGTTCTTGTGACTGAGCTTATAAACAGCCAGACACCTAATCTACTGATTAACAACTGCTTCACATATGCTAATGTATGATTGCTAAAGGCTGAAGAATCAGATCCATCTCAATTATTCATTATTTAGAAGTCAAAACTGATCAGATTCCACAGGAATCTGATGTTCTCCCAGCTGTGTTTGCCCTAACAAGCCACACCACTTTTTAGTGAATGTTAGTTCCGTTTTTCAAGAAACCGATGGTGTATTTGAAGCTTCCACCACCATTAATTTGAAGAGCTCAATGTACTGTGAGTGACACATGCTGAGGTCTCAACAGGCAGGATACTGTTGAGAAATCAGAGGACACAGTAAAACATCCCTTCGTGTAAGAAGCAAATGCAAAACACTTGTGGCTTCAGTATAATGGTTTTTCTCTGGCGTGACATGGAAACAGGAAAGGCAAATGATAATTGATGAAAAAACATGACAAAAAAGACACAGGTTCCTGGAATTTTGCATTAGACAAATGTGATTCATAGAGCTCACATCAATGCGATGTAATCCTGGCTGTTTGGAAACCTGAGTCTCCCCTTTGATGGGCATGTTGTTTAAATTCCCAGGGACTGGTGTGCATTTCAAGTATTATTATAAATAACATCCACTCTTTGGAAGCCAATAAGAGCTTTAGTTGCGTTTTTAAACACTTGTGTGTGAATGGTCTCATTAGTCATTTTTTCCATTTCATCTCTAGGCTGCATGTGTTTTTTGCTTATGAAGCACTGCTGCCTTGTTTTGTAGCCATAAAAAACTGTTCCAAGAATACCAATTTTTTAGAAAGGTTTTCATTCCAGAGTTGTTCCCCTTGGAGAATTTAAATCTCCCCCCGATCCTGTCGCCTTCTGCTCCCAGTTAGTGAGCTACATAAAATAATCCAGAAAGATGCTGGACCAGAATTTCAACAACTGGCATTGTGCAAGGGGATGCCATTTTCTTTACCTATGATATAAACTTCCCAATAAAAATTGGCTACAGCCAGCTGTGAATTTATGCTAAAGAAGGAATCCTTTCCACAAAATACAGGAATTTTAATGCTTCTTTCAGTGTGACTCATGTGACCCTGATAATACCTGTCAGAAAGGGGAAGTAGCCAGCCTCATTTGACATCTTGCTATTGATGCACATGAAATTCTTCAGTAAGTGAACACTCTGCATGCCTCCAAATGAAATGTAAAATTGCACAAGCATAATAACTGCTATAAATATGAGATAAAGCAACAAAAGATTCTTGGCTTTGTTTGTTATGTTGAAGTTTTCTAAAAACATAGGCTATAAAGAAAGAAAACAAATGAAAATGGTTCTGGAGGGGCAATTAGGCAGAAGCTGGCTGATCTTGTCGCTGAGAAAGGCACAGGGTTCTTTTCTAACAGTTTTGTGGTAAGACTGTTTAGCTGTTGCAGAGGCACTGCTTTAGTTCTCCATGCGAGTCTAAATAGAAATTTATAAAAACTGTAGCTACAGATCCATTTTCTCCAAAACATCTGTGTTTCCATATGCTAGATTTAGGTAAGAAATATCTACAAGGTATGCAGTACCTTCAGTTGTAAAACACACCCATGGGAAACCATCGAGGCTGGGAAGATGATGTTTATCCTGAAACATGCTGTCCATTGCCTTAGGCTGCTCTGGCTTGCTCCAGGGCTGCACCAGGAAGCACTGTGGCTCCTTCTGCACTGGAGGAGTCAGGACCCAGCTGGACCGAGTGCTCCCAGGTTGCAGGCTGGGCGGAGTTTTGGCAGATAGCATCACTCTTCGGTGATGCACAGAGTGTATGGATGTTTACATTGATCTGTACCTTACAAAGCCTGATGGTAGCAGGCATCATTGCAAGAGTCCATACCCACATTCATCCTTGTACCCACAGTGAAACCAGGGAGCTTTTACAGGTATAAAATCCAGTCTGAGCTCGACACATCTCCTTCACTCCCACAAATACACACACATTAATTTTGGCCTCTGTTTTGCAACGGCTGGTGAAAATACACTACTTGGTTTTTGCAAGGTGTAAACACTGGCGTTAAAGTGGTGGTGACGAACCTGTATCAGCTGGGCTGCACTCTCTGGACTGCCATATCGATGGTCGTGCCCATTGATGGCCAATACCCGGTCATTCTCCTGAAGCTGTCCATCACGGGCAGCCACACCTCCTTCCAGCAAGTTGAAAATAAATACCCCCGGTTCATCGGCCTTGCGGACCAGCTTTATTCCCAGCTGCTCGTCCGGACTGCTTTTGTTTAGCACAACATGGAAACTGTCATCCCTATTGCAGTGAGCATCAAGGGAAAGTCCGCTGTTTCGGCATCGGTACCTCTGCTCTCGGAGCACTGTCAGTCGGAGCACGTGGCAGGGTTGCTTCAGGATTGACAGGGCGTAGTTGTGAGGCACGTTTTTGATGTCCATGCCATTTACCTGCAAGAGAGAAGCAGAAATCAGCAACAGAAAGACCATCGAATCTGAACTGGCACTGGAGAGGGCAGATCTGTTTACACAGATGTCTTCATAAGAAGTGACGTGCGCTATTTCAAACTGTGTCACACAGGAGGCCAAGTTTGTGGTACAAAACAATCTTCCCCCAAGGAAAGGACGTGCTGTACAGACACTTTCTGCCTTTTTTTTTCCCCCTTTCTCCCTGATAGTCTCCAGACATACATGTTATTTTTCAGCTTTATTATTGCTTTCCCAAGCTCCAATATACTTTCATATATCTTAGTTTTATTCCACAAGCTTCTGATTTCAAACTGCCTTGCCAGCCTTTGCTTTCACTCCCACCACTTCCCTGCTGTTTCTCTTCTTCATTATCTCCCAGCTGCTCTGGGTACAGTAAAAAAATGTTCCCCACTAATGAACCTCTAATTAAAATGAAGAAAAGAGCCTCCAGTAGAAGTTTAAATGCCCTGGATATTTACTAGCAATTATGCTGATATACCATACCAGAGAATCAAGCTTTTTACATTTCTCAGTGTTTTCCAGGTAAGGTTTAAGATGGTAGTAAAACTGCCTAACTGCCACTTCTTTAATTTGGCTGGGGAAAAGAAAGAGAGCGAAAAAAAGAGCTTCCAGTCAATCCTGTCATGTCCGTGTGTGTAAGAGTGACTAGGCATTACACTTTATCACTGCTAAATGAAAACCAGTTGCAAGGTTGTAATTCATTGCTGGCTGGAAAACCCGAATCAGACAAGTTATTTCCATGTAGTTTTACATTGCACAGGTTGAACCATTTAAATATTAGGAAACATCTCCAAACTGCAACAGAAATGTTCCCCAGCATGGACAAAAGCATTTGACTGTTTTTGCTGACTGCCCATGTGGGCTTGACGGGGTTGTCCCGCTGTGGTCTGACGGGGCGCCTGCACCCCTGGAGACACAGCTCGACTAACTTTAAGCTGCCAGCTTGGGTACCATGGATGGCATGAGCTGCACCAGCATGGGGCTGAAATTGCTGGGAATCCTCAGTAAACCCCTGGGCAGTCAGCCACGGCCAGGGAGAGCTGAGCTGGGCCTGTCCGTGCTGCAGTCACAGCTTCCCACTGCAGTTTGGATGTGCCCTGAAGGAACAGTTTTGGCTCAGCAGTGCCATTAACCCTGCTGCTTTGTGTTGGCACCAGGACAAAAAGCCTCCCCAAAATGCACGATGGGGTGACAGTCCTCCAGCTGCCACCTGGAGCCACACTCCAGAGGCATGTTTAAATGGTGCCAGAGCGAAGTATGCCCACATCATGATCCTGAGAAAACCTTTTGACCATGGTCTGTCAGACATGAAGCAGAAGGCCCGTCACAACCCTGGCATGCCTCAAGTGTCCTCAGCTATCACCAGGGTCAGAAAAAGCTAGGAAAGCATGGTGGCTTACAGGTGGTGCTCTGAAATTCGAAGATGGTATCCTTAGTAATTACTTACATGGAATATGTAGTAGAAGAAGCCAGTAGGGCTGGGAGAAGTATTTCTCCCTACTAACCGTACCAGCCAGGCATGCCAGAGTGGGCAGCAAGATAAGCATCCAGAGTCCCACCTGGAAGACGACCAGACCTTGCAGTCTACTCCACTCCAGCTCTTGTAGCCCTATCCCAGCTAATGCCACGCTGGTTAGCCTGGGTACCAGCATCAGTCTGCCTAGGGCAGCATGTCCTGCAGTGAAAAAAGCAGCCTGCTCAAATGTTTACCTGTAATTTGGAAAAATCATGCTGAGCTCTTTGCCATCTCTGGCCATGCTGTCCCCAATATTTGAACTAGCTCATTTAAGCTGCTTGGGTATACCTGGGTGAGCTGCGTGCATTTGGCTTGCGGTGTGAATATACCTGTGCACTCCAGCTACACACCACCAAAACATCAAAGCAAGGAAAGGAACTAGTATTTTCTGTCATCACTCTTTTCTTCTATGGACTGAGGCATTAATATAATTTAGCATCCTTGCAGAGCTCCAGGCCGCTGGGGAAGTTGAGAGTGCCATTCCCATTCAAAAGCCATTGCTGAAGCCACTGCTCACAAGATGCAAGATCTTTAACCATCTGGCCTAATTATTGTTCATCTGTTATACATTTCTATAGAAACTGGAGCAGAAGTAGCAGCCAACAGCTACTGCCCAAATGCGGCTCAAGTTTGTTCTTAGAGATTTCACCTGTGGCTGCTGGCGGAACAACACTCCCAAAATAGAGGGGGCAGTGTCTCACGCTCTGTGGTGCTGAACACGTCATACAGAGGAGCTAGAAGCTGAAATAACGTAACAGATCAGGGCCCCATCACCTATCCTGGGGTAAGTGGGACGTAAGGCAATGGAAACCTCAGTAACTGAGATTTAAGCCCACAGTTCAGTAGAAACGAACTGGGCAAAAAGCCCAGCCTCTGCTTTCAGAAAACAACTTTTGCACCGCTGGATCAGAAGTGCCAACAGTCTACTGCGCTACATTGTATTTCAGACCTACCATGTCTGGGTAGAAATTAGAGAAGCCTGGCAGTGAATAGGAAAGATAAACAAAACTGTGAGCCTCAAGAGCTGTTGAAATGAATGAAATCATCACAGCATGCAGGGAAACCGAATGTCTTTCTACACACGTTATTCTACCCACACAAACAAGCAATGTTGCAGATCTCATCTCACGATGAACTTACGACGTCTTAATCTTTGCTAGGATGCTTTTACCTTGTACCCCCACAGTACCGTACCTTTAGTATCATGTCTCCAGGCAGCAGCCTTCCATCTCTGGCAATTACTCCATCTCGATAAATGTGCTGGATAATAATATGAACCAAAGGAGTCTCACTGCCTCCCACAATCCTAATGGCCAGGTTTTCATGGGGATCAGTACGGTTGATCTTAATGCAGGTAATTTCCCCATCTGGAATCAGGTGATACAATCTGGGAAAACCTGGAAATGCACATCGGAAGGTATTTATTTGACATCACAGCTTTGTTTTGTTAAAACATGCATTGCACAACTTCAAGTTCCTGCCAGTCATCCCAAATAGGTTTCATGCATGGATGTGATTTGTACCAAGTGGGGAGGAAATCCTTGATGAATGGACTTGAAGGGATCTTTTTTTAATTAATATATTCAAACTTCCTTTTTTCCCTCACAAAACACAGCCCTAAACCTTTCATGTCATCCATACAGTTTAAATGTACTTAAAATACAGTTACATGGGCTAATATTTTAAGGGAACAAAATACATCTTTAGTCACCAGAGACCCCTCTGACCCAGGCTATGGTTCCTTGCTGGCCCTAGAGCAGACAGGCACGTACACCTCAGCATACACCCAATCCCTGCTGCGGTGGGCTGCACAGCCTGTCTCACTGGGAGCATCCCAGGCTGCCCTGTTTTCCTTCGGTTTTGGTACTGAGCTGAGCACTGGGTGTTTAGCTTGTGAAATCCATGGAAGCAGTTTTCTTACCTTCAGCTAACAGAAAGGCAAGATTTCTCGGGCAACCCGAAGCACACAGTAGTTTCCCTACCAGAGCCCCTCTCCTTTCATCGCTGCTTGAACTCTAGGAAGTAGGAATGACTGGCTCTTACTGTGAGGTGTCTGTATTAAGTGTGCTCAAGGTGCCTGGAGGGAAAGATCTCTGCTGGCCTGGCAATCTGGGTGTGGGGAAGAGGGACCAAGAGTGGACAAGGGATCTTTTGTATTTATGACGCACTGGGTAAGAGCATCCTCCTCCAAACCCTAATTTTCAACTGGCACGTTTGCTTTCACAGCATGTCACTAATACTTTCTTTCCTTTTAGGTCAATTCAAAATGTTAATCCACATTGAACTGCGAGCAAAGCTGACGTAAAAGCACCGGTGAGTTTTCTACCACAGGTGTATCAGCCTTCAATTATTTTGAATCCCCCATAGGTGAGAGAAAGCTTTTTAATTTTTTTGTGTGTGGGTCCAATCCAGCACTTATACAAAAAACCTGTAAGCTGAAAAATTAAGTGCTAATATTTTTTGAATAACCTATTTTAGAAATGAAAGTACAGTGACTGTTACTGAATAGCGGTAAAGTATTAAATGAAAATTAACAGAGCAGTATCTGAGATAGAATAAATATTTCTACTACAGAATTAGCAGGCAACAAACCAGCAAGGCACCAAAACCTTTTGGGAGAGAGCAAGGGGAAAGTAAGAACAGGAAAAACATATTAAGAAGCGCCATGTTGCATCCCTTACCACTTCTTTGATCATATGTTCTTCAGGGCGGGAAGCTGTCTTCCTCCACGTCTGTAAAAGCACCTACCGGCAGCACAGACTTCGACTTTGTGGTTTTACACAGAGTTGACAAGCAATAAAAGTATCCAGATAACTATACAGCCTTCACCAAGCTAATATCCAAGTTTTCATTTACTTTATACTCTTGTAGCAGAAGTTTCTGTGCTAATACAGGTTTACTTCAGTTTTGCACACAACTTTGCTGTCTCATTAATGGGAGGTGGTTTATTTTTCCCCATATTCTTCTATTTTCTGAACACTATTTGCCCAATTTGTAACTTCTTCTCTTCTCTCTAGCCTGAGGGGTGGATTCACTCATCGAAATCCAGGCCTCCAAGTCAAATGCATGATCTGGTGATCTGCTAGCTCTGGCTTCCCCTACAGGACATGGGCACCCAAAGAGAGCAATACCCGCTTCACCCCTAAATCACCCCTGGAGGTGCTAAACTCTCTCTGCTGCTATGTAAGAAGAAAGAGGCAATTGACTCTGGCGTCTCAGTGGTGTGCTTGAAGTTGGGCAATACAAGTACTCCTCAAAAATCTCCAAAGGTGTGATCCATGCATCAGTGCACATTTTGCACTCTCAGTGTGGCTATAAGGATATTTATATGTAAAAATGTAAATGATAACTTGGATCCCCAGATCTTCTCTGCACAGAAAGAGCATAAATAAATATCTCTGTATATTCTGAAGACTACCAGAGCAGTCCTGTAGAACTACTTCTATATCCCATTGCATGATGATTCACCTCATGTCCTAACAGACTGTGCTTTTTGACTCAAACACTCTTTCTTCCACACCTCATTCCAAAAGCTTTTCTAAAGGAATTACCCTGTTACATTTCTTGACCACGGAGAACTGTGGACTGAACAAGCTATTGACACTTGCGTTATTTCAGTCTGTAATTATCCCACAGCAAAATCAGAGCAAAGTGGCAGTGAACAAGTCTCTACACTTATATAAGACTTACATATAGCTTTATATAAGGTATAAGCTTATATAAGTTTCTTTAAATCTTGATCATTGCCTTAACTGGTTTATTAAGTCTTGTAGTGGCACTTGGCTGACTTTCAATATCACTTCATGCAGATACTTTTAGAAGATTTTTTCATACCTAATTTCCTTCTTGGAAGTGTGCAGTCTACAACAAAACAAATCTTCCAGAGACATTTTTCTTGCCAGTCTGCAAGTTACTAAGGTTTCTTTTTCCACAGTTAGCAGGATGTACTTCTTCACCTCCTGTCTTCATTTGATTTGTGTTCTTTATAGAACATAATTAATAAGTTGCACCATTTTCTCCTCAGATGGGCCAAGCAACCACAATAACCCCATGATCCCTTAATTCCTGCTCTCTCCATTGAAGACTTGCCTCTTGTTTTCATCCCAGACATACGCATGGATGTTTGTATTACCAACAACCTAGACTGTCATAAGTGAAAGGCCAATGCCTATTTTGACAAACTAACAGTAAGTTTGGCAAACTAAATGTATAAAAGTCACAACTACATATTTTTTTGAATAAGAAAATTCATGATCACTTTTTCTCCAAACGTCTGCATACATTGTGTGGGGTTTGATCAAATCCTACCATGCCTATTTCAAGGTGATGCTGCGTCTGGAAAGCAATGTCTTCAACTTGATTTTTTCTAACGTATACACCGTACCCAGAAGAGGTGGACCTTGCTTCAGCACCTGGTTGCTTATAATGAATGGGGCCTCAGCAGCCCAATTTCAGGGACTCCAGCTGGGCTGAGGGCTTGCACCATTCACATGTACACAGCCTGTTGTGAGGCTGGAGCATCAGTTTGCACAGACCCCATTTTCCAGCCCTTACACTCTTAATTAGAACCCTCCATCCTCTTTGACCAGGTTTTCCAGAGCAGGAAAACCCAGGAGTATTGCATACCTTTCTTTACCAATTTATATTTCCAGTCCTTAAATATCGAAGAGCTGCTGAATCTAGAAAGAAGTAAACTTTCTGTCTTGTTTTTGGTGATTCTTGCAGGTTTTCCCACAGAGTGTTGTGTTTTTGTCACCGGGGGTTGTATGGAGCATTCTGAATCTGTCAATATAATAAAATGTCAACTGCATTCAGAAAATTGTGTGTGCTTTTTCCTCAAGCAATATTTTCCTTATATTAGTGTGCATTTTATTGATATTTTCACACATCTCGTTACAGTAACAAATAACATAGGAGAGACCAGCTTTACACAGTAAAGTCTACTTGTCTGGTACCATGTAGGACACTGAGCACTCATTAGTGGAGTGGCCTTGAGACTGTAATACAAAATTTTAAGTATGCATAATATTTTATCCCTGCAGTTTATGATACTTAATGGTAGTGCTCCTTCAGTGCTCCGGTTTTGGCTGACTCCTGTGTGCACCACACTCCTTCTGACAGTGTGCCATCAGGATAACTTCTGCCTTCGTTCCCAGTATCCAGCGCGACAAAGCACTGTATAGTGTTTGCTATGACTCTTGAGTCCAGATTAATCAAAGTCACTGTAAACAAAATTTGTGTCTCAGGTCGCAAGTCCTTATTTAGATCAGAAGGTCTGATTGATGAGAGGTGCCAGGCCACCCCCACAAATAAGACTACCTGCAGGGACACACACTCATGCTTCCTGGCACCTGGTCATCAGGATTTAAATGAAGTTTGTGTAATCTATTCTTGGAAAATTCTTGTGTCTGTGAATTTCACATGTACTTGTGCTAGTGTGGGACTTCATTCTGCAACTCCTCCTTCCCCTTGACTTTCATTTAGCATTTCGTTCTGCCAGCGGTTTGCCATCATTTTGATTTAATGCCTTCCATCAATTCTCCAGGGATGCTGGTCCAATGCAGGGGGCAGGTACAAGGCAATGGCAGCTCTAATGTCTCTTCTTGCTTCCGGACATTCCTCTCACCAAAGGAGTCCCAAAAGAGCTAAAATGAAACTGTTGTAGAGTTGATTGTGTCTCAAGAGTTGTGGCTACCTCATCTACAACAGGCAAAGTTTATCAGTCTGCAGTGGAGGAAATGCTATAGAGCCAATTTCTTCTGGAAGTTGCCTGGCTTACCATCCTAGAGCTGAGTGCTTTGAACCAGTTCTGTGAGATTTCCAACAGCTATTTGGGGAAATAAGAATGGCAACTGAATCAAATCTGGGGAAAACGAACAGCGTGGGGATTCCTGTGGGGTGCCACCTTCCCAAGACAGAGGTTGGGCTGTGCTGTCTTGTCCAGGGCTGGATGAGCCACTTTCTTTTTGGCACATAGAGAACCTTAATGCTGTCAAATGGTTGATACCTAGAGCCATCTGTGTTTCACTTACCTTCTTTTTCTTTATGTACCTTTCCCAAACATTTATAATGTGTTATAATGTATATATAATGAAGTATTCATATCAATCTATCTATTGTATATATAAATACAAACATAAACATAAATATAAATATAAATATAAATATAAACATAAATATAAATATAAATACAAATATAAATATAAATATAAATATAAATATAAATATAAATATAAATATAAATATATATATTAAAAAACCAGCAGGGCTCAGACTGAGCAGCAGGAGTGAGATACACCCATAAAACAGGAGAGTCTGTTCTGTGATCCTGCCAGTGCCTGCCAGGGCTGCCTTGCTTTTGACTGCTGCAAAGCAATAACAGATGGTAGAACTGCACCCACCATGAGACTAAGAAGAATAAGTTTGACTTTGAACAACATTTGACATCCTCAAGCAATCATAAATTCAATTAATTTTACAATAGCTTGACTGCAAAATGGAACTGATGAATGTTTTTGAAAACAAAGAGCACAGCTCCCTTTTGCTGTAAAACTGTAGAGAGGTTTTTGCAATTGCATTCCCAGATTCTTTCCTCCTAAAGCATTAGCTGGTTTACTTGTATTTGTAGGTCAGTTTGAGTAAAGAGTATGTATATCCATAGTCCTTTTTAGAGGTGAAGGTAGAGTGTGATGCCAAACTAAGAGCACAGTGACACAAATAAGCGTAGCAAAGCTGGAGCAGTCTTTGCTTGGAGATATTTTATCATTTAAGTAGATTGTCAAGGTCATTTACACTAGTAGATCCAGTCAGAAGGTATTACATCTTAAAAGCATCAGTGCCCGAAGGACGTCCCTGTCACCTTCCCTCACATCTCAGAATGAAACCATCTCTTTTAAATTTTCCTAACTTCAAACCTTGAAAGTTATTTGTAGCTATAAGTGCTATTAATGCGATTACTCACAGGTAGGTATCACAAGCCTGTGTGCTGCACTACAGAGAAATAGTTCTCTGCACGGGTTATTTACATATGACCAAATTAGTAAAAATGAGAAATTCTTAATGTTTCCTTCCCCAAAACACCTTCTCATCTGTGTTTGCACTTTTCATTAACTTTTAACTTTTTCTTCAGTTTGGACATTGAACAGTTCTCTGCTGAAAATGTCACCCAAACATTTAAACAGAGCAACAAAGGAAGCCTGAATCATTTAAATCCAAAATGAGTGCCTATAACATTGTTTAAACAAATCAAACTACAGGTTGCAAATGCAAATCATGAAGTAATCTTAGAGTGCAAGACTGCTACCAGATCCAGGTGTAAGATAGCATTAGACTGTAACTATTTCTCTGATGTAATTATCACAGAAAGACATTTGCTGTTATACATCATATTTTTCAGTGTCCCTGGGTAGCAAAGGAGTTTTCCAAAACTAGCACTGCATTCAAAGTTAAGCAGAATCATGGTTATTTAAATATTTTTTTCTCCTGCGTGAGGATTGATTATTTTGTCTTGCATCCTCACAGCTGTATTGCAACTGACCATTGGCCCAACAGATGTATCAGCTTCAGATTAAAGGCACCTACACTCTCTGCAGTGGGCAAATACTTAATTCGACATCAGTGCTGCTGATTCTAAGGGCTAATACATAGGTATGCACTATGGTTTTTGTTCTGAGAGCTCCTTTGACCAAAATACAGGCAAGACACAGGTTAAACAGAGACATCTGAACTAAAATGAGGGAATTCTGAAAACTGGGGACAGATGGACTATAATCGGTTGAGCTTTGCCAGGTGATCTGACAGCTCCTTTATCAACAAGAGGTTATCAGCAAGAAGGGGTTATTTCACTCTGTGCCCGCTGTGAGGCTGGCATGGTCTTAGCTTCACCCTGCTCACGCACTAAGCCTGATGAGGAAAGGAGCCACCACAGAGGCGGTGAAATGCTGCCCAGTTTCTTGGAGCAATGAGGCATGGCAGAGGTGTGCTCTCAGACATGAACCTATGAAACTTGGGGCAAGGCAGCTGCAGTTGTCACACCAGGTGTGGAGACCTCCGAGGCCAGGAACCACCACCCACAGGAGCATGTCCATTCCCAGGAGAGCAGAGTGGCAATGGGGAGGCAGGCACATGGGGCTGCCTTTTTCCAGTGGGTTTGGGCTGGACCTTTAGTGAGCACAGGGCAGAGCTTACTGCAGCTATCCCTAAAGACTGACCAGCAAATAAAACCAGGAGTCCAACTGCAGACTGCTCAGAACAGCTGAGGATTTAAAAAATATCTGAGAGAAGAGAACATACAGAACTGAAGAAGAAAACAAGCCTCCAGCTGGCAGGATGATGATAACTGCCACAGAATAAAGTATATTCATTTCCTCCAACAACAAGAAGAAACAGAGAGAGCCTTTGAGATGCCATTACAGAAAGCACCTATTGCAAAGGACTGAGTAGAGGTCTTTACTAAAGTTGCATTTGTATTGCATTTTTTTAAAGACCAAATTTGAGAACTGTGTAATCAAAATGCATTCTTTGCAAATGTAATTAACACGGTAATTTAGGTACCCAGCTTCTGTGATCTCATATGTAAGACTAACTGCTCATTAAGTAATTACACGCCTACCTGGTTTTTCCAGTGCAGTAGAATATATTTGGAACTTTACAGGCATGCTTGGTGCAGAGGAATGAAACCACAAGCAGAGTCAAGGAGAGAATGACAATCTTAAAACTGCCAATGGGGCCCTGGAGTGATTTCCACTTCAGGGCCCCATCATATGTCCCTTAAAAAGGAGACAAAAGCACTTTTAATTCTGCTGGAAAATGTAAAGGTCAGCACCATGTTCACACCTTCTTCTGTTAACATCTGGACTGCACTGGGTTACTGGGTAGGTATTGTTGGCATCCACATCATCCACACACTCTGGACATGCAACCAAGCTTTCAGTGGAACAATTACTAATATCAACTACAAGGCTAGGTAGAAAGCAGTCATAAAAACATCTATGCTCCATCCTGAAGACATGCCTTTCGAAAAGTATGAACTCGAGACATTCAGAATTTCACTCCAGCTGAAGAAGGGCAAGCTTTTGCTTACAATGGATTGCACAGTTGCTAGGGAATGGGAAACATATCTGCTCAGAGAGCTGTAGACAGCTTATTTGCAAAATTTTACTTGGGGAAAAATAATAAAATATTTGGGACAATAAAGTTATTAATGATGTTTCCAGGCCAAGGGCAGGTTCACATCATTTTCATGGAAAGGTTCACAATTTTGAATTATCAAGGGTTTTTTTGGCTACATCAGCAAGTGTGTGGACTAAGAGAGTAAGTACCAAGAACACAGTAATGTAGTGAAACTCTCCTGAAGGAATGAGTAAATAAAGCAGAAGAAATACTGAACACTGTTCTCTGATTCACCACTTCAAGAACAATGATGTCTAAACATAGCATTTGGCAGCCTTTTGTCCTTATTTTGTGTGGGTTTCAATGACGACTTGAAATTCAGAGCAAAGAAGTTGGATATTTTGTCATCTTAAAGCCCTTATCCCAGACATTTGATCTGGGAAGAGACATGAGGTGCTGAGGCATCAAGCAAAGGAATAATAAGCTCAGTGAAGACCTTGATTAAGACAGTAATTCCAACTCCATCATCACTTCCTCTTGATTCATGAGTGCTAATGTTGACTTCATAATTATGGTCCAAGACAATTAGTAACATTTGCTGATTGCTTTGAGAATGCCAAATATTGTTACTGCCTGCCAGACCCCTCATCCCTGACATACGTCAGACAAAATTGCCTCTCCCTGCTGTTTAAGAGCAGAGCATTCCTACCTCATCACCTGCCCAGCTGAGGTAATACAAGTCTGTCACCAAGGATCCCACAGAAATGGTGGAATAACCACAGTGCTTTGCACTTTTGTACCATCCTCCCACTGGGAATTTCCAGTGCTTCATAAATATTAGCCAAACCTCATTAGTCTCATATAATATATGATCATTGTGATCCGTTTGCTTTAGGACAGACGCATGCTGATGAGGACTTGAAAAAAATGATAGAGCAAATCAATGACAGCGCCAGTAATAGATCCCAGATGCCCACATCCCACATCCCGTGTGCTAGATACAGGGCTGGCTGTAGCATACAGGCTGTTACCAGAACAGCCTTAGGTGAGGTCCCATACACCCCAGCAATATTCTTGTCTGACAGTCACTAATGACTTCTTAAAGAAAAAAATAAAGAAAGATTGAGTTTTCTGGTTTTTGTTGTTTTGTTGGTTTTTTTTTTTTTTTAATCATGCACAGCCCACTACATGAAGAGCATGTCAGTCATGGACATCTACCCCATTTTAAGTGGTAACACAAAGAGAACAAAGCATTACCTTCCTCTCCAGCAGCAGAGTTTCCAACAGTCTCCCTTTCCCGGTCAGCCTGGTTGGAAACAGCGCTTCCACTTTTCGTCCTTCGAAGAACACTGAATGCCTTGTTTATTTTTTTAAAAGATCTGCTTCTTATAGTGGAACGTTCAAAGTGTCGAGCTGCAACAGCAGGAAAAAAAAAATATCAATACAGTTCAGCAGTTCTGGGGTAGAACCACACCATATCTGCAGCTGTCAGCATACAACAGGGCATAACACCAACAGCAAGGCTGCCTGCACTTCACCTTTGCACCTGACTCCAGCTGATGCTCCAAGGTTGCACCCACCTGAATCTGTGTACAATTATCCTGCCTCTGTCCCACACCCTGGAATTGCCACCTTCCCTGTCTGTTTTTCCAGTCACACACAGAAATCTCCTGTGAGTGTGGTAGCCTGGGGGAGAATAATCCTCATTCAAGGCAGAATCAGCAGCAGTCCTGTGAAAAATCCACATAAAAGGAAGAAGCACTGCCCTTCCCAAGCTATATAAGTTGGGGGGGGGGGGGGGGGGGAAGGCTGGAAGTTGTTGTTAAAAACTTTTCTTGAACACCCCCCTACACACACACACACTACTGCCTCAAAGCTTCCAAAGCCGCCAACACTACACAACAATGTCATGTCAAAAATTCGAAGATTATGAGGTGGGAGGGACTAACTAAGTCATATCTTCTAACCTGGGCAATAAAAAAAACCCAACCACGTGTCACTCTCTTTCCGTCCTGCTAGAAGATATCTTTGTGGCTGTTGCTGTTCTGTCTCTTTGAGCTCTTCATGCTAGCCAAATTCTGTAATCTAATAATACAACATTCTCTCAAACCAGACTGTGGCCTCTAAACTCAATAAAACCAGCAGGATTTAATTTCATCCTGGTGTTGTCTTCTTGCCCCCTCCCTTTCCTCACCTCTCTAGCCCAATGTACGCGAGAGGACAGCACTGCTCATTTCTAGTCTTTCTTCAGCCCTTCATCCGTTCTCCCAACACGCAGCTGGTGTAACACAAGGTGGGCTATTCATTTTGGCTTCAGAGTACTCAAATACAAGCTCTGAACTCACCGTTAATGCTTCCGAGTCTGCCTTTGGCCAGGCCATGTTTTTCAAATATGACATTCATCAGAGCCGGGTGCAGTGTCACAGGGTGAAGGATCAAGGCAAAGTTTCCTGGTGCAACTTGTCCCTGACTCTGGTTATTTCAGCAAGGCCAGCTCCTCTGAGCTGCACCTCCCTGGGAGGCTGGCAAAACACCCCCATGCTCCAAAGGCACTTCTTAAGGTTTATTTTCCTGCAGGTACTTGGCAACTGCCAAATACAATTCCCAACAGGGTTCTGAGTAGGTGCCCATGGCATGGTCTATGGGGGTTACTCGGGCCACCATGTTCTGGTGGAACTAAACACAGCTACACCGTCTCCCTGGCACATCACATATGCCATTTGCTCTTCCAGCTGAGCTGGCTTGCCTAAATACTTTCTTAAGACCTGGGGTTTGCATGTGCGCAGCTAGTCCGTCTTCAGCTTGGTGCTGCCCCCGGCCAAGCAAATTTGTTTTCACCTCAAATCTATTGGGTCACTGAGTGGCAATTTGATAAGCCATGTAAAATTAAAGCTTTTACTCTCCCTTTGTTTTTTTCAAAGCCTCCAACAAAAATTTTTTCACAGAAAAAGGAATGCTGAAAGAGGCCATCATCTGAAACCATCACTTTTAGTCCTTACTTCTGTTTCGATTGCTGCGATGCAGGTCCCCGGGGCTGCTGCCTGCCTGGCTGTCCTCTGAGGTGGGGCTGAAAGCTGGGTTGACCAGCCCCGGCTCATCTGTCATTAAGGCGATGGCCGCAGCTGACGAGAGCTCGGGGCCCAGGGCAGCTACTGCTAAGCTGGAGCCATGGTCCGGAGAACAGTCTTGGGAACGCCTCTTCCGTTCCTTGGTAAGGCCATAGTGGGATGCTCCTTTACATCTAAGGAGAAGGGAGGCAAAGGGAGACATGATAACAAGTTGTATTTATGGAAATTATCCAGTGCCAAGGAATCACTTGGAGTACAAACTATGACAATCATGACGGCCAATGAAAAACGGATGCTTAACTAGAGGGAAAAATGCCAGTTCTGCCATGTTGCAGGATCAAAAAGAAGGGAAACTGTCCTTCAAAGCACCTGAGGTACCACCTTACGTGGAAAGAGTACTGTTGGTGAAGAAAAGGTAGACCTGTGTGTAGTGTCACTTGGTAAACAGCTACTCAGGATGCCAGAGTGCAGGAGCAGCAGGTGGCCAGTTAAGCCAGAGGCTGCTGGCTGTAGTTTCTCCCTTGTGTCTGGTCAATGAAGGAGAGCAGGGTGAGGCCTGACAGCTCCCTCAGTTCTGCTGGTGGAATAAAAGGCGCCTCACACAGCCCTGCACCCTGAAAAATCTCCCTGGCCACCAAGGTGGTCACACCGGGTGCAGGTGCCGTGCCATGCAGGGGGCAGGGGCTGCCCGCAGGTCGAGGCCAAAGCATCCCATGATGGGAGGGCTGCAGCTGGGGGACACGTCCCTGGGTCTGTGGGAATCATGTCCCCACATGGTGCCTGTACAGAACATTTACTGCTTGAACTGCACCTAAGGAATTGTTTTCAAATTCAGCCATGGAGATGAAGATTCCAGCTCTGCTATTCTAGCTCAGTTGAGACACTAAAATAAAGGGTTGTTGCCTTGATGGAGGAAGAGGTACACGAAGTGGTGGTGGTGGTGGTGTGGGAGGGGTTCCTGCTGGCCCCACAGCCCTGTCAGAGCCAAGGAGGGAGTGCAGGGCTCCCACTGAACGAGTGAGTGGAGGTCCTCAGACCAAGGTCCTTGGGCCAGCCTGGGACTTCACCAGTTTGGGGAGCTCAAGGCTGGCTCTAAAATACTTGCAGAGGAAAATCCAAATCCTAAATCCTTACTCTACCTCCACATTGAAGTAGTGCTTCTGGTGGAGACGTGCATGTTCCCAGAAGAGCTGAAGATATACAGCATTGTAAGAGGCAATTTACAAGTCTGCTTTGAAACAACTTATTTGTGGTCCCAACTATCTGCTCTAGATTCATCCTAGAGAGCAGGACCATGCATGGCGTTCATTTCTTATGGCTTGTTAAAGAAAGTCACTTGAATGAAATTAAAGGTCGCTGCGCTCTTCATGAGTCAGTATTTAATTAAAGCTATAACATAACTGAAAAGACAGAGTGACCCAAGGACACAGCACCTGTGACTTTTCTCCAGCACCACTTCTGCTCAGTGCCCACCCACCAGAACCTCATTCACTGCATTAAAAAAAAATAATCTGCCTTTTAATCATCATCTAACGAGCTTGCCCTACTTTCAATCGCTATTATGTCTTTCTTCATAGCAAAGGCTAACTGATGACTTTTATGAAAGTGCCCTATAGGACAAACTCACAGAAACAGCTTGCAGAAACCCTTAGGGATAGAAAGCTCTTCCTAATATATGGCATGCACAAAAGGCAATGCATAATACATACAGTACACAATGCTAGTGGGTTAAGTGTCAGAAAAAGAAGTAGTGCTCTGAACAGGGGCCTTGGAAGAGAAATGATTTATGGAAGCAGGACAGAAAGATGAGAGGAGAAAGAGGCTCTGGATCAGCTTTGGAGCAGCAGTTTAATCTCTCTTATGGCATTGGCTTTTTATGAGACACAATTGAATTAGAAACTTTTTTAGCATTATATTATGAATTACCATCATTTACCTCATACTGCTTCTGACAATTTTTGTCTTAAAGACAGAAAAAACCTTACCCAAACTGTATCATATTAATGCAACTATGTAAGGGCTTTGCATATGCTTTACGGTTTTGATGGGAATGGCTGTGGCAAAAGTTATTTCTGAAACCTTTCACAAGCAAAGCGAGGCATCTCAAAAGAAAATACTCTTATGGAAGGGAAGGTTGGTCAACTATTTCAAGACGCCAACAAAAAGCTATTTCGGGCACCTATTCCAAGACAAGGCTGCAACAATAATCATGTAAAACAGAAAGGAAGTGCTTTCCTGCCTCCAGTGCAGCAACGTTTTCTTATTCCTTCCTGAAAAAGAGGTATGACTTCCTCACCTCCCCAGAATCCCACGCTGTGGAAGGATGCTCTCCTTTATATTTCACACGGAGAAGAACCACAAAAGCCCTCCCCCCTTGCAGCTCACCTAAGTATCTCCAACACAGCATTTTGGGAACCTGTCCTCAACCTCTCCCACTTGCAGTAAGGTCACGTTTACTAATCCAGACTGTGAATGCTCAACAAAATAGTTCAAAAATAGTCTAAAAAGCCAACACAACGAAATGAACACAAGGAAACAGCCTTGGGGTGAATTGTTTGCTGGTCTCAAAAGACAGTCTCTGCCTTACAGAGATCCTGAAAAGATTCAGAATATGATGAGAGACATTCCTACTCCGTATTTTATTTAATTTGCCTCTCTTTTCACTGTGCCAGTAAAGTGTCAGTAGCTGATATTAGAGCACCAGCCTTGTGAATGGATCCTCAAACACAGATCTTTTTCATTTTTTGTGGGTTGTGTGGAGATCAACGTGAACATCGGAATTGGCTCCACCCAAAGATTCCCGGCTACATGGGTTCAACTTCTGCCTGGTGTCCATCTGCACTTCACTACTAAAGCCTTCATTTTCTGTGGAAATCCTCTCTCGATGCTGCTGGCTGCACTGCAGACACCCAGTTAATAGCATCAATCCAACAGCAATGAAGAGAAAACAGCTACTTTGAATGTAAAGAGGGATGACACAGTTTAAGATGTGGCTTACTGGAGAAGACAAGTTGTCATGATACAAAGCACAAGGCATATCTTTCTAACTCTGCCAGAAATAGTTAAAAGAGAACAAAATCTCTTGAAGTATGAGCACTGAAGCTATTAAATAATTGTGGCAGGCATAAATGAACACAAATCAAGCCTTCTTTCTTCAGATTAACACAGTGTCCTTGAAGAAAAAAAGAAGAAAAAAAATCCCAACCCCTCAAACTTGTAATAAAATCAGCAACAGCATCTCTTCACTTTCATTGTTTTCCTTGTGCTGACACTGCTGTGATAACAGAAAGCAGAAGAGATGACTGTCTAAGTGGAATCATATTTATAGTGTCTCAGCTACATTTTTCCATATGGTTGGATTTGGCTCCCAGAAAAGAGAAATCCATAAAACAGCTACATGCCAGTACTAATTCTTTCTCTTACTGTGATTATTAATCAGCTGCCTGATTTACAGCTGGAAGATAGGATACCTGATTAACGTAGGCCACTCAGAAAGCAAACCCAGCACTGTCTGGTGGCCAAGGTGAACTACAGATTTATGTTCCTTCCCTGTGCTGGACAGCGAGTACATCCATGCAGCCGTATAATACCAAAACAATGTGAAGGCCAAACCCAAAGACAGATAAACAGACGTGAATAATGCACGTTGTACAGTTCATGCCATTAAAGCAGTGTTACTAGGTGTGTACAGGAAATTCAGAAAATAGTTTCTTCTGTTTGCATGGCCTCTTTTATGAAGCAGAAATGTGCTGTCCTAAATCCTGGCTGTATGAGCTAACCACTGGACAGTGAGAGGGCAGTGGTGGCTGTGAAACTTCACCCAGGGCTGCAATTCTGGCTGGCATCAACACCTGCGGCCACAGAGCAAGCCTTGCCCCGTGCCCTGCTCCACACACCAGGGAGGCTTTGCACTCCAGGCTTTAGGAGCAGTACATCCCAAGTGCTGAAGCCAGGACATCCAAAACCCCGTGGCTGCCTTTGCTTGGTCCTACCATTTGTGAAAACAAGCTTCAGTTAAACTCAAGGCCAACAGAAACATTTCCATGCCATTTGCAAATTCAAATGAAAACAGTGGTTTGAAAACAGAGATGAGTTTTCCTTGCAGCATCCCTGACTCGCACAGCAAAGGAGTGCCTGAAAGTGAGGTTGACCTCAAGGATTTCCATTACCTAGGCTGACACGGACAAAATATAAAGGTAAAACATAAACAAGGACAACTGCATGGATTTTTTCACTCCACTTCTAGTGATCTAAATGAAACAATATCACAGGCAAAAAAATGCATTTGCTTTTTTAAAAACACCCTGCTTTCTCTCTGTCACTTCACAGGGTATCCCTCTTTCTCCCTGTCTCACACCTGACTGCCTGGGAAGGAAACAGGGTAAAAAAGTGAAGCTAGAGAGTGACAGTTCTGGTGAGCCAGGTCTGGCACAAATACACAGAGCAGAAGCTCTCCCTGCCCAGTTCAGCACTTCTTTCCCAACCTCACTTCCAGCACACGGATATTTTGGTGATGTTTTGCTTTAGTGCAGCAGCAATGGACCCATTGTCTTAGTGCAATTAAGAATGATCTATACAAAGCACTCGGGATTGCCCAGCAGAAAAAAATACTGCATAATGGACTGTCATCGCTGACCTGAAGCTAAACTCTGATCAGGGTAGACAAATATGTTTCAGCTATGCCCTCGCTGCAAGCAGTCTCATCCCTGTGTAATCTGGGCTTGACGTAAGTCAGCATCAGAAGTACCGGTAATGTGGTATCACACCCCACACAAACTCTCCTGACTGCTGTGGTGCCCCAAACTGATCCGGTGGAAAGGCTGATGGAGAAACTGAAGGTGACCAACAGGGAGCATCCTGGATAACCTAGTGCTGATAACCTCACTTGTGAGACCCTGGTGAGAGGCTCCTGCCGTCTCTGCAGAGGAAGGGGGGGATTTGTATTGGACAGGCTGACTCACAAGAAGGTGTTGGCAATTCCTGCCCCATGGTAACCACTCACACCACATGTGCATCAGCAGTGACTGTAGTCCAAACATAACCCAAATACCAACCATATGGATTTCAGGCCAAAAACCTGAATTCTAAAGCTTTCTGAAAGTCCATCATAAGGGAGTGAGCTGACTAGATCTGTTCTCAGGCAGAGATGACACCAATTAATCTACTACTCTGATCTCACTTTTGCCAACAGTGCCCCAGGAACTGGAGCCAAAAACTAAAAAGGAGCAATGCACCTAAACTCCAACCAAATCCCATGTTACAGATCTAAGCTAAAATGCAGCAGATGTACAATCTCCTTTCCAGACCAACCCTACCAGTGCCTTAGAGCCTGTAGACATCAACATCTTCAGCAGCGAAGGTGACAATGACAAATACCCTGCTGCTCTTTACCTCCAATGATGTTGTATTATCCTTGCTTGGAAGTCTGGCTTCTGTGGATCCTGGTCCTATGTGCAAAATTCCTTTTTTTATTCCCCCCCTATATATGAAAATCAATCCTGGAACTGAGTGTTTAACAGAAATGCTTTTTCCTTGGTAATTCTGAGTTCTTGGAAGGATTAACCTCTGCATGAATGCTGCATATGAAAAAAAAGCTTCATAAATAAGTACCTGATTTTTTTTTTAAATGCATTTGCCTTTTCTGCTTTTTATAAAGGATTGTGTCATGACAAGAGCATTCCTCAAGCTACTGTCATCACCAGCTATGGCTAAGAAGGTCCTGCCTACAATAAACCTTCCTCAAGATTTATAAAGAAGGGATGAGACACCTAAAAAGCAAAGCTTAAACTCCTGGATTACAGTTTCCAACCAACCTTCCCTGCAAGTCAGGCTGCAAAAACCTTGTCTAAACATGCAACTAGAAAACAGGCTGTTCTCTGCACCTGCACTTGAAATTCTTAATGCCAGCAACATTTCTAGATGCTCATCGCTGCTGTTCAGTGCACTTTGTACCCTGGCACTGATGCACCTGGGTATCCTCTCCCTGATGATCTCAGTGTCAGAGGCTTGCCATCTTGTTTGGGGAAGGAAAAATGCTCATTTTTCACCTAACTGAAGTGGGAAATCATCCTAGTTACTATTACTCTTTCACTTCAATAATGCTATAAACAAAAGCATTTTAAAGACAGCTTCCTGACACCCGGGGCATCAGGGCTAGCTGGGAGGGAGGCACGGGCTGGCAGCTTGATCCCTGCTGCCTCTGAAGGGTTGAGGATGAGCAATTCTGTTTTGTGCTTCCATAAACACCGCTCTTCTCCATGTCAGCACAGAGATAGCTGTGATAGAAGCTCAGATGAGGCAAAGAGCTTCTCTGTCTAGCTGTCAGAGATTTTCTATGTTATTTGCTCTCTATTGTCAACCAGAGGCCTTTGCTAAAGTATAAACATGTAGTAGAGTTAATGGTTCTATATTTCTGCATTACTACTCTATAAATATTTATAAAGGTCCTCATAACATTTATTTCTTTAAGCTGAAGTTATTTAGCTTAAATATTTTCCCACAAGATAGGAAAAATCCTCTCAAATATCTATTTTTTTCAGTTTAATTTCTGCATATCCCTGTTATGGTTTCTTAAGGTTTTTTCATGCTTTTTGTATTAATGAAGCCAGTGTAATTCAATAAACTCTGGAACTACCTTACTAGCAAAGCATAAACTTGTACTGTGTCCCATCTGTAAAGATCTGACCCCAAGGAAGGGCTGTCATTGCCACAATGCTTTTGCACTATGATGCTGTCAAACAAAATGTATTTGTATATTATATAAGGAACGTGTGCAGGAGTATCTGTATACTTACACTTCCATGTCAGCCACTTATTAATGAATTTGGGTGCACCACTAGAAAAAAGGACTTACAGTTCCCACAGATTAAAAAAAAAATAGGTTTTCTAAGCATATGAGGAAAATACATACCGAGTGTTCTTTATAATTACTATGTTAGTCATCAGCTTCAGTGACATACTCCCATTTCTGTGATTTGGTTGCTGAGAAGGAGGAGCAAGCATGGCCATCGATTTTGGTACAGCCCTTGAAAGTGTTTTGCACTGGTAAAGAATGGAATTCCAGTTCAGAGTTCAAACCCCACAGTTCCCAAAACTACCAATGGACAGGCAGCTGCTGCCAGACACAAACTGAACAAGCATTCAATGGAAACCAAATCTTCATTTTAAATTTGACTGCTCATACTGAGGGAAGGGAGGAATCTCCAGATTTCCTACCAGTTTTTGTAAGAGTTGAAGACCTTGGAACACATTTTTACTTTTAAATAAATTGTAGAGTTTAAACTTCATGTACATGGTACCGAAGTATCATGTAACATGTGGTCATGTTCAAGATTTTTTCCCCCTATTATTTAAAAAGCAAAAAAAGTTGTATTTCAACCACCATCATCAGCTTCTGTTATGAAATGTTTTAAAAGGCCCATTAACATCTATCATGGGAACAGAGAACTGGAAGAAATAGGTAAACAATACTAGTTGCCCGCAGCTCTGGGCAAAAACCATGACTGGGATTATTGTGCAATAATCCCAGTTGTTGGGACTATGTACAAATTGTTGGTCCAGATCATGTTCTCTCCCTCCCTCGATACTTCTTCCAGGCCATTACTCTGTCATTTTTGAAACACAACTGTACTGATTTCTCTTCAAGTTTCAAGCATCGTTTCAAGTTCTAGTCTTCAGCCATTCCAATAAATTGCAGCTGTCTTACATATAGGAGAATGGAGCTGTAAATTGCTAGAGACAGCTGAGATGGGCAAGTCAGCATACAGGCTGGAAATGACAACTTCTTTCATGGATTAGCGCAGCTTCTGTATTGTGCCTAACACAACTATTACTTTAGAGAAGCTAACGTTCACAACTGACACTGTGGCTTCGCCTTCTGTTGCCCCTTCCCCACTTGTGCCCAGGTCACCCATGCTCTGAGAGTGCACAAGGGCTTCAGCAGCCGGTTCCCACTGCTCACATAAGGCACAACCTTCTACAGCTTCTACTTTTTCCAGTGCTGCCTTTAAATGTAATCCTTGTAGAGCACAAGTAGACCTCAAGCAACAAAAATGAGGAATTAACCAAGGTGAAAGAGTATAGTCAACCTATTAATCATTATTTGCTCTTAGATTACTATAAACAAACATTTGCCATGACAGGGAAGTTACTGGCCAAAAGTACAGAACCAGAGTGATCTTGCATGATGTAAAACAACAGCAATATTTATTTATACTGAACTTACTCAATTAAATACTGAAGCTCCCCAAGAGTAATCTACATATCTCATGCAAGCTACTCACATCAGCTGACACAAACAAGGAAAACAGAGGAGCAGCACCCTCTCCCTAACTCTTGGTAGGTGCTTAGGTACTGACACAACAAGGAACCTATGAGTACCTGGGTAGGAAATTCAGAGCAAAATAAGAGGGAAAAATAAGACACATGGGACTAGCATTTCTGAGCTGGTGAGAGCCTGTAAACCTTGATGACAGCTCCTAGTGCTTTTAGCATGTCTATGTATATACATACGTATAATACATCATTTAAACTGCTAATTTGTTCAAGTGCTATATTAAAGTCCTGAAGTACTAAAACCTCCTCTTGACTTGAGCGAAGGTGGAGCTTGATGAAACATTTACCAGGTGCTTTCATCAGCTGTGTGATCACAGTCCCATGTGTCTTATTTTTTCCCTCTTATTTTGCTTTGAATCTCCTACTTAGGTACTCATAGGTTCCTTGCTGTGTTCGTGCCTGAGCATGAACCTTCCAGAATCGCATAATTTTCTATACCACACACTTAAAAGCTTCAGACTTCCACACTCTTGAAGAAGAGTAAAACTCAAACATTTTTTCAAAAGAAAGTGAGAAAACACAGATTAGAAAGACGTCCAAGAGGTTCCTTCATGGAAAACTTGGGTACTTACTAATGGTTGTAGATTCTTTTCTCTTCAGACAGTGTGCACAAAGGAGCAATCGCATGCAATGTGCATCAGATGGGTGTTTGGAAAGCAACATAAGACCTGCCATCAGCAACCGTCAGCTTCACTTCTGGTTTTCAGGTCCAAGACCACTCAAAGAACAGCACTTGTACTCAGCAGGCAACCTGGTCCATTTTGCCTTATACTACTACTAATAGTATAACCTTTTTATAGAAACAATTGAGATCATATGTAATGAGACTGCAGCAGGATCACTGAACATATTGCTCATTTAGAACCTTAACTGAAAAATGAGCCTAAGAAAAATCACAGCATAAATATACAAAGGCTCCGAAAAAAATGTTAATGCTACTAAAATCAAGTTACCTCTGGCAAAAATAATGAGTACAAGGACAAAGAAATTCTTAAAGCATTGCAATGATATACCTCATAATAGCACACAATCCAATACACTGCATTTTTCAAATTATGTGGATACACATATAATTAATGTTAAGAATAAGCATTCAATCTGTTGATTCATGTGTTTTTCACGTTTATTGTTCAGTCTTCTGATCACCAGATTATATTCAACAGGTATAATTAGTCTCCTGGAACTTAGTATCTCAGCATTGTCTTCCCCTCCTACTATCCCCACCTATACTATAAAAGCTTCATGATGCAGTGAGCAAAATATGCTTGCAATGAGACAAGGGGTTTTGAGTTTTTAGCAAGAGTGACAGTATTAACGTAACTTGATTGTTGCAGCTATAGAAAGAAGAGCCTGCCAGACAGAAACTTTGTATTTACACGTACTTAGCACAGATTTATTTTCAAAATAAAACTAATTGCAATACCTGCTATGACACAGACAGCAGTTTTGAGGCTTCTGTTGACACAAAGGAATGACACATGCACATAAGTCTCTAGATGTAAAATAATAAAAAGGGAACACTGCAGTCTATTTCAAGATGTTTTCAACCCAAGGCGTGTGTTTACTAATATGTTCTCCACTGGAAATTGAAATTACAGAAAACAATATGGCTGCAGCTGGTAAATAACGAATGCTGGGTATAAATACATTATTGACAGAACATGCTATGGACAGCCACCCACAGCTCTAGCTCTGGTGGCAATTGCCTCTGACCTCAGTGACCCAAAAGTCACAGAAGATCCCTTTTAGGTCAGCACGCGTATCTAAATTACATCGCTAACATGTCTTGGTACACATCAAGCTCTGAACACCAGCTTGCTTTCTTATCCAGAAGGTCAGAACAAGGAGTCTTGGCACGCCTTCCCAGAAGTTGAAAAACCACAGAGGTCCCTGTCAGACACCCATCTGAGCATTGAGCAAACACCTCCACCACCATGACTAAGTAGCATCTTAAGATGTCACAAATGTTTCCCATTTTAAAAAATAGTTCTCCTGTACTATCAAATCCAATATCTGGTATTCAACAAGGATGCTGAACCAGTCCTATAAGAACTGAACTTCACGTGACTCATGACTCACTGTGCCTTAAAACCCTAAAATAACATGGGCTCCTAGTAAGGGTGGGGAAGGAAGAGTACAACATTTTCTGGTGTATCTCAGAGCTCAGCTTCTGGGATTTCAGCCTAAATGAGTACTGACACTGACATAAGATGTACATAAGTCACTCTACTGACCAAATATCTCATTACCCTAGTTCTTTGTGAAGATAGCATGTCCAACAGGACATTTTGCTGGAGAAACACTGTTCCAGCTTCTAATCCCAGCTCTGCAGTCTTCTCCTTTGCACGTGTGGCTGGAAGAGGATCGATCAGAGGGACATTATGAGCCAGTTTTCAGAAAAAAACTCCCCAAACCCACTGGGCATGCAAAAATCTTCGTTGCTTGTGGGTCTATGAGTTCCACACAGTTGAGTATGAGATATTTCAGTGAGATATTTTACCCTCCCATTAAAATAAATATGCTTTGTAAAAGCATTTAAAGGCTCCAGAAAGTCCATATCCAGCCACAGCACAAATATGGCTGGAATGTTGTTTACAGTCTTCTGAAAGCTCACATGGTAGAAGATGTTCACTTATGCTGTAAAAATTGAAATGCTGAAAAATGCTGAAAACCACTTTTTTTTGGATCACCGTTTTTTAACAGAACTATCAGAAATACTTTTAAGCTGAATTCCTTTATCCAAATCTGAAAAAAAAAAAAGCCAAATCCACTCACCCTTCTCCCCACATAGCTCCCTCCAGGCAGTGCTGTGCTTAATACCATGGAAAGCGCCCAAAACTGCAGCGATGCAGTTTCCCTCCCAATGTACATGTCCCAATAACAGTTCTCGCTTGGCAAGGGAGGCTGGCAGGGCTCACGCCATCACACCTCAGTTTTCAGGTGTGCTCAGGTCAGGCTGGGGTAAGGCTGATCTCTGCTCCTCCTGCTGAAGCTTATTCAGAGAGGTGGGCTAAGCAAGAGGGAGCCCAGTGCCATTGCCAAATGAAAAACTGACACCTGGGGATGGAGAATCTGAGTCTTGCTTCCAAGGCTGCTGTGGCTTTTTGGTTGAAGTTGGGAGAAGTTCGTAAGAAAAGGCACTGTTCTCTGTTAGTTCAGTCAGTATCTTGGGAAAAACCTGGCAGTACCGTCCAGGCACACAAGTTCACAGTCTGAAGCTGCAGAAATTACCTTAAAATTGTGTCTTGTTTTCTAAGACTACCAGGATATAACTGATGAATCAAAGGATAAAATACATAAACTAGGTTGGAAGCAGGAATCCAACCCTGAAATCCCTTAATTACAAAAGATGCTGTCAGAAGTGGATACCATATTACCAACAACACAAAATGGATTTCCATGACAAAGGCAATTATCATAGAAGACCCTAGGTTGGAAGGGACCCCGAAAGATCATATGGTCCAACCTATGGGAAAAGAAGCCTACATGAGATTATCTAGCACCCTCTCCAATCACATCTTGAAAACCTTCAGTGATAGAAACTCTACCATATCCCTGAGGAGGTTATTCTAGTGAATAGCTCTTCTGACTGTAAAAAAGTAGGAGAATAAAATAACTTCTGCACCATATCTTACTTCAAGCCCAAGATGCTCAGTCTGCTGCTTCTTCATATTCTTTTGCCTGCAGATGCTATGCATTTCCTTAGGCTCTCTTAGTCATTTCTACTCTCTCAGATTTCATGCTATTTTTTCAAAGTATAAATAAATTTTAAAAAATTGTTCTGTTTTTTTCATTAATTATTCAATTTATTTAAAAAGCATTCAGGGTAAGAGACAGTCATGTCACACTGTTCTTTTACAAAGCACATTAACTTATCCACTCATCCTACTAAAATACAAGAAACCGGAAAAAAAAAAAATCCCAAAATATTCTTTAGGAAGCTGCTCTTTCATTCTCCTTTTATGCCACTGCAGCCTTGGCAACTCCAATATTCAAGCTCTGATAACTATTTTTTCTTTCAAAATTAGAACATAACCATTGTGCATGCAGCTGGACACCTAGAACACCATATGCAAACCTGGGCAGCAGGTTTGGAGAACTGAACCTTGAGCATGAGCTGCAGTTCTATTCCCCTGGGTGATCCAAGACAGTGGCCTTGCCCCTGCTGTCCTAGGAGAGGGCGCATCCTGCTTGACATTGCTGCTCTCACAAAATGGGTCAGGGCTGCTGTGCGAGGGACTGCCTTGAAATGAATCCAAACCATGAATTCTCTGTGACAGGTTGTGGCATCTGGGTGACTCAGCCAGCCTCTGTGCCTGAGGCTGTTCCAGCCCAGGCTGCAATTTTGTTAGCATCACAATTTAAGTAGACTTGGGTCTCATTAGCAGTGATGATGGACACCCTGAAGGAAAACCAGGGTGGCATAGGAAATTACGTTAGTTCATTATCGGCTCTGAAAGGGGGATAACATCTGTCTTCTTCAAACTGAGATGACCCTGGTCCTTCAGAAGGGAGCTGGCAATCTGATTTCCAGCAGTGTGCTCATGCCATGCCTCATCACCTGCTAATTTTCAAACAAAGGCATTACCCACATCATGACTCAAGGTGACCCAAGCCATCACCAACAGTCAGGATCTCCAGCTGGACATCTACACTAGTGTCCAGTGGACAGCAGCATGCTGGGGGCATTGGGCATGTTGCAGCCCAGATTCAGACACACATAAAACAAATCTTATTTGCTTCGTGCAAATATGACTGCAATGGGCTGTCAGTGATGATGACTCATCGAGCCAAACTGCCCAGCACTATAACAGAGAATAATCTTACAGCTACAATGAGAAAATTTTCTCTGGTTCCAAAATATCTGCCTCAGCCTGAGATGGACACTGAGGTGAGGATAAAAAAAAAAAAAAAAAAAAGAGTATACAGACTAAACAAAACTGCTAGTGCATTTGAAGATTTATATTAGCAATTAAGACATTCTGGTTTAGTATTTTCTGCAATGCTTTGGACTAGTGGTTGGTGGCTTAACTGTCTTTAGCTGATCATACCTTCTGAGGAACTTCCTTAACTGCCCTGAAACAAGTTTGCTTCCTGAAGGGCAAAGCCAGACAGTCAGCACCACGTGTTTATAAGGCTGCAGTACAGTGGGAAAAGGAGGAAGAAAGGGAAAGAAATACCTAACAATTTAGTGACTGTGAACAGAACAGCCTCGTGGCAAATTATTTTCTTATTTCTTTAAAAGCTAATTGAAGATGCCACAGCATCACATAGGAGGATTTGCTGACTACTTAGATACTGGCGTTAAGGACACCTTCCAAACTTGAGCACAAACTGTTCTTCAAAGGCTAAGCACATCAGCCTCCAGAGATGGTGCTGCTTCCTAAGGGGTTGTCTGCAAGAAGGAAGTATATGATTACTGCAGTGGTTGTGGAATGAGACCTTAGCCACATTATGTATACTATATGTGTAGAACCACACACCCGAGAATAGCTTCCCTGGAGACATCCCTCTTCCAGAGTAAGAGCATTCACCAGAGAAGCTACCCTAGAGTAAGAACAGTAGTGTCATTTCACATCCAACTTTGTTATGGATTAACTTCCCTATGTGTTTAAACCATCTTTTGGGGATAATTTCTGCCTTTCTTCCCGGCTCTTTCTTCTGGACACTGAATGGAAACTGTGGGAGCTCTCAGTGCTCAGAAATTTTAGGTGCTAGTTTCCCAACATCATTGCACTCTGTAACTTCAGGCTCTGCATCCCAAGATCCTTTCTTCACACTAGGTAGTGCCCATGTATGATCAAGATATCAGTAAAATAACGGATTGTTTTTAAGTCTACAGAGGTACCTGCCCATACCTTTAGCCCAGGAAGAAGCAGGCAAGATGAAGCACAGACATTCATGCCAATGGATATAAGTAACACAGTAGCACAAATGAATCAAGAGGTCCTTCTGCTACTGGGGGCAAAACAGATATTTATTTTCTGTCCTTTGATAACTTGTTTTCTGTTGATTAACATGATAAAAGAATAATTTTAACACTGTTGCCCTAATAAAACTTTAGGGGCAAAAAAGCTCTCCCAATTTGGTAGGCAGACTTTTCTGGCAGCATCCTTTATAAAAGAACCTAAATCCATAAAAGATGGTTCATTTGACCAGCCATGCCTAGCAGTGGTTGAGGATTAGTTAAGAGGCAATATTGTCCTGTAGTTCAAGCCTGGAGCTCTGTGAGAGCCAGGGTCTACCCCTCAACATGCCACATCCTGAAAACAAGTTACAGGTTCACTTTATTTCATGCATAATAAAAAGCCCTTAGGGCTTACTATGTTTTTGTTCAATGTCTTCCACAACACAGATTTGGCTCATTTGTCGGTTCTTTAAACTACTATAACACAAAAAGCAATAAGAATAAAAGCAGTCCCATAGAGCCCTAACTGTATGAACGGCACTTTCACTCCCTCTCAGATACCTCAGCATCTCAAGCAAAAAGGAGAGAGGGGAATTAAAATATCAGACTCCCATCTACCTTCTAAAAGCACAAAAGAGGTTAAGACTTGAAACCGAGCTCTGGCACTGCACCCAGGTGTTGCTAACGATGCAGAATCATGGGTCACCTGAATGTCTGGGCTCAGCCCTGGACCTGACACCTCACAACCGGCTTGCAAGTGTGAGCATTGTTTTCTCTTCAACGTGACTATTTTTGCAGACCTGGAAGAAGCACTGTTTGCAAAGCAGTCAGAAGGGAGGGGAGGATAACATCAGCAACTGCTTCCCTGTCACAGGGGACCATAGGCAGCACAGCTGTTCTTTTTTTAAATGTCAGTGAGGGAAAAAAAGTGCCAAGGGGGTTGTCATTGGCGGATGGCACAATAGGTGATTCCAGAATAATGCTTCATATAGTCAGAGTCTTCTCTTGAAAACATTGCTCCTGAAGCCCAGGTCTGACTAACTTTACAAATGGAAAACACCACTTGAAAAACAGACAGGTATATTACAAAATCACTTAGGATCCAGTTTCGCTGTTTCTTTCTGATGAAGGAGAGCACAGGTGTGTCTCAGCACGGAAGCTATTCCTTGGGCTATTTCCCCTACAGGGGCTCTATAGGCCCTCTCCTACCTGGTAACAGTCACATCTAGGGTATGTCAACAGGAAGACTTCAGGCCATACCCATGTCTCTACCTCTTTGCCCTTAGTCCACCCCCTTTGCAAGCTGGCCACCACGGGGAAGGTCCATGCAAGGCCAGTCGTCCCATCAGTGTCCACAGAAAATAGCAAAATGCCATCCCTGGCCTCTGCAGGAAGTCACGCACCTTCAGAGGCAAAACACAACCTCAGGTCATTTTGAAGTCCTGCCAACGTGTGCCCACACAGTGAGCCATGGCAGCTCACAGATGGACAGGGGCTGCCTCCTTTCCTCCTTGGAGCCCAGCACCTCCCCAAGCAGGAGGATGGGGACAGAGGGAAGGAGGAGCGCCATACGGTGCCAGACCTATCCTGCTCTCGAGCACTGCCAGGAGATGGGGAAAAAATTGCACAGAAGCTTTTTGAATGAAGAAGACCCAAACCTTAAGCCCTGAATTTCCCTGCAGTCAACAGAAAAAACCCAGACCTGAACCCTCCGCTTCCTTGTGCCAAGGACACTGAGGAGACATCAAAGTGATTTGTACTTCATCCCTATCACTGTGGTCGACCAGAGGTGTGATGAGAGGGGACCAGGATTTGTCCCTACCCTATAGCTACACTGCTCAACTTCTTCAGTAGGTTATGAGACAGGCAGCAAGTCCGTTCAGCCCTAAACCCCTTGAAGCCCTCTGTGGTGATGCGGATGACCCTTACAAGAACTAGCTTCAACACTGGAGACAAACAGGGACCTTGCTGCACCCTTGCCCTTTAGCTGCAGGTCTGACCATTCACTGATGGGTTGCTGTTTTGTCACCAGTCCTGCTACCCTCCTGAAAACATCCTGCTTCAAAGGGACTTTCTGGTCAGTGTTAAGGTCATGGAGTTTCTGTCTGCAAATGCAAGGAGATAGATTTCAACAAAACAACCAGGAGAAAAGTCACAGTTTTGTAAGATCTGTTGTCACGTGGCTACCATTGTCACAATGGACAGGAAAAGTGGAGCCTGAGGTTTTACAAAGCTCCCACACAGGGTTGTGTTTTTTTGGAGGGAGGGGGAGGCTGTAGCAGAGATTGCAGAAACTGGAGTCCATGACATTTTATTTGTATTGTTTTGACTCATTCACCCACATGCCCTCAAGGGATGTTCTGCTTTTTAAAATTGCTGTTTCTGCTAAAAACTGCGTGGTGTGAATCAGGGTGGTTAGATGCTCCTTTCCTCAAAAACGTTTTTGGGGATTTCTGCTATCCTATCTCTCTGCTACACAGATGTAAAAAAAGCAGAAGTTTGCCTATATAGGCAAAACCTCATTTTCCCTCCCAATTTGTTCCAATTAAATTGAAGAGAGTAATTTTTTTAAGTCAATGGAATAATACCTGTATAAAAATAACTGAAGTCAGAAAAAGTCAAGCACATTGATATTACTCTTTTCATTACCTCCTTCATCTTCCATAGCTTTCTCTGTCTGAGTACTGGAATAGCAGATAGGGTAACAACGAGAGACGTGGTCCTTGAACCAAACAAATCAACTTGGTGAGAGGAATTGAATAATAAAGAGGGAGAACTTACCACCCCTATTTTCTTGGCTTTTTTTATTTTCACTGTAGTGGGTTTTGTAGGACAGTTTGCAACTCTTTTAAAGATTTCAGTCCAGGTGATAATTTAACCAAGCAGAGGATCAGTTGATAAAACTCTGATGAGATGTCAGTTCTACAAGTGAGCTATTTCATGGCCTGGCTTAACCTATGTTTAGTCTAACAGATAAATGTTTAGAGTACACTAAGACTGCTGAAGCGAAGTTAATATAGAGTCTCACCAAACCTGGTCAATCCATAAAGCTTTCTTTGTTATTAGCCTTCAGCTCCACGTTTTGCTGAAGTTAAGCTCTGCGGCTTAAATTCACAATTTACTCATGCATTAATCCACAAATTTTAAATAAGAAGCATAACCAGCTCAGAGTTTTGCAGTGCTGGAATAGTGCAAGACAATGGAAGACACATGGCTCAGTGTGCTCAGCACCGTTGGAGTTAACCACAAGGGTCCTTAACTGACCAAGTCAGCCAGTTTCTCCCTTTCCCTTTCCTCCTTACTCGCCTTGAACAAGCCACTCCAGGGAACAGCCCTTCCACAGACTGTTTCGCAGACCAGTCAGGTGCTTGGAGACAACAGAAGGGATCAGACAGGGTCTCACCACTACTGCACCAAAGGAGGACAGGGCTCATGCAGACCTGGCAGAAGTATTTCTCCATGGACTGATTGAACATACCAGCCTTGAGTGACTGAAATTATGGATGGGTGATCTCCATTTACCTGCCACAGCTTAATCCAGGACCAGTGTACTCTGTCCTTATTTAATCTTGACTCTGTTCATTTACTGCAGTGGTTACAACAGATTCTGTGTCCAAGAACGCCTTACATTTTTAACCCAGTTCAATTCTTCTTCACCAGACAGAGAAACACGCTGCTGTCATGCTACACAGTAAGGGCACGCTTCCCTGATAACCTTGATCCCTTTGTTACTGCTGCACGGAGCAAGGCAGACATGGGAGAGGCAAGAGGTGTAAAGAAAACAGGAACTGAGGGAAACCAAGGGAAATACAAAGATTTAGGGTAGCCAGGAGCAGCCAGGTGGAAAATGGCTAAAGAAACCAAAACACAGCCTGGCACTGGTGATGACAGAGACAGAATGAGCATTACAAGTCATGTCAAGGGAATCAACAGAAAGATTCCTATTTAAAGAGTTTCAAACCTGCATCTTCTCTCAAAACATATATAGGGCAGAAGCAGCCGATTTGCACTTGGCAGGTAGCGTCAAGAGAGTTTATGTAACGCTGCAAGAAGATAAGCACCTATTTAAAAGCAAACTGTTATTTTTACCCAACATGTAAACAAATCAAACTCTCTCATCACAGACAAAAAACCCTTCATGCTGTCAGCTGTGAGTTCTCTTGGTGCTGCAAAGCACCACAGGGCACAAAATCACTGTGGTATTTTTTGTGTTGGTTGTCAACTTCTGTTTGCTGGGGATTTGAAAAACAGAGAAGACACAAAGCACAGGAAGATCTGAACAGCAATTAGCAGCCTTAAAAAGCAAGTTAACTTAACATCATAAATCAGTGAAATGCATTTTCTCTCTAAGAAAAAGACTGTTAACCTCTCTGCAACACTGAGTTAGCAAAAATATGAGGGTTGTAACTAAGCATCTAGTGAAGAAGGAAGGGAAGGGAAGGGAAGGGAAGGGAAGGGAAGGGAAGGGAAGGGAAGGGAAGGGAAGGGAAGGGAAGGGAAGGGAAGGGAAGGGAAGGGAAGGGAAGGGAAGGGAAGGGAAGGGAAGGGAAGGGAAGGGAAGGGAAGGGAAGGGAAGGCAAAAGGAGGACAGATTGTGTTGTGAGGTAGGTGGGACAGGAGTGAAAGAGTTTTGGAAATATCTGGCATGGATTATGGTTCATCTCTTCTAGAAGAGGGTTACATGGTCTTGGCCTCCCTTTATAAATTTCTTTTGTTCACTTGGGTCATGTTACTATTTATTATTCAAGCTTGGATTACAAAAAAGGCAGATAAGTGGGTCTTTGCATTTATTTGCTTTGTCAGCTCAACTGATGAAGTACAAGTTTATGTGTATACTTTATATCTTATTAAATGCTGTGTCCTGTTTCGGTCTATTCTTTTCTGATTTATTTTGAACTCAAAGACCATAGCTGTAAGTGCTTCAAACCCACAGATGCTTAGACCACTGGGGAAAGAGCAGAAAAAAAGTGAAATGCAGCAACCATTACTGTCCAACTTCATTATACTCATGCCTTGGAAGGATAAACTAAGAATGTACTGGAATTTAATCTCCTCTGAGGGAAGAAACTGGAAGCAGCATGTTTGCTAGAAACAACGAACCACTAAAAAGCATCAAGATACGCAACATTTAAATGCAATTTAAAAATGGACAGTGAGAAAATTTAGACACAGCATCAAGGAAAGCACATTTGTGTGGCCATACCCTTGACCCATAACAGCACAGAGCAGGCAGAAAGCAGATGTGGAGAACACAGCATGTCTCCAACACTGGAGGCTGTCCTGGATGTGCAGGAATCTGCTAGACCTACGCTAGGGCCCAGGTTGCATCAAGGGGACATGAGGATGTCACGGATTGCAGCAGTCACCGCTGGGCACCCAAGGCAGGATCTCCTCAGCATTTCTAGACTGATTTACTAATATGAGTAATATAAATATTTCCATCACAGTCTGGACTGGGGCAAAGTAGCAGCAACTGGAACTTTCAACCATGCTCTTCCCCACAACAGGTCCCAATGTCAATTGTCACGGCAGCAGTGCCAAGGGCAAAAAAGAAACACCAGTTTATACACACTACATTTGGGAAAGAATTGTATTCAGCCTTTCTCCAGCAGTCCCGTCTTCCTCTTGTGATTACAAACCAGGTAGTAAGGCTGGAAGGAGAGATGTCCCAAATGTTTAAACCAGAACCAGTGGCAAGGCTCCCTTGGGAGCTGACAAGGGCAAGTCACAACCACCTCCTGGGATTCCCACTCCCACTGCAAAACCTGTTCGGTGAAGGACCGTGTTGCAACATGTGCTCTTCATACAGAGTGCTTATTTCTGTCTGTAATTTAGCCTCTTGGCAGGAGATAGATGCTCATACATATCGAGTGAAACAGCTTGCTTATCCATATCAACCTACACATCCTCATACTGTAGCACCAGCACAGTGTACTCTCTGCTTCCTGTGATCTCCTGTGGACCACAGAAAGATTTGGTTAATCATACCCATCACCTCACCATAAAAGTCTGCTCCATGAGGGACGTTTTCTGTCCTTTCATGCTGTTGAGTTATAAAATCCACAGGGGAAGGGGCCTCTGTGGATGCTCCTGTGAAACCATTCCACTATTCATTTTACATGGGAAGGAAGGTTAAAAACAGTGGGGCATCACAGTGCTAACTGAATGTTAAAAATAACATATAACAGTAATGCTTATCACATATGGGAGGAGAAAAGAAAATACCTGAATTATGCTTTCAGAAATAGTATTGTCTGTTCTTAATAAAACACAGAACATAATGAGGTCATCAGTCTAAGTTCTGCAGACGAGAGAGGAAAACATAATCCTTAGAGCATGTCAGATTCCCCTTGTCCTTTATTTAAGAGATTACTAAATTATTGAAATTCTACATTAAGAATATATTACACACTGTCTAGTGAATGATGGGACTGCAATGCATAATACAGAGAGGTGTAAGCTTCCCGATAAGTGCATATGAAACTACTTTCCAACCTAAAACACCTGTTTCCTGGCAATGTGATTTCAAGAGATTTGAGGAGGGAAAAATAAATCTGAAAGTAATACATTGATGACTGAATTTTGTAGCTGAAATTTATACCACTAAAGACATCTTATTAATTAAGTTTATTTAGGTAAGCAATATGCAGTGAGTTAGTAGAAGAGCAAATAAAAAAAGAGCATGGCTCCAGCAACTGCAAATATCTTGCCTTATCCTGACTCCATGCCATGTGTCACAGTGGTGTCACAGAGCAAGATAGTTCCGTGAAGACAGAGGAGTGAATGGTGATTATTTCCTTCTCACCAGGTATCCATTATACTCAGCTCAGTGTCTTGATAAAAAGAAGAGGGAATGAATACCAAAGCAGATGCATTCAATGCTAGGTATGATCATTACCAGCCTCATTGTCTGCCTGCACTGCTAAGAAGAACAAGACTTTATTGATAAAACTTGATAATGTTGCCAACAGAAATTCAAGAGAAAGAAGAAACTTCCTAGAAATACGGTTTGACTTGGCCACTGTTAGAGTCAGCCTCTTTCTTTCATGTCAGGAGGACATATTGTACAATGTGACAAAGTTATGGATGCTTCACAGTTCATTTTTTTGGTGTAAAAGTTGTACACTAGGTTGCTCCTGAACTTGCTTCAATCTATATTCAGAATCTCTTGTCAATTAATAAATTACATGAATGGATAAAGCATATTCCAGAGAGAGCCCAAGGATTCACTGGCTGAATTCAGTCTTCACCAGCTGCAACTTTGCTGAGGCTTAGGGGTGAATTCAGCTGTCTAAGATGTTTTAAAAAAAAGTTCACCTTCTTAATCCCAAAACAGGGTTCAGCTCCAAGCCAGGAATCCTTCAGTGGCAGTGGGATTTTAGCCATGACATATGGCATGTCATTGTCTACTAGATACCTCTACTGAGGTACCAGTTCAACTTAGAAAGACCAGCTTGGACCCCCCTCTTCAAAGAGGAAGCCCCAGGCATCCACGTTTATGCTGTCACACAGGCTATGTTATTAGCCCAAATATTAGCTAAAACCTCTGCTTTTGTGCCCTGCACTGCTGGCACTCTCGTGCCCCCACTCACTGCGTGGCTCAGGGTGGGCAGTTTGGACACACAGCCACATGCCAAAATGCAGAAAATCAGTTCTATCTCCTGAACAATAGCTCTGCTCATGGTGAAGGTCACAGAAAGCAGACAACCGCTCTATAGTCCAGGGACCCTGAAGGCAGATTCCCCTGAAAGGTCAAGACTGTTACAAAAACCCAAGAGGACCCTCAGACCTACTACTCTGCTTCCCCACAGTGAAACAAGCTGCGTTTCAGCTGGTCTCAGAACCAGTGCTTAGAGCCGGACTTACGCTACGACAGGCACAAGAGCCCTGCAAGAGCAGTGTTCATCCTTGCATTGCAGGACAGCTCAGTTCTGCCAGATTTGTCAGAGAAATAGCTCAAGGAAAAATATCCTTGTCACGCTGCCAGTGCCAGTGCTAAACTAGGTTAATTGTCAGAGAGACGCAGAGGTCGGCCAAACTTGCAGCATACGGCCTGTGTGGCTTAATGTCAGACGAGAAATGAGATTCTGTTGCTTGTGAGTAACCGCTGGTCTCCTGTAACTCCCATCATCTCGCTCCTTCCTCCTATGCTGCCAGTGCCCTGGTGCTTTGCCCTCTCTGGTCTCCCTCCCAAAGTGGATCGCCCATTGTGAAGCAGTCTCCGAGTGGGATAAGGTTTGCTCCATCTGCGCTGCCGGTACATGGGCAAGGCATGTAAGCACACTTCTTCTGAGCAGCCTACACAAAAATCAGCCATAACTGAGACATAACTCATTCATGGAAAGAAACCTGTCTGCCAGCCAGAATTATTGCATTTCCTTTCCAGCTTGGCAGGGTTCCCCTTTTTTTTGTGCTGGCTCAGGTCTTACTTTTGGCAACAAAATGTATTTGTTGAGATTGACACTGGCCAATGTCAGCCTTTTCCGAAGGTGTGAGAAGGCTCCAACCATGAGAAAACATTTCAGCAGAGTAAAAGGTTGAATTCTGATCTCAAGCGTGTGTAGGTGGCTGTGAATGGAGTAAAGGTGACTTTCATGCATGCACAAGTGAAGCAGGATCTTTCTCAAAGTATAACTGAAATACCAACTTTCATTACACACAAAATTCCCAGAAAAATCAACAAATTCTTAAAGGTCTCAAAGGGGTTTTGGTTTCTGGAGCTGTCCCTGACAAATCTATTTCTGCGCCTAGAATCACAGTGCTGGGGAAAAAGACGCTAACCAGTGACACTTAGTCATACCATGAAAATGCAACACCTTGTAACCCAGGTTGTGGAGAACCAGGCAGGGTGAGGAAGTGGAGAAGGGTACTGTCCCTGGGAGAGGGTGGCAGAAGGTGTGGGAGAGATCCAGACCTCACCGTGCTGCTCAGGGGAAAACACTGCTTATTTGGCAGAGTGCAATTAGTCCTTGGTCAAAGAGTGACCGGCCCCTGAACGGTCAGAGTCGATAGGAAATGACCGCTTTCTGCTGCACTTCCCATGCTAGCAGCATAGCCCGTATCAAACACTCCTGAATGGAACACCTCATGTATTTAGAAAGTTCAGTTTGGGCACCTCAACGCCATGAGTTTAGACTACAACTACTCTGGTACTTCCAAGATAATACAGTATATTTGCAGTTCACCTACATGGGCTTCTGCCTGGGGGCTTTCGGGCCATACTTGTACTAAAATTTCAAGCTTTACTGTGCGGTTCTAAAGGCAGAAGAATGACAGAAGCAGGGTCATGCCGCGAGAGAGGAGGAGAATAAACAAAGTTAGGGACCAAAGAAGCAGAGAGCGGGAGTGGAAAAGCAAGCAAGAGGGCTGGTGGAGTGGGGTTGGACACAATACAGTGAGGGGACAAGCTGGGGAAGTGACACTAGCTGTTGCTGAGGGTTTTGGGAAACATCTAGAAGTCTGAAGGAAAACCAAGTCCTTGGAGGATCTGCTGCTGTTGCAGAGACCTTGGGGAGAAACAAAGGGAGCCTGAGAGTGCCTGGTGCCTACTGCTCCCCTGCACCATTGTGCATGCTCAGCGATATCCAGACCAGAAGCTTTCCCAAAGAGGATACGGAAGACAGGAAGAGTCAGCAACCGAGAAGACTGTATTTCTTGCTTCCATGCAAGATTTCAGAGTTTGCCATGTTTCCACCCTGGTCACTTTGTGAAGCTGTAGCATAGGGGTGAAGCCAATGGGCAGCCTTTGATGCACTCATGCCTTTCTGCTTTAATTCACCTCAGTTCTACTTTTCCTGCGAGACATCCAACGCTAGTACGCTGGAAAAGACCCTTTACATATTATCTGAGTGTGCTTTGTCCGCGTTGTTTAATGTGGATATTCTTGACATTTCATTTATATTTTCATTGAAGAATCTTTCCATTCAAGCCTTGCTTTCCAACACTTTCAGATTTAATTAACCTCACAGCTTAACTCTGACACAGATTTCCGTACAGGCTGCTCTGCACAGAGTAAGGAGGCCAACACGTGGCTTTTGCAGTGGACTAACACACAAGCCCAAAAGGCACTCCAGGCTTACCAATTTTGTCACAAATAATGCGTGCTCTGCGCTCCCCAGCCTCCTTGCAGCTAATTTCACAAGGACAGAATTGAAGCCAGACACAAGCTTCCCCATCAAGCTGAACAGATATTAAAGAAATCAGCTGCACATTTAAACCCAGTGATGGAAGGGGGTCGGGAGGGTGCACCTAGTAGCTTGAACTAAATTGTTCTTACTGTAAAAAAGATGTGCCCAAGGACACTAGAACACAGCTGGCACTGGCGTCTCTTCTTTTTAAATTGAATTAACAGAGAAACTACATTTTACTGGCTATTCCAGCCCAAAATGCTGTTTTGAAATTTAAGAGAGTAGTTATCATATAAAAGTTATATAGGGAAACTTGAGCCAGTTAATTTGGTGAGATCCCTTTGACTGTTTCACATAAAACTCAAGAGAGGTAAGAAAAAAAGAAGTAATTTTTTTCATGCAGGAGTAGCTTGCAAATTTCACTCTAACAAACAATAGATTTTTTAAAAAAAATGCTTGATTCAGATCAGTGGGGTGGATCTAGCTGGTGGATTACCAGCAGTGACTAAGGCCAGGAGCTGTTTAATCCTTGGAGGGAAGCAGTGCCAGCAAGCGCGGCTGCCATGGGCTCCCCAGTGCTCGACCTGTGCCGAGCACACGCGATGCCCGGCACCCTCCCGGGCGCTCGCTCTGTCAGCACGGCATGTGCTGACGGGGGATTAAGTTGGAAACCACCCCGTGCTTTCCACGTGACTGAGGTTCTCGGAGGGACAAGGTGAGGTTATTCATTGCTTAGTCTGGCAACTTGCTTCCCCTCATAATTTTATTTCTAAGTGGCTTATTCAACTCAAAGTGAAGAAAATCTTTCTTTTGAGAAATGCCCTGCTGCACAGGTCCTGCTTTGAAGTGAGAGGGGTAGCGATGGAGGCTGGCATCGCTTGGTGTGAGCAGTGCCACCAGGTCCTCAGCCCCAGGAGAACCTCCTGCAGTGGCCAGAGGCTGCCTCTCCATCCACACACCTTGTTTTTAACCAGCAAGAATAACATACCCCAACTCAAAAGACACTTGGGCAAGTTTTGCTTTCTGACAATGTTTTAGGTAGGAAAGAAAGAGAGAAGATATCTTTTGAAGCAGCTTTACAGGGTTATAAAGCAAAAGGCATGGACCCTGGACTGGGGTCTCCTCAAGACCTGTGCAGACCCTTATGATGCTGAGAGCCATTGGCCTGGTGCAGCTATGACACCACCACCACACCCACCCCAGAGGTTCCTTGAAGGAGACGTCACAGATTTCTCTTGTCCTTCTGCCAGGTGTTTCCATGAGCTTCCCTTCAGGAGCTTACCATGGGCTGCTCTTCACAATTTGGCTAAGAGCAAGGACAAGAAGGACATCTGTGTGAAGATCTTTGTGAGGGCAAGGGAGGATTAACAGGCAAAGGCCAGGGAAGTGGTTTTGGTGCAGGGAAGAGTGTCAGGAGATATTTATTTGCTTTATTTATTTACTTGCTGAGAATACCTATAATTATCAGACTGCTAATTGGAAACTAAAAATAACAGCACCCAACAAGTGCCACTACAGCACATCCACACACTTCTCCTTCCTACGTGCATGGCACTCAGCTAAAGTGCAAAGGTCTGGCACAGCCTTTCCCCAGCTTCATTTCTCCTCTTCAACTCTCCTAAAATCTCCTCTCTATTTCTTAGATGGATTCCAGAGCCTGCATCTCCAGACGGGCTTTGGGCTATACTGTAATCCCTATTCCCCATGCTGCCCATTTCACACTTATGAAAAAAATGCCCTCAAACTAAAGCAATCCCCGCTCACCACTGCAACACAAATAACCTAACCTTTGTTTGAACAGGGTAGAAGGGAAGAGACAGACTGTATGAGTGGGACTGCAGTGCAAATCCCAGTGCCCTTACTATTGTGCCAGCACCAGTGACGGTGACCACATCTCCCATGGTCCTCCAACTCTTCCCTTACTGCTCACATCCCTGCTGGCCCCCTACTCCTCCTCAGCTAGTATCTCTGGTGGCTGCCAGCCAACAAAATAATGAGCCCTGACTGAGGCCAGTATTTTTAGTGGCTAGCAACCAAAGATAGTGTGATAATAGAAAAAAAAATGTTTTCTGCCTACTACAGTCTAGTTTTGAGCAGTGGGGCAAGCTATTAGATATGCTACACATGGCAGTGGCTTTTCAGTTGCCTGTGGGGAAGGATTTACGAAGCTGCCTCTGTGGGGTTTGGAGCACAAAATGACTGGGGCAGTAAACTTGTGCCCCCAGGTGCCAGGCTGTCATCGACACCAGTGTCCAGGTTGTCTTACTCACAAAATTTTGCATGAAAAACCTCCTGCATGCAAGAGCCTGAGCAATCAAAGTAGCAACCTGTAGGTCATAACATTTGTATAAACTAATTAAACAGGACTGAAAACAATATTTCTCTTTTTCTTTCAACTGCTGCTGTTAGAGAGGACCTTGAACCATCCCACAGATTAATAATTCAGTGCCTTGTGCGGCATCCAAAGGCACCAAATACATGTGGAGGAGGAGAAATTCCTGAAACAAGCTCAAACTGCCCCGGCGCCCTTTTGGGTTATGTCAGTCCCAGCAAATCCTGCTTCCCGCTGCCCCAGCCAGAGATGGAGTGGTGCAGGAGCTCCTGAGCAGCAGCTGCCAGCACCAGGTAGTGTCCAGGGCTGGGCACCGGGGAGGGGACATGCACCTCCCATTGCTGACAACCGAAGATGCACGTCCAAGCCCCAGCTTGCACCCACTCCGCTAAGAATGACTGCCGACATCCAGCAAGACTAACATCTCTGTGGGTTAGAAGGCTAAATAAATAAAGGACAACAGCTACTGTAAGTCGTAGCCCTTTACCCTGGGAGAATCAGTGAACCTGAATTCCCCAAGAAAAGCAAGTAGGCTGCGTCTGCGTCTGTGCTCTGATTAATCCCATCAGTTTGTTTTCCTGGAAACTAGATGTCCCAGATGCCATTGTTTCCATTGTAAGTGTTCATCTGCTCTGTTTTGAGCTTGATTGCTCCTGTAGCCTGCTTGGCTTAACTGGGTTCTTTGTTTGTTTGTTTTAAATTAACATTCTTAAACAAAATGCCAGAAAATTAAGATGAGGGCATAGCTGCAACTCTCAACACCAGATTTGTTAAATGTTTTAAAACACCTATGGCATACAGAAATCCTGAGCTGCTGTACACAGCGTGACTAAATTATTAATAGTTGCCATGCATGTCACACAAGAATTTCAAAAGGGGACTTTGTGTTTCTGCAAAACACCACTATTTTTGTCAGACAGTAGAGGCAAAATCATTTGGAAATTAGTCTTATTGGTACTAATCACAACTGTCACTAAAACATTCTCACTTTAGGCACAATACAGTAATTTTTCATTTTTGAGCAGAACTAGCCATTTCATTCATTATCTCAAGGAAGATCTTAAGAGTTTTCAATTTGTTAAAATACAAACAAAACATAATTAATAAAAACATGCTGGAAAAAATATCTATTTCTAGTAATAAAAGCCATATTAACTAGTACAATAACATTCAAGCACAAATTAAACTACTATCTTTTACAGATGGTACCACAAAATATTTGTTTTATGGGATGGAAAAATCAGCTATGGGGTTGTCTGAGGTGGTTTTTTTAAAAAAAACATGAAGATATGTGAATGGATTGCTACATTTAAATTTGTGCTACAAAGAAAATAACATCCTGCTGTGGGCAAAAACAGAAATATGGGAATTTCTTTCCTGTCTCAAGTGAATTATTTCTGGTGAAAGGCTTCTCAGCGTTTTGCTACAGGCATGCAGCTTTACACACAGAACATTATGCATGTACACACAGAGAGTGCTCTACCAGGGGTGTCTGTCCTGATGCCCTCCTCTATGCCCAGCTCCCCTGCAAAGCTATTTATGGTAAAGAAAAACCACAGGCTCAGAGATGGAAACAAACCCGCCAAACCCAACAACCACTGAAAACGTCGGCACAGAAAAGCAAGTTGATAAGGAAAAAGGCAGCTTCACTCAGTATGTCTCAGCTGCTTCCAGAGCAGAAAGCAATGGGGATGTACTGCTATTATTAGCCCTCCGGATGGGAAGCAGCTAGTTCACAGCATGGTTTGAAGCTGTTGGCAAGACGTTGCAGGATTTTCTTCACACGTATGCGCACACACACAGACACACAGGCAGACAGACAGACCCCCCAAAACACTCGTGGCGAGCCCCTTCCCGCCACTCCGGTGAGACAGACAGACAGAGAGCACGACACCGGCGCGACTGTGCGTACTCACAGCTCGGAGTACAAGAAGTGCAGGTTGCCCACATTGTCTATGTAGTTTGCAGGACTTAGCCAAGGTAGGACCAGTAACAGGAGAGCCTTCATTTTCAGTGCAGGACTGGCACTGCTGCTAGGTTTCCTCCTTCCCACTGTCTCTCTGTGCTGGTGGGACACACAACGTGAAGCTTTTGTGCCAGCCAAGCCCCTTCTAAGCAAGCCTTTCCATTTCAACGCAATGGTAGCACATTATGAATCAAGCTTAAATCCCTTAAACGAAGCTACACTGCAAAAATCATTGACCTGTAAGAGGATTACTCGATCTGACTCTCAGATGTGTAGATGTGAGGTTTTAGGGACAGCACAGCGTGGTTGGCGAGACAGTGACTTATGCTGCAGAGGAGAGCGATGCTCGGGGAAGAGACCTGCCTCCTGCAGGATTCAGAGTGGTTCTTCAGAGGCAGCTGGTACATTTACATCACTGCCCACAAGCAGATGGGTTACAAGCTAAACTGCATCACGGAAGGGTGTAGCTGTCTGACAAGGGGGGGAAAAAATGCCCCCCGTGGAGTTTTGAAGCAGGCGATATCAGAAGACCACACCTTTTTAAAGTAAAACACTGCAAAAGATCACAGCCAACTGCTGGTTGTTTGCCTCTCAGTCTGAATTCCCCAAATCCAGTCAGATGTTTTTGTGCAAACATAAATCATGTAATAATCCAAGGGCGTGTCTCTTCTCAAGCAGGTTTTGGTATTGTTGTGGGGTTTTTTTGAAGGTTGCAAGAGCAAACATTTTAAATGAGGATGCTTTCAGTGGACTGCTCCATGGTAACCGGCATTTAAAAAAAAATAAAGTTCTCTCATCAATTACAAAGCATAAACCAGCAAACTCACCTTGTCCCATCAGTGACCTCAGGGGCTGGTCTGAGCCTGAAACATGCAAGAAATGTGAGGACTTCTGACTGCCCTGTTCACTCTAGTGGAGCCCACTTTAATTTATTCACTGAGAACACAGATCACGTTCACTTGAGATTTTCAGATGGCTCTGAGCCATTTTTGCCACAGGCACAGGATTGTTTATGATTATTAATTTTTTTTTATTATTATTAGCAAAGTCACACACTTTCTCTCCTCTCTATTGATTCACCGGCGTTAAAGAGAACAGCGTCAGCTCAGCCTGCTCACGCTGTGTCTGGGCATGCCACAGCACAATGCCCTCCTCCTCTCCTGCCCTGCCATGAGCTGGAGGTGGGATGGTGAGAGAAGTTTCTGCATTTCTGAGAATTAAATTAGGCAGAGGCATAAGGTACCTCTGGCGATAATTAATGCTTTCCTAAAAAAAAAAAAAAAAAAAAAAAAGGCACTGCGCAGCCTCTGCAAGCACAAGGTTGCAGAAGTCCTCCTTTAGGGGTCACTCAGAAAGTTCCATCCGAATGCTTCCTTTGGGTGGGAATGCCCGTGAGGCTGTGCTCCCCACTCCCTGGAAAGCTGAAACCTGCCCAGCAGCAAAGATTCCCCATTATTTCTCTGTCCTTTGGCCTTAAGGTAATTCAGCCCTCCAAACCAGCCTGAGGAAGAAAAATCCACGTTATGAGTGGCAAAGAAGGAACTAGCCAATCTATGTCACTGCCTTGTACTGCTCTACCTCAGAGGCTTTAGGGTTTGGTGGGAAAAGAGACCCCTGCTCCATCTCCCCAGTCTCCTGCTGCCTGGGTTTGCAGAGCCGGGACTTGGTGGAAGGAGCTTGACGAGGGGAGGAGGGACAGCAAGAGGCTGTGAAAACATGCTACTAAGCCAATTTTTCCGACCCCTGTTTGGGGTCAGGCCAAGTGAGCCAGAGACATAGAATCTCAGAGGTCCTGAGGGGGAAAATCCAGGCCATGGACATTCAATAATAAGTACCAGAATAAAACTTGCCAGGCTTTTACAGGACCAAATCATGGTTTACAACACTGCAATTCTGCAAGCTATGTATGTGAAGAGTACCTTTACTACTAACTTAAGGAGGAGAAACCAAGACACTGGTAGGACTTGTGTATGTCCATGTAGGAGAGCTGACACTAGAAACCAGGAATGGTGCTAGCTGTGTGGCTTCTATGTAAAAAAAAATATTTCAGTTTGCTTACTTATTGTGTCATGGTTTTTTCCTACTATATTTATGGCCACAGCACCATCACCTCAAAAAATTAAGACAAAAAGGAGGATCTAAGATACGTTAAAGTCAGCTGTATGTATAAGCAAAGGGAAGGGGTATTTGCACCAGGGGCTCAAGATTTTGTGGTTGGAATCTGTAGAGAAACATAATCTCAGTGACCGCAGCTCACGGCAGACTGTCAGTCCCTTTACCTACATTACTATTGGTATTAGTATTTGAAGCCCATCAGAGAAGTACTGACCAAAGGCAGAAAATTAAAAGTAACTTTGCTAAGTTTTCCCCTTAGCAGCAGAAAGCTAACCTTGCAGAGCACGGCTGGCCTGGGCTGGAAGCTACTGCCACCACCTCTTACGCCATGACGCATGAGACAGCAGCACCCTCAACAGGGAAAGCCAGGTGCAGAACTGGGTGGACCAAGGGCACCTAAATCCACAAACACCAAACCTGCAGCATGCGAAAAGTGGGCTCCTGAGCTTGCAAGGGCTCAAGAAAGCCTTTGCTCATGTTTTTTTTTTCAGCTTTAGCAATGCAAAACGGTCACATTTTTTGGTTGGATAACCACCATAACTTCAGTGAATATCTTCAGTAAATAAATCCCTCATGAGAATTCAGGTGCTTCAGGAAATGAGGTCTCCGGTTCAAATGAGGACATGTTTGAATGGCAGGCTGCAGAGCCATTTCCAGTTACGAGCTTCAAGACCATGAAGCCTGCAACCATGTGAACATACCTTGGTCCTCCAGCTCACCAGCCTGCTGACCAAGGGATGCTCTGACCTTCAGCATTGCCATGTCTGTGCAGGAATATGCCCCCACCAGCAGTCTGGAGCCCTGTGCTGGTCACCCAGGGCTTCCTCCAGAAGCACACACCTAGGAACACGACTCATACCTGCAGCCCACAGGGAAAGTCATTCAGATACCAGCCACAAAAAAGCATCTCTTAGACCCCATCTCTCCTTAAAACCAAGGTGCTGTTACCTGGACTACGCCAAAGCATTTGTCTGCCATCAGAAACCACAGCCCAAATGTATCTCTTTACTCTTCTGCCTTCCTTCCAAAAGGCAGAAGATGCAAAACAAAAGCAACAGCACGTGCAAGACAGAGGATCATTCATCATCAGTTTTCTCCTCGCAGAGGAACCAAACTGGTCCCTGAAGGGGTCTTTCCCAGAGCCAGAAGAGAGGGTGTCCTGGCCACCAGGAAAGGTAAGCCTGAAGGGGGAGTCCAGCCAGGGCCTCGCCAAGCTCAGCGGTGCAGTACACTGGGTAAGCCGTCACCTAGAGGAAGGGAGCGCTCAGCTCCGAAGACCAATACCAAACTGGAGTATTTTCTGCTCTACTTCTCATATAGGTCATTTGCGATTCAAAAAAGGATTGAAGAAAAGGCAATTATAAAACCCTTAATGTGCTACTAAAATATTTATGATAGCTCAGCTTCCCAAAACTCACAGATCTCTTTGGATGACCGAATACACACTCCCATTATGCAGCTAACCACAAAGTACCCACCCAGAACTGCTAATGATAGCATGAAGTACCTTGAATGTATTTGATTCTAAAAAAAAGAATGAGATATTGTCACATAAATGGACTAAATTCAGCTCTAAATTAATGATACTGTAGATGTTCATTGGGAGTGAAATCAATGAATCTTTCTTTACATTAACTGTCTATTTTAATCAGCATTTAATTGAAGATATTTTTTCCTTTTCCTAAGAAAAATAGCGAAAAAAAGGTCTATCAACCACAACTTACTGGGTTTGGAAATGTTGTTCGAGGTGACCGCGTTGCATGACCTCTGAGCAGTGTTCTGTGAAAGGGCAGCTAACCATTAGCTTGTCCAGGAGGTTATTCACTAGTATGCTGGACTTCCTGCACGTCTGGAGAATCACAAGCTTGCGGTCCATGGGGCAGAAGTCTTTTTCCACGAGGAAGTTCGTAAGGCAGGCTGTGCAGAAGGTGTGACCACAAAGCGTGTCTAACGGCTGAAGCAAAGGTTGCAGGCAAATGTGGCATATCAGATCATCATCTACTTCTTCGGTGTAGCTGTACAAGTGGTTTTCTTCTGGTAAATGCGCTTGGCCACAGGTGACACAGAGTGGTGGGGAGCTATCCTCCATTTCTTCTTCTTTCTAGTTTGTAATCAGAATTGATGCAATTCAAAAGAGGGCAGACGGGAATACCCAGCCTGTTCTCTATGCATGAGAGCCACAGCAGGGCTTGTGTATACCATCAGGTCTGCGGGGAAAAAAGCCAAAGGGTTATGATTTGGATTGTTTTATCTTATCATACTTACAGTGTGTACCCAGATACGAAGCACTCTAGCAGGTATTAGGGAAGAATTGCACCTTTGGGGTGGGAGTGCAGAAAGAAAGGGGCAGAAAAAGGGGTTAACTCCAGGGATTTTTCTCTTAAATCTAGCTTCATTTACACAATTACACTCGTAAAGAAAGCTATGAAATAGGGAAAACTACTACACACATTTAATGGTTGAAACCCTTAAATTAGCATATAATTTCAGTTCCGGTCAGCTGATTTTATGGTCACATTACTTCTGCTGGGAAAGCAGCATCATGTGTAGGCAAACATTGCCAGACTGTGTGCAGAAATATAGGTAAGAATAATGGTTACTGCGCAAGCTGCCTGCTCAGCACAGCAAGGGCAAGAAGCCACTTCACCTAACACACACAAGCATACAGACACTGTACACACAGCCAGCGGGAGGACAATTGGGTCATGAGGATTTAGAGCCTGGGACCATCTAGACTGTCCTTGTTCCACAGCAGCAATGGACTCTGCATTCCAAGCCTGTATGCTTGTACCGCCACGGCACTGCTCTGGATGCCTCAAGTCAAGCAGTTATAACCATCTGCACCATCATAAACCAGTTCAAAACTTCATTTTACTTCCCAAAGCACTAAATACCTCACGTGCCGAAGTGAAGTCCATAACGCGACGCCAAGTACTGTATCACTCAAAATTAGGCCTATTCCCTTCATAATTTTTTATTACAGAACCTCAGTATGGCCCAAAAGTACAGATCCAATTAGCTCTGGCCAGAGCACCTGCCTGCTGGTATAACTGTGTGGGTGGCAGCAAAACTGGAGAGTAATTTGTAGTTTTTACTTGATGTACCCTGACTGCTCATTGGACTACTTATGTCTCATTACATCTATGTTTATTTTGATATACCGCTTTGGAAATAAACATGAAAATATAAAATATGCAATGGCCTAATTACTACTTTTGCTTGAAAATGTAAATCTTACTTGCTGTTCTGCTGTAAGACTGTACCTTTCCTTCCAGCTTGACTTAATTTGCTGAGACAATGTGTCAGCCTCAGACACCCATGTTTGAGGGTAAATGAGGGAAAGAATAAGAAAAAAATATCTGACTATGACAGAGCACGTTTTCATATGAAATAAAACCTAATTTTTATGCAAAGCTCATAGGCTTTAAACCTGAGAAATTAAACTTAACCATGGCAGGGTTTTTCTGGCATAAAGGTAAAATGATAGCCCCGTTAACTCTAACCAGATGCATAAATGTCAGACATTCACTCTAATGCTTTGCTAGATCCTATTCTTATGTAGCAATTATGCTAAGTGGCTGTATAATAATATTTTTTGCTTGCAAGACTAAATTCTGCATAAGCTCCATCTCATGATTAGCAGTAGCTTCATTTGAATTAAAATCATCGCCTACTAGAATTCTTGCAAATATTTAAACTACTTTATACTGTGGCAAATATTTCCTTTTGTAAAAATATTTACCAGAGCTTTATGAACAGCTCTTTGTGAAGAAATGAACATCTTTCTACAGTGCAGAAAAGAACTCTACCTGCTATCTTAATACAGGAATCAAACCCAGTGTTACTTGGTTCTACTAAAGTGACATACAGCAAAATGAAATGAGAAAAAATGATCCTGAGGCTGAGGTGGGAACTGTTTGGGCACTGCAAGTGGCTCCTGGTAGGTAGCTCTTAGCCAGCTTCTCGATGAAGTACAGTGGCTGCGAGCTGGTATGTTATCTACCAGTTGCTGTCTTTTGCAGAGGGAGAGCATTTAACTGATCTCCACATCCCTCACTCATCGAGAGTCAACAGGGCAGCTTGCAAGAATGGCAATAAACAGCTTGGGAATTTGTGGGATTGTGGCTTTAAAAATAGCCATTAAATGTATTAGAAATCAATCAAGCACAACAGAAATAGCATTGCTTTAGAAACTTTGTTTTTTCCTACATTTTTAAATGCACCTGGGGCAATCAGGGAAGCTGGCAATATCATGCTGTTTCTCCACTGTCCTGCCATGTCCTTCTGTACCAGCACACACCAGTAGACCCATGTGAGTGCACAGGGAGAGCCAACTCAAACATTTTGTTGCCTCATGGATGTTCTCAAGGACAGAAATTCTTGCTTCCTGCTGGCAGGAGACAACACACAGCTCCCATCAGTGAACCTGTTGAAAGCCGGACCCAAAGCCCTGCTCTGAGACAGGAACAGGAGCACAGGCATCTGTATGGGCCCCTCCCAGCCTCATGTCCCACCCCTGGAAGTACCACTCCTCTGCTCCCACCTGTACAACACATCAATCCCCCTGATAAAAATTAAGGTACAACTGGAAATAGTGCTACAGCTCCAAAGTAGCTACAAGTATTTCTGCAATGACAACAGAGAAAGAGAGGTGTTGCTGCCCTAAGGCCACGCTGTGCTGCAGCAAAAATTACGAGAGAAGCCCCAGCAGACACAAAGCCAGACTGTCGTGGCCACATTATGGATAATCTTTATGAACCTGAGATGATACTAATGCATTGCAAGTGAAAAAGTGCAGATTCGGGGCACTCTACCTAATTTTACAACGCTTACATAAATTACAAATACTTGCTACAGCACAAGGAAACAAAACCACCCATGTTAATTAGTAACAGACACTGAACTTTTAGAAGGACTTAATTCAAGTCCTAGTGCTTCTATTACTTAGAAAATTTAGACTAGATAATGAAATAAATTGGGGGTGGGGGGTGGGATGGACAGGGAGTCTATCAGCCTCTTCTGGCTAATCTGGTCCATGTTCATCCACGATGAACCTTCTCAAATTGCTGGACATATCAGGCAATGAAACGATCGCTGCCTGTCTTTGGGAGGTGATTATACCACCAAAGGAGTTAGCGTGGAGGGTGTGCAGTGGAGTTGTCACACACATTCAGAGGCAGACACTGCGTGCAACGTTTGCAGTCATTTGTATTTATGACATTTATGTGCTGCCATAAAAAAGCTACATGATTAGTTTCATGTCCTTTTAGGAAGCTTAAAGCCTCGGATCCTCTTGAACAATGTAGAAGAGAGGCAGAGGGGGATTTAAAATTGAGCTGCTGATCACCAGGGCGTATTTCTACTTCTTCTATTAACAATGAATAATAAAATACACTTTGAACAAAGAACCCTGTACAGGTAGATGGTAAACCACTGCTGATTGAAAAAAGGCAATTATTATCCGGCCGAATGGCTCTTCTTCAAGGCCCGTGCTTGAGGAAGAAGGGAAAGGAGTGGGGAAGAATCCTACTTCCATTTGCAGTCAGTGTCAACAGCTCTGGCAACCTCAGCAAGGCAAGGATGTCACCTTGGCAGCCTCACAGCTGGCTTACACCAAGAGCTGTATTGACAGGAACCGGCTGCTGCATGGATGATTGGCAGGAGGAGCCGTTAGAGGTGGTGGTGGTGCCATAGCACAAGAAGACAACACCAGCCTTTGCTGCTGTGCAAGAAGTTTTCAACAACTCAGGTCCCAGATTTAGCATAATTGTACAGTGCCTAGCACAGCTTGGCTTAGATAAATAAAATTAAATACAGATTTGTAGGAATTTCACAGTGTTGTGACACTGCAGTAAATCAAGCTCCAGTCCAAGACAGAAACCTGAAGCACAGGAATATGGTGCAAAAGGTGAAGGAAGAACACTGTGGACCTAGATATCCACATTGCCAAGCTTTCAGCCACAAGCTGGAATGAGAATGGTCACATCAGGGCACGAAACAACCCTCAGGGCTGTGACCACAGTGAAAGCCAGTATCATGGTAACACAATTTTAAAAGAAGTTACCCGACAGACTGCACGGATTTGAAGGAGTCTGCATCTTCGCTCCTTAGGAATTTGCAGCCACCGGAGAAGCATTTAAGAGAATAACAAAACAAACCCATACAAAAACCACAGGCAGTAAACACGTGGAGTAGGTAGAGAGAATGCTTTTCATCTCCTTGCACAGCCAAGTCCCATCCCAATGAAGCATTTAACCAACCTTAAGCTTAAATCCTGACTTACCATCCCAGTTACACTGGCAGCAGTGTAGCAGGAGGAGGGCTTGCTGACAGAGCGGCAAAGCCCCGCCGCCTTCGCCCAGCCACACTGTCAAATATTAACCCAGCAGTTTGGGAGGCTACACTTGGAAGTAGTGTGGCACAGAATGGAAGAAGCTTCAGACAGCAAAAAATGAGTAACTGAGGCTGAAAGAGAAAGAATTAAGTGATGAAAGATAGCGAGGAAGCGGCTAACAGGAAGGGGAAAATAGATGCCTAAAGGCCAGAGAAACAGCGACACGGAGCCTGGGAGGACAGCAATTGGCTAAAATCACAAATTGTTAAGGACAAGCCAGTGAACAGTGTCATTGGAAAACAGATGAGTGACACAGATAAACTGCAAAACAAGTAGGGGTTTTGCTCTGTAGCTCCAGTAGCTCTGAAGTAGCATGGCTTGGGGATAATGAAATCCTCAGTCAAGGGAAAGGGTGGCCAGCATGTGAAGGGGAAATGGATTCTCAACAGTACAGTAAGATAGGCCAAATATTAGCTGGTTTTGTTTTATATTTGGTTTGGGTTTCTCTCTGTGTATTTAAGTAACACATTTTATTAATGTTTTATTTTTGAACTCTAAGCGTGGGCATAACAAATCCTATATCTGGTGATTAAAAAGGGGATGCCTTTTCATGCTCTGTTTCTCTGCTGCACAGCGCCGTAGGAGGCAGCAACACTACTGACAGCGCTGTCGTGCTCCTCTTAGCTGGACTGTGATAACGAAGTTGTACTACTTCCTCCAGCCCCTGCATGGGCTGTTATCTCCTGCAAATGCACATCTCTACATGAGCCACCGCCATCCTTTTACGGGGTTCGGCATGGCACTGTATGGCCAAAGGGACCGGTCTGCATGTTAGGAAACTGCTCGGTCACAGCAGCATCGCCAGCTGCCGAATCGAAGCTCCTTATTCTTCCAGAGATGCTTTTACCTGGCCTTCCTTTCACCACATGAGCGGTGAACATGCTGTAGCCAACATCTGCCTTCCTTGATACTCAACTTGTGTTACTGAGACCCCGGAGATTGCTGTCTTGATTGTTAAAAAATACCCACATAAAACTGCTAGGAGCCTCGGCACCTTCCACAGTCACAGAATTAACTCTTTAAGAAGCCTCAGCCCAGATGCCAGTGGCTAGCCGCGGGCAGGTCGGGAGACATGGGCATTGTCCCCATCTAGTGGCTCGCCCACACCGGGGAGGAGAGTGGAGCAGAGGTCCCTCACTCAAGCAGCTGCACAAACCCCTCAGGTTATACAGGATTAGGTGTGATTATACTCAGGGGAGCATAGCCCTCACTACTCCTGTGAGAATCCAGGTTACAAGATCACCTATTTCATATTCAGGGTTTTATATCAAGGCATCAGGTTGAATGCTTATACAAAACTATTTGCCATTAGTTAGAGAAATTTTAATGCTGTTATAATTTATTTCTTTTTTTTAATCCAGCTGTCTTAACTGGCAGCAGGCCTCTCGGCTTTCCCATTACTGTGTTTTGTACCATTAACTACTTCTCTCCAACTGAATATTTTATAGATTACACTGACTTTACTGTTCAAGGTAGTACTTATTTTGGAGGCCACTGGGCAAGCCTGTTTGTTTCAGAATACCAGACAACAGTTGTGGAAAACATTAGAGAGTGACCCATACTCCAATAATACATATTATAGAGTATTTCACATCCAAAAAATGGTGAGTCATGTTCCAAAGATCTGGTTTAAAAATATCGTATAATAATTTGCACCAACCTTGGCATAGCTGCACTAAAGGCCAAAGAACTGAGTCAGCCTACCCATACTAGAAACTTTGTTCAAAGGAAGGTTATAAAACACTAAGATGCCTAAAACCTTACCATCACACCTTAGGACCAGCATTTGTCCTATGTAAGTCTTTCTCTTTTTTTCCCCTCCCCCCCCCCCCCCCCCCTTATTTTTAAATCTGTTCTACCTATAAAAAAGTCACAACATTTTATTTCTGTCTGAGGTGTAATCAGTAGTAGACTCTCCAACGGAGATTTGTTACGGGCAGACGCGTGAGGTATACCTGCTGGTAAAAAGTCAGCAGCTGGAGAGGAGCTGGGGATCCCAGAGGCACCGATACAGCAGACAAGAATTCAGCTTGACTTTTAAGGTTATAGGAAAAACTGTTAGAACTAACTCTTAGAGGACAATAATTGTATTTAAAAGTTCAGCACATCAGACAGACAGAAAGTCTCTGAGACAACAAACAGGAGCTCAAAAACCTCTCTGCTGCCTGGCTTCAGCTTTAAGACAGCTGGTTTTTCAAAGCTGTTATTATTAGTCAAAAAGTCCTTCTCAGAGCTTATAACAATCTAAGCGCTTTGCAGAGCCTTTAGTGATGAAAGGCATTTCCAGCTGAATAGAAAAATCCAACAGTACAGTACAGTAGGTGAATAACCCCAACTTTTTAAGTTGTAGCTCAAGCTGTGAAACCTAGCAGAAATGTCATACTGTGCCTGCATGCACAATAACTTCAAAAACCAGAACCAGATTGTTTGAAAAAAACGTTTTTCTCTGTGGCTCATGCTGGAATTTACAGAATAAACCAATGTTGGAAAAAGTTTTTTGTTGTGGAATTATGTATCTGAAACGTCTGTTAGGAATGTATGGAAATATATTCTGCTTTTTCGTCTGTGTCTCTCTCACACGCCCACGCAAACCTGAATTGCTCTTTCTGATGATTTCATGGATACAAAACTTTACTCAGCATGCTAAAATGAAAAAATTCCACCCAGAAGTAATCTGAGACTATTAGGAACAGCTGGACAAGACTGAGGTGAAGAGAAGATCTGAATAAGAGAATGTGTATCCGCCGGTTAACTTACCCACATCACAAGGAACACATCCTATGAATGAACTCACCTTAGCAGAAGGCAGTATTTCTGAAAAGACTTGTTGCTGGCATGCCTCTAGTTGTCAAATACTATGCTGGCTGAGGTAATCATTTCCATTTCTTGTTTTTTTCAAAGTTCAGTAAACTCAGACTTGGACCGACAGCTTATGCCAGAACTACAAGCTGACTCCAAGTGCGAAGACGAGTTGTAGCAGAATGGGCAGGCTGCGAGTAACTGCTTCCCAAAGGCACACAGTCTACCTGCTCAAAGGAAGTCAATCATGTGGCCGAAGCAAGGCTCTTGAGCAATTATGATTGACTCCTAAAGGGCTTCCTAAATGTGTGCTCATCCTAATTGACATAATAAATGCCATCGACGTTTCACATACTAAATTATAAAATTGCATGGCGAGTTATGTAACGAAAGGTGCATTACCACTCTGATTTGGCTGATTGCTCCGGCTGGCTTTGGCAAGGCTGGCAGCCTCACAAATACCACAAGCTTGCTTTCAGCCATTTGACCAAATGACAAAACTGTTTGTGTGTGGCTGGACAGCCACGTGCCCCAGCTGCCTTTCAAGATGCTGGTGGCTAGGAATAGGTACAACCGTCCATGCAAACTGCATGAGGGAGTGCATCCCCGGTCCTTGCTCCAGGTGCGCCTGGTGTGTCTCTGCAATGGGGAATGCCTGTCTGCCAATCCTCCTCTTGTGTTTCGGAGCAAGGAAACATGGGCCTGCAGACCACTGTGGAGTTACGGGATGTTCCAGCGAGCTGGCCCTCAATCCAGACAGCCTAGCCCCCAGGCACATATGGTCCCACAGTGGGTACACTGGAACAGTGAGACATTACACAAAAACCTTGCTGCAACAGAGTAAAGTGCAAAACCTGGAAAAAAAAGCATTTGTTTTAAAGTAAATAAAATAAATCAAATAAAATGCTCTGCACCTTCAACGTGAATTTGGTTCCTCATATTAACTCCATGACACTGCTTCTACCCTGTTTCCTGAAGAAACAGGACAGTATGGTGCTTTTTTTTTCTCTCTCTGAGTCTTTTTGTTCACCCCTGCTCTATTGCTCCCCAGTACCTTTTGGATCCATTTTTCAGTTTCAGTCCACTCTAACAGAATGGCACAAGCCTCCACATATATTAAATTACCACAATTACCATGATAATAGGTTCCTGGGTAAGAGAGAGAAAAAAATTAATGTTCCCACAAAAGGTGAGGCTGCAGGCTGAACCCAAGCCATACTGCACATCAACAAAGACAGGCAGGAAAAAGGAACTATGCATAGCCAGCCCTCAAGAAAAACTAATGCTGGAGCTACACCATATTAGACAAAGCCACAGAGAAGTAGTATTCACTAATTCTGCCCACTGAATCCCAATATGTAATCCAAAAAGCTTGTTCTCCTTCCCTTCCCCACATACAGCTTCCATGCCTTACCACACGCAGCAGGACAGGCACTGAGATGGCCCGTACCATCAACAGAGGTACTTCCCTGAACAAAAAGGTTTATCCCTAGGCATGTCCCTTCCTTTCTGATTTCCTAATGAGTGGATGCAACTTCTTACCATGTTCCCAAGGTCAAATGTACCCAGCCTCTTTAAGAAGAGCAAGATACCCCTTCCTCCACCATGCATTGTTCAGCTACTCTCCGAGGTGGCCTAGCAGAAAGAGCATAGCAAAAGTCCCCATGACCCTGGTCCGTCAGGTGAAAAAATGACCCTCGATGTGACGACAAGCTGCTGCCAGTATGCAAAGGTAAGGGGCTGTGGGGTACTAGTGAGCAGGGAAAAGGGGTTGATCATACTTGGGGTAGATGTAAGGCATGGATGGATGGTGGCACCCTGGCTGCCAGTGGTGCTCATTTAGTCTCAGAGAAGACTTTCTCGTCCCAGTTAAAAAGTTTTGCTCACCATGCTTTGAAGACTGTGTCCTCAGACAGCAGGTAAGTACCCTTGTTGACTTCCTGATCTGTGGAACTAAGAACATTTACCAAAAAAACCCCAACCAAACCCACCACAGCACCCTCTAATATGCTTTAAAGTAGCTTTTATCTCTTTTGTGGCACAAACTCTGTTGTGGTTTTGCAGGATGACATTTACTTTAATAACGATGAAGAATGGCCTGGCCAACTCACTTGCAGCTTTGTGACATGCGAGTGGCTCAGCCAGCGCAAATGCATCCTGAGAGCACCTCTTACACCCCCCTTAGATGTTTGCTCTGCACAAACAACGCAACACAAAACCACTGCAAGAGCTACAACATCTGCATGAACAACCTGGCATGCATGCAGGCCACGTGTCCTCTGTGCGGGCCTGCCCTACTTTGAAATAACGACACAATAGGCAGAGCGAAATGCATGGGAATGTGAAAATCTTAATTTAATACAGCTTCACAGTAAGTCTTAATCTCTCTTTGCAATCCTCTCCCAGGGCCCCAAGTGGGTCAGCGGGGCAGGCAGGCGATGCTACCTCTCTGTCTCCTCAGTGCCAGGGGAGGGAAGAGCTGCTGAAGAGGGAACAAAAGGGCAGGGGCAAAGAACCATGGGGGACTTCTCCCCCAACGGACATTAAAACCTTACACTTCACCTTGCCCTCCCACAGCCACGGTGCCTGCCACCCCCGGACCACATAGCATCTTCTCACATGCGACCACGAGATAAAATTGAATAACTACAAAGTGCAGAACATGTGATGGATAACCCTGCTAATAACACATAATAAAGTAAGCCGTGCTTTAATTACGCTGTGCCTTTACAACTGCTCCTCTGATGCAGGAGTCTCTTTAATGCTTGACAAACTACTTAATGAGTTCTCACAACACCCTGTGGGGACCTTTTTTAGGAGCAGCCTGCAGCTTGGTTAGGTGAGCAGGGCGAGGGGCAGCTGGCTGCTCCCATGCCATGGGGCTGGGCTCCCGTGATGCCAATGCCCAGCCTTCATCACAAGAGTCCTGGTGCAGCTGTGTGGCCACAGAGACACTCTCAGACCTGATCGGAGGGAAAGCCCTCACAAACTCTTAAATTCTAGGTCTGCGTCCTCTGCTTTAGGAACATGTACCCACAGAGGGACAGCAACAACTTACAGCAGCTAGCTCACCAGTCTGACTTGTCTAAGCAGTAGCAGCAAATGCTTTAGGTAAAACCTCTGGTCCGTTGCACCCAATGGCAAAAGTAAGTAGATTCAATGGAGCAAAGATTTAATCACCTGTATCTCAATTCTACTTATAGTTCTCCAGTACTATAATTTATATATAATTATTACTAGACACAATTATAGATATAATCTAATTATAAAAGTTATTATGATTAAAATCTCTAATTTAAGTTATAGGTCTCTAAATGTCTATAACTTACATTACATCTGTATCTTACTGTTTCTTCCTCCTGCCACTTGGATCCACAAAAATCAACTGAATAAACAAGTTCTAATCAGAAAAAGCAGTCCCTCTTGAAGAACTCCACGAAACAGTGACACTCTGCTCTTTAAAATAACGCAATCTAAAAGCATTCCCTGCCACCCAGTCCCAGGGTGAGAGCTGCTGGGCCCTAGTCCCATTCAGGAACCTGGAAAAAGGAGGGCACAAGCCCGGGCAGGGTAGTCAACAAGTAAATTTCAGCATTTTAGGAGTGTGGTAGAGCCCAGAGGCAGCCCCCTAAATAATGGGTAGACACACAATATGCAGCTGGAAACAGAAATTTCAGGGGACGAGGGGAAGAAGTTTGGATGATCTTGCAGGCATTTTGCAATGCTGCGTGCTGAATTTCACATTTAAGAAAAATGCACTGTTTGAAAGAGGGAAACATATCACACACTGGAGAGGCTGAATCCAGCAGCCCAACTACCGTGGTCTGGCTACTGGTTTTCTGCTGTTAAGGTTGGTTACTTTTCGGGTCTTGAACAGAGAGCATACTGTCTTTCATGCAGTTATCTCTTTTATGAAGTAGTGCTGACAGTGCCCATTTATGTCTGGTGATAGTCATTATTTCTCATTTCGGAGTGAGCTCTATGCTAGAGCTTATAACTGACTTCCAAATGGAAAGGACTGGAGAAATATGGGAGTATTCGACCAGGACTGGAAGCAGCTCTCTAGCTAAAGCTGTGCAACAGTTTCTGTTCCAGGGCATATTTTTGTAGCAGGATAATGACTAAGATCCCTGTCCGACAAGTGTCTCAGCAAATACATTTTGTTTATTATAGTGACCAAGCCCTCAGCTACCAAAACACATCCTCTAGAGCCTGGTTCTGCCCTCATCTACTCAGTGCTGGGAAACAACTTCCCTGAGGATGGTACTACTCACTGGATTTGATTCATCACTGCTTTAATTGGGGCTTTGTGGGAACTCCCGGATAAAGTCCACTGCTAATTAACATGCATGTGTTGCTGAAGGCCTTGTAACATTCTCCTTAAAATGAAGAGGCTTACTAAGGTTTTGTCAGTCAGGACACGCGAGTGACACCAGCCTGGGAAAGATAGCTAAGTCAGTGGCTGAATTAATATCTGCTTCCAGAACCTGTTCGTGGGTGTGGAGACCAATTGTTTGCTGCTTAATCCCATGATGAGAAACCAATTAGGAATTACGTGCTCAAACTGTTCCTGCTTCCTGCATCCTTCCATGCTGTCAGATGTGATCTGTTGCATGCAGGCAGGCGAAGGGATTTTTTAATTCTTTGAAATTCCTTCTACAAGCTATAGCTATTTCAGTGCCTCAGACTCTTTTTGACTGGATCTAAACTGCTGTACTCTTTTGAAATCACAGCAATATAATCAGTTAACTCCTCAGACTGAAACTACAAAAGCCCAAAGCTATGCTACAGGATAGTTTCCAGCACCAAGATCTACTTGCAAAATCCTGTGTGAACAAATACCGATAAATATATGGCATAAAGAGCTACAAACAAAAATCAGCTTTGAAGGAGAACAGCAAACAAAGTAACAGCATCACCTATTATTTTTAACATCAGCATCTCAACAGTAGCTATACCATATAGCTGCAAGGCACAGAAAGCAAAAGACTAGGGCAAAAAGTGAACTAGAATTATATCCCAAATACAATAAGAATTTACCTGCTTTCAAACAAGCCACTTTCTGAAAAGATGCATGAGAAGTTGCCCTCATGCCTTAATAAGAAATTACTAGCACATGTAAACCATCATTCTATTAAGGCTCTTTGTTTTAGTAAGAAAGTTGCAGGTGTATTAAAGTAAAACTGGAAAACTGAGGCAAGGGTTGCCAGGAGCTGCTAGACCTGCTGGAGGTTTCAGGGTGTTTAGCTCCTTGATTTCCGTGTAAAGGAGTTACTGATGTTTACTCAGAGGGATGACGACAGTACGCAGTTGCAGGCAGTTTTATGCGACAGGAGCTGCCAACTAACTGTTCCCTGAACATTTACCAAAGGTGAAAGTTTCTGCTTCCATGTTGAGTTCTCTCAAGTCACATGATTCAGATAACAATCTTTTTTACAGATTCAGCTTGAGCCTTTGGGGATAGCCTCGGAAAGATCAACAGCACCTTTGCACATCCCAGTTCCTAGGAGCAGAAATTCCAGTGGAAGAACAGGATGTGCACTGCAAACCAGTACCAAGTCAGGCAGATTTGCATGATACTAGTGCCTGGCTGTTTTAACCAGAGATGGGCCTCATTTAGCTCCCCAAAAGTCTCTGGCCACGGAGTCCCTCAAAACCAGCTGCAGGCTCCATTTGGTGCCGTGGTGAGAGGAGGCAGGCAGGCCAGGCACAGCACCCAGCCGCGCAGGCAGGACTGACAGCTTCAGAAATACTGGACTGCTTCCCTCCAGCAGCCAGTGTGGAGGAGACTGGCTGCGTTTAAAAGCCTTTACTAATTTACCTTCCTGCTGGAAACAGCGTTGCTTGATTTCCTGGTTTGCAGCAAAATGAAGCTAATCTATCATCTCGTCCTGCGTGCAAGATTTATTCGAGTTTTGCAAAAGAAAAGCTATGCTGGGGGAAGACGTCAGTGCTTTCAAACTTCTTCCAAAAGACAATTCAATTTTTGCTTCTGATAGACAATTGCAACCCAGAGCCAGGAACATTCATTCCTCTTTCCAACTCTGTGCTACAATGAAGTCCTGGTGTAGTTAATGCTCAAACACATGGGCTTGGAACAGCCTTCCAAAAAGCAGAACTCATGTGAATGAAAGGGAGCGCACTTGTACAGGGCCATGAACAAGTAAGAGCAACCAGCAGCAGGAGAAAGAATATTTTCAGGTGGCAAGAGAAAGATAACAAGACAAGCTTCCCCACATTGATTCAATTTATAGTTTTGGAAAATATACATAGGCTCTGAGGTTTTGCGTGGAAGAATATAAAATAGCAACTTAGTAACAGCTTACTCCCTTAAGAGGAATTTTCAGTCTCGGGGAAAAAAGATAGGAGAATTGAGGATACAACTCCTCAGGAGGCAGCAGCTTTCCAAATATCTGATGGTGAATCCTGGCTTTTATTTACAGATCAGCATTTGTGCTTTTCCATCGACAGCAGGTGATAGACAGTGCTGTTTCAATTAAGTGGTGGATCTGCCTTGATATTTTTCTGCATAAACCTCAACGAGCAAATGAAAAGTGCTTTGGAGGGTGGGATGAACAGGGAGCTCTGTTTCTATGGAAGACTTTGGGAAAACAAGTGCTTTGTGTAGTGCTCGGTAAAGTCACCTAAGGTATCTTTGCTTTTCCTGCTGTTGGAGGAACACTTTCTTAGTCATCAGGCACCTGGTGGAAGCATGAAGTAGAAGCCTAATATGCACGCCTTTCCTGGTTTTTATGTTTTTGCTTGGTAGATATCAGAGCAGCTGAGAGCTTGATGCAAGCAGTCCTTCCCTAGTCAATAAATACAGCCCAAAGTATTCTCAGCTTTAAACATTCGGACGGGCCCTGCTGACTTCTGTATTTAGATCTCTTGTCTACCAAGTATATACTTCAATGTGTGAGGACGTCCACGTAACCTCATTGCAGCCCTGGGTTCTGTGTTAGCATGTCCGCATATACATGTACACATATGAATAATCAGGCTCATTTGTAGAAAAGAAACTTATGAGAGGTTATGTGTATCCATACGTATTCCCAGGTTTGCAACCATTGCATATATCTGTACTGAATTACAAGACCATCTGAGTTAAGAACTGAGTATAAATTTAAGTGGAGGATAACATGAGCTAAAGATAAAAACTAAACCAAGTTCTCTCTGTCTCCTCGCCTCAGTTGTAGTTATATGCATAAAATGAAGCTGCAAGATGCAACAGGGGCAAATGTTGCCTCGATTTACTTCCTATGGCTGCAGTGAGACTTTTGGGTTTTAACTTGGGGGAAGGGAAGAAATGGATTTCCACAGAATTAATAAAACTATGGGCTAAAGCAGCAGCAGTACAAATGGCACCTCTCCACAGATAATCAGTTAGATTTTAACATACTTTTCCGAAGAAATAGACCTTCTTAGCAAAAGGAAGACAGAAAACCAAACATATCTAGCTAATAAACAGGTAATGAACTAAGCATGGCACTTCTCAATACTAGCACGGAGTTTGTATGTAAGTAGTTTTTTAACACCGGCTACCAAGAAGCACAGCAACCTACAGGTACGTTATATGGCTTTCTCTGTGAGATTATGAAAATAATCCCTGCATTAGATTATGGGGAGACTGAACACTAATGACAGACCCAGTAAGTATTTATCTCTGCCTTACTGTGAGGCACTCCTGAGCGTGCAGGCTGAGGTTGGCACCCACTCCCTTCTGCTGCAAACCAGGGCTGGTTTGTTTGCCAGAGCATTTTCTTCCACCTTTGGTCCTCTGGAACAACTCATGCCCAACTGAAGGGTGAAAGTGGGAATAGCACAAAAAACGATACAAATCTTTAAACTCACATGTCTGGCTTTACCGTGTCTCTCATCCGCTGCTGGCGGAGTCCTGCAGGTGTGAAATCCCCAGGCTTGGGCAGGGGTACCACACAGCCTTCAGCCCTGGCTCTGCAGGCGGAGCGCGGCTGGTGGTTGTGTCAGACGAGGAAGCCTATGGTATGACAGAAGGTACAAAGAAAAGCTGAATTGCATAAACCTGAGCAATTTAAGGTTTAGAAAACCACACCCTCCCAGTCATTTCTCCCGCAGGCAGATAAGCGTGTGTAAGCTGCTCAGACTACAGTGTAATTTGAAGCTTTTACTTTTCTTTCTGGCGTATATCAAAGTTCCTTTTCAGTTTGGCTCTTCCTTGCATTTCTTTGCCTCTTTCAGCCTTGCAATCAACATGATTCTAATTTAATGAAGCAGACCATCTTAAAAATTGCTTAAAGACGAAAGATTTGTGTTGGCTTTCCCCTGGAAAAGGAACATAAGGCCTGCAAGCCTGAGTCCATGCTTTGGAAACTGGATCTTCACTTTGTTCCTGCACACTTGAAGTGAGTGGTGAAGACTTGAACCATGTAAGAGCAATTTGTAAACTCTGGAATCAGTTGGCTGAAAATACAGGCTTGGTTAACTTTTTGAACATTGTAAAATAAAGACTGCCTTGAACCATCTTATCCATTAATTTTCAGTTTTAAAAGTAGCCAGGAAAGGGGTAGGTTCTTGTACTGCAGATAAGGTGGTGTACTGCTGCACTGTAATGCAACAGCTGAGTGTGAATGCCAATTATGAAAGCAGCGGCTGCAAAAAAGATCTTTTTTAAAAAATATATTTTCAACGGAGGAAAGAAACCCTGATCCTCCAGCTCCCAGAATCACTAATAAATACAATTACTTCAGCTGTCATAAGCATTTGCTCCTAAAGAAGGAAGCGTTATTCAGGAAGCAAGTCAGCTTCGGAGATGGACTCGAAGCAAGCAGCTGCAGTACCTGCAGGTGGAAGGAAGTCCCCAGCCTCTGATATAAACACCTATGGCTACCAGGTCTTGACCTCCAGTTCATTCGTATGCAAATTTCTTGCCCTTCAAACGTTTTAAAAGCATACTTGCTACTTGTGATTATAAAATCCCTTGTTAAATATTTATTTTAAGAAATCATCAAGAGCCCTGTCAAGTCCTACCAGCAAGCGTGACAGCCAAGCCCTTAGCCTGATGGAGGTTTGTTTGCAGTGGTATTTGCCTTTCCTGCCCTGATAGCACAGCACCTCTGCTCCAAGGTGCTTGAGGAAACCTGGGATGGGTCCCTGCTCAGCCAGCCTGCTGGTGTTCGGTGCATGGTTGCCCAAAACCCAGGTGTGTGCCAGCAATGCCGTGCTGAAGCTGGGGCACTGTGCAGTGCTGAAGTGCTGCTGCTTTTTGCCTGGAATGGGTGCAATATGGAGAGACACAGCCCACACAGGACCAGATGTCCACGGCAGTCACAAGGCCAGATATGCAAGCTTCATGCGTCAGCTGCCTGCAAAATTGAACTATGCATATGCAATGTACTTTTAAAATCATGCTTAAGCTACAGAAGCTTAAACATTAGCAGATTCATCCCCACAGAGCAAAGAGTGTGTTTAAATCCTTCCTTGCATGGGAGGTCTCTCCGAGGCTGATTGCCCTAGATCAGAGAGCCCAAAGCCCTGCTGTCACAGGTGACCACATCAGACACTCGGTTACAGTCTTAATTTCTATTTTAGAAACTAGCCAAGTTTTTACCTCCTCCCACTGCCAAGAGGCTTTTCTAAGTTTCCAGACCAAGGGCCAGTTAAAATTCATTTGTTCTCATGGTAATGTTACTGGATTGTTTAAATAGCCTTTCCCATCTCATGACATGTTTTCCTATTTTTCTTCCCACTCAAGCTCTCTTAAGACGTTGCTCAGAAGAAAGGCTCTCCCCTCTCCTGCTCACACAAACAGCACTCTTGGGCACTCATTCGTGTCCAAATTCTTCACTCTGGAATATGGCATTAATACTTCCTTACTCATACCAGGCAAATTATTTCCCCAGAAGTTATTTATTGGCTCTAAACCAAAAAGCTGGTGAGCTGTACCCCTTGATGGAATATCCAATGCTGAATCTGCCTTTCATCTGCTGGGGAGGAACACAGAAGAAACTCTGAAGTACAGCCTGTGTACTGCATTATTTACAAATTCCCTCCTTTGCCTGCAGCTGGCTAAAGGCTCTGGCAGATTTTCTTTATCAACAGCACAAAAAAGTGAGAGTATTTTCCTACTATGATTCATTCTTTTGCATTGAAATGACGGCAGCATCTTGTAGATCTGACTGGTGCAATGACACCTGTTTGATAAACTTCAAATTCCCTGGTATCTTCATACATTCAAGGCAAAAAAATTACATATTTAGCTCTGTTTAGTTTTAAAACAGATTTCTACAGTTTGTTTCACCCTATGCAGATACAGGTGTAAGAACAGACCTTTCCAGTTGCAGATATTCCACACTTCACTACTGCTGAAATTATTTCCAGGAGGACAATATGCCATAAACTCTATCGTATTAGACTTACTCATTTACTTATTTCAACTAAATGGTTTCGGCATATATTGCAACCATTAGCAGTACATGCTATGCAAGCTGAGTTAGAAGATAAGTCAAATTATGTGAAATCATAATAATCAAATGTTAGGTGATAATATTGTAATGGATGTCATCTGTGTTGGGTTGAAAAGATCACCATGTCCTGCAGTGGCCCATGCAGCCTTCTCTGAAGCCCTGTGAAGCTGGAGCAGACAAGTTAGGGGGAACGTCAGCTCTTTGCCTGCTGCTGACCCCTATTCCAGCTGCTGGTCCAGGCCAGCCAGCAGACTGCTTGCAAAAAAGGAAACAGAAAACCTGTCTCCTGTGCATGTTACATGCCTGTCCACACAGGTGTGGCAAGGAGCTGAGCTATGCTGCCTCTTTCAAGCACACAAGGAACATCCAGTGCTGTTGAGTATTTCTGTAATACCCTCAAAATGGTAAAATACACCCTTGTCCCTGACCCCACAGATGGATGATAGGACCAGGAGGCGGAGGGCAGGCAGCCCTGGCTGGCACTCTGCCTCGGTGGAGGAGCAGTGAGAAGGAGGAGCCAGGGAAGGAGCATCAAGAGCTGTGTGTCACAGCTCAGGGCGGTGGGGACAGACCATCCAGGAGGAGATGGAATCCCCTGGGACGAAACTGTCTGCCCTGACCTCTGTGATGCCAGGCCACATCCACTTCTGGCATGGGCATTTGATTCAATGTTCAATGGGATTGCACCAAATATATACCTCAGCTTGTAGAGGCGTACTGGAAAACAGGAACAAATTCTAGGAGGTGAAAAATTAGGTTTAGAAATTACTTCAGAATGAAGGTCAGTGTTTTCATGTCAGTTCCCTCTCCTTGTTTCCTTTTTGCAGAAAATCAGCAATCTGAACTGGATCACAAAACATAAAAGGAAAGATTGCCAAGCACTTGTACTATGGACTCTCTGGGGATGACTGAGTGCCACAGACAGTCTGCTTGGAAATGAGACTATGGACTCTGCAGTCATTAATCACCAATGTTAAACTAGCAGTTCTGTACAGTGTGACAGTTTAAATAGGATGTTGACTTCCAAAGTTGACCTACTTGGTGCAATCTACAGACAGCAAGGATCTTACACAGCGTATGTTACTCTAGGAAGCCGTGTTTCATTTCTCATAAAAATTTACTGTATCTTCTGTATCCTGCACCTCTACATTTTCTAGCAGACTCCCAAGAAGGAGAACAGGAGCATAATGAAGAAGTTAACATAATGGGATCTCTCGTCCTCAGTTAATAAAACAATAATAGTAGCAGAATGACAACTACTATTTTCTGAAGTGGACACCTTTCATGGGCTGAGAGGGCACAGAATTAAATATGGACCTACTGGGGAAAAAAAAACCCACCAAAACAGCAACTTGAGCCATACCAGCAACAAAAATCATCCCACCAAAGAGCTCACATGGCATGTCTCAGGAAGGGCTATGACTGGAAAAGCCTGCAGACCCAGCTGTACAATGTCAAGTGAAGCTCAGGGTCCTTCCACCTCCTCCAGAAAAATCTGTGAACATATGAGCTCTACATACATTAGCAAAACAAACATTCAAGCGGCCAAATAATTCTGGCTGTTGGGAGAGGATAATATTACAGATAGTCAGGCTCTATATGTTTTCCCTTGGGAGAAATTATCAAAGTTAAAAGATTAATCTGGGCTCTGAGCACATTCATTAGTTAAATTGCAAAGCAAGCCATTATATAACCAACCCCAGGACATTCAATCTCAGGAATTTATCTTGTCACGATTCACAATATGGGAGCATTTCTAACCAAGGTAACATGAATACCTTCTGTGGGATGGAAGCTCTCTGATCCATTAGAAATATCAATCAAAATCCTTTGCTTTACCCCAACTTCCAGATTACCTATGCCCTTTTTGAAGAATACATTTGTGTAGTACCTGCCAGAGGTCCCCCCAGCATGGAGGGAGGGATTGAGGAAACCTGGGCTCACTCTCTAGAAGTGGGAAAACCAAGGCACAGAAATTAAGTGACTTGCTCCTAATTACCAAGGAAGTCACTGGCATAAAGGGCATCTCACTAATTCTTCCATACTTTGTTATACACAGTTAAAAGTATTGTTTAAGGTGAAGTAAATGTCTGTACTAAAAGCATATACAAATACATAGTGTGTGCAGTCCGTCCTTAAATTAACTTTCATAGCCAGGTTTATATCCTGGAAGCAGTTCATAAAGCTCAAGATTAGAAGACAGAAGGAGGTTGTCTTGCCTGTCACAGTCTGCCATGTGCCCTTTATGGACCCCTTTGCCTGGGTTTAGCCCCATCAGGAATCTTTCTAGAAAAGTGTCCCACCCTGGTTTGAAGAACCAAAAGGTGGAGAGTCCACTGGTCTCTTTGATAGCTTGTTCTAGGAATTGATCATTCATACTTGTAGAAACACGTGGATAATTTATTGCTAATTTGATGCTGCTATTCAGGTTGTCATCATCAGTTCATGTCATGTATTTCCTAGCTGGCTGAAAGAGCCCTTACCAAGCTGGTATCTGCATCTTGCACCACTACCTGTGTTACACTTGTGCTAACACCCCCATATATTTTTCAAGTGGACCAAAAAGACTGTGCTCCAGCTAGGAGATACATTGCCTAGCCCTTAGGTAAGATTTTTGCTATTCCCTGAATTCCCCTCTACTTTTTAAGTCATCTTTTCAAGTACTGGCTGCGATGTGATTGATGTTACTGCACATGAGTCTCCCCATACATATACACACTACAAACAGACAAAATCAGACCCTTGCTCCAACTTGACTTCTGCATGTGTACTCGAGGATCACACTAGACATTTTCCCCTGCCATTGGGCTAGGACTATGTTCTGAGGTTGTCTATTAAGATCTCCAAAGTCTTTCCGAAGTCTCTACTTTTTTCTTAAGTGGTCTTCTCCATTTCTGTAGATATGCTACATGTTCCCTGTTTCCCGGTTTGTAGCTATGCATTTGGCTATATTAAAGCATTTTTTGGTCTGAACTCCACTTTTTAGGCAATTCAGATTCCCTTATCTGTAGCACTATGTGTGACCATTCAGGGATCCAATATTTTTCCTGCAAATCAAGAAGTGAACATTAGCAGAAGTGGGCCGAGTCCTAATCCGGCACTAGAATCTCACTAGAAATATTCTTTTTAGTGTGATTCTGTATCAACTGCTTCTGATACACCAGTTCTTAGCCACTTGACATACGCTTACTCAAGAATGTAAAATGCTTGATTTTTCATCAAATTATGTTATAATCGAGCTGAACACTTTCATGTTCTATTATGCTTATATAGTTACTTTACTAACCAAGAAGGTAATCTCACGTAAGAAAAGCAAGCCAAGCTTACCTGACAAGACTGTGTTCAATGAAAATACCATTGGCTGCCATTAATAATATTCCTGTTCTGTATCAATTCCCATATCAGCTTCTCTATTAATTTACTGGAAGTGAGTTCAGGCTAGCTGCCCTGCTATTATCAGAATTATCCTGTTTGTGCCATTAGGACATTGGCAAAAAAATAAGCACGCTTTCAGTCTTGGCAAATTTCTCCAGTATCCCCAAATTTATTAAAAGTTCACATCAGTGGGCCAGAAAATTTCTCAGCCAATTTTCAAAAACATTTTTTTAAGGATGCATAGCTGCAGGTAATACAAAGTCTACTGTTTTAAGCTGTTTTCCCAAAGCAGGGTTGTCTAACATTCTGTTAATTACAAATGGGCTGGAAAAGAATTCAGCATCCTCACGTGATATATATACAACATCTTGTTTCTTTCCAAGCATAAACCAGAAATATTTTCTCAACATTTCAGTCATTTATGCATTTCTTATTAACAGGTTTTGTACCTTCAACCCTTGCTTGGCTTACACCATTGCTACATAATTTTTCTTTATGTAAATTAAAACCCCTTCCAGAATACCATTTACTTGCCAAGAATAGATATTTTTTTAGCCTTTGCTAGTGATTTCCACACTTCATAACATATAAATATCAATGGGTATCTATCTCCCCTTTTCTAGCCCTTTTTTCCAATATATACACACACAGTTTATTTAAATATGTACGTACTGTGTATATTCATGCCCACATATCTGTCTATAGATATGTATACATACATAGCCCCATACAGAGATATGTATGAACAAATATATACCTATTTAAAAACATGTCTACAGATGTTTAACCATATTCCTACTTTCTTCTTTAGCCACACATGTTGTCTTAAAAATGTTTTGCCCATTTAGCAAACTTCTAGAAAAAATTGCAGGTGTCATTCATAGCTTTCTCTTCCCAGTCAATTTTATTAAGGGCTGTCCTCAGCTTTGGGAAATTGGCCTTTTCAAAATAATGTGTATAAATATTACTGTTTGGGACTGTTTTCTCTTCAACTGTATTGAACGTAATTAGGTCATGATCACTTCTTCCTGAGACAACCCCTGATTTCCAGTCTAGTGGATAGATTCATTTTTATCTATTATTAGATTACCTGACAGCAGAATTCTTCCATGCCAGGTTTGACAAGATTTGTTTCATAGAACTATCATCCAGTATTTAACGCTATTTTAGTGATGTTTCACAGGTAGTAGCTAAGTGAAATCTTCAGCAGGTCTCCAAAATGAAGTTCTCCATAATTACACAGTTCCTTCCCACATGCATTAGCAGCTCATCCTGTTTTCAGATTCAGTTCAGTGACTTATAATATCACCTCTGCCCACCCCTGCTTGCTCCTGGGCTTTGGTAACCAGCATATTGCACTGCGTTTCTTAAGATCCTGCACTTCTCAGTTTTAAGTTAAGCAGATATAAGTCACTGGGTCATACACAAAGTCATTCCTCTCACACAGTTTCTTTTATCTCCGTTAGCCTGCTTAAACAGCTTATACAATATTCTGACATACTGGTCCCTCTAGCACTGAAACCTGATGAGACAATTAGGTTGAATTTGTCTAGATTATTGAGAAATTCCAGTTCCTCTTACTTATTACGCAGACTCCCAGCATCAGCATGTAAGCGTTTCCAAATGCATTTCTTTTTGGATCCTCTACCACGCTGATTTAATTTGTTCCTGACACGGTGAATTTGAACCACATTTACTTTCTTAACCTCCTTCTGTGTGTTGTTGCTTTAAATACAGTTGTGGCAGTCCCTACTAGTCAAGATTTTTTGTCCCCCCTCCACACCTATTCAATCTCTCTATCATTTAGTACTGCACGTACTACAAGCCAGTACACAGTTTCACTCCATGGTATGCAGTCAGTCTAAAACCAACAGGGGTATTTTGTGCTGACCCGTGGGATGCTGACACAGTCTGGCTGGGATAGCGTTATCTGCAGCACTATCTAAATAATGGCATTCAGCATCATTCTTTCTGCATCAGAGCATCCTGGTTTTGCAGGTGGCTTTGCAATATAATCCAGCAAATGCAAATTTTAGTATCAGTGCAAGTACTCCACTTAGGTCACACAGGCACGACTTACCAAGGAATCACAGCCTGCTGCAACACTTGCAATACCTTGCAGGCTCAGCACTGGCCTGAGCTGGTCATGGAAACTCTCTAGAGAGACACGGATGTATTTCACACAGGAGGAAGAAATGCCTTAATATCTGCATGTCTGACAGTTACTCACTTGTAGCTGCCTTTTTTCACACAGTGCAAACTACCAGGCTCTGCGGAGACTGTCTGGGATCAGGCAGCGTTACCGCGCTGGTACCTGCCTTGTCTTAAAAGGACAAAATTCTTTGGGGAAGCAGGTTTCACTCAGCCCCCACAGGCTGCACTGAACATTTGATGGATGGTCCCTTCAAGTGTCTAAAACCTGTGCAAACTATCTAAAGAAAACCAGGGCCCATTTTATGAAGTAGGTTACTTCCATGCACACCACAGGAACTTGCAAAGATGTAAATTTGAGTCAGGATACTATGGGCCCTCTGCTCTCATCTCAGAGAGGCAAGGGATCTTCTCCTTGCGTGAAAAGGTATCTTTTATTAGACTAATTGCTACCACTGAAAGAATGATGTTCTTTCAGGTATGCAAGTGTTCCTTTGGTGACACTCACTTAAGTTCTAGTATATCCACACACAAAAACACTAAAGTTATCAGCTGGTGGGAGACAACACCCAGAAAATGGCCGCTTTGAGGAAGACGAGGTGTTTTCAGTATACTGTTTCCTGAGCAGCCCAGCACATTCAACGTGAACACGTTGTTGCTTGGAGACTGAGGCACAGAGTGTTGCTGACCCAGCAAGCTCAGCGAACAGGGAACAGTGCACATCTTGCAAATTACCTCTTTGTTTTACTAAATGAGTTGAGCATCAGTCTAGGCACAACGCCTTTTACATGCCGATTGCTTAAATTGCTAATTCATTTCTCCAAGGTAGAGTGCAATGCATAGTGTAGATTACATCAGAAACAGAAGATGTTAAGGACACAAACATACCCACATACAGACAAAGGAAGCCTATAGCATGTTATACCTACACACAGAGAACATCTTTAGCAGTGCCTATTGCAAACTGGGAGATGGCAATAAACAAAAGCATTCAGCTCAGAGACATAACCTAAACCTAAGTGCTACTTTACGCTAAAGTGGTCTACTTACAAAGCCAAAGGCCTAAAAACAGTGGATAGAAGAGCAGCTGGTTTGCTGACCTTCCCCATGTAGTATAAGCCCTGGCCTTTCAGGGGTTTCTGCCCTCATTCTGTAACACAGAAAATGCATTTTAAGTTTCCAGCAGCTCACATAACTGTGCTTGTGTACCTGTCATCTCCCAGAGCCCACAATGACTTTTGGATTCAAGGAACAATTTCAACCACATCTGATGAGAAAGGCTTTCAACAGCAATTAAACAAGTTTGGTGACAGCAGGTAAGCTTTCAGGCGGAGATGAAAGACTGATCGCATTTTCACTGGGAGAAAACTTTGACGGAGAATGTCTTACTAAAATGCAGAGCTCCCATTCCTAGCATGAGAAAGAAGTCTTAAATGTCCAAACAGCAGGAAAATCTCCCCTTGGAGCTCACAGCACTCATGAATCTACAGCAAAACAGAATTTTTTGGCTTTGGTGGTCATGGATCTGTTTGTTTAACTATACTTGGTTTCCACACTGGAAATTTCAGATCTTGCATGTTTTCAAAAGCCATAAAAAATGGATATATAACTGTATCATGTATTATATACAATGCATACATGTATATAGAATTCAACAAAAGGTTGAATGAAGTTCGTTTTCTAATGTAAATATTTATTCTTATTATTAATGATTTTGTCTGCAGTCCTCAATGTGAATGCTGAAGTATCACTTCAAATGAGAGCTCCCTGAGAAAACATTTCTTTTTTTATGCATTGTACCATGAAATGCCTTAGAAGTGGCAACTCTGTTCAAACTGGTTAAAAGAAACAAAGAAAGTCTATTTAGCTGACTTAAAAATCTCATATTATTGGGTCAGTATTGTAGTTCACTTTCTCTTTCAGTGTGTTATGGCCTGCAGCAAAACCACAAAAAGCTCTTCAGCAAAGTAAAGATAAGACATATTTGACATTAAAAACCCATAACCTCAGCTTTCAGTGCCTGTTGATGTCCTCAGTGAGTATTTTGTGTGCTTTTTCTAGCCTAATTATACCTGGAGAATCTCTGCTGAACATCTTTAACTCCTAAAAAGGTAAAAATGAGGGTCTGACCCAGGCATGTGAAGGAGAAAGTTTTTTAAAGCACTTTACCCACAGCTCCACTACTCGATCCTCAGCTGATAACACTGATGTGACAACATTTTAGTGTTGTAGTTTTAGGCCTGTAGACCACATAAGCTGAAACATTCCAGATCTGGGACAGCAAAGCCACCAGACTATTTCTGTATATGATAGGATGGCAGCAGTTTAACCCAAATCTCCACAGGTTCAGTGTTGACATACCTGTGCTTCACGCTACCAACCTCCCCTCTTGCTGCTTTTCTGGGGAAGCGGCGCTGCGAGCTTACACTGTATGAGGTACTTACTAAGGGTACATGAACGGGGTTGCTATTATCTGTCAAAGGCTTCAGGCTGAAGCAGTTGTTCAGAGCATCCCTGACGTATCCCTGCTGCTGACAGAACAAGTCTATATTCATGCCCTGTGGACAAAATCGCCATTCGTATTTAGATTTGCACCGTGTTCACAAAGTTCCTTGGGAGATCTGTTTGCTTTGTATGTGGGGAAATGGATCAGAAAATACTGACAATTTTTAAAATGCTTGCTTTGAATTTCAATGTCTCCTCCTTGTACTGGCTAACAGTGAACTACTGTTGGTACACACTAAGTCCCTCACACTGCACGTAAAGTACGTTGACTTGCCGACTGTGTGGAGACTGCAAACTCCCTTGCCTACCCCTCCCTTCCCAAAACACCAGCAATGGACCATTATCTTTGATTTTGACATCTGAAGAGAGAATGCAAATGCCAGGAAGGAAGTTTTTAGAATCTGTAAAAAAATACTCTCTAAAAGACCTTCCAAAGGGAATATTACAACAGGATACAGTAAAGAAAAACAGGAGAAGAATTTGAGGGGGAGAAGCTCACAATATAAATGAAAAATACTTCTGAGAATAAACAAAAACAAAAGCACATCCAAACTTATTTCTGCTTAACAGAAAATTAGTGATTTTTCCGCTTAAAATAGACTAAGAACATCAGTGGAATACTTGAATATGTCTAATTTATACCTTCCGGACTGTGCAGTGTAGTACGAGGAAGATGAAAGTACGCTCAGAATTGATGTTGGGGCCACCCCCGCTGGACCACCAAGGCAGAAGGTGAAATGCAGAGGTTACAGGCTGAGTCCTAGGACTCAAATTCTTTGAAAAATTCCCTTTACATCACCAGGGTATCTCCTCAAGAATCAGGAAAAAATTATCTCTAAAGTCACTGAACTGAAGATTAGGAAACCCCAATCTTTCTAAGCATCTTGGTAATATCTGTTCATTGTAAAATTGTTATATTCTACACTATAACAACATGTAATATAAAAGCAAACATTACCCTAATTGCAGCCCTTCTTCTCCCCCACTTTCTTTTGCTAAACACTGTCAGGGTAGACTGTGCTGTGCAAGCCATGCAGACAGTCTGCACATCAAAGAATTTGCAAGCTAAGCAGCTGAGATCAGATCAGCTCTGCACAAGGAAATGCAGAACTCAACATTACATGGATCTGTACAGGACTTTGTGCATGACAGGAAAGACATGCTGGAAAGGCTGACTCCCAACAAAGACAGAGGATGGTGACTCACTGAAGAAGGCTACTCCGAACAGTTTTGATGTACAGCTGACTTTCAGACAAATTTCTAAGCAGCTGAGAAGCTACCCCGGGGAAGAACAGGACAGAGCACAACAAAGCAGCAACACTGACTTGGCTTGTGGTTTCCCCTCTGTTATCAAGGCAGCAGGTTTTGTCAGAATGCTTTCCAGGCACAAGGACTTTAGAACAAACTCAGAACAGACCTTTGCTAGTCTACATGAAGAAGTACAGATTTTTTACAAAATACAATTTGCTGCTTTAAAGTGAAATTGCAATGAAAATGCATGGAGGAGTAAATAAAATGGAAAGTATTAAGCTTATGGTTGAAATGATGGTGCAGTCTGAAAGGAAAAATGTATGGCATCCTTTGCTGGCGTTTTTATAAGCTGGGGGGAATCGCACTGATCTGTTGATGCTGAGCACAAGAAGCAGACTCTGAGCAGCCCTCTTAAGGCTCTGAGTGAGTGACAGGACAGCGCTTTGTAGCCCAAACTATCAAAAGCTACCCTGCAAAAAAAACGGTGTTCATGCTGAGGGGACAGAATATACAGAAGAATGATCCTTTTAAGAGGAAATTTGTCTGTCTGTCTACTTTTAATTAAGAAATTAGAAAATACTCAGCATCACAAATTTAAATCCTCCTTCTCCCTAATTAATAATGTCTCCTTAATCCAATTTCTCTGTACTTGCCTGGATGCCTCCCTCTGTATCTTCAGATCCCCGTGGCTATTTCCAGTATCCTAACTTTGACAAAGGATAACAATCTTAAAGATGTTATGTCCCCGTAAGTGTAAAGAAAATAAGGCAGAGTGGTAAAGGAAAGAGACCCCATTAAGCATTCACACAGAGAGGAAGGTCGAGGCATAAATACATCCCTTATTAGATACTGAAGAATCAACAAAAAGCTTGAAATACTTGAATGCCTCATGGGAAACACTTCAATCGAACTCATGCCTTTCTAAACATCAGGAAATCCAGCTACCAGACACAAATCTGTAAGAAACCAGGCTTCACTGGCTCAGCTGCTCGCCCAGCAACTTCACTTCAGCAAGAAAACCGATTACTGCAATTACTGCAATCGCAAAATACCTGTATTTTGTTGGATGGAGAGCACAGCAAACAGGCTCTCGGTGAATAATCTAGGCATGAAAAATATCAGGTAAGCAGTTTCCAATTAGCAGTCCTCACCAAAATAAAGCTTCCCCTCTCCCCACCTCCAGGGCAGCATTTTTGGGAGCCCATGGGAAGGGGTGCTCGGTGGCCAGGGGCACATGGGGCTGGGGCTACTGTGTGGGGAGAGCTCCCTTGCTCAAGGGGAAGCACAGTTGTGAACCCAAGAACAACAAAGCAGCATTACACTTAATCCACTGCCATCTGGCTTCATTTTGACAATCCACAAAATCAGACACAACATTCTTCTGCAAAATCCCTGAAAAACAACACAGAACTGTCAAACCCAGCATCCCCTCTCTCCCTGGCTCCTCCGAGGGCTTGAAAGGGAGGTTGCTCAAGAAATGAAGAGCGATTCCCCCAAGTGACATTTCTGCAGAAGTGGTCTGGCTACAGATGTTTCTGCTGTGGCAGAAGAGTTTGTATAACAAAGCGCCGCCTGTCACGTTTATGGGGACAGGGAGGGGGAAGGGGATGAGAAGCAGAAAACAGGAGAGGCTTTGAGTTGTGGTGTCAATCCACAGGCGAGGAACTACCTGAAAGAGGCTATCAACTCTGCATGTTTGCTGAGCTCCTGGCCAGACCAAGGGGGAACGAGGACAATCCATCTTCCCCAGCAGAAACTGAACAGCCATCCCTGAGGGGACAAGGCAAGCCGCAGCCTTAAAACTAGCTGGGAACACATTCCTTCTGCAAATCAGCAAGACAAATCCCCTTATTATTTCAAAACAGTGTGTTGAAGGAAGCCTTGGTTTGCAACATTTTTGTTGCTATTGAGGCATTAAGATAGTCTACATGGCCTGCTAGGTGGGCTCAAATGTTGCCTTGTAGCTGATGGCTCTCATAACTACATAACAGAGATGTTTGTTTCCACAACAGAAGGCAGAATGGCAACCAAAAATCCTAAAATAATGCCTGATTCAGGCTGAATTGTGTTCCCATTGACAAACACTGATTACAGAAAGCAGCTTGCCAAGGACTGAAGCGTATTTTCACTGTTGCCTCCTGGCTTAGAGGTGCAACTCAGCTGCTGGGCTTCTCGTGCCCTTTCAGACACTTGAGCGTTGGAGACTCCTGGCCTCCAGCATGACATGGACCTCCTGCAGTTCCTATGTCATTGCTGCCAGCTCTGTGTGGATGTCTCAGATATTCTGGGACATCTCAGCTAGTTCTTGATGCCTAAATTTAGGCACATGCATGAGATTGCAAGTTACTCCACAGAGGCTATGTCCTCTGTTCCAACACCCTCATGTAGTCCATGATCATATATCTATCTGCTTGTACTCCCTGGGTGCTACCTTTGATGGGAGCAAGCATACGTGGGTGTCTTCTCAGCTGCCAAAACAACAGCACTAGCAAGCAAAACACTCACACTCACAAATGATACTTTGCTCAGCTTCCATTAAAAAATGTCAGGAAAGAAAGCAAGGCAGACTCCATTCTCATGCCTGCTTTAGGGCTGAATGCCACAGGGATGTCCCCAGGCATGGCCTGTGCTGCGCTTCGGAGCATGGCTGAGCATCCTGTCTTCCAGAAAGCTCATAACTGACAGCAGCATTAATGTTAACCAGGCACATCTCTGGAGTGCTGTGTGTGCACATGCATTAATCAGGCATCTTTCTTAATGTTCAAGATTGTGCCACGGAAAAAACTTTGCCTGGCTTTCACACGTGACTTAGAAGAAGTGAGGGGAAATGGAAAGAGTAAATTCCCTGTGCTACAGCAGTCTCACCTGCCAGGGACGCGTAACTTCATAAAAAAATCATCCTATTGAAACTCCCAAATGTTTCCAGTGGTAACATATGAATGACTACATTCATATCATGGACTAAGAGGAGGAAATGGCACACTTGTGCTAAATAAATACTGTGAGATTGGTTTTACAGCAAAGGTTGTATCTGCACAAGCTTCAGCATTGTAGATAGAAAAGCCACTCTCTCACACACCAGCAGCTCAAGTGAGTACACACCTGGGAGGGAGGGAAAGGGAGAACATAATCTCGTGTAAAACCAGAACTGTAAAGCAATACAAAAGAAACACTTATATTGAGGAGGACAGTAAAGAAATTATGAGCAGATTAGACATTTGTATCCTGATATTAAAAAAAAAACAACCTACAGAAAACTTGATTATGACCCAGGCTAAAAGGACTGGAGAACCTGCACTATGATGAATAATGCTGATTTGTGATGCCAAAAGATTTTTAGAGTAGTCAGGGATATAAAAGACAAATAGTGTGACTAGTAACAGACTTCAAGCTGAAATTATAAGCTGCTGTGACGTTACTGTTTAATTAGCTATACATTTCGTGAAATGGTATATTTGCACATTCAGTTTGGAGTTTTAATAATTTCATGTTGTAGGCTTCTGTCTCCCCTCACAATGTGCATCCTCCAAGGATGCTACAGCAGTAGTCTCACTCCAGATAGAAAGCTAGATAATGCAGTCTGCTTTACAGCCAATGAACCTCTAAAAGGATGGTGGAGTTCAAATTCCAGGTTTTCACTGACAGCAACAGTCTCCAGATTACAGTTTCTTTTTTCACAAACACATCTAGTACCTCTGTCTCTCTCCCCCCCTTTAGGTTCCTTCCTAAACCATGCACACCATGTTTAATTAATGACTCACCTTAGAGGTGCACTGAGTTCCTGATGGCATCAAAGAGGTTTCTCTTGGGGACTGAGAACAGATATGTAAGGGCAAGATGATGGAATTGCTGATTTTGAGGGGGTATTTCTGTTTGTTTTTCTGAAAGAGAAACTCCAGTTTGTTCCACTTTCATACCGGGCCTGCCCAACACTTCTTAGTGATCACAACAGGATTTGACTTGGCTGTTGGCCAAAACATGTCCATGGTATAATCACCAAATATTTACAGTGCTTTCTTTTCAATAAAGACAGAAAATCTCTGCACCACCCGTCCCAGAGAGGTCCCTTTTTCTACTCCAGGAGCTTGTGAGGGCTTTTAGAAAGCAAGTTGACATCCTCCTGTGCTCATTTAGCTACACCCCGAGCAGCAGCTACCTGTTCAGCGTTGCTGTTGGCCAATAGCAGAAATCTGACAATCTTTCACATGCCTGCAGGAGGAAGGAGTTTTCCCTGTTTGTTTTTGAGTATCTTAACTGTATCTGTGGAGAAAATTAAGGCTGAATATCACAACATTTCAAGAATTTTTTACAAAAGAAATAAAAAAGAAAACATCACTGAAACAACATTCCCTCTATATTCAGGTCACTATTTTTTTTTCACCTTTCCTTCATCTTATTGGACACACACAGCAGTGAGTTTCCCTGTGCCACTGGTATTATCGTGAGCCTACCCATGGTTTGTCAACAGAGGATGGAAGTATCAGTCTGGGGTTACAAAACTTACATGTTCAGAACCTGCTTTCCACTGCCCTTGCTGTCCTCTGCCTTTTCGCTTGCTGAACTGGAGCTTGCTGAATCAGTAAGTAAGACAGGAGTCTGCAGCATCGCTCATGCCCAAAACTATAGAATTTCAAAATTGTCTCACCGTACCCTAACTTTATTCCTTTGTTGGAGTACAATCAGACACTTAAATGGAAAGACGGGCTTTGTTTTAAGGATGTTGCTTTTGATTAAGTATTGTCTTTCCCCGTATTACAAGCTGGCAATGATCTTGGAAATCTTTGCTGAGCGAGGGTATCCTATAGCAATTAAGGTGTCTCAATGGACCTATATAAAACACTTGAGGAAAATGGAGTAAAAATTATGAAAGACTGAAATATTCATCTCCCACCATCTGCTACACAGGATATATGCTATTTTACTGTTTCAATGCCCATAATCTCTCTGTGTACAGCAGTTTAAAGCTCTGTTCTGTTTTAAAATAGAAAGGTAAAGCTTTTTTTCACACTCCATTTACTAGCCAGCTGGAACTTCAACGCCTGTTCCTGCTCCTTTATGACAGTTCAGAGGAGAGGGTGGTGGGCAGCACCCCAGTTTAGCTTCTTTATGAAAAAATGTTGATAGGAAACAAGGGAAAAACTGGCCGTACAGGTCTTCCTTAAAAGGCAAGAGAGGTCTTATGAATGAGAACTGTTCTCCTTAAATTTTATTTCACAAATAGCCTTCTCGAGGCCAAAATGATTCGTTCAGAAAGGATCTCAGAAACCAACCAGAACATGCTGCGTGGCCTAGCAGTGTCATTCGCACCACGGGTGGGATGCTGCAGCACAGCCGCAGACTCAAAACCCAGGCTGAAATATCTTTAGAATGCAATTATAGGATATAGCACAACAATCATGGAAAAGGAAAGTGCGTAACAACAGAAAATAAATCATAGCTAATTGAAACATCATTTTAGAAACTATTGCTGCTCACATATTAAAAACACAATAAAGTATTCTTGCTCTTTTTTACTGGAGGGTTTTTTTGTTTTCATTTTTGAAGGGCACACTTGATACTCTATCTGCTTTAGTGTTAGTAGTGTAGTAACTGTGTAGTGTTATTTTTTCCGTCTGTTTATTTCATCTTCCTTCAACCACTATCTTTCAGTCACTTCTTTACAAAGTGCTAGTTTGATGTCAACAAGAGGCAAGTTGAGAGGACATTAAGTATTTCTGGCATTTTACCATTAGTATTGCCAAAACCCTGTTTAAAATAGTCCCTCTGAGTGTCTCTAAACATCCCCCCAAGTTTCTAACCCAAGCACGGGTTCATGGCAGTAACAGGCTGCTTTTTGGCTGATCTGCCAGCCAGAATGACAGCTTACCAGACTATCTTTATCTGGACAGTGATTGCTATAAACATGTTTCTGTGTTATTTTTTTGCCCTTATATCTCTGATTATGGGAAGACTTGTTCTATTTTGATGTGCCTAACAACATGTTTTAAACAAACAAAGATCTTCCTTAGGTCTTTTCCAGCCTATGTGGCAGTTAGCATGGCTGCAGTTGGAAGAAGAGATCCCACACTGGACTTGATCTTGGAGCTGCTGAAATGGGACCACTGGCCAATGTTACTTCAACAGAGGAGGAGAAGATACCTTCCCATGGAAGAAGGAGAGGGTCAGCAGCAACCCTGTCATCCTTCCTCTCCTCCAGGTGGTGGAACCTCAGCTTTGTTTCAGTTGAACCAGGGTCAGAGTCTCTGCTCCTTGCTGCTCACTGTGTCGAGATGGGGAAATATCTCCAGTTTAGCAGATTACATTCATGCAGAAGCAGGTACCTGGGCAAAAACTGTTGACATATTCTGGGCTGTGAAATCTGTGGCACTTCAAATTGTTCTAGATTACTCTTTTAGGCATTGGATAGAAAAAAAATCTATAAAACTGAAACCTCCAGATGAAAAAGCTTTTGGAAAAAGAGTGGAAAGTTGTTTTTCATTAACCTCACTGAGAGAGGAAGGACAGGATTTGCCACGGTGCTCTCCCATCTGCTCTGCAGCATTGCTGAGTTGAAGCACAAGCACACAGGCAGCGGTGTCTGTCACTGTCCCTCAGCTCTATGAGAGCCGCTCATACCACAGTGTGGGGCACGGACAGACCTCCGAACAACCCCTGCAGAAGTACATCCATGCAGAATAGGAACTGTAGCAGTGACAAGAATTTTCTTCATCTGTCAGGGAAAATGCAGTTGATGAAATGTCTGTGTTCTTTCCATTCTTCAGAGAAGAAAGTCTATTAAGTAAGAATCTCTCCCTCTAAGAGGTGTCCGATTTTCTTCAAACCCAGCGTTTTGATTTGCCTGTTCACTGCTGTCACGAAACATGGGAAAAATCCCTTTGAGAGTACCTTGGCAGGCTGAAGACAATCTTTTGAAACCGAGTTACCACATGTTCAGAAGGAAAAGGAAAGTACTCATGGAATGTGTCCCACAGGCTCATAAAAATGTAGTCATTAACAAAGATTTTTTAAAAAAAAGTTAAAGTGTGACAGTTACAACAGGAAAGAAAATGCAAAGAGCTGCTCAGATCTGGAAAAACAGAAAAAAACCTTTAAGAGCAGAAAGTTATTTCAACTTTCTGCAGAAAAATCCTAAAATATCTGCTACTTGGAAAGTCTGTAAGTTAAGAAAAGACTAGGAAGCATCCTGAAAGCAGCTGCAAATTACACATCCACCATAGGCCTGTGAGCTGGTGCAGAGCAGCCTCTTTTCAAACCCACCCCCCTAACCCAGATCATAGATCATCAGAGAGGAGCCCAAATGAGTCGCAGCTGTATTGTTCTAATTGCATTTCAATTGTTGAAAGGGAAGGCTTGAGTTCGGCCTGCACATAAAAAACACCAGCTTCCCAGAACATATCCCCCACTGGGTGCTCTTTTTTTTTTTTTTTTCCCTCAAAAAAACCAAAACAAAACACATTCAACATCTCTAATGAAAAATGGGAATTTTATACCCTGCTGGTGGCATAATCATTTCAGTTTGCCTGATCCTGGTAGGCTCTACAAGGAGACAGTATTATTAGGAAAGAAGAGGGCAAGATTTCTGTAAAGACACCAAAAAGGCAGCAGGGTTCTGGAAGAGGCAGAGATGCTTCATGAGTTAAATTGGGTGGAAGCTGCAGGCTCAAGAGCCCAGCCCCATCTCTGAAAAGGGACCTGGGTTTCAACCCAACATCCAAACTCCCAGCTGCGTCACACACAGAGGCGTGCTGCAAGGCTAGCGGTGGGAGACAGCCTGTGCATCTCCACTCCCAACACACTTCCAAGTCAGCCAAGCAGCAGTAGGGACCAGATGTGCAAAATCTGCAGGTGGGCTGTGTTTTGCACAGACCAAAGGCCAGCAAGGCAGTACAGCATGGATTTACATGAGAAAATCATCAGAGCTTGTTTCAGTTTGGTTGCTTTCTCCAGACTTCTCAGAGTGACCATCTACTCCCTAACGAGGGTGATACAGCTCAGATATTTCTTTCCTTAGCTGGGGGCTACTAGCTTATAATTTCCCCATCCTGAAGTAGGCTTTGAGATGTCATTGCTTGGCTTTTCTTACAGAGTATTCCCTGCACAGCCACTACACCTAGAAGAGAGTTAAGCCACACTTATAACAAAAACTTCCAGGTTCCTTGGTGTCTTTGGCACCTTTACGAAGTAACTAATAAAAGCACTGGCAAAACAGAAGGCAAATGGCAGCCCCCGAGTTTTGGAGGGAACATTGGCTACAGTTTTCAAAAGTGGAATGACTTTTCCTTCTTACTGCATTTCCTGTGAGATCCTGCCCTTTAACCTACCCCTAAATCTCAATGTAATTACATCATTCATTTTCTCTCCCTACCATGGCAAAATTTAGTCTAAACCAGCTTGGATAACATAACCTGAATTTATTTTGCATCGCCCCAGTTAGCTCAAATGCTACTTAGGATAAAACAAAGCCATATGCAACAGTGGAAACTGTAGTAGGTTGTGTTACAGATTTTCCTGCAAGAGAGAGTTTCTTCAGAGAGCCAAGAAGTAGAGCTCATGCTGAACAGAGGCAACGAGGGGGAGGTATGGGGTGTGGACACAACAAAACTGGGAAAGCATGTTAAGAACATAATGATTGTGCTCTAAAAAAAACAGAACTCTAGAACTGAGATCAATTTTCAAAGCCATATACAGGAGGTGGCAGGCACCCCAAGTTAAGCAACATTTTGAATCACAAAAATCACCTTGCTTCACACAATGAACAGCAGACAACATGAAACTCCCTTTTATCAAGATGAATCAAAGCAGTTGGTGCAAATGGTCTGAGGTGTGCGTGGTGCTGGCATTACTCATATTCCTACACACACACACACACACAAGGTGGGCAACTGGAATTTACAATTCACAACTGGCAGACTGCTTACGTGTTCTCCCAGTATGTTAACTGTTGTCTTCATCTGTATTGTTTTCTCCTAACATCACAGCTCCTTCACTAGGCTTTGTTGTGGGCAAAGTTATGTACATGGCAAAGCTTCCCATATGGAACAATTTAATGGCTCTGGGATATCAATACAATCACTGCGGTTTGCAACAGATGGGGCTCGGTTAAACAAGAAGCCAGTTACCATGGGTGTTTTTACAATTGTTTTACGCAGCTCTCCTATCACCACTTGGAGGTAAAGGAGACAAGAGATGTCTTCAGGGACATGTTGCTAGAAGGGACATGTTGACTAAAAGATGGAACAAAGGAAAGCAGAGGGTTAACAAATAACGTTCCTGGCTGCATCTGAATTTCAATTAGTGACCAGCCCTGTAAGCGCCACTGATCATACTATCAGCCACAGGGTGGTCATTAATTCTCCACCAGGTTGTGACTGATCCAACCAGTCAGGCCAACAGCCAGTGGTGAGAAAACAGCCTTGTCTCCTTCACCTGTTTCAGCCCTACTTCCACTTTCTCCATCCACCTCCACCTCCAGAGATCAGGATATGTTATGCAATGGCATGCATATTAATACCACTGTGTGAGCAGAGCAGAGACATGTATCTACAACCTCAGCACAAAACCCCAGGTTGAAACTGTAGACCAAGTTACAGCTTGCATTCATGAAAAGCAGTTGGAAATCCCTAACGGTTGGCATGTGGGGTTCAGATTAGGTTCAGGTTTAGGCTGGAACTCCAGCCTATTCCACAGAGTAAAGATGATTTATAGGTCCTCAGCTTAGGATTTCCCTCAGGATTTCTCCCTTTGCAAAGCAATGTGGCATGACCCTGCTGCCCATGCATGCTGGTTACCACTTGTAATTTGTGTTTCCCCTTGGGAATTGCCACCCTTGGCTTCAAAACCACCCTGAGAAAGGCAGAAGGTAGACAGTGGTGAAAATCAGTCTATTGAGTGTTGAATACACCCTTCCACTTCTGCTCATTTCTAAAGCAGGCTGCTGGGACATGCCAAGTGTCTGCAGGCTCGTTGAGGGTGCATGGGGCTGGGTCAATATGTTCTGAATGCTTGGGAGATGGTGTGGAGATGGGAACACCATTGGCCTCCTCAGCTTGGTTCTGAAGAAAACCTACCTATGGCCCTTCCACAGATTCAGCTAATCTCAAATATAATGGAGCCAAAGATCTCCTGCTGTCAGAGTCAAGGAGCAAAGGAGAGGACAGGGTCCAGCAAGTAACAAAACAAAAAATCAACTGAAACAAAGAAGGGCATTTAGATGAGGAGAAGAAGAAGGAGCTGTGTAAAAGCAATGACATTTTTGATGAAACAAAAAGCATATTAGCTGAAAGCCAAGTATTGGATCCAGGGAGGAGATTTGAATCATCCCCTTGGATCTGCTCCACTCTTAATAAAACATTAACTGTTCATTGAGAGTGAGCACACGTGTGTGCATGAATCAGTAGCCTGGCGGGTCTTCTTTTGAGACATTAGACTTCCTGAGCTTCCAGTCCCTCTTCTAGTAAATGTTAATTGTTTATCCAAAGTGGAACAACTTCAAGAGGAGAGGCTGAGGGCTTCTCAACTGCCGCCTCCTTGGGCAAAGTAGCAACAGGAGGACTGGACTAGTTCTTTAACTGCTCCACCATTCAGTAAAGAGGATACGCTCACAAACCTCTTCCTCCCTGTCTCACCAAATAGAAATATTTGGGGGTTTTATTGGAAAAAAACCTGGAAACCAGAATCCCTCTCAGTACTATCTGACTTGGATTTACTCTTGCATTTTTTCAGTTGCAGAGCAGCCCTGGTGCTGGCTGGGGGAAAGGAGCCCTTTCCAGCCCCAGCTCTGCCTGTGGTCCCCAGCCCTGTACCTGCAACCACGCACCTGCCAGAAGATTTGTGCTCTCATTCAAAACACACGCTGACTAGATACCACAGAGGCAACTGGATTCCTACAAGCACTGCTGAAAGCAACACCTCCAATAGTAACAGGGAACGGCTCCCCTGTAACAGCCAGCCACCTGTCTTGGGCTTTGCCATGGCCACAAAGTCAAAAGCGGTAGCAAGGCTGTTTTAATTCAACACTATTTAAAAACATCAAACAGTAATTCTCACTTACATGTATCAGTTGGTCACAGTCAGCTCTTAGCCAGTGTATTTTCAAAACTTGTTTATGCTTCACATCAGCTATTTCCTGCAGGATCCATCCCTGCTAGCAGGCTGAACACTTAAAAGCAACGTTTCTCAGCCATTTTAAAATCTAAGGACAGCTTACCGTTGCGGGGGAAGAGAAGTCACTATCCTTCTTGTATCATTTTTGTTATTAGTTGCATACTTTCACCTGGCCACCGCCAGTCAGGAAAGTTATGTTCCCATTGCCATGGCCAGAGGGTAGGATGTTTTGCTGCCATCAAGTCTCCTATCACCTTCCTACGCCTTATGAATCAGCCACAGGCTTCAAACCACAGGCTGCACAAGCTACTCTACAGCAAATACTGTCAGCCTGACATTTACATTTTCTTACACCTGGGTAAAGCAGAGATTTGGCTCAATCTGTGATGGGACTGCACTGATTTACACCTCAAGATGCAATGCATGTGCATGGAAAGAGGGATCTGCCCTAACTCTCACGCATACTGAGCTGTAGAAGCCCCAGTGCTGTGGCATTCCAAAGCTGCAGGGAAGGCAGCAGAACAAAGGTGAGAAGGAAATAAGGGTGACAGCCCCAGGAGCAGGGGACCTGGACCTAATTGGCACTGACTGCTGCCAAAGCCCCCACAAGAGACTTAGCTTACAGTACATACAGTAATCTCCAAGACCTGGTCCCTACTGCAGAAATTCCTTGTTTCCTCCTGGTGCTGGGGCAAGGAGAGAGCTAAGACTCTTAGCACATCTAGAAGATTTCTCTGCACTGGGACATTCCCAGTTGCTTTGCAACTCATAAACTTATATACAGAACTCAAAGGGGCAAAATTGCACTGACACAGTTGGGATAAGGATTTAAGGATCACAGGTTCATAGGAACAGGCATGGGCAATGAGACCACGCAGATTATTTGCAGACCAAGATGAAAAGCACCAGATGGATTGGTTTCCTGTCATATTGGAGCTCTTCCCCCCATGCTGTACAGTGCCAATGTCATCTGGGTGCTTCACATTCCTTTGCAATTCAGAAAATTCAACTTTATAAGTCATCCAAGTGGATGGATAAGCTAGATCAAATACAGGGCATGCCTTGCCAAGATAATTAAGAAGTTAGTAGAAAGCTTACAGCAGGCCCTAGGAATTGCCTGGCACATCTCTACTAGACGGAAAGCAGCAGCAGCTTCCACATGAATAATCTTCACGTTGGAAGGCCTGACACATTAGTCCTGAGCAAATCAAACCCAGGCAGCAACAGCACAGGAGATACATCAACACTCTGAAATATCTTGAGGATTCATCTCTTCCTAGAAAACTATTTTCATTCCCTTACTTACTGCTTTTATGGGCATCACAGCTATGTTTAAAAAGTAGGGGAAGTTCTTTAGCTCTTACTAAACATGCACAGGCACAAACCAGCTCTGATTTGGAGCAAAATCACAGAACCACAGACTGGATGAGGTTGGAAGGGACCTCTGGAGGTCATCTAGTCCAATCCTTCTGCTCAAACAGGGCCAACTAGAGCTTGTTGCCCAGGACCATGTCCAGACAGCTTTTACATATCTCCAAGGATGGAGAATCCACAACCTCTCTAGGCAACCTCTGCCAATGCTTAGTCATCCTTTCAATTTAAAAAAAAAAAAAAAAAAAGTGTTTCTTGATGTTCAGGAACATGCTGCTAGGTTTATTTGGGACCTAAAAATGATAGCACTAAGAGAAATCTACCATAATTAATTTCCTTGAATTTCAGAGCTAGTTTTGAACATTTGCAAGAGTTGCCTAGAAAACACCTGTCTGACAACATAAAGTATAGGTTGGGTCAATTCTTTGACTACATCTAATATAAACACAGACTTCCATTACAGAAGCATATGAATGAGAACATAAATTGTATTCACACTCCAAATATGCATCAATATACAAATATTCTATTATCATAGAGGGACCTGGACAGGCTGGAATGATGGGCCAAGGCCAGTGTATGAGGTTCAACAAGGCTCAGTGCCGGGTCCTGCACCTGGGTCACAACAACCCCACACAACACCACAGGCTTAGGAAAGAGCAGCTGGAAAGCTGCCTGGAGGAAAAGGCCCTGGGGGTGCCGGTTGACAGCCAGCTGAACATGAGCCAGCAGTGTGCCCAGAGGGCCAAGAAGGCCAACAGCATCCTGGATTGTACCACAAATGGTGTGGCCAGTAGGACAAGGGCAGTGATTGTCTCCTTATATTAGGCACTGCTGAGGCCACACCTCAAATATTGTGTTCAATTTTGAGCATCTCACTTCAAGAGGAATGTAGAGGTGCTGGAGCATGTCCAGAGAAGGGCAACAAAGCTGGGGAAGGGTCTGGAGCACAAGTCTTACCAGGAGCAGCTGAGGGAACTGGGGCTGTTTAGTCTGGAGAGGAGGAGGCTCGGGGGAATCTTATTGCTCTCTACATCTACCTGAAAGGAAGTTGTAGGTAGGTGGAGATAAGTCTCTTCTCCCAGTTAACAAGAGACAGGACAAGAGGAAATGGCCTCAAGTTGTGCCAGGGGAGGTTTAGATTAGATATTAGGGAGAAAAAAATTAACTGAAAGAATCTTGAAGCATTGGAACAGGCTGTCCAGGGAGGTGGTGGAATCACTATCCCTGGAGGTATTTAAAAGATGTGTAAATGTGGTGCTTTAGCAACATGGTTTAGTGATGGACTTGGCAGTGATGGGTTAACAGTTGGACTTGATGATTTTAAAGGTCTTTTCCAACCGAAAAGATTCTGTGATTCTATATATACACAAACACATATTTTACATAGAATTTTGAGTATATGGGATATATACATGTTGACATGTATCTTCCCCCACCTTTCTCAACCACATTGAAAACAAAAGCAGTTCCTTTCTCCATAGCAAGAAACCTCTCAGAGGAAATGGACCAGACTTAGCAGTCTGGCTCTCAGGTACTTGCATAAAATTACACACAAGCTACACTAAAAATCTCTTAATTGTTACAGGAAAGAGGAATATTTGCAATTAAGCAAGAGATCACACTGGTGTGTAAAAAGAAATGGATCAAATCAAACCTTAAGCATCAGATGCATTTTGATATGATATATTCATGGCTTCCCAGGAAACCTGCAATTACTGTGAAGAAAAATAAAAGATTCCAGGTTCCCTGGAAGCCAACTGCTAAAATCATTAAAGTTTCCTGGAATAACAACATAGTCCCCCATGCCTTAGCTAGACCTGTCAACAACAGGAGCCCTGAGGAATCTTGCATGCTTGCTGGTTACTGCTTTCATCCTTGGGGTGCTTACATCATGTCGTGATGTTTGTCTCCTGGGTAGACCACAGCTGGCTGTAACTTCCTCTGGAGCCTACCAGTGCTATTTCTGAAATGACCTCACAGCTGCAGAGGGGGGCAAATTGGCCACTGTGCTATGTGAGATGGCTACCTTGGACATCTGAGGCTCTTCAAAGGACACTGACATGCCTCCCTGCCTCCTCCTTCTCCCCTTGGGACATGTCCATTCCTTCACTTCCTTAATGTGCACCCTTCCCTCTCCTAAAGCACACTTTGCCCTTATTTGTTGTCACTGCACACATAACCTGCCTCTCCTTTTTCTCCTCTTCTCTCTCATCCACACCCACCTATCATGTCCCATATGGAAAAGCAGATCTGTTCAGAGGAAAGGGAGCAGGACCAGCAAACTACTCTCACACTGCAGAACATACAGCATGAGCAGAGATGCCCAAGAGCAGAGCTGCATAGTAATATAATTCACATAAGCGAAGCACCTGCAAGCTCTGCGCCAGCATAATGTGCTACTGCTAGGCCTGGCCTAGCATCTGTAGATGTACTTGCAGAAATATTTCAACACACTTGGATGACTGATCTATTATTTGCTTGCAACTGAATATCTTTCAGTCATCAAGAAATCTGTGTAAAATATTAATTCATGTAATAAAAATGTTAATTATTTGAATTACAGAAGTTTTGTTAAATTATAATTAATTACATTTCCATTAAATATTCGTTTTAGTAAAGAAAAAGGTATCTTGATATTTTCAGATGTTTTCTTTTTATTTTATGGCATCTTCGGAAACACTGATAGCTGTAAGATTTCCTCTGAGAAGATGATGGTCACAAACTGAAGGACAAAGGAAAACATAGTTTTATTTTCCTAGAAGAATGACTTGAACAGAAGTCTAACCCTTTTGATTTTTAATAAGATCAAACATTTCTTTGTAAATCCCTATCCAACCTCTGCAACTGGATCTATACAACTGTCATTAGAAATGTCAGAATCATAGAATTGTTTAGGTTGGAAAAGATCATTAAGATTATCAACCATTAACCTAGCACTGCCAAGTCCACCACTAAACCATGTCCCTAAGCACCACATCTACATGTCATACGTCCAGGGATGGTGACTCAACCACTGCTGGGCCTGTTCCAATGCTTAACAACCCCTTCAGTGAAAAAAAATTTCTTAATATCCAATCTAAACCTCCCCGGCACAACCCGAGGCTATTTCTCTTGTCCTGTTGCTTGCTACCTGGGAGAAGAGACTGACACCCACCTCACTACTACCTCCTTTCAGGGAGCTGTAGAAAGCTATGTCTCCCCTCAGCCTCCTTTTATCCAGGCTAAACAACCCTAGTTCCCTCAGCCGCTCCTAATAAGACTTATTCTCTAGACCCTTCACCAGCTCCATTCCCCTTCTCTGGACACGCTCCAGCACCTCAGTGTCTGTCTTGTCATAAGGGCCCAAAACCGAACACAGCGTTCGAGGTGCGGCCTCACCAGCGCTGAGCACAGGGGGATGATCACTGCCCTTGTCCTGCTGGCCACACCATTTGTGGTACAAGCCAGGATGCTGTTGGCCTTCTTGGCCACCTGCTGGCTTATATTCCTGTGGCTATTGACCAATGCCACCAAGACCTTTTCTGTGGGCAGCTTTTCCAGCCACTCTTCCTTGTAGCGTTGCATGGGGTTGTTGTGACCCAAGTGCAGGACCTGGCACTGAGCCTTCTTGAACTTCATACACTTGGCCTCAGCGCTGACCATCGATGCAGCCTGTCCAGATCCTTCTGCAGAGCCTTCCTGCCCTCCAGCAGATCAACATTCCCCCCCAGCCTGGTGTTATCCACAAACTTCACTGAGGGTGAGCTCAATCCTCTTATTCAGATCATTGATACAAATGTTAAACAGAGCTGGCCCCAGCTTGTGACACCACTTGTGACCGGCCACCAGCTGGATGTAGCTCCATCCACCACCGCTCTCTGGGCCTGGCCACCCAGCCAGTTTTCCATCCAGCGAAGCGTACGCCCGCCCAGGCCCTGAGCAGCCAGTTTCTCCAGGAGAATGCTGTGGGAAATGGTGTCAAAGGCTTTACTAAAGTCCAGGTAGACAACATCTACAGCTTCTCTCTCATCCACTAAGCAGGTCACTTTGTCATAGAAGGAGATCAGGTTAGTCAGGCGGGACCTGCCTTTCATAGGCCCATGCTGCTGGGCCTGATCCCCTGGTTGTGCTGCATGTGCTGCGTGATGGCCCTCCAGATGATCTGCTCCATAACCGCCCCTGGCACCGCGGTCAGGCTGACAGGCCTGTAGTTCCCCAGATCCTCCTTCCGGCCCTTCCTGTAGATGGGCACCAGGTTTGCTAATCGCCAGTCAACTGGGACCTCCCTGTTTAGCCAGGACTGCTGATAGATCATGGAAAGTGCCTCAGCGAGCACTTCTACCAGCTCTCTCAGTTCCCTTGGGTGGATCCCATCCAGCCCCATAGACCTGTGTGTGAGTGGTGTAGCAGGCCAGTGACCATTTCCCCTTGGATTATGGGGGCTTCATTCTGCTCCCCATCCCTGTCTTCCAGCTCAGGGGGCTGGGTACCTGGAATACAACTGGCCTTACTATTCAAGGCTGAGGCAAATAAGACATTAAGTACCTCAGCCTTATTTGTGGGACCCTTAAGTGACATGCCTTCCCTAGTTGGGTCCCTCGCCAGCTGTGTCAGAAAGTTATCTTCCACACACTCCAGGAACCTCCTAGACTGTTTCCTCTCTGGTGTACTGTATTTCCAGCAGACATCTGGTAAGTTGAAGTCCCTCACAAGAACAAGGACTAGTGACTGTGAGACTTCTCCCAGATGCTTACAGAATACTTCATCTCCCGCTTCATCCTGGTTGGGTGGTCTACAACAGACTCCCACCATGATATCTGCCTTGTTGGCCTTCCCTCTGATTCTTACCCATAAACACTCAACCCTACTGTCACCATCATCAAGCTCTAGACATCAAACCACTCCCTGGCATACAGGGCTACCCCACAGCCTCTCGTTCCTTGCCTGTCCCTTGTGAAGAGTTTATGGCCATCCATTGCAGCACTCCAGTTGTGCGAGTCATCCCACCATGTTTCCATGATGGCAACTATATCATAGGTTTCCTGCTGCACAATGGGTTCCAGCCCCTCCAGTTTGTCGCCCGTGCTGCATGCATTGGTGTAGGTGCACTTCACTTGTGCTATTGATCCCACCACCTTTTTGAGGGGATAAGCCCTAATTCCTACATGACCTATGTTATAGTTGTTAGCAAGTGATCAAGCACAGGGACAGTACCTTCCTTTGGGGTAATGTTACTTCGCGTATTTTTTTCCCCCCAATCAGATCTCTTTTAGGTAAAAAAAAATTCATAACAACTCATTCCATAAACTTCATGATTATATAACTGGCACTAATCAGATGAGGCCACAGCACTGATGCATTATTCTCCTGAAGCACAAATGATGGATGAAGTTACAGAATAGTAACCTTGCAAACACTATTCAGGGTAGCTTGGATCCATGGCTAAATTTGAGCTTAAAAGATAGCTCCTATCTTTACAATGAGCTAAGCCAAGTGAATCTTCATTCCTGAGCAGATTTGCAACAAGGACTTGGGAACCAGCTAAGACACTCAGCGGCAAAAAGTTTTCATGTCCATAAATTTTTGCTTTTGAACGCAGATTTACTCCAGATCAGCTGGTTCTAGACATGAAAAAAGGGCATCCTGCTTCCAACTTTGCCTGTCCACACTGGAACAAGATCCCCAGAATGGGAAGGTCTTATAAATGAGAGTCCCACTCCAATGGTTTGAAGTCTGGCAGCAACATCTGAGCAAATTTGCTGTGTAATAGATTTGAGAGGGTTTGGCTTTGGATGCCAAAAGACTAACCTGCTCAAATTATTTTTGCCTGTGAGTACCAAGAATAAGAACAGTATTCTTGTCCATCTTTTGGGTTATCTTACTGTAAATTTACTAGTCAAATGGTGACATAAATGTAAAGAAAAAAAAAGAACTAGAAATTATGCACAATTTGAGAATTTACAGTTCTTAAATTATGCTGTTAGGACAGCGTTATATTTTCCTGAAAGCTCTTCACAGTCTAGGCAATTAGATTATACATATTATTAAACCTGTATTATGTCTTTATTGACACAAAATATATTGACCCTAAGCAACCACAATATACAAGCAATTGCAAACACGTAGTAAGAAAAAGAACAGAAAAGGAAGCAAAGTCAAGTCTTTCTCTACAAGTAAGAAACTTATTAAATGGAAACTACATGACTTGCCCACAAACACGGGAAGTCGGTAAGCACAGAGGATCTCCAAGCCAGCCACTGGAGTCTTTAATTAAAAATCCCTCAACCCCATCCAGGTTGCATCTAGGCCTCTTTTCTGTGTCTGGCTGGTATTTGTTGCTGTGTGTCTTTGAGTGTCTGCACGCATACATATATGGACTAGTACTAACTGCATCAAGTCTCAGTATGGGCTTTGAAGATGAATGTGTCTACATTTTGGGGTGGTTTCACATTATAAGCAAGGTTTATCTTTACTGGTCATAGACACAAAGCAAACTGGGCAGCCAGGAAAGCAGGTCATATGCATTTTAGAGAGTTATGTGCTACATACTGCCAGCTCCTACTGTATCATATTGAACCAGAAAGCCTAGGCACACACCTCCCTTCAAAGACAGATATAAAATGCTTTACTTATTTCTTCCAGGGCTGGTATTAGACATACACAGGCAAAGCAGCATTGGGTTGTTTGCACACCTAAGAGAAGAGCACCTTGCTCTTACCTGCCTGGCTCAGCTTAGCTCTACTCACCCAGGCAGTCCAGGAGAGAGCAACTCCTTCCTGCGCGCTTCCAGAAATCTTTACCCCAAATTTCCAAAACACACAAAGAACTAACAGCCAACCTACAAAAACAGGAGCAAAAAGAAACTGTTTCCATGAAGCTTTAGCAGGATCTAAAGCTGGCAAAACCTTTTGCTAATGGGAAACAGCATCGGGAACTGTTTTAACATGTAAATTAAATGTTTTCTACACCTTGTATATATGCAAGTCTCTTACCCTCGGGCATGCAGTCAATGAATGCAACTGCAGCTCTGTCATGACAGCCCTGTATTCAATACCACCTTTGTCAGGGAAAAATGTCAGGGTTTTCAGGCAAACTGTAATAGCAGGTCACTGCTTACAAGCCCTGAGTCTAATTATTGGCAAAACAGTATTTGAAGATTTAGCTTTAGTTTGCATTAGGTTTGTTCTCTGGCTGTAGCAAGTATTTAAATAGAATTAATTTGCTGCTTGCAAGGTCATTTCAATAACTGTTGCAACAAAGCCTGGTGAGTTCTTGCACACACAGGGTAAATGGCACACATGGAGCGGCCTGTCAGCAGTGAAGCATGCAACTTGCAGTTTTGGTGACTTTCAGCCAGCTCCTCAAGAGTAGTGCCCCCCTTCCTTTTGCCTATACAGAACTACATACAAGCAGCCTTTTTCTATACTCATCCTAATCACTTTATACTTAGGGCTCAAGCTGTTAAGAGAAATGGCAAAAAACTAAGGAAGGTGGAAGAAGACTGGAAGGAAAGGAATTGAATTTTGCTGATAACTAATAAAGTAGTAATTTTTCCCCCATCAAAGTGTTTACCTTTGAAGGGAGTCATGGTTCAGCAACACAGCCATACCCTATGAGACTGCTTTTTAAAAGTATTCAAACAGTCCTGGCCTGAAGACTGCATTTCACTCAGGTTCATACTTCTTTGTCAGGAAAGAATTTAAACTTTATACTTCCTTCATAGTTAACAGCTGCATTAAACCATAAATCATACAATTAGCAATCTATTCTGCTTGAGCCAGTCTAAATTGTGTGCCAATTTGTAGCTTGATTGGGTAGTCTGCATAATTAACATAACACATGTTCTAAATCCTATTTTTGCTCCCATCTTTGCAACAAGCTGCAGACAAAGAATTACTTAATGAAGATAATGAACTTCTGAAATGCATTTATTAAACTGTTGACAGAAAATTCACCAAAAAATGATGGGGGGAAAATCACAGAAAAAAGGAATAGGCATGATACTCCTATAAATGTTCACATAGTTCTAATAATAATACAGCAATATAAAAAAAGACATGGCATATTCAAGCATTTGTGAACAGCATATTGTATGCTTGCCCAAGAAGGCAAATTGCAACTTGTAATAGCCGAGTCAAAATAGATAATCAGAGTTATGGCATATTGCCAATTACAAGAAAGAAAAGAAAGCCATACTTTACCATGTATTTTTTTTTTTTTTTGTTCAGAACTAATATAGGCACAAGGGTTTTGATAACATGACTTAGTCATGTTACAGTTGGTATTGGTACATTAGAAGTAGTGTACCAGGGAAAAATTACCCTAGCTGTACCTGTAATAGGCTCTAAATTAGCTGTTACCACTCAGAAAAGAGATGGTGGGATCACTGGGAAAATGTCAACACCATGCTCTGGGGAGACTATATGAAACATCAAAATTATTTAAAGAAGCAAATGTTCTCTGACTGCATTCATTGCTGCATATATATTCAGAGATTTTTTTATTATTTTTTCCCCTGAAGGCAACAGTAGGACTACAAGAGAAACCAAGACAGTACAGAAGATGCAATGAAGACCTACTAAATCTGGAAAGAGACAGGGAAAATAAACGTGATGACTATTCCCTTTTCCTTAACACAGAAAATAGGCAGCAATCAATGAGGTTCTCAAGCAGCAGGCTTAAATCCAACACAAGGAAATGCATTTCCAACCACTAGAAAAGGTTCAAAGCACATCTTGATCAAAAAATTAACTGATCAGAGCCACAGATCATGCCTTCTCTATATCTTAAACATAATAGCTTATATTCAACTTGTGGCTCAGGATTTTCAAACCTCGAGAAGTTCCTGAAGGTGCTTTCAGGCACCTTATGCTGCATTTCTTTTACCCCTTCCAACAGCTTCCAACCCAGCTATATGGACCATTATGGAGAGCTCTTGTGCAGCAGCTAGCCCTGGTGTAGCTACAGCCATAAATAATGCTCTTAGCAGTACAACTTACCCTGGTTTGGAGAAGGAAAAGAAGCCAAGTTAATGTAAGGACCTTGGAGCTGCATCTCCAGCAGAGTACTTCTTCACATAACAATGCTAGTGAAAGAATTTTTAGGCTAGACTTAGTCTATGGTTGTGGTGATGTGAGAAAACTACAAGTTAATATGTGCTGGCACCAAGACCCGCAGATATCTACAAGCCTATCCTTGGCTTAATAGTGAGTTCACCCAAAATAAGAACAGAAACAGCATTATGTATTTCTAATTGTTCACAACCAGCATTTCATATGTGGAACTTGACATTCCCAAACTATTTGATCAGACTTTAAAAAGAGCTTGAGCTAAAATAAAAATCCATTGAGTCCATTTGTTCTGCAGAGAAAGGCAGTAAATTATCTGGATTAATGTTGCCATTGTAAGTACTTTACTGAAGCCCCTTAAACAAGTAAGCCATTAAACTAGTTCCCAAAACCATGGGTGATGTCACACAGGAATCAAAACTGGAAAGTTCTATGACCAAAAGCTGTGCTCATGTACTGTCATAACAGTCAGGTTTTGTCTGTGGGCTTTCTGGGCAAGACAGGTTTGCATGTGCATATGTGAGGCAAGTGACTGAGCTTGAGCTTGCATATGTGTGCCTTGTTCTCCAGGCAATTTAAAACAAAACGGGTGATTTTCGTGGTGAACTCTCCAGGATTAATTGAAAGGAAAGAAAATGAGCCTCTTAAGACCTTTTATGAAGTCCTTAATTTAAAATATTTTATTTGGTTATTTACTTAAAAAGCTTTTAAGATGATATTGCCTTATCTGAAAGAGCTTGGTAATGAAAGGTAGAAAACCCAGTCCTTTCAACTAACTGCTTCCATAAACTGCAAACAGATTCCAGCTTATCTATTCAATGGGTTCCACATTTGGGTGGTTTTTACAAACAGATCCAGCACCAAAATGCAAAAATCAATTTACCAATTTAAAAATATCTCAGAAGCAAGGTAAGCAGCCCTTGAGTGCTAAACACCATGATGGTGGTTTAAACTTGCACAGAGCTTTTACATGGCATCTGTTAATCTCAGGAGTGCAGTATCAAGGCAGAGTTGTCTGAGTGCTGCCAGGTACAGTAAGTGAGGCAGCAGCCAGAAGCCTTGTTCACTGGCATTCCCATCAGCATCAGTCATGCCCTGATTTCCTTCTTAATTCTCCAAGTTTTTGCATTTGGTGTGCTTACAAAAAGCAAATACCATTGCAAACCTTTGTGCACCCAAGTGCTGTACCAGCAGTGCTTTGAGATTCAGAACAGGACCTGGGGTCTGAAGGAGAAGGGAAGCTTGAGTTGCTTTCAGATAAATCAGAGTCCAAGAAGGAAATATATATGCTGCACTTTTTTTTTATGCTGACCTTTCTTTTTCAAATCTTTTATTTCTAAAAAAAATCTTTCCTCCTCCCTCGTTACACTGGAGGAAGCAAAGAAGTGACAGTACAATTTCCCTATAGAAAAGGAGAAAAATGCAGTAATGCCACTTTATTTAGGGTGAGCAGAGGGGATAGCCTGCACTGCAACCACCACAGACATCAAAGAACAACAGTAAATACAGTAATGGCAAGGTGGAATTGGAAGCGCTCCAGTACTTCCTACAGATGTCACTTAAACATCCCCTTCCCCAGTGTGAGTCCCTGGCCTGGCCTAGCCCTTGCTCAGGGCTTTTTCCCTGACATCCATGGGTTTCACCCACCTACTGCACTGCACTAAGCCCAAGAGGAGCATGGATACTCCATGGTTCGGACCATGCCAGTGTAGTTCATTTCCTGACCTCTTCAGGATTATGACTATTCCTATCAGCCTTGAACAAGACTATTTCTGCTTTCAGTACATAATTGTGAAAAGCAAAACTTCCGTATCTTGGGGAAAGACCACATTTATATAGGGAGCAGGAGATCTCGGCTGGTGGCTAGAATTCCCAGCCTATGCAGAGTTATTTTCAAGCACAAATTATTTACAATGGGCACCAGAACCCCCCACTAGCAAGCAGCAGAATAACTGTGCCATTGAGATTGACAGGTACTGTTTATTCCCAAACTGGTTTCCTTTTTCTGACTCCAGTTTCTATTTTTGTCCAGGATTTTGTCCTGTCTGGCAGAGTGTACTGTTCCTGCTGACAGTGTAGAAGCCCATGCACAGAAAAACGATTACACCAAGCAAAAAAGAGGCAGCACCTCTTCAGCAGTTCCTTGCATAGACTTTGTTCATATTTTTTCCAAATCACCACTTTAAAGGATGCACATTTTTCTTCTTTGCTAGAAAGGACAGGACGAGTTGGAAACTCAGCCTGAGGACTCGTCCACAAAGCAATTGATGGGGGCATCCTGACTCCTTGGTTTAGCTCATGGAGTAACAACCTTTATATCCACCACCTCACCCCTTCCAAAAAGCCTCAGAGTAGACATCCCAAATAATGATTTTTCATGGTTTTTTCTACTTTTCTTTTTTGAGGGCTAATGATATGTCCACTCCACTCCAGGATGCCATGCCTGCATACCCTCCAGCCATTCAGCAGAGACCTCAGGGTGTAGGACTGCTCTACAGCACTTTACTAGGATTCTCCATGTTACTGCAACCCAGCTGGGCTGGGTTTCAAAGACAGACAGAATAGGATCATCCTCCAGAAGCCAGCAAAATTATCAGGCCCCAAAAAGAAAGGGTCTTATAAAGAGTAGCACCCATTTCCTGCGTGGGTAACTGCATGAGAAAGTTAGGGGGAGATTTCTGAAGGAAGTGAGGAGCTTGATGGTATAAGTCAACGCCGAGCTGGGTATTCAGAACCTTGTTGCATCTGTCCTCAACTTTTAGTATTTTCATGCATATAAAAACATGGCCATCTTTGCCAGCTCACAGAGCTGAAAAGCAGGAATCAAAATCAAGCTCCAGCTATGCCAAGATGACAAAGGTGGCTGCCACCAGGCTGCAAGGCTGGCCCTTCTGTTATTTTTAGCTAACACTTTGTGGCTGGTTGATATAAACCTACAAATAAATCAGCAGGCTTTCCTAGCAGAGGGTTATTAGGAGCCAGCTGCCTTGGCTTTGGGGCCACACGAGCAGTGATGATGGTGATGATGATGATGGTGATGCACCAGGGTCTGGGTACCACCACTGCTGCAGTAATCACTGGCTCAGTCCTCACCATGCCTGGCCGGCGGGAGCACCTCTGCCAGGATGGCTGGGAGCCAGGCAGGGCCAGTGCCATGATGCCATGAGGGCTGTGCCACAGCTCTCAACTCACTAGAAGCCTGCCCGTGGGCTCCGGGGAGGCAGCACAGAGGAAAGGGGCATGTTTTATTACACATGCAGGCTTAAGCTAAGATTAAGTTACCTGTGCATTCCCTAAACAGATGTTTAACTTGGCTCATAGCTATTCCAGCCACGTGGGCAAATCCCAGGCAGAGCGCCACACGGCACAGGGCTATCCTGCCACTTGCAGCCTGTTGCAGCTAGAGCAGAGCAATGTTTACTTTTGCAATTTGCCTCACACGTGATTTAATCCATGAGTTAACTAAGGCCGAATTGATAGAATTTGATTTATATATTTTAGGGATTATTTACATAATCAAAAGAAAATAACAAGGAATCTTACTGCAAAGGGTGAAATCTTTACCTTGTTCACAGCAATGAAATCCATGGAGCTAAGCCAGTGTAGACCAGCTGAATTTCTGTCCCTTCATGTTTAATGATAGAGGTAAAGACCTGGTCCAGAGCTTTATGACACAAAAATGCTTTGTAATGTAAAACAGACCAAATCCATAAAATGCTCCCAACATTGTTCTTATTTCCATAGCAGACGTTTAGAAGAAAGCAGCACAACAGTGTGACTTGAGAAACCTTTATTAGAATTAGAACAAGAAAACACAAACAGAAAACAACCATTAACGTCCAGGGTAATTTTCAAAACCTCTTTGGCAATTTCCCCTCCTCTCCTTTTTACAAATGTGGGAACAGTTAACCACTCAGGAAGAACACTTTGTAAATTTGGAAAACTGAAGAATTCCCCTGTTATATGCAACCCACATGAAAACAAAGATTTTATATATTATTTTGTTTATCTAATGAAGGATAAACATAGTATTTTGTGTGGTGAAATATGAAACAGGCCTTTCTCCATACACACACACACACACACCCCCCTCTTTATTCAGCTGAGATTTTAAATAGCTCTTTAAAAGTGTCGTGTAACAACCAGAATAGCAGCACTGCAGTGAAAAACTAAAGAAAATCTTTCTAACTTCTTACACAAAGCACACCAAGAGAAGAAACCCAGCCCACCAGAGATCAAATCTTACATCCCCTCTGTGGGATGAAATGACTTTGTTACAGCTGCAAGAAGTCAGTACAGCAGTGATCTTGTCAGCCAGAGTAAGACTAACCAGAAATGTCTTCTCCCTTCCAGCCAGCGAGACTCCCCGGCCAGGCAGGCAGGCTTTGCACAGGGTAAGCCCTGCTGCCCACTGCCTTGCTGGGAAGAATGTCTGTAAAACGTGGAGGTGGTTTTCTCTGAAACCTGGGACCCAGCCCCATTTCTCAGCTTTTCTTGCAGCTCAGACAACCCTCTCCCTCCATCTCCAGCTCCCTGTGGTACCCACCTCCAGACCCCTGACATTGGGCCTGTCTAGTCAGACTTTTTTCATGTGTGTGTGTCAAAACCCATCTAGTTTTTGATGGAGTGACACACACACACCATGTAATACCTTCAGGGAATAAAGCAAGCCTGGGTTCAAAGAGCCCAGCTGTGACCATGAACTGACCAGTCTTCCCTGCAGTAAGAACACAGAGATGTCATGCAGTCTCCTGGTATTTGTAAAGGTGCCAAGAAAAGCAGAAAAGACCAGCATCTCCTGCCTAGAAGTGACCTGGTGGGTCAGACAGCAGGTATCTTAGCAGATTTTTGTCCAAAAATGTTTGTGGATAAAGATGCAAGAAGGTGCCTGCCATACTCACACGTACCTCTCCATAGTGGTGTCTCCATCTGAGAAGCTCTTTAGACCCTTCAGAGACAAAAATCTCTGCAAGGCTTGGCAAATACAGAGCTTCTTAAAATCAACAGACATCTTGCCTAGTACAGTGTTAAAAACGTTGCCTTTTTCTGTGAAGTATTATTTAAGTTGAATATGTTAGGGTGTGTTGGGCTGATAAAGGCAAGAGAAGAGCACAGGGAAAAAAAGAAGTGATTTGGAACAAACAAAATATATGAAAAAAAAGGTAAAAAACATCTGTCACTCTCTAAACTGCACAAAATGTTTCTGCCTAAGCACAGCATGGAATAATTTCATGTTCAGATGTCTGCACATCTTAACAGCTGGAAAAATGTTGAACATGGATGAAAAGGTATTTTTCGACAACTAAATCCATGGGCAATGTAATCACAAAAGCTGGCATTTTCATGCTGTTCTGTATACACACACATACTAGTTTGCTCTTACCTGTACAGCTGTTGTATGTTGGGAAGCTAAAAAAACCAGACCCATGATCTGGATGTAGATCAAACATCTTTACTACATGCGTAACCAAGCACTCTATCCCTATTAAAATTCAGCAGGGGTGATATATCAAAAAATCTCACAGACTGCTGTGAAAATTTACCTTTAGGGAAGCTGAACTCTTTTATAGCCAGGAGGAAGATTTTTCGCAAAAAGCTTACTTTAATGTTATTATTACAACTGAAAACCTTTCCATGTTCTCATGAGAAGACTGCGTTGTGTGTTATCCCGGAAACAAAGACTGCAGGACTTTACAAATCCAGACAATGTTAAAAGTGGATGACAATTTGTCTGCTGGGAGAAATCCAGCAAGTTCTAGATTTGTTTACTAGCCCCAAACTAGAACAGCTCATCAAGCTGCAGTCCTTAAAACCAGAGTTGAAGCTCAAATATTTAGAAGTATGTTTTGGAAACACTCTGTGTACACTGAAAATCTTAGATTGCATTCAAAAGTTGTATTTGAAACTGCCAGGTCCTAATTAAAACAATATACTCCTAAATGCTTGCTTCAAATGATACCTTAAGCACATTTTGTGGATTGAATTTGTTTATTGAATGGAGATAGGAAAATTTCCTCACAATTAATTTCCACTTATTTGAATGTCTAAACAATTTTACAGTCTCGTGTTTCCTTCAACAGCCTGATTAAATGGACGTAGAAATAGTAAAGATTGGGGCACAATTTATATTCAATGTCTTCCAGATTTTTGGCTGCGTGATTCTATAAATTCTGGGCTGATACTGAATGGAAGTTGCAGTGTTTGAGTCACTTAAAGTAGGTCAAGGCTTAAATAAATACTTGTGAAGAAAAAAAGAAATATTCACACCTTATTTAAAGGTGTTGAAGATTTTTATAATGAATTTCCTTTAAAAACGAATGCCTGAGTTCCCCATAAAAAAACACAGAACTTTTAAAGGAAAAACAATCTAGATCTATTCTGAGAGAATTCTCTTGTTTACACGGTGGTATATCCAATGGTTTTCATTGAACCTAAGTTTGTTAAGAATATTCTCCTGATAATGGAAATGTAATTCAAAATAAAATTAAATGCAAAGTAACATGATCATAAAGTCTACATGCAGTATTTCTGAGGAAAACAATGACCATCTGGCACCATATGTGTAGAACCCCAGGCAAATCACCACTTTTTTCCCTGTTGCAGAATTACTGAAGATCAGTGGGTTATGGAAGCTGGACAGATTTCTTCCAAAAGATTATTACATTGTCCTCAGTGCTATCTTATAAGCCGTTCATCAGTGATGTCATTGATATCTCTCATATATGACCCAGTATCTTTTGTTCACTCCTCTTATGTTGCAGGCTTTTTATGTGCTCTGTTGAAAAGATGTACATAGCATTTTACATCAGTAGAAGTAAACAAAAAAGTAATTACCAGTTAAGACTAAGAAGCCTAAAAGCTTGTTGCAGTGCTGAGAAGATCATGGTGGCTATATAGAGTGATCTGGAAAACTTCATACGTTATACCAGAAAAAGTGTGCCCGGATCCGAGCATGGGCGTGTTGTCAGGAGCAGGAACACAGCCTCTGTCTGCAGAACTGCGTTGGTACTCGGTTACCAATCGTAAGCTGCAAGGGCTAACTAGGGGTCCTGACAATAAGCAAAATTCACATTTCAAAGATGCAGCAAGAAAATCTGGAAGGTTTTGGAGAAAGGAGAAGGTAAGAGTGTGAATAAGGCAGTGTTAAGACCAATAATAGACTTCTACCTACAGTCTGATACTCATACTTTAGGTGCTGAAAAATCTGGAGAGGGTAAAAGAGAAAGACAAGAAGACACAGGGGACTTGAGTCCAGAAGAAAATGCCATCTACTGAAAAGCTTAACGAGTGGAGAATAATTAATTTCATAAAAATGGAAATGTTCCATGAACAACAGAACTCCTGATGCCTGAATTCATACCAGTTTTTGGTGGAAAGGGGGCTGAGGGAAACCAAACTGAAGGAAAACTCTCCCTAGTCTCTATGTCTCTTATGGCCCCTCTACTAGAAACGTGACAACACACGCTGCAGGTAGCCCTTAAATAAATCCATTCACACTGACCAGCTGGCCCTGTGCTGCCAAGCACAGTGTGTGACAGCTGAGCTCTCCCTTCTCTGAGTCTCTCCCCTCTTTCCAAGACAATTTTTCATCAGGCCAGCATGAACTCTTTTCTTTGAGACTCCTACACTCAAATATGTTTGAAATCAGCAAAGTATTCCGAATGTGTTAGGTAAGAGAAGCTGATGGACAAAAGGAGAAGATCACAGATCTGGTCCACTGCAGGAGCCAGATGCAAAATAAGGCTGGCATGATGATGGTGTGGACATGCATGTACCTTCACTAAGAAAAGGTATTTAGGAGGTGGTAAGAGTTCTCTTTAATCTGAAAAAAAGGACAAGACTTTTATTCTGAAAAAGCTTTCCAAATTCAAGGCAGAAAGGTTGACTTCTTCTTAACAAGTGAAGGCAATAATTTTGCATCTAAGCAAGTCACCAAAGAGCTGATACTGCACGTCTTATGTGTTCAACACTAGACGCTGATCTGAAAAAAACCCATATTTAGCCAAAGCGGATGAAGTATGGTGGCCTAACATAAACAGTCCATACAGTGGTCCCTCAGGTCTTAAGCTCTGTGAACCATTCCCCAGCATGGCACAGCAACAGTAGATATCCATTAGTCACAGATGCTTGTAGAGGAGTTATAGAGGACTGTATGAAAAATTTATTTGTAAAAAGGTTGTAATGTTTGTTAAAAACATTAAAAAAAAAAGTGAAATGAAGCTGGGCTAATTAGCATTGATAACATACAACTGTGGGCTGGCTTCAGGGGCGGTGGGTTGGCTGATGTAGATAAGGTGCAGCTGTGGCTGGTTAAGTGGTTGAGAGCCAATGAAGAGAGAGCGGCCAAGGAAGAAGCAAGAAAGCACATGCCCTGGATGAGATGAGACAAGGAGAAGGCAACAGAGGGGCTGGCATGAAGTGTATGCTGGTCTGTGGTGGTAAAAGACCTTGTTGCAGCTTGATAGTTTGGAGAGTGTTGTGACAGATGTTAACATGCAGTAGGTTGGTGTCAGGAAGAATTTGATGAGTAGAGCTAAAAAGTAGGTTGAATGGACTGGCTGTGAACATGGGTCTTCAATCAGCAGAGACTGCAAACTCTTCAAAATGCTTTTCTTTGCATTAGCAGCCCAGACACCCCCCTGCTTGTGTTGTCTAACAAAAGACTATAAATTCATCAATCTGCACAGGTAAGCACAGCCCATAGCATGCCATTGGAAGCGATTGTTATTCCTAGCCATAAATGCTTTACACTTTCTATTCAGGAGTGCTGCACCCTTTCGCGGCTGGCCGCACTGCTCAGCGCAGCAGTGACCCGGGTAAAGGCTGCAGGGGTTTGACACAGCAAAGTTCTGTGCGTGGCAGCCTGTGCCGGTTGTGGGGCAGGATTGCCCTGTGTCCTCAAAAGGGATGCTGCCATAGGAGGAAGACAGAAGGAGAGGGGGCTTATTCTAGTTGGCTGAAATAGCCAGATCATTCCAACACTTGCCCCCTTTTAAAAGTAGCTATGAGACTGCAAAGTGGTCAAAACTCCATTCTGTGTCTTTGTTAGACAAGACACTTGGTACTCATGGTCCCCATGCTTGGCAGCACTTCTGCAATTCCAGCTCAGAAGAACAAGTGCCAGCTTCCAAGCCTTGATCTCCTCCACCACATGCTTCCTTGAAGATCCAACAAATGGCTGCCCTCGCTTGGCTTGGGAGCATTTGCTACAGCAGATACAAACAGAGCTGTAAGTGGAACACTTCCTCTGGGATTGTGTTCCATGCTGTCTCACGGACCAGGTTCAGTCACTGCTTGCTTAGGCAGGCCTGTCAGCTAGGAGTGTCCCACTGCAACGGTTTGCAGAGCAAGGCTGGTGGAACCTCACGCTCTGTAATGAGACTATTGCAGTGAAATGCATCTGGCAGGAGGAGACAACTTGCAAAAAGCTAGGGTGAGAAGAGCTGAGTGTTGGCAGCCCTAACGAGCTGGATTCCCAAAATGAACTTGAAGGATTTGGCAGAACTCAAATTACATTTTTCAACAGTTACTGTAAGTGTAAATGTTATTTTACCCGCCCCCTTGAACTGTATCATCCTGGCCAGCCACAAGGCAACCACACCCACACTCTTACTTTTACAGCTGGGGAGATGGGGTCAAGAACCTCTATGTTCTGTGTAACTCAAAGCCTATTATTAAAGTAATTCATTTGCAGATAAATCATCCTTGTTATGCAGGTCCAAGTAAAGGAGGAATAAAATAAGAGGTTGTGAGCTTGAGCTCCTTTGCTGAATGCAGATCCTACCCCCTTCCCTGACCACATTTAAATAGTTGATAAGAATTTGGTCATTTCGTTCAAATCTGGGGAAGGTGATGCAGTAATCATTACAGAAAAAAAAAAAAAAGAAACAACCATCAAACCAGGTTTTATCAGGTAATGGCTCTTCACAGGAAAACAGAAAAGTTCAAAGATCTTACAGCACTCAAAGGTCTAACACGGAGCCAGAACGTGACCAGGAACATTATTTCTTACTTTCAGCATTACTTTCAGCACGAGCGTGTGAGTGTAAACCTGACCCCAGCTGAGTCAGGGAACGCCCCATTGACTTTGATAGAAGCAGGATCTCAGCTACTGTGGAGGGCTTGAAAACTGCCAAGAGATTTCTGGGAGGAAACAAGTAGCCTTATTTTCAGAAGCATTTTGCATGATCTGGGTTTAAATACCTAGGGTCCAATTCTGCATTCATTCAGGACCTTGTGTCTGTATCAACCTGCCCAAGAGCTGCCTGTTTGATGGCACTGGTAGTGGTTTTCTTTTTCACTCTCCCCTTTTCCCTTCTTACAGGTTCGCATTAGGAAGGTTTTTCTGGATTTACAGGAATGTCCCCCAATCTTTTCAATGATACAAGAGGCATAACACATTTTCTTTTAGTCTTTAGGTAAAATTTCAAGGTATGTTTACTTCCACAAGACTACACATGGGTATGGCCTTTTCCAGTACCTTCTTCCATGTTTCTGTAAGATACTGGATGTGCATGAGAACTGCAAACAAATTTAATGTTAACCAAACCTGTCCTGCAAGATTCATTATATCTTTAAACAAAACAAATAAAGGAATAACAAGTTATTAAGCACAATGTTATTTTATGCCTGCCACAATATTCACAAATATACATAAAGATTAGTCAGCTTTCATGTGATGAATTAAAGCCACAGGATGAGCTTTAAAGTGGATACCACATCCAGGAAAATATTATGCTAAAACTGAAACAGCCAGAACCAAACTTTTGTCTGACATTATGGTATAAAGAATTCTGAAAGAAATTTCCACACTGGATATTTGGTGTTAGAGAATAATCGCCTGTAATGTTGTATACCTTCTCTGACCCTTTATTTCAGGGCCTCTGATGGTCTAGCCACTCACTTGCTGCTGTGGCTATAGACCAGATCTTGACCAATATCCAAGCTGAAATACTTCTTATATTTTATTTTGATTTTTATTTTTAGTTTCATAAAGATGACGTGTTTATGTTCACACACAGTTTTGTAATAACTACTTGAGTAAAACACACCTGAAAGATCGAATTAAATTTACTCAAATTCTTTATTGTCTACAAAAGGATAAGTTTCATTGTGAATGTTTCTAAAGATGTCATACTACTTCTCACTGTGTGACCACATGGACTATAAATTTGAAATAAACTTTTTCTACAAGATTACATTTCCAGTAATTTTTTTTGTTGCTTTAAACTAACACTTTAACACAAAAAAGAAGGATTTTATGTATTAATATTGCAGTATCTGTAAGTCATTACATTTTCTGAATCCCAGATTAAAATTGAAGAGCACCTAATAGAAGCAAAAAGCGTATTTTTTGATGCTACACACTAAGCCCCACAGCTTTTTCCTCCCTATAATCTACGTGACTCAGACCTTGGGTCTTCACAGCCAGAGGCTGGATGTTGCAAAGTGCCTTTCTGAAAGTAATGCTGCATGTTTCTGCTCAGGAATTTCTTAGGAGCTTACGGGAGAGGAACAATAAGCCATCTGTCATGCAAAGTTCGGGCTGTAACAACCAAAGGGAGAACTGAATGAAAAAAATATGAACAAGCAGAGCACTGTCAGTAATTCACTGTTTTCCTCCAGCTTCCCTTCTCTTTCTCTCCATGGGACCTACCTCAGACGTCTACCGAGCACAACCGCAGTAATAACCTGTAAGGAGACCGTTCCCACCAGCCGCTCTCCTGCGCCGTTACTCTCACGGCACTTGCCACCCATCATCTGGAAATTATGTCATCCTTCATCAACAGGTGCCTGGTTGTTAGAGGCTTTGGAGCCTAGCAGTGATGCTCCCTGGCTTTGCCAGGGAATAGCCTCATTTGCTGAGTCTCAGGATAAAATTAGCCATTAGTACCAACAGTGCTGGTACTCACTACTCTTCCCCCCTTTTTGGCTCCTCAAATATGTAAAAAGCAAAGTGGCACACTATTTTTATGTTTCAAAGAGAGACGTGCCAAGCAAAGGACACTTGGGATTTTGGAAAAAAAGTAAAAAAAAAAAGTATCAATGGTCTCTTATTCACTCATCCTCCAAAAAACAGCATCACCAAAACAAAGGCACAACTGTTCCCACACAATAAAGGGTGCATTGATAGTGCTCCTAAAAACAAACTAGCATACTCTTAACATTCCTGTCTTGTTGAATCTTCTTGAAACTGTTACAACTCCTCGATTTCAATTTGTCTGTTCCTGTTATGATCACTGACAACTAAAATTGCCATAAGAGCAAACAAAACGCCACACCAGCTCGGGCAGTCTTCGTGCACAAGTATAGGGTACCTAAGGAGGTAGTACAAGGAGGGTAGGGCATATATAAAGTGGAAATTCCAAGTAAATTATCTATTGCACCTAATACTTTTTGAGTAATGCTACCTTTTTGGTCTTTACAAAAACGTGTAGCACTATGTCCTACATTTTAGATACAGGAGCATGCACAAAAGCAGCAGGGTCACAAAAAGTCACGTGGGAGCAAGTACCAGAGAGGACAAACCTTACCCAGGAAAAATTAGAAACAAAACTGAAAAAATACTTCAGCATCATTACAATTATATACCTTCTTGTAATTTGCACAGTGATATAAGTACAAGGTCAAGGGGTGATGCATATGACTGATTATCTGTTTTGTGTTGGCAATTCTGCTAAAAACAATTAACTGTTATTTTTCAAAGATTTTAGTAAACCAAAAATATCATTTCAATTAGGAAGGTGAAATATTTGTGTTCAAAATTTTAAAGCATTTTGAACCAAAATCATTCGTAGTTATAAATACTTTTTTGCTGTTTTTCAAGATGATACAGAGGCTTTGAAACTGTGTTATATCTCTCCCCCCCCACCCCCCACCCCCCCGTAGAAATAATTTGCAGTGTTAAATCCATTTTTTTCCAAGCATATTGAATTGCTGCCTCAGTTGATTAAGGAAGTTTGAACGCAATATTTCACTCAACCCTTACTCTCTCAATCTTGTTTAGACTGAGATTTGTTAATCTAAGGGTATATTCTTGTCATATTATCAGCCAACAGTGTTTGAAAAATGCATGTTGTTTTCCAAAAAAATAACTGCAACCAGCACTCAGGGAAAGTGCTATCTCTACGCGAATTATGAAGGATGAAAAAAGAGAGATAGATTATTTCTAATCTGCAGGAATGCTGAAAACTGAGACATAAAGGGATGCTTTCCAAGTACTCAGAGCAGGAATGCTGCTAAGTTTATCCCATGGAGCTGATATACCCCAGAATGATAAAAGTGACAGTAACTTTTGTCTTTATTGAGAGAAGTGCCTGTGGTCTTATAGAAAAGTTTGTAACAAGTATGGTCTAAGAAGCTGTTCATCCTGCCTGCTGTTCTTCAAGCAAAATGTATTGTTTTTTTCTTTATGTTAACCTACCAGTAATATCTTTCCAATTTTACCTTTTAGGGTCTGGAACAATTTCCCGTACTGTAACGCTGAAGCCTATCTGCCTGGTTATGGCATGACAAAATCTGAACAGAAGGGAAGGATGTGTCCTGGTGAACAGATACCTGGCCCAAGGAGGGTCTAAAAAACAACACAGTAATAAATGTATTCTTAAAGAAAAAAGAACTCCTTAAGTGTGAAATTTGAGTGAATATTTAAAAATACAGCTGCAAGCTCCAGCAAAGGTGAAAAGTTGCAATTTATTTCGGAGACGGGAAGCTCACAATAACCTTCTATGTAGACACATGGTCACAAGATAAGCAGTGATGATGCCTAAAGAGATGCAGAATATTAAAGATCAATGTTTATTACTAGTAAATAATGGTTAGTGATTTGTCTTTTTATTAGTAAACTCCAGAAGATGCTTCCACATGGCATTCTTTATTTCACTTTTGTGCATCAAATTCTACTACCTATACTAGTTTGTGCTTATAATATTTCTTTTCAATGAATGAAAAAAAAAAAAAAAAAAGGACAGATGTTTCTGATTTTCCTCTATATGGATGACAACGTAGAAATGTATTGTGGAATCTGGCACTGACTAGTTCTTGCAGTAGTTACCACATGTCCCAGTCACAGAACAGCAACACACAGTATAACATTTCTGGGAAGAATCTTGCTGCAGTAAAATGAATCACAGAAAGTTTGCAATCTAAGAATTCTACTCAGAATATAAAACACCAAAGATTCCTCCTATTAAGTACTTGAAATTGGAAACCAAGTCACAAAGCAGGGTGGGGGTGAAGAGGAGAGGCTTGTAGTTAGTTGCACTTTACAGGAAAATACATTCCTGTTCAAAAATCAGTGCAAATTGCTGATCATAACAAACCTTTAAAATCACACAGAACATCTTTTTCAATCTGGAAAATGTATCCAGTGAACATACTATTTGGAGAAAATGTTAATAAATTCATAAATCAAAAGGAGAACTATCACAACTACCTGGTTTGATAACTTTTATCACACAAGTGAGAAGGATTCCCTGAATTAATGCCAGTTTAAACTAAAAACATCTCTTTCAGTGAAAAATCCACTCTTGGTTTCAAAAACTCCCTGTGACAGGGAACATAAAACTTGGTAGGTCATCTGGTTAACAGCTTGTTATATGTCACAGGGTGTGAGTCCAGGCTCAAGGGTGTTATTTCCCAGGGAAGGCTTCGGGTTCCCTTCATCCCCCTTTTCAAAAGCTGAGTGGCTTGCTCAGCATTTTTCAGTGCGCGCACACACACCCACCCCTTCAATCCCAGACTAAACCCTCTGCGACACCAATGGCATCTCTGCCCCAGACTGAAACCTCCCGAGCATCCCCTGGGTCCACACCCAAACAACCCCATTAGCACTTCTGGCCACACCGCCACCTTGGGAGCTCATAAGTAAATTAAATTGAAGTGTCCCTCACCTCTCTTGTGGTTGGTTTTCGTAAGTTCCAGCATGTTTCCTGCACATCCACACACCACTTTTCCCAAGCAGCACTAATTGAGGAGCACACCAGCCTGTCCGGGGCAGGGGGTGCCCTGAACAAAGCAAGTCTGCTCCCACCTTGACTGACCAACTGACTCGTCATGGTACCCTGGGCAAGTCACTACAGGCCTTGGCAACTTATTTTATCCCACCTTTAAGATCAGACTTGGGGACTCACAGCAGGGACAAGGACAGTGGTGTGACCTGTTCAAAATCATTACAGAAATGACAACTTGCTCACACAGACCAAAACGTACAGGCTCACTGTTACGAAAGATTTCTTAGGGTTTTGCCCCCTGCACCCTCTGGACTATATCCATGATTCAGAGCTCCCCAAAGCATCTTTATTTCACAAAATGCAGACGAGCACAGGAAGCTGAGGGTTAATTTTAACCCATGCCTCTTGCCAATTAAGTGACCAAGTTAAAACGCTGTCAAGTGTTCAGGATGAGACTGCCTGGCAGGGTGACTGGATAACAGCCGGCACTGACTAGCAGGATGCTTGCTTCACCTGTCAGGATTAAAGAAGATGCTTCTGTTTCACCCTCCAAGGGAAAAGCTAGCAATTCAGGAGCGGGGCAATACCTCCTGTGGCTGCTCAAAGCACAGCTCTCCCCCGAGATGGAAACTCCATTGAGTGTCACAGGCTAGCGGGAAGATTCACATGCTGTATCACTAAGTAGAAACTTTCTTTTGAATCTGGTTTTACTCTCAACCCAGCAACAAGACTTTCAGACTTCATGCTTGGAATGGGAAAGAAATTACCAAGCGGTGAAGAAAAATTTGGAAATGTATAGAAACAGAATAATAGCAGTGCAAGAGGAAGACAGTCTTTTGGCATTGTTTCTGGATTACAGGTCTACAATAGGGAAGATGCCAGGCATGTTTAGTTTTTCCACTCTTTTACACATCTTTCCCTTTGTCTTTCCTATTTGGAGTGACAACCTTTGGGGAAAGAGACATTTTTAAATTTGTTTTATGTAAAGCTACTTTGCACAGTAAAGACAAAGTCCACCAATATGCAAATTATAAGATGCACTTCAGACACACTCCAACTCCCCAGGCTTCCTACTGCAGAAATGAAGGAAACCAGCGGTATCAACAGCCACAACAACACTATGACAGGACATAGGATGATGCTTCCTAAAAGTCAAGAGTCATCCTCAGGATCAGCGCAACGCTTTTTCCACTCCTCATCTGTGACATGCTCCAGAGGAGATGGTGGGAGCAAGTGCATTACCATGGGGCTGTTCATTATCAGACATCTGGAATGCTAATGTAAACACCTTGCATTTACTTCATACTTTGCCTTTAAAGACTTTTGCCAATATTAATAGTAATGGTACTACTCATAGAGCTTTTGTAAGGATTAATTTGTTATGGTCATTAGAGTCCACTGCTCTTTACCACAGTTATGTAATAACATACTTGATGCACTCTCCAAAACAACAACAAAAAAAGAAGCCAGCTGCAGTACAATAACATCCGCTTACAGGAATTCAGTGATTTCTTCTCTGCAGTTCTGATGATGACACGCAGCCACATCAGATAATCTCTTAGACCCCACATTTGCTCTAACCTTCGTTTGCACCCATGAAAAATAACAATCTACCTGGCCAATCTAACATTCTTCTCTTTCATGAGGGCACTTGCAAGTGGATGCTGATGAATCAAGCAGTACTGTTACCAGCATCTCTGTGAACACTTCCTTCCCCTCAGCATGCCTCACCCCACCCTCCCAGACTCTTCCAAAGGTCTGAGGAAAAATGGCAGCTGGCCTGTCACCTTGCTTTCTAGTTATTACAGAGAATCCAAGCTTTGGCCCAACAAGCCCATAAGGAAAGGTGAACATTGTTCAAATCCTGATGAGTTATTTGGTACCCAGCACTGGTACGTGAATAAACAGGCTGGGCTTGGTCTCTAAATAAAAATACCCTGCCTTGCTTCCCATTACTGTCTCAACATGCCATGCAACCCTCAACAGATTCCTCCTCCTTATCCTTTTCTGACATAAAGACCATTTCTCCTACTTCAGAGATGAAAAATATTGGCTTTTACCTGGTGGTTAGTCCTCCACTTCAGTACCTGGTAGTAGTGCCTCTTCTTTTCCAGTCTCTATTTTCCCAGCCCTTCCCCAACCTCCTCAGCCCCCTCCCCAGCTTCTGAGAAATACAAGGCACAGAGAGACCACAGCCCAGCATCATCCCTGCCTCTTCCGGAAAGAAAGCAAAGCTCCTACTTCAGGCAGAGCCGTTAAGTACCTAAATTTAGCTGGGATGAATCTGGGATTAGACCATCAGAGCAGGGAATAAAATCAAGACGACTCAAGTCTTAGGATAGTCTTAACACCATCCCCTACACTGCACTGGGGATCTCTGCCATTTAGTGGTTTAAATGTGCAGTGTTAAAAATCACACCGATAAAGACTAGCGTTGAGTTCAGAGCAAGTAGACATCAGACCTTTAACAGGGGCAGTATTTAGCATACATCACCATTTCCACTCTATTTTTATATATATATATATATATATATTAGGGAGAGTTTGTATTTATATATATATTTGTATATATATATATATATTTGTATTAAGCCTGATTTTTTCAGTAAAGTGCTGGAGCAACATCTAGTTCTCCATGTGCACATGCAGGAGGGGGACACCACACACCCCATGATCCTGACTGGGCGCCTTTACAAGGTAACTTCACGCACCAGGCCGCCATGGCATGCTGCTGTGCAAATGGACCCTGTGTTTTTCTGCATGACAGTATTTAATTGAGTCTGTGAGCAGTTCGGACAGGTAGACAGCCCCCGATGACTCATGGATGCTTATGCTCAGGAAGCTATGCCTAATGGAGGCAATTGCATCATGTTGGGAAGAGCAGAGCAGGCGAGGCACACCCCTGGGTAAATGGTGCCTGATGGTATGCCTAATTATAGTTAACATGCCTGGCTGTATGATCTCAGAAATCAGAGATGAAAAAGACCTGCTACATAACCTAACCACTGCTGCGGTGAAGTATGTCTCCCTTCCTGTCGGAGGCAGCGAGGCTTTCACTGCTTTCCTTCAGAGGAATAGTCCACATGTGGACATGTGGCTTTTTTTACTGTGCTCCTACTTCCTGGGAGTTTTTGCTGTCTCTTGTTATAACATTCCATTATTTTCCGAGTCAATCCATTTCTAGCAGTCAGTGGCTCCTTACTGCCACCTACTCCCACCTGCTTAGTGCTTTACGGAGCACACTGACTTGCACCCACCCTTCAAAACAGGGAGCGGAGGAGGCTGCGGAGAGCCCTGACCTCCCCATAGCCCATGGGAGGTTCCCGCTCCCCACAACAAATTTGAGGTGCTCATCTGCAAGGCCACTGTCCAGGGCTGGGCGCCTGACCATGCCACCACAGACATTCACGAGGCTTGTCGGGGAGCCTCAAGCCCAGATTCAGCTTCCTTCTTCCACCTGCCTGTGCTGCCTGCGTCAACCCATCTAAGGCACCTTCCACTTGTTTGCTGATTTCTTTCTGCTCTGCTTGTTGTGTGACAGCTATCCACAGAAGGAAAGGAATATGAAATATAGAAGGATCCCTTTCCTTCAAATTCTTTTTTTCTTTTTCTTCTCACCGATGTTTACATATTTACTCTGGGCTCCTGAAATTTTTGCAGCATCACTGGTGCAGCAAGTCCCACTGAGACAGGACCCTGTGTGTACAGCACTAATCCCAAGTCACAGCCTCCTTCCCTATTATTATCTGCTGAGCTCTGATGCAAAATGTATCACAACAGGAAGTTCATCCAAAATTTTCTCTGACAAATGGAGAAACACCTCATGCATACAACAGGGAATTCATATGTGCATTTCTCCACACCAGCGTCAACAGAATCTGCTTTTAAAAAAAAAAAAAAAAAAGCCAAAGAAGGCTGCTCTGCACTTTTGACCTGCTGTAAGTTTGAGCCACATTAGCTATTCACAAGATACAAATACATACTGCAGCAAGGATGCATTTATCTAAGTATGAAATACGAGCAATTTCAGTGATTTATGTACCCTTCTCCACATTCAGCACTGGAGATAAGTAAGAGTAAAAGGAAAGGAACAGGACTGAGGATCAGAAAAGAGCCTCCTGTGTTCAGTGACAGGTTCCTACAGCAAGCTGAGGCTGCCAGCCAACTCAGGAGCTACACAAGTTTTCGGACCTGTAGCCTGAATAAGCCAATGGGCACCTCATTTCTACTAGTCTTTTGGCAAATTTCTTCAGGCATTTTTCAGGAATGTGTCATTTTTACAAAGAGGTTAAAAAAAGAAAAGAACCCAGGGGTTTTTTTGTCAAATGCGGACAAACTCTGGATAAGAAAGCAAGTGAGCGAAGGCTAAACCTTTGTATGACACTGCAGAGATATCTTGGTGCTATGACTGGGGATCAACTGATCACTGTATAGCATGGTCCCCTGGAAGTGGTGATGGGGGAGAACTGCCTGTTACCCTGTCACATTTGCTTATTACTTATCACTATTTTATTGTTGTTGGCACACGGTACACTGAGAGATGCCTGGTTTCCCAGAGAAGGGCTCACGAGGCACACTGGTGGGATGCGTGGCTGGCTGCGAGGCTGGAGGCCCCATCATGACGCAGGATCTGGGGTGTTCAGGGAAGGTGACAAGATGGTGATACGCTAAATGAGGGTTTTATTTTCCTGGAAGTCCCGATATCTGAAAGATAACTTTCAAAGCTGTGAACCAAAGGAAAACAATCTTTTCTCCCAAAGAGTAGCCCAGATGAGGAAAAAAAAGCAAATGTAGGATGGCTACATAATCCGGAGCAACTCAGAGATATCCAAAGTAACTCTTTAACAAAAGAAAACTCACTGCATAATTTAGACCAATCAGTCTTATTGCATTATTGCTTTTCTACTTCCCAAAAAATGTTTTTGATTGCTTAGTGTGAAATAGCTATTTACTTTTTAAATTGCCATTCATTACCCTTCCTGAATTTAAAAGAAACTGAAATCTTACAAACTAAACAAAGACATATTTAGGTAAAAATTATTTAACAATCTTCTATGTCATTATGTTAGGGCAGTTCCTTCCAAGGCACAAAAAGAGAGGTGATACAAAAACCCCTGATTGATGTTCAAGAAAGTTGGTTAGAAGTAAACATGTGAGCATCTGCTCTGGGCTGGCACAAAAGCAACAGCAGCAAAATAAAATATTAATTAAATGTAGTTCAATTATTTATATCATAACTCATCAGAAAACAGTTATTCATTTTCTTCTGCCCTTGAAAATTTTTCATCTGAAGTAGCCAAAGTTTTTGCCATTGAATAAATAAAAAAATGAGCCTGCGCTTGCAAGTACTGCTCTGATTTAGAACATTATTTCTGGACATCATAAAAGAAACTAACTTCCACTGTTGCAAAGAGAAACTTCCTTAGAGAGACCCTCAGCAAACTGATGCAAGGTTTCTGCCATCCTCCTGCATCCCCAGTTTGCTGGGAGTTGCAGATAGCAGCCCATGCTTCTTTTCTGAAAAATGCCTTAGAGCTCTATTTTCCAATATTGAACTTTTAGGGATTGTGTTTACATTTAATAAAAATCCATTACTTTAGATACCAAGAGCTATTGCAGCTGACTTTTAACTATCCACTTCACAGGGGTTTCTAAAATTTCTGTGTAAAACCTTTTTCCCCCAAACCCATGGAATTCCCATCACGGGTTATCCAGTGCCAGAGTCAGTCTAAACGGAAACTGTAACTACAAAATGCAGATGAAAAAAAGATAAAAGGAAAAGGGTTTATGCTGATGCTCTTTCCAGGATCCTCAAGAAAAATGAATGAAATTTGTAGTCTTCTGGCATTTGCAGCAGCTCTAACCTGAAACCATCACGCTTATTAGAGCCTTGCCAAGAATATTTTCAGGTTTTAACTGAGCAATCCACCTGAAACAAATGCTGAATTCTCCCAGACATTAACTCCAATGCTTTACCATTTCTACATGCTGAGAACACATACATTATACTCTGACTCAGGACTACAGTCATGACATATGGAAGTTCTTAACTTCCCAAGCTCTAAAATAGATGTACATGGTTTATACTTTTGCAAAATTTTTTTAAATAACAGATTCTAACATTTTTGTGTTTCTCAACAAAAAACCCCAAAACACACAGAGCAAAAATGAGATTATTAACTGGAACCATTAAAATGCCAGGCATCATACATCTCAAAGGGGAAAAAGAAACAATCTGGAATCACAACACTGACCTCACCTCATTTGTTTTGAACCTTTGTAATGTCTAACATTGCCCAAGAATAAATCTGTAACAAAATTATAAGCAGCGTAGTTTCACTTTCAGATCTAATGTAATAGATCAACTCCTTCAGGAAGAACAAAAACTATGTTGAAAAGTTGAGATCAGTCTAGCTAGAAGTTGAATAGATGTGAAAAAATCCCAAAGAATCAGGCAGCTGATTTCTGTCTGGGGGGTCAGCACTGTCGATATGGCTGTCTTAAGCAAGCAGGGAGGGCGATGGGTGCCCGGGGAGCATCCCATGCCCTCGGGAAGGGGAGGACAGGGAAGAGCGGTGGGGCTGCCTGCTGCCTTCCTGCCCTCCCCAGAAGGAGACCATCATTGGCACTCAGCTGGTGACTTTGCAGTCTTGTCAGAGAGTTTATCCCCAAAAGCCATTTCCCTCCTCCCCAGGGGAAAGCTTTCCCCAGTGTTTAACCTGAATCTTCTTGGCTGAAATTAAAGTCATTAACTTATACCCTCTCTACCAATGACAGATATACCACGCCTCGACAGACTAGCCCCAGTAGCGTTGATGCATCCTTTAGGCTGCAGCCTGGTGCAGTACCACTGCCTTCTTAGGCAACGGTGAACTGAACTCATCCAGCCTGCCTCCATTCATCACAGGCCTTGGAAATATGACCTCTCCCGCTGCTGCCCTCTGGGCTCGGTCCAGTTTCTCCAGACCCTCTGGAAAGGCGTCATCTGCCATACTCCAGCTGAGGCACTCTCCATGTGGAGCAGGAAAGAAGGATTACTTCAGGAAAGAAGGATTTCTCACAGGCTATATGCCTGTTTATACAAGCCAGTGGGATGTTTGCTTTTTTTGTGGCAACACGGCTCTACTGATTCATGGACAGTGTGTGATGCCCTGCAACCTCCAGAGCCCACTGCTTGGACGCGCCACCTACATGGCCACCTCTCATCCCACATCTGCACAGCCAGCTAGTCCTGCCTGCACTGACTGCTGCAACGGGCAACTCTCCTCATCATAACCACACTAAATGCAAGAGTCTTGGGGTACCTCTGAAAGGCTATTTAACTGCACTTCATTATATTATTTTTTAAAAAAAGAGGAGTGATTACCAGCCAATGGCAGCCCGCTGGTATGATGCCACCAAGGTGTCCGTCTTCCCTGTCTGCTTTGTAGGGAGGAAGGAGAGTTGATCTAGGGATGGTTTTCTGGGTGGGCTGCTGCAGAGCAGAGGGACAACTCTCCCTGGGAGAGGGAGCAGTGCAAAGGGTGGCTCACCAGCCCTCACCTCCCCTTCTGTCCTGATCCCAGAGGGGAGACTGGGCTCAGCATGCCTGTAGCAAGGCTGCCCAAGCAGAAAGTCCATTTCCAGCATCACCACCTTTGCAAACAGGCTTGCCTCTGTGTCTCCGCTCATCTGGAAGCAATCTAAGGTCGTGATGAAATACATGCCCTACATGCAGGGAGGTGGGAATTTAGCTTGCGGGCTCTTGCACACACCAGCTGTGGGAGTCACTGCCTGGGGTCAGGCTTCCAGCTGACCCAGGATCATGGTGCGGGGAGGGCAGCAGCACGACCACCCCCACGGACCTGCCCTGCAGGGATGAGATGTAGAGAGGAATAAGCCTCCTTTCTCCGAGCAGGGTTGCTCAAACAAGCACCACACAGGATGGGACTTTCTGTTCTGATTTGCTACGTCCTTTATCAATTCATGGGAGATGTTCATGCAGTAAATCTACTTCAATCAGGTATTTATTTATCATATACTCCAGAAGGAACCTAGGCTCTTGAATAAACATGCGGCGGCCTAAGTGGGGCTGTTTTTTCAAACTGCCTCTGTAGCTTTTTTTTCTGTGATCTGTGCAAAGAGATGTGTTTATAAACAAATTGTAAGATCTATTTATACTATAGCTCCAGACATTTAGACAGTAGCATCTCAGAGACTTTTGATAGAGGCGGTAAACTGGGCTGGAAGTTGATCTGACAGGAAATGAAAGCTAAGATTGTTTTTCTGAAAACCAGCAGATAACACTAACAGGCTGGGATGAGTAAGAGCACAGAATCCAGATCACGACATCAGATGCAGCAATCTGTGTCCTACAAAAACCTCTGTCAACTGGAAGAGAGTCACATTTATAGAACAATAACAAGAGTGTATTTCGATCATACAAGAACAGAAGTGGAGCAGAGCTACCAAAATCCCCAGCAGGATCTCATGTTTAGCAATAGAGAATTTCATGCTGAGCAACATTAAAAATAATAAAATAGAAGCCAAAACTAATAAATTACTTGAATCCATAGTCATACTTTTTGGATGACTGGTCGGGTAGGTTAGCACGGTCTCCACAATTTGTTCTAGAAGAAATCTTGATTAGGTCCGTTCATACAGATCTTTATCACACATGTGAACTTCAAGTTTTACCATCGCTCTAAAAGCAAAGAGCAGATGCAAGATGGAAATCAGCCAAATTAAAGATGGAAACAAATACTCTTGCAGCAGTATAGCTGTTAATGCCTCTGGAGGGGTAGAACTACATTGAAATACGAAAAAATACAAATGTAGCAATTTTTTATCCCACTAATATAAATGTCAGATAAACAGCTCCTAACAAGTTCATGCAAGCAAGACAACTGGGGGAGGGAAAGCCCACAGCACCTGGATGACTAGTATTAGACATAATGAGAAGGAAAAAACAGCCATAAAATGTTAGCGTACTGCAGCTCCCGAGCTGCCTGCGTATGCAGTTCATTTACAGCCCCAAACAGCTTCGGCAGAGTCTCAGGAGGAAGCAGCGCTCAGCAGACTGCCTTGCAACACCAGCTCCAGGAAGTCATCAATCAGCCAGGGCAGCGTTACGCTGAGATTCTGCCCAGATAAGAGGTTATCAGTAAAAATAATGTTTCTGCCTACAAAAGTGGAACCAAAAATGGATGCTCGAATACCTAATCAAATTGCATCCTTGTTGTGATCATCAGGGAAACTCAACAGCCTTCACAAGCTGGATGTCACTGACCTTCTTCTGATGGTCTTGTGGAGACATGGCAGTGTTGGTGGTAGTATTCCAGCATGGCAAGATGGCACATCAGCAAGAAATAAGCTAGCTCTTACATGAGCTAGGCAGTTTTGACTGGAACAAAATGACTAACCCCCAAACAAAGACACCACATGGGGTCAGAGTAAGGATCCTGCCCAGCACCCTGCTTCTGCTCCACAGGAGATGCCCAGGAAAAAGCAAGAGAACAAAACACCTGCAGAGACATGCTGACATGCTTTCCCGCTACCTTCTCCACATCACCTGGGGTTGAGGAACCTTGACCAGAGATTGCATCCTGCTTGGTAAAGAAACTACGTGCTTTGAATCTTCATTGCAAAGAAAGGAGGGCACTGAAAGTAATACTACTGTCAGTGAGGGAGTACACATCTGGATACCAGGAAGCAAATAAAATAATGGACAGCTGAGGTGTGAAGTGGAAAGGTGCGAACCCCTTTCAGTCCACCTCAAACCCTGGGGGAGTTTTAAAGCACACAGATACTGGGGCTCCAGGCTTCTGCTGTCTGAAGTATCTGACAGCCAGGAATGCTGGCAGGAAAATGGGAGTTTTTTATTTTCTGGCATAAGCACAACGTCTGGATCAGGGTTTCAAAGTTGAATACGGTGTCACATGACAAGGTCAATAGTTTCTCCGGCCATGTTACACTTGCTGTGATTTCACCCATATGAAGTCCCAAGGATGGACTGTGGGGGTCATATCTAACTGGCAGTAACTGCTAAGATGTTGTGGGGTTCCTATCTAGAAACACCCCCCCTGAAAATGGCTAGCTGCCGCCTAATGAAACTGGTTAGAAAAACAGCCCACTGTGGTGGTGAGATGAGGGGAACATTTTTCCTTTTGGTCACCAGAAACCATTACACACACAGACTGAAAATCTTTGGAGTACTAAAACTATCTCTAGTAACCTGTACTTCAGCAAATACAAGAAAAAAATGGGTTTAAAACAAAAAAAATGACTACATCAAATTTCAATGAATTTGGAATATTTAAAAACATAAAACCCCATCAGCATTTACTATTGACCAAATCTTTATCAAAGAGATATTTCTCATTTGTTCATATCCTTCAGGAATTTTGCCATAATGTGGAATGGTATTTTTCATATATTCTTGCTATAGGTTTAGTTACTAAACAAAGGGCCACCTATTCAGTTTTCATATGGAAAAAATATGTAGGCCCTCTAATGATGAAGGATGCTTTCCACTTCCATAATCTGAAAGTTGAGTGATAAAAAAATTATTTTTCACAAGAAGGGTGGTAGCTTAATCTAGCCATTTTGCAGGTCCCAGCAGATGATAAAGATATTCTACATTGTTTTTTATACTTCTACAACCACCTAAGAGCTGAGCATATTCTGGTCATGATGGATAAGAACACTAAATGAGCAGATTTGTTGGAAGTCGGTCTTCAGAGGATGAATACAGGTGTTGCACATCTGGTTGTGCACCTAGTGGTAAACATTTGAAAGTGCTCAGGAAAATAAAGGAAGAGAGGACCTTAAACAGGAAGGGAAAGTATAAAGTGGGTCAACAAGGGTTAGCAATGAATCCTGCCAGCAAGGTGAAAAGGAAAACATCCAAAAAATCCACACTAAGAAATGAAAATTCAATGAACTTATTTCACTGAAAGCAAGTCAGAAGTTCTTGCTGCCCTGGGAAGCCGGGGGCTCAGTGGCTTTAAGTCACAGTGTCTCAAGAGATACGTTTTCCTTAATTTTATCTCTCCTTCAACATTCTCACCACTTCTTCTACGTGTACTGTGATAGACGATATGACCTGTGAGGCTGTTGACCAATCATTTGGGGCCAATTTCCTTACAAGCTGATTTCAGATCAATTGCAGATGGCTAGTTTTTTGTGCCAATGATGCTGAGGATTTAAAATTGTTTTATCATTTAGACGATCACTTTATTTCTGTGGAACGAAAAACCCCATCTTCTCCATTTCATCAGAAAGCAGGAATGCATTAGAATATTTTTGTCAATATAGACACTGTAAAGCTATATACCTATGAAAATTTCAATATACTGTAGCATTTCTAAGCCTTTTATGGAGGTTGAGAATTTTGCCAAAATATTAACTGTAATGTGTGAACCCAGAGAGAGATCGTAAAATAATCTCTCTACTCCGTTGTAATAACAGTTTGATAAAATATCATATTTTTTTTCTGACTGCTAATCAGTTGTTTTTAAAGCTAAGAGACTGTCCAGCTGATTCTTATACCACCACTCATAGCAAGGCTGGAACAGGCTCTTTTTTTCCTCTTTTCAGATCTGATCTGAAGATTGCATGCTTTGTACAAGAACTCTGTTCCCAGAAAAATGCTTTCCAAGTATACTTTTAGTGCTTGGAGATATCTGTCTCTTTATCTGTTGCCTTTTTTCATTTTGTGGAGTTTCACTGAGCCGCACAGAGATGGCTCTTTCATGCTTTTGGTAGGGATTGTCATACTTTTACCTTAACTGCCCAGCACAAATATCTTTAGATTTACTGGGTTTGAGACTAAATTTTAACAGAAATGCTAGAGGAACCATTTCCATCTCTGGCAGACTATTTGGCTATACAACACAGAAAATCTCACAATTTTTTAATTTGTGTGTGTGTGTGTGTGTGTGTGTGTGTGAAGGTATTTCTACTCTAAGCACATAGCACAGATTTGCCTTTAGCCAGAACACTATTTCTTAAAATGAGTCATCTGTGAAAACAGATAGGTTTAAATTACAGAAAAATGCTTTGCAAACTAACCAGTGTTACAAAACCAGAAATAGCTCAGGAGACCTGGAGAGACTCCAGTTCCACAGCATTCATCCATTCCCCCAGTCCCCAGCCATTCAGCCTTCCTGTCATCCTCCCTCCTTTTGGGAGACTGTTAAGTTTTAGTTAATGCAAGACTAAAAATCTGCCCAGAAATGGGTGTGTTAATAGGGAGTAAGAAACAAGTAATTCTTTCTTCTTTTATTGTTTCCAATAGGAGAGTCACACTGCAGAGGCTGTACTGAGCTTTGTCTCATAATCTCTACCATGACTTTTGTTACATACATAAATTTGGGACGGCATATTTAAGTAACAGATAACCACAGAGCATCTCATCCAATTCATTCCCTTGCCTGTTCATGGAAAGAGTTGACTGCAGCATAACACAGTGTTTCTGTCTGTGGTTTTGATGAGCTGAATCCAAAACCAACCATTTTTCTGTTCCGTCTGGGGCCATAAAAGTCAGAGGCTGTCCTGGAAGTACAGGCATTTCAGATCAAGAAGGAAACTCCTTCAGCAATCGCAGAAGAGGCTGGATTCTTCTGCAGCACATACGGTTTAGACTGCGCATTGTACAAAACCTTTCCTGCCGTGACACAGTGCAACCTGGACTCATCTATTTCAAGCATGAATTTCTTTCTGTCTCCTGCTTGCAGAGATCTGCTCAGGGACAGGAGCTGAAGCAGAGCTAAATTCCCACCCCCGTCTCCTCACCAGCCAATGCAGCCAGCCGGGGCCACAGGAGACTGCTCACCCCAGCCACCACCCAGGCCCAATGCTACGCTGCAGCCTGCACATAATTATTTGGGAAAGCTGTTTTTGTAAAACAAGGTAGCCTCGTGACTACAAAAATATTTGCAGAAAAAGCTCTGTGCTATATGTACTTTTTTGCAGAATTGTGAACCCTGAATCACAACACTTATCATGAGTCATCATCAACACATGCTGTTGATGGTCGGAAGATTGTGCCAAGAAGAGCTACGCTGTGCGTGTCCTGGTCTACCTTTGCCTGAAAGCTTCTTCTGGCCACCATTTCCCTAGTCCTCTCCCTGCAGACAGGTGTCAGCCCAATAGTAACTGAAGCAAAGTGTCCTCATGGGAAGGGGAAGACAGAAAACATGGGGGAAACTATTTGGATTACAATAAAAAGCAGGTCAGATGGGGACTTCCCTGCCAGGAGGACTCCTGACTTCCCAAGCCAGAAGGAAGCTCTGCGGCACAGTGGGGGCTGGCAGGACTGCCTATGATTTGACCCTCCGAGGCTTTTTTGCCTTCCTTTTCTAATAACGTTAAAGCAGATCTTAGCTCAACAGCCCCTTCCCTTCCTATGTTTGGCAGCAAGGTTCAGAGCAGACACAAGCGACAGCCCTGAAAAACCCTTTCTCATGGTCTGTTACAAAGGATTGCTCCACTGCAGGTAAGCATGGAGAGGCACACAATGCTTCCAAACTTCAGCTTTTACAGATGGAGTATCTATGCATCTTCCAGCCACTTCATAGGTGTCTAGCATTTCAAAATGCTGATAGTATCTGGTCTTGGGCAGTAATTTTTTGCGTGGAATTTGCAGAAGGATGTAAATATTAACAGTATGAAATCTACAGTTAGCTTTGGGTGGAGATTTTAACATCTTCAAGGTTAACCTGATGAGTATTTTCCAAATATTTTAATGAACCAAATACACATTTTAAAAAAAGGTTATTTTGTCCATCTTTCTTTGTTCAGTCAAAAAACTCCCACCAAAACTGCAGTACTTTATTTCAACAGAACAGAATTGGAGGACATATGGGAAAGAAAATCTGTAACCTTTTTTATGTCAAATGAAGTGCATTAACTGTTGGACAGTCGTATTTGCATTTCCTTTCCCCAAACACAGTTTGTTAACACCTAAACAAATTCACAATATTTCTCCATGCCACTGAATACAGATTCTTTGTTTGCATCTACCACCTCTTCTTCCTCCCTCCATTCCTCCTTCCCTCTCCCCCTCTTCAAAAAGATTTGACCGAACAGTTGCACTCAGCTTTTCCAGGCATTTGGCTACGTATATGTAATAGCTGAGGATGGGCCCCCAACTTTGAAATCAGACAGCCTGTATGCCAATACTTGCAATTTCCAATGGGAAACAATTTACTTCTGTTTTACTTTCCCATTATTCTTTTTCCTTTCTACTTTCAGTGCTCTCATGCTCATGGTTGAGGGAGGTTTAACAGAGTCTCACCATGCCACAAAATACATAGCAGCACTTTGGGAAGTTTGACAAACTGGAACACATGTTTAGATTTCCTGACTCAGAGACAATGCAGAAAAGAGGGTTCTGGCAAACTTCCTGGAGATGGGATGCAATTGCTCTGCTCTGCGATATACAGTAGAGGTTACAGGCACTTTGAACATTTACAGAGCACCAGTTTAAGAAGAATAAATCATTTTTTAATCTTGGTGTTGTAATTAAATGCAATTTAGTGGAGTTTCTGCATGTGAGAAAGCTGACTGGAAAGAAATCAGATTGCTATGAACTACAAAGAAATTATAACGTGACACTGCACAGCATGTCAGTATGGCACAGTTCCTCTCAAAATATACCTCTTGAATTTTGTTGCCTCTTCCACCTCTGACTTCTTTAGGAAAAATGTACCCCTTCATAAGTTTCTCTTCTGTGTGACAATTCATTTCTTGCACACATGGGACATCTGGGACAGTTCGTAAAATTTCACCAGGTCCATGGACCCTGGGGAAAACAGACTGGAATTTCCACATGATATTTGTGCATGTTGCTATAAAGAAGATCTGATCTAACTTCATGGCCATGTGAATAGCCTGGTTTGTATATCTAGTTTTAGTAACAACCACCTAAATATATTTGAGCCTTTCCTGGCTTATTGTCATCTTTGGTGCCTAGCTTGCCTTCTCTATAGTGCGCTGTCTTTTGAGCATCCATGGCTTCTGCACGCACAGCTCCTTCTGACCTCCCTCTCCTCCATCGCTGAGCTGCCTTCTGTTCCCCTTCAGTGCCCACAAAGCCCCTGACAGGCAGATCCCATCATCTCCACATCTCCTCTGGGTCAAATTCTTGCATTCCCCCACGTTTCTGTCCCCAAGGCAAGTGAGGCAGAGGCTGGTAGAAATTACGCTAAGAAAATCTGAATTCTTCCCATTTTTTTAAACTAGATTTTTCACTTCAAAATTTAGACCATTCTTTATAAGGTGAGTTAGCACTTGTCGATAACATCATTATTTGTAATGTACTTTAACTCCAGTGATCAGTTTTAGTCTTCATCAATTTGCAGTTTTATTATTGTGATTCAACAGACCCAGATTTTTAAAATCAGGAAGCTAATGTTTTCTGAAAGGCTGAACAGCTAGTACAAGAGGTCAAGTGCACTGAAACTGATCTCTCAAATTCAAAGGCACTCTTGTGTAAAAGCAATGCTTTCTGTAAAACAAAATGAAAAAAAATGCAGATCACATAAACCTTAAATGAAGCTGGGAAAACACTTCATAAACATATTTTTGTCTCATAGCAGTTATCTGTAGTTTGCACAAAGCACACTCCTGCCCCTAAGGCACTCCAGCTCTCCCTTGTTCTGTGCGGATCGCATAGAGTCTAGAGCAGGCAACTCGCCCTTGAAATGTTAGTACAATAATAATCATAGAATCTTAATCATATCAAAGTATTCTAGTTGATTTTTTTTTGCTCATGGCCAGAAAAAAAAAACCAACCATAAACTGTTTAGACAATATGGAAAGGGTGTTTCTCATTGGTAACGGATAAAATCTTAAGAAAAAACAATCCTGTTTCAGACACATCTCAGCTAAAGACAGCTTCAAAACAAAGTTCCACCCTACTGCAGTGGTGCTATTTTTTTTTTTATTATTATTTAAAGGCAATTCTCTCTCAGCCTAGGAACCCTTCAAGGGAATAATAAGACAATTCAAATGGATGTAAGAAGAAAGGCAGGACATACAGAACACGATACAGCTTATTGAATTATTCTGAAATTGTCCAGATATGCACGTTTTAATTCACATCACAGACTCTTTCAAGCAATCTTTCTGCATTCTACTAGATGGTGGTATCTGTACAAATCTAGGTAGACAAACATTTTAATTCACAAAATCACAGCATTGATTAGGATCATGAAAGCTGTGCAAGTAAAATTCACAGAAAAAAATCAAGCTCTTCCCAAAAGAACAACAACAAAAAAAAAAAAAAAAAAGAGAGGACCTTTAGGAAAAAGGTTTTAAGAAGCAGTAAATACATCTGAGAGAGGCAAGGTTATCTGGGATTTACAAATTTTTCCAAATATTTATGCCAGGTGCTAAAAAGCAGCATTGCCCTTGCTTAAAACTATTTGGACAAGCAGGCTTACAGCTTTCCTCTCTGTGTAAACAGTATAGCAGCATTTTAAACAGATTAATAGTGGTATCTGTTCAAGTCAAATATTTATGTAAGCTAGATGAGTGGGAAAGGTAGTCTAAGGAGAACATTTTAACCGGAAACTCTAAAAAGGTACTGAAGTATCCTGCCCGCCTGCAAACAGTCCACCTTGACCAAATCATGGTGTTTAAAATGAAAAGGTTTCACAACCTAATACGTTATTTCTGGTGACCTAAGAAAGATTTTTCTCTTCCTTTCAGAGCTGTCAGCGATATTTATGTTTGTGCTAACCATCACAGCAGAGAGGGACCAGTATAAAATCCTGCAAAACTAAAGTGTGATGGCCAAGCACTAGAGTGAGAAGGAATCACAGATTCTCTCTGGTCTTACTGTGGTTTTATTCTACAATTATGAATAGCTAATGCTCAAATTGTCTTATCTGCGCCCAGGTGGAAGGGAAAGCAGGAGAGGAGAGGTGGGGACTACACTGCTGCACGTCCAGGTGCAGCAGAGTCCCTGGACCAGTCAGAGCTGCTGCTCTCAGGCAGGCTGCTCCCTTGGGAAGCTATTGACACTGTTCTTTGCACAGCAAGGGCCTCAGCCTACGGTCAGTCTGCAACAGAGGACAGTACGGAATCACTCTTTTAATCCATAAAAACTATTGGAGAAACTCAGATTTTATGGTAGTGTTCTGGTCAGGCAAAATTGACAGATGCTAAACCAGATGAAATTTAAGACTGAAAAAGCTGAGAAAGTATTTGCCTCTCTCATGCTCATGAACAGTGGATCTGAAGAAAACTTTAGACATCTCCTTGCACATGAATCAACATCCTCTATCTACTTCTATCCTAATTTTTTACATTTTTCAGTTAAAGGAAGAATTAATTGCGAACAATAAACAGCTACGAAATTAAAGCAGCACATCACAGAGGCTGAATTATTTTATGGCTTAAACCTGATGGGTCATATTTCACCACAATGTATTCAACATCTGCAGATTTCTCTTGTTTTGTGGAATACAGAAGTAAATGTCCTGTAGAACAGACACCAAAGAGAAGCAGCCAAGATATTTAGGTGGCACAGCTGTACTGCCTCAAGAGCTGGATGCAAAGATTTCTCTGAGAGCGAGTAGAGCAAGGAAGCCTTACACAGCTACCTGCACTCACCACTGTTTCGTCAAACCAGGCATTTGTTTGCTGCTCTGGAAGCCAACAGTAAAGGTCAATTGATCTGGCTCATAGAAAGACTGATGGAAGCAGTCAACACAAGGGAAACCCTCCTCCCTTAAAGCCAAGTCTCTAAAAACCAGCAGCTGTGGGCTCCAAGGAGATTACAAGCCCAGCAAACCCATCGCCTCCAGGAATTGCCTGTTTCCACACTGCAGTGGGCTGCATACAGCCCTGGACGTGGTTGTTTTGGGGACATCAAGCGCAGGCTGAGAAAGCAGAAGATGTGCCACTGGGTGCATCAGCAGCAAGGAAGGATACACCTGGAGGTAGACAGCTCCAGTGAAAGTAAGCAGGGAACTTGGTAGTTTGACGGCTGGTGGGTTTCTGCTTGGCACAGTAAGGGGAGATTGTGCTGCCCATGCACTTTGCAGGAGGTGATGCACCTGGTGTGCAGCTATACCAGGCCAACATCTCCTCTCCAGCCTCCACATGTGGTCTGAATTTGTCTCCACGTTAAACTGGAGCTCCAAACCATGACAGCACAGACCTAGTAATAAATGGAGGAAAAGGAAAAGAAATCCTCTACGTACCAGAGCTGCAAACAAACAAAAACTTCTGCAAAGGAGCAGCAGTTTGTCAGAGCAGAGTAGTCTTTTTTTCCCCCAGTACTATCATGCAGAGCTGTGCAAGCAGGTGATAAAGGCTTTTGAGAGAGGCACTGCCTTGCTGAGGATACAGGAGCATCTCCACTTGCTGTGGGTGACCGCCCAGGGAGGCATGTGGCAGGAGCCAGTCCCACACCCGCAGCCAGCGGGGCGAGGGGGAAGGAGATGAGCCCTGGTGTGGGTGCAGGAGCATCGGGCACTCCCCAGGGAGGAGGCTGTGAGCTTCAGCACTGCCCCAGCCAGGAGCCCCGACTCCCTCAGCGCGAGTGTCTCTGAGCAAAAGGCAGCCAGCTCACCGCTTCCCAGGTACCTTTCCCAAATGGTGGCACATCTTTATCAAGAGCCACAGGCTTTTGCACAGCCAGCTCTGGTTCGTACCGGCTGGCCAGACCTTTTTGCTCCCCTGCCTCACACCCTGTCCCCATCTGCAGGGGCAGGCAGGGACAAGGGAGTCAGCCCACCCATAAATCTTGCACAGGATCTCAACACAGCACCTCCTGCCACCCCCAGTCTGGAAAACCCTGCGGGATCAGCAGCTCACACTGCTGAACTCCTGACTTGTTTTTGCAGCACAGGCTCCAGTGAAGAAGCCTCATGTAGGACCTGGTTTTCCAGCTGGTTTTCAGCATTCCCAGCTGAGCTTTCTTGCAGGAAATGTGCACCTTGGAGCACAGCCATCTGCATCGGCTGTAATCCCAGCAGCCTTCCTGCCTCACTGGGGCTGGGGATAGGAGCCACAGAGCCTGGCACAGGAACTGTCCTGTCCTGTCCTAGCCTCAGAAAGGCAGACAGTTAAAAAGAAAACACAAAGCAACCCAAAATACACGACTGCAATCTCTGCTGCTCAGCAGTGGCATGGATCTGATTGCTGCTGTTCACATGAAGTTCGGAAACAGTTTGTTCAGCCTGCGCAATGTCCTCTTATCTGAGCCTCAGCCTGCAAGAAACGCTCATAGTAAAAGAAAACCTACGGTCAAAAATTAACTTTTGCATGATTACAGACTGGGGCTCAAATCTGAGGGATGAATGGGTTTGGATTAAATAGTCCACCTTCAGAGGTTTCAGTACTGCATTTCAGCTATTTTATTCAAGCACAGTGGTAGTGCTCTAAGCAGCTATACACGACTCCTGAAAATGTCATTGCCAAAGAAAAATTACTAAGGATGAGTGGGACTAGATGAGAGTCTATTCTAGAAGATCAGGAAATGGAAATGGTGTTTTCACTTAGATTTAGATGTCTGAGATTCAGGGGAGTCTCCTCAACAAGCAATATTTCCAGGGAGTTCATTTGGCAAGTAAGGGGATCACTCTGTTGGAGGATGATGACTGCTGGCTGTCACAGCTCCAGCTCTTGTGCCACAAACATTGGCTTTTGGACATTTGTATTCACAACTGGTCTTCCAGCCATATTTCTGCAGAATGCTGGGTTAGCAGTTTGGGAATGCTTGCAGAGCAAAGGCCAGGGTCATGGTCTTGGATGGTCTTCTTCTTACAGGATTTACTGCACTGGCAATTGAGTTCGTACCATCTAATTGCTCAGACGAACTGAGTCATATAAACTGGTCTGACTCACAAGAGATTTCACATTCTTGCACACAGGCACACAGGAAAGACTCCCACATTTTTAAATGATTAACCAAAGATACAGCAGTTTCTGAAAGAGGCTGGAAACATGGCCCTGTCCTTATGCTGGTCAAACCAGAGGTGTCAGATCTGCTATCGACACACCAAGTACTTCTGTTTTGTACCAATGGATTATTACAAACCTATCACTTTATCACCTATTCTAATTTATCGATGCAGACATTTAACTTGTAGAGTGTTGAGAGAAAGCAATCTTCTGTCTCAACTGAAAGTAAGAATAATAACTCAACTGCACAGAGGAAGTCTGAAACCCTCTTCAAAACAGGAAGCAGAGGATGCTTTCTGGATGAACAACACATCTAGATGCATATTATTTTCTAGTCCAAGTGGATTCCTTTCCAGATGAGCATCTTTTTTGCACCACAGCTTATGTAGGTGGGATACATTACATGTTTGTCAGTAGTCAGTAGACTTCAGTTTATGTAATTAATAAATATTTATAACAAAAAGTTCAGAGCTCTGCTCTTTTAGACATAGCTCATGAACACAAAACACTGCATAGAAAAGTCAAGTCACTCAAAATCTAGGGGTTTTTACTATCTTGCTGTTGCAAACTAATACCATACCATAAGAGTATAAAAAAAGTACCTGGGGTGGGGGGTGGGGGGGGTGGCGTGGGGGGGTGGAGTAGGGGCGCATACGGGGGCAGGCAGAGAGAGTCTAAAACAAGGATTTTGAGACTGAAACAATTTCAAGAGAAGTTACAGGAAACCCAGTTAAACAGATGCCAAAAATTTTCCAACAAGCCAAGCCAAATTCAATGTAATCCAGTCTAAGGAACATCAGAGGAACACTCAGAGCCTTCCGTGATTATCTGTGTCTGTACCTCCACACACAGTCCAATTTTCAGCGCAGTGTGACTTAGCAGCATGTTCATAAATAGATCCCCAACCTCCCACTTAAGACACATTAAAGCATCCTATCGCAGTGCTGTACCATATGTTCTAGATAATGGGGCAAGGTGTTGATTGAATGGGAACTACAATTATTCACAAATTCAGAAATACCTGAATAGTTCTTGCCCTCCAGCAGATTGTACAATTCAGCTGAGCTGGCAATCATCTTTGTCCAGTTAACAACGTGATGATTTTTTTATACTCTACAGAGACAAGATTATCTCGTTTCCTCCCTCCCTTCCCTCCTTCTCACAATTTAATGGCAATTAATATGTAGAGACACTAAAGAACTTTATTCTTGAATGCACCAACTTGTAATTTAATACATGAGAGCTCCAGATCTAGTCTACTGCCACATCAGGAGAGGGACACAACTCCGGATTTAGGCAATCTTTCCCCCAGAGCCCTCTGAATTCAGAGACTGGCAGAAATCAAACCTTGCTTGAGCTCTCATGATGAATCACAGTTACACTCAGGAATCTCACACACCTCCATCAGAACAGAAATAAATAACTTCACTTAAAATAGGGATTTTCTTTCTACTCTCCCCCTGCTTTCTCATCTTTTCAATAGGTGCGTTCCTTGGCTTCTTCCTACTCACAAGAGGAAAACAGAGGACACATTAGGCTGGTAGTTCAACATACATAGATGAAAGGCTGAAAATCAAGCCAAAGAATCATAAAACTTCCAAGGCTAACTGCTGAAACCTTCTGCGTGCTGACTGAGGTTACATGTTTGTGTGCTTTTACAAATTATTCTGCAGATAAAAAAGGACCTTTTGTATTTTTTATTTTCAACCACCCCAGCCCAGAAGAGCAAGCATATGAGGCCCTCTATAGACAGATAGGAGCAGCCTCATGTTCACAAGCCCTGGCCCTCATGGGGGACTTCAACCACCCCAATATCTGTTGGAAGGAAAAGACAACAGGGAATAAGCAATCCAGGAGGTTCCTGGAATGCGCTGATGATAACTTTATTCTCCAAGTGATAGCAGAGCCAACGAGGAGAGGTGCTGTGCTGGACCCTGTTCTCACCAACAAGGAAGGCCTGGTGGGGAATGTGAAGCTGAAGCCTTGGTGGAGTTCAAGATGCTTAGGGCAGCAAGGAGGGTGCACAGCAAGCTCACTCCCCTGGACTTCAGGAGAGCAGACTGGCCTCTGCAGGAATCTGGTTGGCAGAGTACCATGGGATAGAGCCCTGGAGGGGAGAGGGGCCCAAGAAAGCTGGTTGATGTTCAAGGATCACCTCCAAGGTCAGGAGTGATGTGTCCCAGCAAGGAGGAACTCAGGCAAAAACACCAGGAACCCTGCATGGTTAACAAGGAGCTGCTGGACAAACTCAGACACAAAAAGGAAGCCTACAGGGGGTGGAAGCAAGCACAGGTAGCCTGGGAGGAACACAGAAAAAATTTCCAAGCAGCCAGGGATCAGGTTAGGAAAGCTAAAGCCTTGGTAGAATTAAATATGTCCAGGGAAACAAGAAAAGCTTCTATAGGTTCGTTGGTGATAAAAGGGAAAGCACGGGCCCTTTCTGGAAGGAAACCTGGTTACCCAGGTCTGGAGAAGGCTGAGGTACTTGATTATTTTTTTGCCTTGGTCTTCACTGGCAAGAGCTCCAGCCGTACTGCCCACATCGCAGAAGGCAAAGGCAGCGACTGGGAAAATGGAGAACTGCCCACTGTAAGAAAAGATCAGGTTTGAGACCATCTAAGGAAGCTGAAGGTGCTCAAGTCCACGGGACTTGATGAGATCCCTCCACAGGTCTTAAGGGAACTGGTGGATGAAGTGGCTAAGCCACTGTCCTTCATATTTGAGCGGTTGTGGCAATCCAGTGAAGTGCCCACACACTGGAAAAGGGGAAACATAACCCCCATTTTTAAAAAGGGAAATAAGGAAGACCCAAGGCCAGTCAGTCTCACCTCTGTGCCTGCCAAGGTCATGGAGCAGATCCTCCTAGAATCTGTGCTAAGGCACATGGAAAATAAGGAATTATTGGTGACAGCTAACATGGCTTCACTAAGGGCAAGTCATACCTGACGGATTTGGTGGCCTTCTGTGATGGGGTTACAGCACTGGTGGATGAGGGAAGAGATACTAATGTCATCTACCTGGACCTGTGCAAAGCATCTGACACTGTCCCACATGACATCCTTGTCTCTAAACCAGACAGACATAGATGGACCACTCGATGGATAAAGAATTGGCTGGATGGTTACACTTAAAGAGTTGTGGTCAACAGCTCGATGTCTAAGTGGAGATCAGTGATGAGTGGTTCTCCTCAGGGGTCTGTACCGGGACCAGCGCTGTTTAACATCTTTCCTGGCAACATGGACAGTGGGATTGAGCGCACCCTCAGCAAGTTTGCTGATGACACCAAGCTGTGTGGTGTGATCAACACGCTGGAAGGAAGGGTTCCCATCCAGAGGGACCTTGACAGCTTGAGAGGTGGGCCTGTGGAAACCTCATGAAGTTCAGCAAGGCCAGATGCAAGGTCCTGCACATGGGTCAGGGCAATCCCAAGCACAAATACAGGCTGGGTGGAGAATGGATTGAGAACAGCCCTGAGGAGAAGGGCTTGGGGGTGTTGGTTGATGAGAAGCTCAACATGACCTGACAATGTGCACTTGCAGCCCATAAATCCAACCATAGTCTGGGCTGCATCAAAAGAACCATGACCATCAGGTCAAGGGAGATGATTCTCTCCCTCTTCTTTCCTCTGGTGAGACCCCACCTGGAGTAATGCATTCAGCTCTGGGACCCCCAACTTAAAAAGGACATGGACCTGTTAGAGAGAGTCCAGAGGAGGGCCATGAGGATGATCAGAGGGCTGGAGTACCTGTGCTGTGAAGACAGGCTGAGAGTTGGAGTTGTTCAGCCTGGGGAAGAGAAGGCTCCAGGGAGACCTTATTGCAACCTTCCAGTATCTCACGGGGGCCTACAAGAAAGCTGGAGAGGGACTTTTTACAAGGGCGTGTAGTGATAGGACAAGGGGTAATGGCTTTAAACTGAAAGAGGGGAGTTTTTGATTAGATATTAGGAAGAAATTCTTTCCTGTGCGGGTGGTGAGGCACTGGAACAGACTGCCCAGACCAGCTGTGGACGCCCCATCCCTGGCAGTGTTCAGAGCCAGGTTGGATGTGGCTTTATGGTCTAGGGGAAAATGTCCCTGCCCATGGAAGGGGGATTGGAACTAGATGATCCTTCCAACCCAAACCATTCTATGATTCTATGAAGCAGCAAGCCTCGATGGCTCATGCTTGAGCCACCAGCTGAGCTCTCAGGAGCAGTTTATCCTTTCTTCTCTATTCCCCAGACCCCCAGTGCAGGATGCCAAAGGACTCACCTTGCTGGAGATGTTCACTAAGAACATGGGCTTCAAGGCTATAGTAACCTACTACAAGATATCAAAGCAAAAAACAACTAGACCTGTGGCTGTGCAGAGGCCAGTGTAATGAGCAGAGAGTTGTGGTGATCTTCCCTAAGCAATCCAAACTGCTGGAGGACAAATGAAATCATATGGGACAGTCAGAGCTTAATTTATGTCTGGAAGAAAAATTCCTCGTTGGACCAAGTGTCTGTTGTCCAGCCCAGAAATCACAGATGTGGATTGCAATGGCCTATCCAACAACCGACAGTGGGGAATATAACGTTGTAGCTCACTGCAGATGAAAGGAGGTGCCTTGAGGAGCTGCTTGAATATCCAGCAGCAGCAAGGCGCCTGGAGGGGCCATGTACACATCATGGGGTGCCTTGCCAACACCATCACTACAGAGCCTGGGCTGAAAAAGTCATTAAAATATCTGTGTTAGACTAAGAGGCCACCTCCGCTCAGACTAAGTGAGCAATAATTCACAGTATAGAAAAAGGCATGCAAAATGCTTTATTTTCATCATGTGCACCATAAACATCAATCCTTCCATAGCCCTAAGAAAAGCTGTCTCAGTGTTGTTCCTTCAATCTGTAGTTATTCACTCGTCAGACAGCTGTGGTGACCTGCCATCCCAACCAAGGACAAACCTCACACACCCAATCACAAGCAGTTTGGGTCTTTGAAATAGATGGGAAAAAATATTCTATAGAAATCAGCAAATTTTGCTAACAGCTTATAGGAAGAAAAAAAAAAGTCTCCTCCCAATTAAAGCCATTTCTGAACAGTTTCTTAACAGTTCAGAAAAGCTGCACTTTTCACTAGCAGAGTCTTCCATGGCATTAGTTATTTTCTAATCAATTCCATGATATTGCGGCAGTGCTTTGGCCGGAGGATTTCCTTGGCCAGAACAAGAGTTGCATTTGAATTTCAAATATTGCAGTCCACACAGTGGAGACTTCCCTTTCAGGAAGCGCTTTAGTCTTCTAAACTCCAAATTCCTCATTTTAGGAGGCTTGGCAAAACACAAGTATCCATAATTGCGCATGCAAAATATTGAAAGTGTGAGTGGATGCCAACTATCACATCCCGTGCAGGCAGGACAGCTACATTTGCAAAAACCTTTCCTGGTTAAGGACTTACAATCCAGAAATGTATCCTAAGGGTTACAGGTACTGTTTCTACCGTACAGGCAGTGGAATTAAGACACCAAAAAAGACTGACTTCCAGCCTGGTACAGCAAAATAGTGATAGAGAAGAGAGCGTAAAATCTATGCAGTTTTTCTGTTTTTCATTGCTTGGGTATCCAAAGCTGGGCAGCAGTCAGTGTGAAAGCAGGAGGGTGACTAGAGGAGCTTGGCTCGCCTGGGGACCTCCTCAACCATTCACTATCCCACCAACAGCTGCTGAGCAGCAGGTTCTCCCAGTGCAACCCGATCTGGGCCCAAAATACAGTCTGTTCCCTTCTCTGCAGGACAGTTGCTTCCTACAGATAAGGAGGTACTCTCCAGAACTCATTGGAGCTCAGCGCAATACCCAAATCAACCCAAATTTTGGAGCCTTGAATTTATGGCTCAGTACGAAATATCTTAAGAGACATAGCTGAACAATTTCAGGAAAATGGGTTTTAGCTGCTATTTTTCCTGATGTACTGTATGCTTATCTTGATGTGCTTTTACAGTTCCCTCAGCATACAATGGATCAAGAAGAATAAATACAAATGGAGCTGAGGCAGCAGCCTGCTGATAAGTCTGTTCCACCACTCAGCAGTACAATCTAATGCTGTGTGTGACAAAGTCAAACCAACCATCTTCTAACACACACAGTCTGCTGTAGCTGTATTTTTATTTTCTACAGTGACAGCATAATGAGTTTGTCAAAAAATATGTGCACGTTGTGTACATACATATATAAGCATACACATACATATAAATTTCCAGTACTGTATTCAACCGCAAATGGAATCAAGGCAACTTGACAATTAGCCAGTATAAAGAGAACTAAAAGAAATTTTAGCTCACACACCTATCCCTACTTCCTCTGCCAAGATGTGGTTTAGCCATCACTTTTTCCTATTAAAAAAAGAAGTGTAAATGTTTCCTCTGTTCCTGTGTTAAGACATATAGAAATAGGAAAAGTTACTAACACAATGACTGTCTGGACAAAACTTTATAACATCTACACCCAAAGGGCAATATTTTGGTATTATTGCAGTTGACAATACTCAGAAATCAGCAGAGCCAGGATTACCCCCCAGCAAGTCAAATGCACAAAGTATGTATAGAATGCACAAAGAGGTATAGAAAAAGAGGAAGACTGTAGCACGTTAGATCTCTTGCAGTCATTAACTGGCTGCCTTTATCACAATACCTCTAAAAAGTCATGTTAATTCCTCATTTTTTAGAAATTTTAGTCTTAGGACAGGAGACTCTTAATCTGAAAAAAAGTTTTAAGCCCTGCTGCAGTTAAGTTGCAGAGGGAATTTAAGTGACTTGGTGAAACTTGGGAGCAAAGAGAGAGTCGGCACCAGAGCTGAGAGCCACACAGCTCAGACCTGTTGCAATCCCTTCTCAGTCACGCTGCAGCCTCCATCCTTTAAAAATTCAACCCACTGCTCGGGCTAGGAGCATCTTTCACAGGAATTTTGCATGCATGCTTACAGCATGAATTCCCTGAAAAAGGTAGGCAAAATAAAAAGTAAAAAATAAAAATGCAGCCCAGCCCAGAGAGCAGGAGCGTACCTTTAAGTGCTTTGACAGCTCTAAGTGTTTTCTTCCTGCTCAGGAGGCTTGTTGGCAGCCTTCACTGACCTGCAGCCTGCTATGTCTTTAATCATGGGCTTCTGGCCATGGCTCATTCAGGAGCTGCTTGTACATTCCTGGTTAATCTTAGCCTTCGCCATTAGCATTAGGGAAGATGTGCTGTCTGGCGTGGAGGCAGAAGTGTCCCAGCCCATGGGACTGGCCTTCAGTCTCAGGCAGGGGATAAAATGTTACTGCAATTGTGACAGGCTTCAACTCATGAAAAGAGACGTGCAGTTCTTGCACCAGCACACAGGATCCGGGTGCCACCAGGCCAAGGACCAGCGCTCCGCTCCCCGTCACCAAGGGGGCAAAGGCTGCCTCGTTGCTTACTGCCCCCTTCTTGATACTGTTTCAGGATGAGGGCAAAGGGAACAGCTTTGCTGCGTTGTTTCAGGCTGCTCTCTTCCTATGGCCCTCCAGAAGAGAGGCATACACAGACACATGACCTTCACAAACATCCCCAAACAGGTCATGCAGCCTGAAGAGCTGCCAGCCACCCTCTTCTTGCCCCAGGCAGAAAGCTGGGCATGAATCACAGGCAGCAAAGTCAGAAGGACTTAAACATTTGAAATCTTGCATAAACGACAAAAGCATCAAATACTCCAAAGAAAACGGTTCAGGATGTTTCTGTGGTTACTTTAAGCAGATGCTGATGTCTTCAGAGGCTGTTTTTCCCTCTGGACATCATAACTCAAGAGATATGGCCCACATTATGGGCAGCAACTGAATGAACCGTTTCCCAGGACAATCACAGTAGGAGCAGAATCTTTCTAGTGCACTAATTACAGGGAATGGTGAGGATGAGCAAAGCACACTCCAAAACTCCTTGTAGATGCATTAAAGATGACATCTTTGCTCGGGGGCTCTCCCAGAGCACCCCATCGGACTCTACTAGTCACGTCACTTCATATTATTTGACATGATACCATACACCGCTGATAAAACCAGACAGACATACACAACAATAATGTAACCATGCCTCCAGAAAATGGCAAAATTAGTCCCCTGTGACATTGTGATCAAGTAAATTAAAGCCAGTGGAGAACAAATATGTTTCGCCTGTATCTTTTTGCTACCAAGTATGAATTTATTCAGTTATTTACTATCTGAATCTTTTCATAAGTAGCTGGCACTATAAAACAGGGACAGTCCTACGCAGGGAATGTAAACTGTCCTTTTGTATATGTAAACAAAGAGCAGCCAAAAAATACATCCTGTTGACAGAATAATATAAAAATCACTGGAGAGAAGGAGTAGATTAGGTATGCTGCAGTACAGCATTAGTTACTTCACCACACCTTTCTGGAAAAACGATGATGCTTGCCATCACTTCAAATTAGAAGGCATCTTCCTTTCAATTTAATGCACTGTTCTGGGTCCAGCCTCTAGCATTCAGGACTTGGGTCCTGAGCTGTGAGTCAGCGAGCTACTGCATTGCTTGACTGATTCAAGTCTCACTCATAGTGCCTTCACCAAAGGGAATGCAGTGCCATTACTTCTCTCCTCAGCCATTACCGCACTTGCAAGGAGCTGGAGCTTTCCGTCCCTCCTGGTTTGCTACGTCAGAATCCCTCTTTTGTACAAACTGCCATACTGGATCAGACAGAAGGTCCACCTCCCCCCACATTCTGAGGCCTAATGGCAGTCCATGGTCCCTGCTATGCTCCAGGGGAAACACTGACACAGCTTCTCCTGCACACCGTACTTTCTGAGCTATCCTTGATTAATACATAGCTTGTTACAATCACAAAGTATAAATATTTTTTGCATAGAATGGAACTGTTATTAATGTTAAATCATCCTATAAAAGCACTTACAGTAGATTTCACAGATACTGGATTGCATGAAAATGCTTTATGCTGTCAAGCATTGTTTTGGGAAATATAAACACCTTAAGTTCTTTGTGTATATAGAGGACAAACTGCACGATTAGCCTGACCTGTCTTTAACATTTCCCAATCCTTTCCCAATCCTACTGCAGTCGCCCATTTTCACCTTTAAGACAGTAACAACAAACACCAGCAGCAGGACTGAGGGAAACCAAGCCTCTGCTTCAAACAGTTTTGAAATACACGGGCCCAAATATTTCAGTCACTTCTGAGAATGAAGCCTGAGGGAAAAGCATTTTTTTAGCCCACATTTAAAAACCCACTATGCACTAGCAAGATTTTCTTGGAAAAACTCTCAAGCCCTCTTGCTCTGAGGGATTTGGGTGCAGGAGCATGGGAGTGCAGGACCTGCAACACCCAAGCCCCAGTTGCAGAGATGGGAAGCCTGGGAGGGGTGTTAGCAACAGGATGGCGAAGAATGCAGCATAAAGGCAGAAGTGGCAGGAATCAGTGGGCAGAGAGGAGAAATACCCAGGTACAAAGGCATTGCTTACCAGAGCATGTCCCCGTCCTGAGGCCAGGACAAAGCCCAGCTTGCCTGAGGTTCACCATCCCTCCGCTGCAAGAAGCCAGTGACGGATGGCCTCTCCCTCTGCTCTCACCCAGGTTCCTATGGACAGCAGCAATTACTGATGGTCAGTAACTAAGTTATGTAAAGTGCCAGAGATCTGTGTAATAATTTCTAAGGCCTCAGGTGCAGTGCGCATGCCAAATAAATGCCAGTACAATGCTGTGTCGCAAAATCTTTGGGGGCAGAACTGTTCTTTTAAAAGTAAACTGGGAGGTTATACACAGAAACAAATAAAGACCAGAACTTAAAGTTCAGTACTTGTAAGACTAGGTTTGGCAGTGTCAGCTAAGGCCTGAAATGAGGCTGTCTCTACAAGCCTAAAGCAGTTCCTTTTATGCTTGTTTGTTGGAATACTGTCTTGCAATTACATGACTACATAGAATTTTTTCCATACAAACCCTTACTACAGTCAATGCAAAGGAAAGAGAAGCTATAGAAATACAGTAGACTTAGATACAGTATAAAACTGTTGGCATAATCCAAATTCTGCAGAAAATAATTCACTTTGGAAGATGAGACTGGGGACTGCAGATGCATAAATTTAGTTTTACATGTAATGCAGAAGAATATCAGCCAGCAAATCAGCATTACTACCCACTTCTTCCTAGATAATACTAGATTAGCTGAACTAAACTCTTTACTGGTGGGCTAGTGCATACTTGGATTTTTTTAGGTACCTGATCTAAGTTGTTTTGAGCTGCTTGTTTGCTGAGTTCCATGAGCATTCGTAGAGTGGATCCCTATGCCAGAAGACCCCCAATCCCCAAATTTTTTCTCTTTTGCCTTTCTTTAGCTAACTTCCCCTGCACAAGGTCATCATAATACACATCTCTTTTAATGGAGCACCAAAAAAGTAACTGTGGTAATGTCTGTGAAACACCAATTTACCCTAATGACAAGCACCAGTCTAAGCCATGAAAAAACAAGTAGTTTTATCCTCAGAGCAGATCTTAAATATCATGCAGTAAATAAAACAGAATGCTAAACACTGAACAAGAAGAAGCTGTAGTATTACTTAAGAAAGAACCATCCACTCTGAATGAGAAGGGGAAGAGACTTTAGCATTCATGTGGTTAAACACTACCATTTAAGCATAGTCACAATGGAGATGAATTAAGAGTGCACTGCAGTTTGACTCCTGGTATTTCTTGAGTGTTTGATTTTACAAGCTTCATGACATTCTTCTAATATTTCTCCTGGGTAAGCATGTAATATAAATATGCCTTTTAAATAAAAACAAAAACAAAAGCAAAAGCAAAAAAACCCCAACCCAAAACAAAAAAAAACACCCAAACAAGCAAATTCTTTGTTGTTAGGGGATAATAGCCCATGGCTTGCTGAACATCTGGTTTTGAAAAAAAAAACACAAACAACTGGCAGAGTTTTGAAGTTGTTCTCTGAACCAGTTCAATGCCTTCCCTCTTTTAACACTGAAGTAACACATTGTTCTTGCTCTTCCAAGATACTTTCTCAAAATGTTGGGCTACCATACCTGCCTGGACCTGACCAGACACTTACTCCCTGCAATCAGTCTGGGAAGAAGCACCCACTTGGGCAAGAAGAGCGAGCGACTGCTTCATTGTGCTCATAGAACATCTAACACAGCCCCAAGACATCCTGATAAGAAAGTGGCTGGCTCAGAGCACAGACCTGTAACATATGCATTTTACCAAGATTTGATGACTCATGATTTCTACCTAGTAGTTTCATGTGGTTGTTTTATCAGACAGAGTAGGAGACTCCGTAATGCGTGCTCTGGAGGTAAGGCAATGGCCACTCATTTCTCCCCAGCACCCTCATTTGGGGATTCACCCTTCTCCAACACCTGAGCTCACCCACTCTCACAACTTGCTACAGAGCTGGGTTTTTTCTTTCTTCTTTTCTCGAAGCAGCCTGTGTAAGCATGTATACCCGTGCATGTGATTTACTCTGAGAAGGTGTTAGCAATGAATCAAAGCTCTTGAAAAGTGACTCCCATGCACACCATGGACTCTCTGCCGTACGTCATCCCCTGCTAGATGAACTAGACTATGCCCACCTTCAACTCCCCCAAGACCTACGTTTGCTGAGAGTAGGCTGATTCTCAGTTGCTCCCCCTGCATCAAAGCAGGAGCTCCCCTTTCCCATGCACATGTCTTGCCCCGAGTCAGCAGACTGGCCCCAGAGCTAGAGCAACCTCCTTCCTCCCGCCTGCCATGGAGCAGGCAGGGTGGGGGGCAATGCTAGCTCCCTGGGGAGCTGCCAAACTCTTCTCCTTCTGCTTTGGGAGCTTGTTCCCCTGCACTGCTTGGCTCAGAGAACAGAGCAGCTTCTTGCCTGTATGCAAGACCAGGCTGCATCAGTGCAAAAAAGCACCCTCTGACAGGCAGTTGCTCCCCTGCCTTAGGCAAACCTAGCAGAAAAATTAGGAACAGAAAGAGATTGCATAAAAAGCTGCCTAAATATCTACCACCTACTGAGAGGGCCGCTATCTGGGCTATGAGAGCAGTTCACAGTCTTTCTGACTCCTTAATGGAGATGGATGGGCAAATACCTGTAACTGCCAAAACACCTTCTTCCATTTATGTGTGGCTGTGAAAGGAGCCTGTCTGTGACAGAGGCCAGGATCCCATCAGATATGAGTTTGGCAATGGTCGTTCAAGTCACATATGTGTCCAGCCCTTCCCTTTCTGAATGGAGGTAGCCAACAACACCAGCGAGTAAGGATTCATAAACTGTGCTGTTCAGCAGCATTGCCCTACTACAAAACAACAGCAGGGTAAACACAACGCTTTGGAGTCAGGTTAGGAGTGCAAAGCTCCTTTCTTGTCTTATAGGAGACCACCCAATTTCCAAACGCTGACCAAGGATGGTTCATGCATTAAGGAACTGCCAGGTTTGAAAGAATTGCCTGCACTGGGTTGTATATATTTTGTCTCTCTAAAAAGACAATCTGATTTTGCAACAGTTTACTAAAGGGTGTTGCTTAAAAATACAAGTGGAAAGAATATTTCTGTTATTCTTTGTTTCTTTGGATAAATTCCCATTTAATAGCTTAAAGGAAACCATCATTTAGAATAAATACCCATCAGTTGTGAAGAATTCACAGCCTCCTTTCATGGCAACAAAGATTAATCATGAACAATGACCTCTAGATGTATCAGGCTTGTGTATGACTTTACTTCTGGATGTTAGTACTCTTTAAGCTATTAAGTTGATGGAAAGTTCTCAGACTAAGTCATAGATGATAACATAGCTACTTTATGGTCCAAGCCTGCAAGCCAACAGACATGTAACCCTGGAATGGATCTCAAAAGATCATCTAGTCTATCCACACACACTATACAAAGAGAAAGGACTACCCAAATATCCCAAACAGACCTAGCCTAACCCGTTCTTAAAAACCTCCAGTGAAGGTGATTCTTCTCCACTTAAAATTATGCTATGAGACTGAATACGTGAATCTTTGCAAAACTTTTGTCAGTAGATATTTAATATTTTCCTGAAGGTCATTAATGACCTCATTAGATAGCACTGTGTTTAACACTGGTCCCTGTGGCACCACGCAACCATCCCCAATCTGTTTAGTTACAATTCTCTTTCGATGACTACATTTTGAGATCTGTCAGCTAGCCATATTTTAAGTCACTTGTTGAGTCTCTTGCTAGATATGCTACAGCACTGCTTTGTAATCAGGATGCTATGTGGTGTTAATGCATCGCAGAAATCCATAGTGTCCAGCTATCTGCCCCAATCAACCCTTGTCTCTGGAGCTCTGACATCAGGAGCTTTTATCCTAGTTTTTTCTGAAACCATGTTGACTAGCTGTTAAGCACAGCCCTTTTGTTGTCTCTTACTTAAGCTCCTAAACAGGCAGCTGACACAATTGATATCAAACTAGTCAGTTTACAGTTAATTACCATGCATGGCACAACCCTGCTTCTGTGATGGGATTTCCAAAATATGGTAGAAATTACAGAGTGCGATTCAAATCCTGCAGACAGCTGTTTAAGGAGCTTCTACTGCAAGTGATCCAGGACAGTAGCAGTGGATGAAACCAGATTTGTGTCCTGCCTCACCTTTCCACCCCAGGCTCCTTTCCTTGGAGCGCAAGTGTGTAAATCTGGCTGGCCACGTGGAAGCTTGGAGCCACATGCTGCTGGCCAGCTGGCCAAGATGTACCTGCAGGCTTGGCAACAGCTATCTGCTGCCAAACAGCCTGAAGGGCAGCTGAGTTTTCCTTAGTGAAATCAAGCATTAATGGGATCTTTCTCCTCTGCCCAGCTGTTGATTTTCACAAAGCTTGCGAAGCTGGTTATCTATGAAATAACTCCTCTGCTATACTGGTAAGAACTAGTCTGTGGGTTTGGAATTATTGGGATAGGATCTGGCAGACTGAGATCCTTTTTGCCTCATTTCTGTAGAAAACCAAACTGAAAATTCTTCTGCCTAAATGTGGGGTTTTTTTTCATATTCCCATGATTACTGACACTGAAAAGCACTTTATTGTTCTCATGAGATCCAGAGACAGCCTGACACTGCTTTGAAAATTAGGTAAATACTTACTGAATCTCTTTTTGTAACATTAGCAATTTAACCATTGTGAGTGGTTCTGGACAAAAAATAATGTCTTGGTGGTACTTCAACTTCAAAATCACTTTATGCCCAGGCTGCCATTAGGTGTCTTCTGTTGCTTATCTCTCGAAGGGGCTTGGGACTAACTAATATGAAAAGCAGGGGAGTACCCAGGTCACTCAGAGGTAAAATTTTTAAGCCCTGCTCCTCCCCTCAGCATTGCCTGGTGCTCTTCTCCAACCTCCATGTGCTTGCCTCCACCTATCCCTCCACATAAACACCAGCTTCCCCATTTGCTGTGTGGGCAGCCCAGCACCTGCAGAGATCCAGGAAGATGCCTTAACGAGGGGCACAGAAGAACCCACTGTTCTTTGTGGATCTACTCTGAGGTGTCTTAGAAAACTTGACCCCAAATATGAAAAATAGCAAGCAGTTTGTTGCAACAAAATTCTTTGCTTAGTCATGATGGGGCTTTGGGAGAGTGAGGAACACAAAAGGCACTTGCTGACAGCAAAAAAATGTGAAATCCTGGAGATAAATGAATATTTCCTTTATTGTGCAATAAAATTGGTCTTTTAAAATTTAACCAGTCCTTTCAAAATACTGCTGTGCTGCCACAATTACAGCAGAAAATAACTGGTGAGAAAATTAATAGGACATTGCTGATACTGCTGCTTTTCTAGCACACTTTTCTGCTTTAGTTTCCCTAATAACAGCAACACCTTAAAACGCTGAAGTACATAACTTTGATGTCATTTTTCCTATAGCATATTCAAGAGTTAGATGTCATTTTCCTCACACAAAATGTGGGCTGACCTGGGACTCTCAGATCCTGGTGTGGCAGTGCACCAAAAGGCTTTTCCTAAAACAGGCCTGGCTTTCACAAAGAAACCCCTGAAGTTAAACAGATGATTTAATGTATTTTAGGTAGGGAAAAAAGCTATGATACTCTTTACTTCAGCAAAAGGCAAACCTGCATCAATCTGCATCACTCCTATGTGACCGACCATAGTGCCTGAGACAGCTCTGAACCAAAGCATGTCTCAGCTTTGAAAACCATCTTTTTAACCCTTCTATTTAGAAAGCTCCTTTTATAGTCTGAAAACCTAGCATTCAGGGAGTGAAGTACACGCTACATGAAGGTTTAAGATGACGGCAGAAACTTACACTTTGCCAAGTATGTGTTCTGTGTTACCTGTGAATTTCCTGCTCTTTTGAATACTAAGTTGGAGGCAGGATTTGTACCATGTTTAGCACTAACTACACTAAAAGCTCTTTAAAAGTCACATGCTGCAGAGAATTAATGGCCTTTTTTTCTAAGCAACTCTGCAAAACCTTTTTTCATGGTGGATAATGTATCTTCTGATTGCATAGAAAGTGCACATTGACATTTTGGGGATGTAAAGCATGTGTTTTTGAAATGTTCCATACATTAAAATACAGGAGCATTATTTTCAAACACTGGTCATAAAAGTTAAGCTTCTAAGTTAATGCTTATGTTCCTAGATATGAGTTATAGAAAAATCTATTTATAATCCTAATATTAAGCATCTACTCTGTGCTTTAAGAAATTATTTGTAACTATCATTAAACCTTTAAATCAGCATTTTTTTGCAAACAAAGTAGAAAGTTATTCTGTAGTATTAACTACCACAGCACCCTTCACAGTGAGAAGGGCCAGCAGAATACCGAGGAACCTCTTTGTGCCTTTGCAGGGGGAGAAGTTCATGTACAACTCCACTGATAGGATTAATTACACCCATTGCATCCCCCTAGGAGTTCTGTGAGGTGGGGATCAGAGCTGTGCTGGAAAAGGTGTGGTGTTACTGGCTATTAAAACATATGTCCTAAACCCAGTCTCAAAACCCACTTCATCAAGCACCGCTGTTGTTTCCCATGGGAATCAATTGGTTTGTACTCAGGTCAACAGACAGTCCTCTCTCCCCTCTTGCTTAGGCTTCGACCCAGCAATCCACAGTCCCTAATCCCTCTTTCAGGCAGGCACTCACTGACTTTGTTTCATCTTCTCCAAAAATAAAACAAAAAGAAAAATAATTGCCAAAGTGCAAAGCAATAAGAGTAATCAGAAAGAAGGGCAGTCTTTGTCAGGGTCTCAGCACTGAAATGAAGGACACAGACTCTCCTACAGCAACATTCTAGCAAGCACAGTCACAATAAATGTTGTCTGTGTAACGATGGGAAGAATTTTGCAGACATTGGGCTTATTAGACATCTGGTTTTGTGGGCTGGAAATCAGAGCCTGGCAGCCATTCTTTTGCAGAGAGATATCAGAGAAGTCAGAATGCTTTACAAGAGGAGGCTACTTCCATTCTGTCCACCTCCAGATGTGGACACCGTGGCAGAGGTGACGGTTATCTAGCATCCCAGGGGCATGGCTGGAGGTGAAGCTCAGAGCAGGAGCCTACACCAGCTGTCCCACTGAGACACTTGACCCCAGACCAAGGGAGGAAAAGGCTGGGGGAGATTTGGGGTATGACGGGAGGAAACAGCTTAGCACGTTTGGAAAAACAAGATCAGAGGCTTATTTAAGATAAATGGCATTTTGAAGTCTTGAATTCAACCTACAAATTAAAACAGCTAACCTATCAGCGTTAGAGCTAGTAAGGATTTTGTTTACTAAAGAAATTATAACGTCTGATCAAAGCTGGGTGTGGGGAAACAGCAATGACTGAGTTCTCCTCCCTGCACTGGCCTGACCCACAGCACCTCCTCATTCAACCCAGTGTCATGAGAGAAGGAGAAAAAAAGAAAGGACCCCTGACTTGGGATGCCAAACCTCATCCTCTTTACCTGGGACCCCTGTCCACACTTCAGTCCCATCCCTACAAGTCTGTGGGCATTAACTTGCTGTCAGGATGCATCAAGGCACAACATCATGTGAGTCTTTTGTGCTACGGTACAGCCACAGACCTTGCTTGTTTCCCTGGGGAATTTTCTGCACACACACAATGGTAGTAATAACAGTAAAAATCTCTATGGACTGTTGGGTCCAAACCAAATCACTTTTAATCCTTCCACTCTTCAATTATCCTCTTATTGCTAGTCATAAACCACCCTGTGGTAGGGGAAAGATAGAGGATTTCAATAACGGTGTGCCCTGCCAAGACTGACATATATTCTCATTCACATGTCAGCTTGTTTCTGTGTAAACCCATGGGCTTTTTTCCATTATGGGCTTCCTTCCAACATCGAGCTGTAGCACTAGGTAACAAGTAGCTCAATTCCTAAAAATGTTGACAAGGAACATGTCAATGCCCACGTGCAGCGATACCAAACAGATCTCATGCCAGAGCCATAACCTTTTCAAACAGAAAGGACTAGCTGGAAAGCCCTTTGGAACCGGTCAGGGCTGCTCGCTAGCTGATGCTGGGCTTTATGGCCAAGGACCTGAACCCCTCATCCCCGAGCACTCTCCCTCCACCAAGCTAATGACTTCAGCAGATACATAATGGTTCCAGAGGCCATATATTTTCTTTTGGAGACACATAAGCAGTCCCTAATGATTTCCATGGCATATTGCTATTTTTATATCCTCTTCATTTTTCAAGTGTAAAGAGAAGTCATTCAAGTAGCCAACAAAGTGTGATGAAAGGATCAATTTCAGATAGATTTTTGCAGCATGAGATGTACCTCTATGAAGACCTAGCATTATATCCTGCCATGCCCCTGGAGAATCACCTACAAACACCCCTGGGCAACACCTTTTCCTAAAAGATTTTGTAACTTTTTATTGTACAGTTAAAGGCTGCCTGAAACAAATCTTATTCTGTCCCTTCCCTGTAGCTGTGAATGGACTCAGCAGCCTCTATAGCCACTCAGAATTCCTGCCTCTCACTTCCAGTCTTTTTAAATGCATCCCGACCCATCCCTGTTTTGCTGGTCCTGGCAGATGTAGTCCCCCTGGATTTTTTTGTGCCCCTTTCTCACTTTCTTGTCTGCTCTTTGTGCATGAGTGCTTCTCTCACATACCCTGTGGCTACAGCTGCACTGGCCTGTGTTACCACTCACCAAGTGCCCTCAGGATACAGCTATTATTAATTGTTTGCCATGCCTCATACAAGGAACCTTTCTTTGAGGACAAACCCCATCCTGAACCCAGACCAAGACAAATGAGGACATCAACTCCTGCCTGAGCTAGCATCTTGAAAATAAAGGAAGAGCTTCTGTAAAGAGGTTTCTCTGTACATCAGTCGAAGAATGAAAATATCTGGGAGGGTTTTACAAGATGTGCAGGAATTTGGAAAGGCTCAAACATTAAAATGGAAATGCAGTTAGTATTTTGGATGAGCCATCTTTCAGTCATTGTGTTTGAATGATTTCACGTTTTCATCCATCAGGTGATGAATTTGTCAAAACGAGACAAAAATATGTAAGTGTAACATCCATGGTAGAAAGAAAGAATATATTTCAATGGGGTCTAATGCCAAGTGGAAAATTTATCAAGAAGAAAGTTATGCTGTTGCCAAATGGTTAGTCCTATAAATCGATCCAGTTAAACTAACATGAAAGGTTCTTTTTACACCCTTTTCTCCAGTGTAAAAATAACTTCTCATAGTTTGAAATGCATTTGTTCCAAACATTTCTAAAAGGCTGAGCCTATGGCAGGATCCACAACATTTTACTGGCAGCAAGAGTGATAACTATGAAGAGCTGTGTAACAGCCTTGCACTTCCTGACCTCTGGAGCCAAATAATGCCACAAAATGAAGCAAAATGGCATGTCACACACTAGAGAATCAAAAACTACTTGGACCGATACAGGCATTGTACTTGGCCGAAAAACCTTAAAGCAACTTTACTAGCTAGGCATCCTGTATTGTTCATAAGTTGTAACTCATACAGTTAACAATTCTGCTATTGCTGCTTCAAAACAAAAATGGCTAAAATACTCTTCCGAGAAGATACATTTATCATATCTGGGGTTTGGCAAAACAAAGTATTATCCACTCTTAGATTTATAAATTCTCTGAGATAGTTTCAATGTGGAAAAGCAAAATCTTCTTCCAATATAGACATGTACTTTATTTACGTTTCTGTCAGCCCTAGAATTCTGGAGAGCAGAATACAGTTTCCCTGGAGTACAGCCCAGTGAAGAATTGGTGAATAGTTTATATTTTATAACACTGCCTTAAGTCCATGTTATTAGCTATACATTTGGAATGGGACATTTCCTGAGTCCTCATTTACTGCCATAGCATTACAACACTAAATCAAGCTTTAGGTTTTTGTTTGCTTGTTACTTTGGGAATTTTCCTCATTTAAAGGTATATTGCTTTGTTATACTGAGAGGGGAAAAGAGACAAAGAACAAAAGGTTCTTGTTTTGAAGGAGGAAATACGGTATTAGTTGCATTACGTGTGTAATAGAATAAATACATATAATGTGTACCACTTCACATGTATAATCTAATTTGTATGACGGTTTTCTAGTCTCGAAAATAAATAATGTTATTCCCTTTAGTTTTCTATTAAAGAATCAACACTAATTAAAAATCATGAAAATCAATACCACTGTAGAGGTACATGCAGAAGGACACTCGCACAGGACCTTTTGAGCAGAAATACTGTGTCTATCAAAGAAAATTATTCCCTTGGTATTTTAATTTAAATACAACATTTGGGAGCGTTTGGGTTTAAGCTTCTTGGATTTCTTTTACTTTGGATGCATTAATTTCTTATTCTTCCTTTTTCTGTAGCTTGCATTCTTTTGGAGTGTCAGGGGCTGAAATTTTTTCACTAAAGCCAAAAATATGGTTTTGCTTTGTATACTTAGCACTAGTTTCTATGTAAGATACACACTGGACAAATCTCAAGTAAAGGTCTCTTCCAACAGAAGGTCAGACGCGTGGTGCCTTTTCCATATGTTCTGAACTGTGTTACTGGCTGGCTGTGTGTTGAAAAGGAGCTTTGAGAAAGAAATCAAGTCCTTCTTGCACATCTGGAAATGTTGATGGTCAGTTAGATTTTAAAGCATTATGGTCATTCTCCACAGCAAAGATTCAACATACCTTCAAGGCAAAAGCAGTGATTTCCAAATGCTCGTGACATTCCAGTGGTCACTTGAAATGAAGAGAGAATGGATTTAAAAAAACCTAACAAATGACCTTACACCCTTCAGAGACCCTGTGTGCTCCTGCCAGAGTCTAAACTTTTACACTGCTATTGCAGTAAGGCAAAACACTTTTGTTGTTTTTTACAGTGACTTCACACTGCCAATGTGATTTACATCATTAAGCTCATCCTGAAAAAAATTAAGGAAAAAGGAAGACAGAAAGCATTCTCAGGCAAGAAGAAATTCCTGTTTTTCCTTAAGAATGTAAAGACAAATGTGGCTGAAACGGAACAAACAAACTGTCCTATATGCCTCTAACTAAATGAAAACACATCACGCTCTTAAGGATGAGAATATCTATAGAGATAAAATCTCTTTTATTCACAAAGTACCGTGTTTTATGTACATGGCTCTTACAAAATCTTTCATTTCAAGAAAGTGTTGTATGTTTATCCAGTCTTCTGGAATACAGAGAAGGGACATATGGTGAGCATTTTTGGACCATCAATCAGATTCTAGTTCATCAGTTAAATTTGTGCAATGTAAACACTGTCCAAAAGAGCAAGGTTTGTTCATTATTTAATATAAATTGTAATATTATTTATCTAAGTTGCAGATTCTACGTTGGAAACTTGTTGGAAACTACGTTGGAAAACGTTCATTTTTTCAGTGTGGGCTTTGCCACCTCACATGCCTTCAGGAGATACACTTTTTCTGAAAAGGATGGGAAAGCACCTCTAAAAATCAAGCTCCCTACATGTGAAAACATAACATCAGAGATGGTCAAAATAATTTGTTGCTTTTAGTTAACTGTTGGTTGACTCTAGGCTACAAGACCCATTGTACTATCCCAAGGGCTCTATTTTGTTCTGGGATCGGTGATTCTCACTTCATTTTGCTTGGCCTGCTTGTAAAGCTTTTAATTTGCCTTTGACATCAAAGTGATTTTCCTGAAAAGAGTTCATCTTGGTCTGTACCTTATTTGCAGATAATCTGTTCATCTGGTTTTCCAGTGCCAAAAGACCTATAGCTAGTATAGAGCCATCATGTTGCAGGAAATCAACTACTATAATTTGCAGTCAGCTAAAGTCAGGTAATGCAATGCAACCAGATAATGTGGGAGTGGGCTGAACACCATGCCCTGGAACCTGTGCAGTGTTTCCTCATGCTGCTTCCAGTTAGGTCTAGTATTATATCCGTCACCTGTAACATAAACTCTCTTAAATACTTACATTCTTAGATATGGGCAGGTTTGAGGCCAAATTCAGAGTCTGACTTGTGAAAATCTTGCTATGTTGGGTTAACTGCTGCTGACTTGCCAAACTGTGGAGAAGGTTATAAGGCTCTATATAAGGCTCACCTCTCACTGCAAGTTTAACAGGTAGCATGAAACCAGAGGCACGCAGCCTCAGCTACCTGGCCATAGCTGCAAACAGCAGAGCAGTAAGTAGCATGCAGGCAATCCCTTTGGCTTCAACACAAACACACACAAAGTTGGTTTCAAAGACATCGTACCTCTATTGACCCTCATTTGTGCCACTTCCAGTGGATGCAAACCCCAGGTGCAGGTCTTTTAAGGCACAGTGTGTGCTTTGGAGCAGAAGGGTAGTGGCAGCTCTGGACTTGAGGCAATGGTTTCCTTCTCTTTACCAAAGGCCCTAGTTTGAGAGCCAGGCTCTCTTGTCCCTCTTTCCATTTACATTTTTGTATGTGAAATAACTATCTACTAAAAAAAAATAAAAGTTTACAGAATGTTTAAAAAATCTCCAAAGATAACCCTTAAATTATGGAATAAACTGTTCAAACACTGTGTAAACTGTATTTTTAAATGACCAGTTGTGGTAAATAATTTGGAGCACAGATAAACAAGATGGGTATTTTTTTCGGCATGCTAGGCCAATTGTTTGTGCAATATTCTTCAAAACCTCTTAAGAAAATGCTGAAAGAGACATCGTGGAGCTGCAAGGAAGTGTCAGGCTCCACGGGGCAGGCAGAGTGGAAGATGACACTGGTGAGGCCCTGTGGGGCAGTCCCTTTGGGGTCTGAGCCCAGACCACGAATTGCAAAAGAAAACTCTGGGAAGTCAAGGGGGACACAGTCCCGTAAAGACATCTGAGAGCAGATCCTTCTCAATGCTAAAACTAACTACGTAGGGTATGGGTTGGGTGGTGGTGAGGTAGCAAGAAGCTCACCCTGGGGACCAGCGTCCAGCTTTGGCTGTGGTCTGTGTGACTCTCAGAGCTGGCAGGTCCCATCTAGTGCCTGCAACAGCAGCTGTGGTGTAGGGATGGTCACGGCACTCTGCAGATATTCCCCGAGGCTTGTATTTCAGGTGATCTCTTCCTTTACAATCTATGGATTGATTTTAAAGGGCTTTAGTGTAATAGGCTTATCCCTGGCCATGTTTAATCCATTAATCTTTTCGACATGCATTAGTTTGCTAAGAGGCAAGGCAAATTCAGGATGACAGTGAAAAAGAGACCACATTCAAGTAGTAATTGTTTCCATGTTAAAGACCGAGGTCTAATCTGCATAAGGCTAAGAGATTCCTTTTAAAGTTTAGCACAACCGGGAACACCATTAATATCTCAGGCATTATTTTCTCTCACATGTCCTGTAGATCTGAGCTAAATTAAAAAACAATTAATTTTCAACTCTGATTAGCCCTGGGATTTTCTGAGTGTCCAGCACCTCCAGCCGGGTCAGCCTTGTTGGTGGCCACCCCAGTGCCAAAGCCATTGCTGTTGCCACACAAGGTGAAAAGCCAGCAGGTAAATTCTTGAGAGATGGATGGGATTTCCAAATATAACTCCAGGAAATTTCCTATTATCAAGGATCTAACCATTTAACAAAGAACAGATGATTGATATTAATCACACTGAAGTAAACAGGCGATGTTCTTGATTACAGTGTTGCGCCTGTGCTGACTCAGGGCTTGCTAACGTGTTATGCTGAGGCACTGTTCCTTCAGCTGTACTTTACACTTCACCCGTTGCCAGTAAAGCACTCTTCCCTTGGGTAATATCAGTATTTACGCTAGCAAAATTGATTTTAAATTAAATCCTGTAACACAAAGACACAAGAGCAAGAGTACGAGAAGACAGAGGGCAAGACTGTGAATTCGGTATCCTGAAGGCCGCTGCTGGACGCTTGTGACTTCTAGTCCTGTGTCTCCAGAGCAGGGATCATGTGTAGGACAGCTAGGCTTCCTTGTCAGGCTGTACCCTTGTACTTCCCAGGACATCCCTGCTACACCACCACAAACTCTCTCCCATGCACATGTTCTCATCAGAGCCACGCTCATTTTGGTGCTTGCCTATCAGTGTGACAAGGTGGGTATGTGATGCAGAGCGAGCTGGGAGTGGGGCAGCATTTCTCTGTACAGCAGCTTACAGGCTGGAAGGTAGGGCTCTGCTCAGCCAACAAGACCAGTGGGTATGAGTGCCTTCAAACTGAGGAGAGAGCTAGATCCAGATGTCCTAGCTCAAGGGAGGGCAGGAATGGAAAGTGGCAGGCCACTTGCTTCTCCATCTCTGACCATTCTTTAGAAGAGAGAAGCAGCTTCAGCTGCTCTATGAGGGGCTGTCACGCCCATAGCTGTTAGATGCACACTAGGCCTCAGCACGCATGGTACCTCAGGGAACTTCAGCAGAAGATCTGCTCCTGTATCTCATCCTGGATCCAAGTCCAGCCAAAGACCTGAAACATTGAGCTTGGCACTACTGGGAAAGCACAGGAGCCCTAAGTGCCTGGAGAGCCCGGAGAAGGGGGGAGGCCTATGGCATTTGGGTGCTTCCAGGTTGGGAGAGTAGCTGAGCAGAGTCTTTGGGGATTGTCTTCATGGACTTGGGCTTCCCACACATGGCCCAGATACTGCTTAAGTTGTGAGAGTCTTATGGTTATCTGACCATAAATGGCTTGTCCAAGACAGAACAAGCAACTGCTACCTTATCTGTTCATAAGGTGCCCAGCACAGCTGACGGTCTTGCCTCTCTAGTCTGAGTAACACAACTTGCTATGGCTTTGCATTGCAAGAGGCACACAACCTGCCCATGGAGGCATCACGCAACAACTCCCAACACCACACTGAGGAGCTGAAAGCAAACTTTCACCTCTCGTCCCACCCCTGGAACAAGCAACAATGTCCCAGAAAGCCAATGCAGAGAAACATTATCATCTTGCACCAGACCCCCATTCCTGTATCCTAACTACAGTACAGCCCACCCTCGCAAAAAAATATTTCTGCAGCCTGACATGTGAAAAAAAGACACTAATTTAGCTAACAGTGTTGTGTTTCTACTTCAACAGGAGGAGACACAGTTCCAAAGTATAGTAAAAACTCCAGTGTCAACACTGCTTCTTTCTGTGAGTAGGAAACAAGACTGGATGCCTCACACTCAGTTCTTGTCAAACAAAACTTCACACACAGCAAAGAAATACGCCATCATTTCTTGCTTCTCCCAGTGCAAGAAGTTTCCTATTTGCTTTGTTATCAGATGTTACTGCTTGGCTTTGATGCTGTTCCCAGTTAAGTCAATGGGAGTTTTGTCTTTAACTGTGATGGAGCAGCATTATACCCATTCCACACTTGCGCTCTTCAAGAGAAGCCTGTTATGATTCTTAGGGGATCTTGTGCCTAGAGTATTGTGGCTGCTCTGCTTTTCAGTTTGTCAGTGTTATATATCCATTCAGGTTTTAGTGTAGCTATGTTTCAGACACATCATCCAAACCCACAGGCATTTGATAACTGAAACACCCACAGAATTAAAAAGTTGCAATACCTTCTTTCAAAAATGAATCAGTGCATTTGTCAAAGCTTGGCTATTAACCATTAACTTTCCAGCTGGATGCAGAAACTTTTAAAGAACATACCATATCAACAAATTAATTTGGCAGTAAATATTCAATAGCCATTAATGAAATGCTTCATAGAAGGAGTGCTGAAAAAATGATGAGCTATTCCTGGGGCTAGTTATGAAAACATTCACCCTTAAACAAGGATGTATTGGTTAGCCTGCCAGCTTTGAAAATAGATTGGCTGTGGCTGTTTTTTAAAACAGCTCTGAAAAGACTGCGAGCACATCTGCTGCGTGTTAAACTGGAAAAATTTGGCACCTGAAGAACTGTTAGTTACAATGTAAGGACTATCAGACCCTGCAATATATCCCACAGCAAGAACTTGGTGCGATGCAAAGCAGATTATGTTGGACTCACGAAGCAGTATTAAACTCTGGATACAGCAGACAGAATAGAAATTTGACATGCTGCTTAGGTGGGGAGTACAGGCAAAGCGGCTTGCTCAAACTGCAACTTCTGTGGCAGAAATTGGGCTTTAGAAAGAAGCTGTGGCCCCATCCCATTAACCTGTGCCGATGGATGTAGTCCCCTGTTCCTGCTTTGCCCTGACTGATGGATAAAGCCTCTGCAGCTCCTACTGTAGACAGGGTGAGTGGGGAGCCAGCTCCAGGGCAGAAAACAGGACCAGCAGACTGGTAGGTCCCCTTGTGTGTCAGGCAGGGAGCTGGCAGTGCTGCTTTTTCTTCTAGGATGGAAACCAGGAAGCAGATAAGATTCAGCTGCTAATGATTTATTGAGTTGTACCTAAAACAGAGCTCTTGGCAAAGCTGCATTTTAACCCTTGGGCAGCTGGTCACCTAAAACATGCAAGTACATCACCTTCTTCACCCTGGGAGAAGCTCTGTACTCTCCCTGTGAGGGGAGGACAGTCTCTGCTTTCCACCAGGACACTGCAGGCAGAAAAGAATCTGACAAAAATGGGGTGCTCCTTAGCCTGATCTGACCGTCAGCAGCCCAGAGCAGCTCTGGATGCCCTGTCTGCACCAGAAAGACAGTTCTCCCCTGCTGCTGACTGGGCTGTTGGTGCCTCAGTCCTCCCTAACCCTCACTGGCTCCCTCACCCAGCACACTTTGACTGAAGAATCGTAGGAGATAGCCCCGGAGCAGCTGAGGCTGCAGATGCCCTCTCCAGCAGGCAGACAGGCTGGCAGGCAGCAGAGGAGCAGAGGGATCGCTCTGACTGGCATGGAGGGACCCAACAGATGTGCATGGCCAGGGATGAGCCGCAGGTAGCAACAGTGAGACAAGAGCAGTGGGAGAGGACTAGGCTGGGTTTTTCCCAAGACGGGTGCCAGACAGTCCAAGTTTCCCTCGCTGATTTCTACACTGCAGCTGCTCATCACCTACAACAAACTCTGCAGCATTTAATGATTTAGGCTTCTGAGTTCCCATATGGAGATGGGAGAGAAGAAAGGGAGTGGGGGCTTCTGAGGGTAGCCCAACTTTGTTCCAAGTTTACTGAAGCATATTTTGGGACCAGCATGCTGCACAGGGGACAGAGCCTTGACCACAAAATGGCTAAAAGCCCTTTAACAAATTTTACAAAGGGAGTGTCCTGGGAAAGTTTTAGAAAATGAGAAAATGATGCAACTTTCTCTGGGAGCTGGAAAATACCAAAATATATGTATAGTGTGTATTAAGTATAACGATTGTTGGTTGTGACTCACCAACCACATAAACTTCTGTTACCTCAAATCTTCCATGAAACGAGGGGAAAGAGAAACAGGCAAAGTCATCAACAAAGACTTGTTTTCTGTATATTTTTTTTCTCCTGTCTTTTCCAATCTTTCTGTTTTGGATTCTGTACACAAAATTGTACTAATCAAATGGAAATAATAATTCATGAAAATACTACAGCTTTTAGGGTAAAGCTGAAAGCTATGTTGCACCTTCTTGTAAAATTTTCACACAGGTTATTTTTTTGTGTGTGTTTGTGTGAAAAGTTTGTATTAAAGGAAGGGGGTTTTTGGCACTGATGTGTACTTATCAGTATTTTAGTGGAAGTGTTTGAGTATTGCTCATTTCACCTGCTTAACCAGAGCTAGGCATCTGAAGTTTTGCACTCATATATCATCTTCACCATACAAAGTTTTGACTAATTAAGGGCCATACAACCAAGAAAGAGAAATCTATTAAAGTTGCCAACAGCAAAAAGGTCAAATGCTGAGAATTAAATATTTGCAAATGGTCCACAGCTAAGAATTATTCCCCTAAGAAACTTAGAAGAAATGTCAAATAATGAATATATGAAGTAATTGCAATTTGCACTTTCAGGAAATAAAATCAACCAGACTGCTGATTACAATCATTTGCCTAATGGTAGTTAGGACCTTCACATGTGGACTAGAAGCCATGTACTGCAACGTCTAAAGACCTTTCAGAGGATTAAAGTTAGGACAGGGAAGTGCAGCTCTGTTTAACTCTGTTTTCATTGTACGCAAACTTTAATCTGCTTCTATACTTTTTTGCTTGATTGCTTTATTTGGGTGGTTTGTTCCTACTACATCCTGGGGATTTTTGCTTCTCGTAAGTAATACCTGCTGTCAAGAAATCTCTGGGTCCAGTTGCACGTACATGCTACATGCTTGTGTTTAAGGACTCATTAGCTCTAATGAAAATCATTTGCTTTGGGTGGTCCTCACTGCATGTACTAATTTCCATACAGTACTCTAAGAAGCCAAGGAGGGAGAGGGCCTCAGCAAAACATGCTCTGGGAAGCCAGCTCTGCCAAGCAAGCCTGTTAACAGGGCTCTGAACAAACCAGAGTCCTGTTAAGATCAACGGTTTGGTTCACAGGCATATGTCCTATGCATATAGGCAAGTCATAGATTGTTATGTGTAGATCTTAACCCAGTAAGAAAGAGCACAGTCTGCCAGGCGATCGTACACAGAAGAGCTATCTCACGGGGTTGTGCTGCACAGGCATCAGGAAATAGTGAGGAGCCCACACCAAGCCAAGTGGCTTGGAACATGCTGATAGCGCAAGTGCCAGACCTCTTAACAGAGGGAAATTCTGGGGAAGCTGAGGCTCTCCAACATAGTTTTCTCTCCCCCCCTCAGCGTTCTTCTCAATCTTATCTGGCTCAGATTCAGTAACTGGTTTTCATCCAGTTATTATTTCAACTGAGCCCAGAAGAACTTCTCAGGCATCTTAGACGTTTTTAAGTCAGTCCCCTGTGAAGGCAATGCAGAACCGGAGCACCACAGGCACAATACTGTAACACTGCTGACTCAAAAGCTCTCCTGCAAGAGTCCTGCGCCACAGAGCTGGATCAGGCAGGGGAGGAGGTGGGTGCCCGTGCAGACGTGCTGGGTGTCAGCAAGCCCACCCCCATGAGTGAGCTGAGGGAAAGGGCTTGATGCTGCCTCAGCTTTACCTCGCTGATCAGCTGGCCCGTGAGAGTAGCGGGCTGCATGGGATTTACCAGCGCACAGAGCTGAGGAAAATCAGACCATGCTTATCCAACTCAGCAAGAAAATGGAGGAAGTTTTCAGGAGCAGAAACCTTTTCTAAAATAGTATTAAATATTAAAAATCGGAAACTTCTATACATGGCAGTGCTGGGGACTACACAGTAATCACTAAGAATATCTGTCTAAGCTCAGCTTCACCCAGGGCATGAAAAATCCATCCTGGTCTGTGATTTGTGCAGAACTGAAGCACTTGCCCCTCACGATGCCCTGTAGATTTGATGTAGGCATCTGTATGTTCTCACCACATTACCTGTCACTAGTACTTTCTTGCTGCCCTCCCTCCAGTCAAAAAAAGAGAACCCACGGTCTCTCTGTAATCACATCTTCCCACCAGCAAGGCCAGTGAAGTAGAAGTGACCTTGTAATTTTCTTCTGTTGCTGCCATCGTGGAAAACACTAGTACCAGAATTGTGGCCACACTGACCCACTCCTTATTTCTGATTTCTCTTCTCTGAACAGATAAGAATGACCTAGGGCCTCTTAGTGTGTTTTACATCAAAGACTGATGAAGAGTCCTGACAGCCTTGATGTCAGTGCTGTAAATAAACCATTAATCACACTGCCATTCCAGGGAACAGCCTTCTCCCAGAGGGCATGAACCTTCTCCAGGTCACTAATATAAACCACATCTCCTCTAATCCGGTGGGGTGGTAGTAATGTCAGAGCTTTCAAGGTGGGCTGACTCTGTGTTCGGGGGATACTCCATTACTCTCATTTTAATACATAGGTCATTGTTCTGGTTCCAGTGGATTATAAATGGTCAATTAATGGAGAAGCAGTTACCATGAATTAAATAAAATGCATCGCAGTTAGAATTACAGAGAGAAGTGGAAAGAATAGAAGGCTCAGTGTCCTGTTAAAAGTTTTGCTTTGGAGTTGACTACTGCATAAAAACTTAATACAGAGGTATAAGAGAAACAACAGGGTCAGTGATCCGGCGAGCAACCAGAAGTATATGGTTCTAGTAGGCACTGTAGAGCCTAATGCCATCAATACCAAAAATGTGTCTATTATTAAAGGAGAATCTGATTTTAAAATTGATGCCAGACCACTGCCTTGTCAGCAGTATTCTGTGCCATGACACACTGTGGATGCCTATAACTGACTCTTCAGTAAGACTGTCAGTAGAAATAACATATTTTATATACATATGTGTAAATATATAAAAGCAAGCATTATACGTATGTAAGATGTATGTGGTAGATACTGTATATAATACGTTATACATATTATATACTCGTACATACATACATATATATTAAAATAACATATTAGGGTGATTTAGAAATACAGCTAAAACCCAAGTCACCCCAACCTGCACTCTGTGGCTGTACTGCTCAGCTGCCATGGGTGAACTGCAAGCAGAAATCTGGTCTTCTGACAGAGTAGCTTTTGCAGCGGGAACTGCCTCATTAAGCACAGCCGTCTGCATATCCCAGTGAAAAAACAGCACAGAAATGATGATACAAGGGAGCTGGTTGCTTCCTCCCTGCATTAGAGAATCTTGAGGGCTGTCTGCGATTCCTAGAAGTTATTCAAAGTAGCCCTCAATCAGGTAGCTCAGAGCTACTGTAAACTACACGAATACAATTTTTCATATGATAAATTATTAAAAAAAAAAAAAGTGGTCCCAAGGGCATGTGAGCCAGCTGGCACTGGCCATTTTCACACACTCCCTCCACACCGCAGTCTGGCACAGAGACTGCTAACACAGCTTTCTGTTACCAGAGGAAACCTCCACACTTTCCCTCTGGAGGCTGAGCCTAGAGTTTAAGGCTGTGTGGTGTGGTTTACATATTCAGTCCAGACAGCATGTTTTGAAGCCGTGCTCAGAAAATCTCTGCAGAGAAGAGAGGGCGGCAAGTGGCTGCAGGCTACTCAGGCACATCACAGCCCTCATCTGGGAAGGGGACTCTGTGGTATGACCAGGAGGGGAGCCACACTATCCCCCTGGTCTCCCCCAGCTTCACCAGTCATGCTAGTGTAGGACTCCCAAATAAAATGCAGTATCTCACAACCTGGCATCTCTAATTACTTTAAAGCCTGACACTTGCTAACCCAGGTGGGTGCTGACCTGGATCTGCACAACCTGGGCTTTACATTGCAGATCAGGTACCACAAAAGCCCAAGCTCTCATCTGCTCCACAAGTACAGCTAATAAACTACTAACACCTCAGGCAGCTAAATCACAACTCTGCTATGTTCCATATATTTAAAATACAGTTAGTGCTGGAACTAAGGCTCTGAACTTCCCCTGCCTAAAGCGCTGGGTGACCCTCACTTGCCTTATAACAAAACAAACCAGGGTGCATGTGGGTGCATGTGTTTGCATAGCTTGACTGTAAAAGTCTGACTCCCTTGCTTGATGCCTTAACCAGAACCAGAAGATGAGAATGCTGACTTGGAATGGCGTTTCTTAAGAGAAAAACGAACTAAATAAATGCTTTTCTACACCGAAGCACAGAACACTTGTGGGGTCCAAAATGCTGCTATTTTAAAATGCCTTTTGCAAAAAAAGGGTCATGAGTTTCCAAGCTGTCCAAAGAATTGCTCTTGCTATAACCATACAGAGGTCAGGATTCAGCACTGTCCAGCAGTGAGATTCATGAGCGGGGCCTCCCACAAGCATCCTTGGGGAGAGCAGCACAAGGTAAGCCACCTTCCACTTCTGTCAACAGAAGCCCAGCTGCATTTTTGTAAGCCTCATGCCACAGTCTGCATAGTTTTTCAATATAGTACTTATTTCATTTTTAAATTGTAAGTTTCCTTAAAATACCTACTTCGAGGCTTTTCCATGCACCTCCAGCATGATGTCCTGAACTTGAACTGCATTTACAGGCCTGAACCCCAATTCAGAAACAATTACTTTTTAAAACTCATATTTATTACTTTTTAAAGTAAAGGTCCTTTTAAAGTAACAACAGTAAGATAAAAGTATAAAATATTGAAATTTTGCCTTTTTGTAGTTTCTTAAGGAATATTTGTTTTGAAGAGCATAGTCCATAAAAGAAAGAAAGAAAATACATATTTAAAGCCTGTTACTTCTAATCAAGGCTTTAGAACTTAATTTTTTCTAAAAAAAAATACCTGACTGAGGTTCCCAACGCATAGATTGAAAGCTGTTCTGACAGCCCGGGACAATAAAGGAGTATTAGCTCTATTAACAACTACATTTGACAGAAATAAAGTTTCAAAAAGTTACCTGTGAGCTGGACAGAAGATACCCATGAGGTCTTGAGAAGTAGATGTAGGCACACTTTAGTGCTTCTTCTGACCCAGACTGCGGTTTATGTGGACATTTCTGGAGTTGCCAATGAACACTGTTGGTAAAAATGAACCCAGGAATTACACACATGGACCATACACAAATGTCTTCAACCATCGTCTGGTCTCACCATATCTGTCTGTGCAAGTTTGCTGTGTCACATTTCCATCAACGCTGCCTTGCTAACGTTTTACAGGCCATGCCACCACCCCTCCCAACATGCCCAGTCCCCTACACCATGTCTCAGCCTTCCAGAAAGGCATCAGTGTGGGTCTGCAGGTAAGGGGAGACTAAGGGGCTTCAGCTAGGTTTGCTTCTCCTCAGCTCTCCTGTCCATCCTTCCCTACTACTGAGCCTGGACACACTCATCCATCTTCCCTCCCCTGAAGAAGATGCAATAGCTTAGTATAGGAAAAATAGGCAGGAGGACCTACTGGTGATCTTAGCAGCTTGATGCTCTCTACACTGTAGCTGACCTTGCTTGGTGCGTAAACTGGTTCCAACGTATTTGGCTTTCCTCTCCAAGCTATCAAGTAAGGTGTACAGCCCTGAAGTAGCCTAAAATTTCAGGAGCTGTTTCAGATTATGCTGCCATCCGTGGTCACCAGAAAGGCTGCACAGTTCCCCTCAGTCCAGGGAAGAGTGAATGCTTGTAAACAAATGAATATCGTTTAGCATTAACTACAACTGCCTCCATCTGATGTGTATTCTATAGTATATCAGAAAAGTTCTTTCTTCTAAACAAGAGGAATGCCAAGTACAACCAATTCATTTCAATACTTTTAAAACATAACAGGAGGCTGTCTTGTGATGGCTGGTGGGGTACTCAGTACTAAATACTAACATTACCTTATGAAGAGGACATGGTACATGGCATGTGAGCAAACATATTTCTCAAAATTACAATCTGATGCCAATCTACATTCTACAAAATTTAGGCAAACGCTTCACTTAAAGCATATGGGTAAAGAAAAGCCTCATATGCAAGTACACAGGACTGAAACCTAAGTTTGTAAAACTTCAGAGATGAAAAAGCACGACATATTTACAAAAGTTTTTTTCTGATGCTTGCAAGTCTAATAGACTTTTAACCGTACTGAAGAGCAGAATTGTGCCCAGGAATTTGAAACTCTTCCACAATTACTGTTAAATACAAACCCCTTGAAAATGCCTATAAGTAAAACGTGGTCCTTTTATTTTATTTTTTTTTTGTACCATGTCATGTTAGCAGAAACAGTAATCATTCCTCTGAAACAGAACTTCTGCTAGTTGAAACATACAGCATCTCCTTACAACCTTCCTTTCTTTTTCTCATACAATCTACATTTTGTGTTCAAGAATAAACATATTTGAAATTAATCAGGTCACTTTTTGCATCTATCTCTGTAAGTGCTGCTGGCCATTGCATTGCTGTAACACATCATCAAGGAAACGGCCAGCGGGAACAAGAGTTCTGCAAACTGACAAGACAAGCAACTTTTATTAAATGCAAACTGTCAACTTTTGTACTTTAGATAAATGCCTTGGTTTGGGAGGGTCAGAGACAGGCAGAAGGTGTGAGCAGACAGATTGGAAGGTCTCTGGGACTTTTCAAGAGATTTATAAGTTGACTTTTGTTTAACTGTTTGGTTTTTAAGCATTTTGGTTTCTTTGAGGTACTCAAACCCAAGTTAACATACTTAGCTTAACATCTAATTTTGCTGTGTGCTGAGTGTGCAGATTTAATAAAAGCACTGCAAATTTTCCCCGTTCTCAGTGATTTAGCAGGAAACCTCAATAATCTTATAGATAAAATTACCTAGAAATAGCCTTTGATCTGCAGTCTATGTACGCATCATAAAAACACAGAAACACAGTCAGCACTAAACGCTGCAACAAAGACCTGCATTTTTTGAGTCACTGGGCTGCAGTTCATTTTGTGTGTAATGAAATTATCATTGTTCTTCTGCGCTGATAGAGCAGTTGAATCAAACTTTTCCTGGCCTGTGAGCAGGGGAACAGGCTGCTGTTCTCCACTTGGACACATTTATAATCAGTTGGTCCCTGCACAGCCCCAGAACTGGTTCTAGCTCCAGGGAGAGCAAGCTTTTGCCTGTGGCAACAAAGCAGTCGTGGTTCTGCCACTTATGCCAGAGATGTGGTCAACTGACAGCTGGATGCATGGGGTGGCATCTGCTTTTGGGAGAGAAGGGAGTAGCTTCTGGAAGAAACATCTCTGTCTTCTCTGTTTTGCTTGTCCCTCCTGTGACATCTCCTGTGTCAGGAGGTAGATCCTAAGGGTCATCCTGGGGCATGGAAAATCACCTCCTCTTGCATCGCTCAGAAGGCTGGGGGGACGACAACAACACTGCTGCCAAATTACCTCCTTACAAACAGCAACTGGTGGCTGAAGCTCCAGCCCTTCATACATTTAATGGGGTGCCTGATGGTAAGTAGGGAGCCCTGTTCCCAAGGACACCATCAGCATTTCTGCTCTAGACTCTGTGTGTGTCCCCATCACTGCTGTTAGACCACTTGTGATGGAAGAGCCATGGCTGGTGGAATTATTTTTTTTTTCCAAAGTTCACTTCTAGAAACATGGAAAATAATTCTTTGCTTTGACTTATTATGGAAAACATGTGTGAGCAGAAGGTAGTGGGACCCCTGCTAGAATATCCTGCCCAATGTAATATCCTATCGATTACTGTTGGAAGTCATTTGAAAGAACATTTTCAACTTTTCCACACTTGCTAGCCAGTTTAAAAAGGAGATTGCTAGCAGTGTTATAATAGCTGCTTACTTTTATTCGTGATAGCTGCTTTTCTGTATGTGTTTTCCTGATGTTTTTGCAGGAGAGGTTATTTCCTTGACCCTCACAAGATTCGGGAAAAAGGTTTGCATTTTTTATTCTCATTTTAATTTTGTTCTTCTGTGTAAAGAAAAAAAAATGAAACTATCAGCTCCCTAGAGGATGTTTAAGGTATGAGCTGTGAGCCAGATGCAGGCCATAAAACTCCACAGTTGAGGCAGCTGCAGTCACCTATCAATGGAGACTTCAGATCCCAGCATGCACTGAAGCCAGGCCCTGGCGAACAAGGGATAATATTTAATGCTCTGACCCAGGACCTCCATGGGACACTTTCCTATCTTAAAAGTGTAGATTCTGTTACTAAGTTGATTTTACACAAATTAACTTTTCCTTTCAGGACTCCCGGCCAGGGGAAGACTTATGTGAGATGCCATAGTCTTCTACAAAATATTAATGAGAAAGGTAAGTCTTTCTCCAAATAAATACAGCACAGAAATACTCATGAATATATAGACTTACTAGTATTGTTGCTTTTCATCTTGCATAGATTGAAATTATGTTTTGTTACTGCTTTAATCGCATGATCCATGGAAGAGAGAAACCTGCTGCAACATTGCTGGAAAATGCCCAGCCACCCAAGAACATTCAAATCATGGACAAATCCATGAGGCTCCCCATTGCAAAGTTATCATTGTTGGTCAAATGCCTTAAATACTCAACTCTTCATCAAGCACGGGAACTAAAGTTCTTGCTCCAAAATACCAATCTAAACAAAGTCATCCAAAAGCACATATATCATGAACTGTGCAACACGTGCACTAAAAGAAGTATAATCTGGGTACACTCTCTACTTTCAACTAGTCTGATAAGCAGCCTCCCTGTGAGTTACAGACAGCAAAGCCCAGAGATCTCAAGATGCAGGAATTCATCAACACCCCAACCAGAGGTGGGTTACACATCTTACATCTGCTCAGGAGCGGGTGAGCAGCATGATGGGGCTGTGCTGAGCCTTGTTTGTGTGAGGATAGTTTTAAGAAAATGAGAACAAAATGTAGCAGGAAGTGTAAAGAAAAGCACAAAGAAACAGATTGAAGTTACTCAGAACCAAAAAATCTCTGGTAGGACAGTCCTCGGGTTTTGGGTGAGGGGTTGGGTCAACAAAGTTTTAGCTGTTTTATCCCACATGTGCCTGCAGGACTTTGTACACGCTTTGGAAATAAAAAGGACTGTGGTGAAGACATCCATGTTCATCATCACCATTGTACAACTGACCCAGCCTGCAATACTCTGCATTTTTGGTTACCAACTTAGGTCGAACGTAACTCCATCATGTCAAGATGCAAAGTTAATTTGTGATGGGTTCAGTCTTGTCATAGTTCCGTAAGTCTGCAATAGATAGACTAAAAATTTATTTCTTCATTCAAGATACTTTTGCACATGTTATAGACATGTAAGATAAATGTTACAAGGAGTTGTGACTCGCATTTTAAATCAAAGCACTGATGCCATCTCAGCTCATAACTGTTTTCAAAGATTAATGGCATAAAATAACATCTTAAGATAGTTAAGATAGGCCATTTCAAAGTACTGTGCTATACAGAAACACAAGTGAGTGGGGTTTGGGCTTCTAATTCATTTAGTTGCTTTTCTTGAAAGTCTTGCCAATTGTTATTATTGTGGGGAAAAAACACTTCTGTGTTTATTTAAAAGTTAAGAGAGGCTCAGTGCCAAAAACTGTTTAATTGCATTAGATAGCTGATGCCAAATAGATTTCACACGTGAATCGGAAACAAAGACTTAAATGCAAAAATTAACAGATTTTGTTTAGATGGATGTGACTATGCTTGTGCTTACTACAAAAAGAGCTATTCTTTTTCTTAAATAATTTTATTTGTTTGTACTGGCACAATGTGATCAGTACAGGATCTATCAGTATGTCGAAGTCATTAATTTCACCCACCGTTTCAGATGTTTGGAGTTCCCTACCTATATTGAGTGAAAAATAGACACCAAAGCCACAGGGTGACCCGAACTGACCTAACGTTTGATTGCCTCCACCCCAGTTCACAGGTGAGAGCTGGTGTTGACTTGCACAGTCTTCTGCAGAGCTTGTAATTGATTTCTATCTGACCTGCAGTGTTTAATTTTGTTCACCAATGAGCTTCTAGATCATCTGCTGTCTGTGAGCAGGTGAGGTCGGTGCACTATATGCAGGCCTAGGTCCACAGGAGGTCACAGGCAAATGTCACCTACTGAGGGACCACCAAGGTCCATTTTGGATGCAGAAACAAACCTTTCATCCTCGAACACTGGGCAGCAGCATAAAATTCAAAAGGTTTTCCTGAAACTCTCAGCTTCATTTTAAATCAACATTTAGTGCCAAACTGGAAGAAAACTTCCTAATGAAAACTAACAAATTTGTCTTCACTTTTTTATTTGACAAGCATTTTGGAATGTGCAGACACTTTTGTTTTCAGAAAGCAGCCTGGCAAGACTTTATGCCGGTGACATCTCTGTTCTGGTGTCCATATATGCCCTTAAATAATAGCACAAACATGGTGATAACAATAGGTAATAATTACACCATTAGTAGGTACCCTAGGAATAATAGATGTCTGAGCAAGTATCACAATGCATTGCCAGGAGCCTGTTCTATCCACCTGCATTATTCTCCCCAGTGCATACTTGAAGGTTCATTCATATGGTCAAGGTAAACAATATCAAGATGAAATTATCTCAGTCCATCAGGCAAAGGAATGCTCAACTGTCCCAAAGATACAATAGTGTCAGTAACTCCAAGCAAAACCTCTACATTCTGATTGAAAACACCTTTTTGTTGGGGGTTTTTGGGGTGTTTTTTTGGTCTAAACACAAACATGGTCATCTCTCATTTTATTTAATCCTGTTAATAGAAGAAATACTTCTGTTTCCAGACTGATCACATCCTGCAGGAAGATGTAGTTACTGGATGGCTTGGAGCATCACCGTTATTTACATGAAGATGCTTCCTGTTAGCATGGTATCCTCCATTCCCTGGCCTCATAATTTGTTTGGTGCATGTGGCTAATCACTCTATAAACAGGAAGGACACTTGAAAGATCATCTAAATAAACCCTGGTGTGTATAATCCCCTGGTAGGTTAATGAGAAAGAAGCTGGCCAAAAGAAGAAATTTACATGCAAGACAACGGTTCTTATGAAAGTAAAAATCTCTTTGTATGTAGGACCTCACAGTGACTACAGCCACTTAAGTAGTAAAACCGAACAAAAGGAAAACCTACACTTGGCTGTTACATATGTTTTCTCACAAGCAAAAGCACACACATATATTCAGTCCCCCCGTAGCCTCAGGTGAAGACAGAGGAGTTACAAAGAAGGGATTCTCTCACAATACATTTGCAGTTATGTGCTGTGCCATGCTTGCTCTCTTTTCAGCTGGCTTTATGTCTCCTTCTGTTGACTTTACACCTCAAAGTTGCCCAAAGCAGGCAGGGTGGTATGGCAATGGGCATGTCATGAGCAAATGCTAAAAGCCATCTAATTTAAAACTGACAGTAAAGCTGCTGAAAATTTTCTATCATCAACTTTTTGTCCCTCTTCCAAAAACTCCCAGAAACTCTTGTTCTTGGCATTAGGTTCTACTTTCTAACACAGAAATTGTCCGAATTAGTGACATTATTTTACTTTAGTTCTCAGATGGGGCTTTATTTCGTCCAGATGTTACTGCTCATACCTCTGTCTTCATTTAGAGCAACACTTTGTAGAATACCTAATCTTTAAGTCACTTTTACTTTAATTCACCGCTATATTTTTTAAAAGACTGTGTTTGACATAAACCACTGGCTGGTTTCACAACAGTGGCGTCTCCACCTTTGGCAAACTGTTCACTTATTTATTCCATCCGCTTTTAATGGAATTGCTGGAACCACTTAAAATACATTAATATACTACAAATTTCAAGCACAAATCACATTTGTGTGAACTGGTGCGGTTGGGAAGACCAAGTAACTTCTACTTCATAAGAAATGTAGCCTATTGTAAGTGTGTAACTATATTCTTCAAAAAGGTTGATTTTTTCCACAAATACAGGGAGTTAAATCCATGTTTTTCAATATTTATCCACTTTTTATTATCTTTTTGAGTTTCTATTTTCTAACACATTGTAGGAACTTTATGCATCTAATTTTTTACACTATCAGGTACAAATACATCTGTACACACTGTATTAAGCAATTACAATGCTTTTTGTATGTACATATGCATATATATTATTCCTACCCATGCCATATAATACAATGTTCCTCAGGGACTAGATCATCCGCTTGGTTTTGCCCCTTATTGATTTCTCTGCTGATGTGCCAGACATGCACAGTTCCTTGGCTTTGGCCAACCAAAGAAAAATTAAATAATGTCACCTCACAGCCACTGCTGAAAGTTCAGCTGTTTGAAATGAAATTGGCTTGAAACAAACTCAATTTTCAGTTAGTGTCTTCAAATGTATTTTTCAGAAAGCTAAATCATTTAAGAAGGTAGATTCTTGAATTAGACAGAACCAACAAATTAAAATCCTCAGGAAAGTTTGGACTGAAATGCTTTGGAAGCCAATTTTACATTTATAAAACCTGTAATATAAGCATGAAAATAAGCCATAATTCTCAAAAATAACACTTGAAAGAGAAACTCAATAGTTGGAAACCCTTGCTTGTACACTAAGTCACAGCCGGGTCTATACCCATATTAAGCAAGGGAGAACACCTTGGTCCGGTATTCAGTGAACCAACCACTGCCCATTGGGAGTACTGCAGCAGTCGCCTAATGCATCCCACAGCTCTGGCCAGAATCTGACCCTGGTTATATTAAAAGCGTTGTCCTGGAGTTTGTCTCAAGCAGCCAGAGTAATTTATTCTGGTATGGTCAGTTCTTTCAGTCTTATTGCTGTTTTTTGGGGAGGTGAACCAAATGGCAATATCATCTGCCTCAACCATATACCTACCCTGCATCTCTGAGACTTCCACCACATCTTCACATCCTTAACACATTAGCATATGTTCTCACTCACCATTTTTTCCCAAAGACAGTGACCAGTACTGAAACCGAACATGACAGCTGTAGCTACCCCAAACACATGCTTTTGCCTTGCACATTCTGTTTCGTTCCTCCCAACACACAGCCTGCACAGCATTTGGCTTTTGAAACATTCTGTCCTTGCATTATCTTCTCTCACTCCCTCTCCGTTTCCCCCCTTCTCTTATGCCTCTTCCCTAGGAGAAAATGGCTTTGGGAAGCTGAATGCCTTTGAACTCGTACTGGAAAGAAGTCAATTGCTGCAGGTGTCCAAACTTGCCAGAGCTGATACTTCCTCAGAAAAGAGTGGGGGGGAGCAGTTTCATGTTTCACCTTTTCTGCTGTTGCAATGGTCACATGCAAGTGGTGGCTGTTCGTAACACAAAAAGGATCCAGAGAGCTCCCAAAAACTCTTTCTGCTGTTTGCTCTGTGCTAAGGAGCATTGTTGCCCCAGACCACTTGAACCAGCTTCAGCTGCAGCACAAGGAGAAAATAGTGTTACCTTTCTCTCCCTCCAGGAGAAGCACGAGACCCTTCTTGGAGCTTACCCCTGGCTCCTTGCCATCACCGCAGAGCCATGTCATGCAGCTCTTGCATCCCGAGTCATACCAAGTCCATGCAGATCTTATCCTGTTTCAATTAATTGTACCTCTCCATCTCTCTATTGGTCTTTGAGCCCCTTTCTCTCTTTGAAGACTGAGGGGACCAGAAAGAGACCAAATATCCAGAGCTCAGGGCTCCCTTAAGAAAGATCCAGTTTCCAGAGAGGAATACAATTACAAGTAGGATTCAGGCAACACGGTGTTAGGTGTCTGCTCTCAGGCCAGCATAGAGTAGGAACAACAGGCCCAGCTTTGCCCCAGCAGCTTTATATTGCCTTGGCTTCTCCAACGAGTTACTCCTCGTTTACACTGATGTGAAAGAGAGAGAGAGGAAAAAGAGATGTGTCAGGGCTACAGGGTTTTGGAGCTGTCACAGCCAAGAAGCAAGGAATCACTCAACAATCTTCCTCTTACAAAATGCAGAGTAAGACTGAGTAAGAGGATTTGATGGTACTGATTTTCTGTCAGGGAGGCAGACAAGTATGCATCAGTAGAAACATCCATTTGCATTGCTGTTCTGATAGACGAGACTCAGTTTTAACGATGTTGGCCCAGGCCTTCACCAGTTTGGGTTTGTCCCGTGTCACGTTCAGCTCATCTGTCAGAGAGTGGCAGGCAGTGTTATCATTATCAAAAGAAAGGAAAAGCAGCCAAGAATTCAAACAGAAAGATGTGATCTGCCATAATAAGAAAACAATTAGGTTTTTTCTTCTGCCTTTTCCCAAAAATGTGCGAGCTATGCTGTCTCAAGAAAAAAAAAGATAAATGAGACTCAAATCTGCATTATGTTAGCAGAAACCACCTGCAGTTAATTACAACTAGATAAAGGAATGACTTGTCTTTTGGTCCAAATCTTCTGTCTTCAAGGCCCATGTCTGTTCCAAACCACACAAAAGAAAGGTTTCAGCTCTGATTTATTCTGTGATAGGCAATGGATGGCACCCATGCCATTCCACTCCCTCACTCCTCCTGCGCACTCCTATAGCTACAGCCCCTGGTACCACGTGATTTGCCTTACCTTCATGATTTAATGAATTTGAGTGGGGGTGAAATGCATGACTAAATTAAAATGTTTCTCCCAGCAAATAATATGTTAGGGCTCAGGTATCTGTTTCTACTGACAGTGGTTTTCATCCTGTGAGAGTTCCTTTCCTGCAGGAAATATGATTTTTTTAACCAAAGCAAAGGATACACTTCTTCCCTCGACCACTAGCGTCGGCACTAGGTGCATATTAAAGTTTGATAGGAGGCCAGAAGACATATTTTCCCTAATATCAAACTGGTCCTTGGAGATTTTCCCTTCCAGACAAATCTACTATTCTGATTCACATCAGAAATGAGAGACAACACAAAGTCGTTTTACAGCACATTTCGAAACTCTTTTTTAGGGTGGCAGAAAGCTTCAGGGTTTTTGTCTGTTGTACCTTAGCTTGTTGGTGATTTTTGTGTGCGCATGCTGGACCTGATCACTGGATTACTTGCCAGAAGCATGTCTCCCAACTAAAGCAAAGTATATCGCATCAATTCTACTCTATCTCTTAATGATTTCTAAGTGGTGACTTCATCAGGGCTCTGACATACAGTTAGCGGTTTGTGCAGACTAAATAACATTATGCAGAACTTCCTTTGTTCAAAAGGTTGTTTTTCATGTAGAGGAGGGATCCAAGGCTTATCCCAGACTAGGTCCCTTTGATTAAACACAATGTAATTCTATTTTTCTGCTGCATGCCAATGATAATCACCATATCTATCAGTTCAGCCACACAGCTGTCAAATTTAGGTGTTCAGTTTACTTTTCTAAAGCCATTATCAACCAGATTTGTTCACCTAGTTTCAGTGTAGTTCCGAGACGGGGCCATACCATAGACTTCTTGAGCTTCTGTCACATCTAATTTGATCATTTTCTGCCAAGTTAAAGTCTAACCTGCTGGATTTTTGACAAACCAGAAAACTATTTCACTCTTTCATTGACATCTAATCTCTGAAACACAAGCATTTGTGAACAGACATGTTCTCCGAGTGATCCACTCTGTTTCTGCTGTACCAGAGGGAGGGGGAAAAATGAGTCTGTGCCTTCCAGACAGCAGCATGAGAGCTGTGACCATATGCAAAAAGGCAGAACAGACAAACAGCTGAAGGAGGAATCCAAATGCTACCAAATCACGTAATATATTTAAATGTATTGTTTTTATTTTGAGTCAAGCCCTTCCCTGTCACTTGGTGTGTCTCCACAGCCCAAGGCAGATAGCTGCTAGGAAGTTTTCTTGGGGGGCATAGCACGCCACAGAAGAGCCCTGCTGCCAAGAAGAGTTTATTTTGCTGTTTAAGTGTTGTTTAACAGCCTTCTGCTAATGGGCCTGAAAGTCTGGAGCTGGCTTGTACCCAACAATGTAGCCATAGGCTTTGTTCCTTTAAACTCTCCAAAGCACTTTTCTCACTGTTTTTCATTATTTGTCTTGCTCCTACATCCTTTTTTGCTGCAGTTTCCTGGCCAGCCCACCAGCGAACAGCAACAAGGTCACGGTATGACTCCAAGCCTGCCCTGCTCAAGCGTTGTAACCATGATAAAGGGAGGTGGTCCAGCATCCCCATACCATGTGCTGGTAACCCGCTGCTCCTCCTCAGGGCACTGGGAGCTGGGCAAGTTCCAGCCACCTGTCATGGAGTCACCAGTGCCCTTGGACAGGGTAAGGAGAGGCAGTAGCAATAGGTTTGACAGGAAGTTCTGAAGAGACTGAAGGTCAAACTCAGAAATTGGGTTTGGCTGTGGAAGAAAAATTCAAAACTAAGCAATATGTGAGTTGTGCAGAGAGACGTGCTAGGAAAATTGTCAGAGCATCAGCCCCAACTGGACGTGAAACTCAGCAGTCTTCACAGATTGATGAATGTCTGCCATTTTGACAGGAAATGCCAAATGCCTTGAATTAATTATGTCTCTAACATTTTCCTGCTGGAGAGAGCGCTTTGGCCCATTTGAAACAATGAAGCTTAGACAAACAAGCAACAACTGAAAAGGCTAAAGCCATTGCTGTTAATCTGTCTTCAATGAAGTTAATAGATATTTCCCTTCCTTCTGCCCCCTTCCCCCACCCCAATTTACTTCTACAGAACACAGCCCGTGTTTCAAAAAATTTTGCTGAAGCTTCTCCATGGAAAAGCTGCAAAGAAGAGAAACCAGGAATCCAACAGCAATATTCCATAGATGGGAAGTGGCAGATTTAAGGGTGCCTTAGAAAGCTGCACCAGATAAACAAGCAAGGCTGCCGCTGCAGAAGTGCTGTCAAAGTGGTACCACACACGGACAAGCAAATTATTTTGATAATCCCAAACTGGCCTCTAAGGGGCAGTAACGTTGGAGCATATTAGAGCAATCAAACGGAAAACTAAAAAATAAATTTCTAAGCAGAGAGGGGCTTATATGGGAGGGCCAGGAAAGGCTAGAAAAAGCACAGAAGACTAGTACCAAAATCCCAAATGGTTCACTGCCATTCAGAAACACTGGAAAAGCAAACATTCACTAGAAATTATTTTTCTCAGGTTTCCTGAAGGACAGAAATATCTAGATCAGACATGCTTCACGAAGGAATCATCACATGGACCTTCAAATGAAATGCTGATATTTTCTTTAAAGGCAGAATTTCCAATACAAAGACTGAGCATTGGCTCTAGTGTGGGGATTGTCTCATTTATAGACAGCAGGGAGAAAATAAAATCACTGAATCCTTAACTATTATTCAGCTTAACTGAGCTCAACTGTGCTGAATGATCCGTAAAGCTTCAAATTGTTTAGAATTTTGGTAAGACAATGAACTAACAGCAAGTCCACTAAAAGGTACTACTCCCTCCCAAAATTCAGTTAATTTACAGAGATGTTTCATCCCAGACAAAGTACCTGCCACAAAGCTACTGCGCAGACTAGAAGAGTTTTAAAGGGTTGCCATTTGAGAATTATCTCTATCCAGATATAAAACAACATTTAAACAGAATAAATGAAGTCTTCTGCTCAGGTGATTATTCGAATAAGAGCACAAATTTTGGCTGTTATTGATAGCTGCACCTTTTTTTTTTTTTTTCTTTTGCAAAATCCTTTTCAAAGTTTGGCTTGAAATGTGTTTGTGATTTAAAAGAGCCTAGGTACATATACAGAATGTTTTATACTTAACAGTTATTTGTGCTGATCCACAGATTCCAGAGCAAGATAGCTCTTCATTCAAGTAGCATCCATATTCCCACAGTCAAATTTCTTTGCAAGCTCCCAGGCAATATTCACTTTTCCAGCAGAAGAGAAAAGTGATCCAGAATAAACTATCAATTAGGAAATCTCCCCTTCTTTTATCTGTCTCCAGCTTCATAGGAGTATCTGAGGAAATTGTTCCCAGACTGGGACCTGTTGGGGCAGCTTGGCTCTCTCCCAATGAATGTGCATGGATTTCTTTCTGCTGGGAGCAAGGTACACACCTGGATTTCTTCTTCAGACAAAGTCACGGTGGGCCCAGACTCCCAAGAATGCCGTGTTGCTTCTCAGTTTCTGCTTTAAATGCAACTGTATGTTATAGCAGTGTATGTCAGTTCCCATCTGGAGAGTGACAGCATGCCTGCTTGATTTTCCTGCTGGAGGCATGGCAGCGGTAAGATTTTAAGGTACTACAGAAGAGGGAAACTAGAGTGATATCTGGCTGTGCTGAAAATTACCTTGTGATATAGGAAAGCTGCCTGTGACATTTCCCAGAAAAGCTAACTTAAAATGCACTTCTGAAAGAGGTTTTCAGCGCACAAACTGGCATTTGGGCAAAGCCCAGCTTTACCCAGGAAACTCTCTATCCCCGTTCTAGCAAAACATTAGGTAGGTTCTTCAATATCTATATTGTATAACAAAGTAAGTTTAACCATGCCAGTTGGTTTATTCACCTGCATCCCCTCCTCTGATGTTACTGTACAGATGCCACCAGCCAGGCAACCACTGGACACAAGTTTGTGCTGGTGCCTGATTTACAAATACCAATTAGCTACTCACACAGCTCAGGAGCGCACAAAGACATGGCCACACTGCGAACTTCATTTTAATATCTGACCAGGATGCTAATGGTCATTAATTAATGCCAGTGTTCAGAGAAAAAGTTACTCAGTGCAGATATTTACTTTTAGGTTGTTTCATACAACTAAACATCAGAATGGAGGAAGGGAGGGGAAAAGTCCAAAGGCAAAAAGAAAATCTAAATGGTTACTTTTCCCCCAGGAAAAAAAAAAAAACGTCCATAATCTTGGGGTGCTGAATAGTTGTTTGCAAAATCAGTGAAGAAACAGTTAGTAATAATGACCTGGAAGAACATTATTGGAGTTCAGTGCTAGTACTCTTAATGTAAACATGCTGATTTCTAGAGCTCAGAGCATCTTTCGTGGATAATGTCATCCATTGACTCACTCAGGCTTCATTCTGCAATTAGGAGATTAGTACTTCTCCTACTTTGGAAAAAGAAAGTTGAGATTTTTCAGAAACTGAGGGCTGACAAGCTGTATTAATTGTAGTATGAGTCTCTCAGACCCTACCCTGCCAAATGCCAATACAGTGGGTAAAATACTCCAGGAGTATAAAATACCATTTTCTGCAGCCAGTCACTGCCCTTTCATGATAAATCTCAAAGATCCTTTGACCTTTGGGGTGTATTACTTTCACAAAAAATAAAAATTGAGTTGCTTACTCAACTTCTTAGAGACTGAAGTGTGTGTATTTAGAGAAAATTCTATTTTTTTCCCAAGACCTTCCTGCAAAATACCTTTTACTTTACTTTTCCAGTAGTATTCCTAAATTACTTCAAATGCAGCAGCCTGTCAATTACAATCACCAAGAGAGATGACCAGTAGGTCATTGTTCCCAGATATCCCAAACATGTCAACTTTCATTACTGTATCTTAATATCAACCCTTCTTCAATTGCTATTTGCATTCTACCATGCACCAGCCAGTTGCTTTTTGGGTGAAACTGCTAGTTATTGAGTAGGACTGATTTATAGCTAGGAATGAAAATGCGTTCTTGAAAGCAGTAAGGTGATTGGTGAAAGCGATGGTTTGGGTTAAAGCATAATTGAATGTCTAAACTGCACTTGGACTTGTTGTCTCATTTCCCAAACCCTTGATCTCCCCCATTCCTCTCAGCTCTCCTACGATTTCTGGATCCTGTGCCAAAACCTGGCATTCCATTGCTGTGCTCTTAAAAACTGGCACAGAAAGCAAAAGTACTTTGGCCCTCAATTTTGGGCAAGTTTTTCCCCAAAAGATAATTCATTTGGGAAGCATGAATCTGCATGCCCAGCGATGACTCCTTATTGCAGCTGCCATGCATCTTCGGGAGAAAAGTCATCAAGAAAGGCAAACTTCTGCCCTTCTTCCTCTCTGTCCTGAAGCTGTCTGGCTTAGAGATTTGCCAGGATCCACAGCTAGGGTCAGATAGGGAGAGCAACTGAGGTCCAAGGTCAAACTGCAGGGCTAGTAGGAGATGTTTGCTGGGGCCTGGAGGGGAGAGGAGATGGGGAATGTAATGAGCTCAGAGAATGGGGATCTCGACAGAAGAATGCAGCGAGGGCAAGGAGATGAATGAACATGGGCTCTCAAAGGACAGGCAAGTATTCATTTTTCTGCAGAAACCAGACCCCATTTCTCTATCAAGCTACACAAACATAAGCTAGAAGTAAAGCAAAAATACATTTATCGAGTGCAAGCAAATTCAATTAAGGAATACAATGGAAATTAATTCTCCAAACGCAGCAGCTCTCCTAAAATCACCAGGAGTCAGTTTATCTTTGCTACAGGCCATCACGTGGAAAAAGCTTCCTGTCTGGCTTCTAAAATGTTTACTATGAGGGGGGAGGGAGGGGAAGACACATTCACGGGGGTCTTCTTGTTTTATATCACACCAGGCTGCAACAAAGCCCATGGTCTGCAGTTCCCCATTGGCCAGCTTTGAGGGAATGCAGGTAAGCTGCTCCTTTCCTACCTCAGGATGGGAAAATTGACAAAAAGGAGGCTATGAGCTGAGGAGAAAAGCTTTGGGTATCTTCTCTGGCTGGAGAAGTAGGCTGGAATGGTAAGAACCATTTCTAATAAAAAGTGTGCCAGGAACAGTAATCAGAAAGGTTCTTTGGATTACAGTGACACTTCAATTGATACCACAGTTAACAGACGACTCCACAGGGATGCTCAGATGCAGTCAAGATGGGCTTCTTACAAAGTTAAGTCAACATGGCACAGAAAAAGCAACCCCCGAGCCCTGGGGCTGAGGCCATTCCAGGCCACTGCACTCGCTGTGGGGAATCTTTTTGCAGTGGCATTTCGCCATGTGTCAGCCCTTTGTTTCACCATCTTCCGCTAGCCTCCTGTGCTCCTCAGTTGCGCTGCATGGACATCTACCTACAGCAGTGTTTGCCAAAGCAAAGGCCAACAGCAGGAATGGCAGCCAGGATGTGGACAGTTGGATAAGGACAAGCATGGAGATGGGAAAACAGGGTGGGAGCTGAGAGAGGTGCTGTGATCAAAACCGGGAGAAACCAAAGGATAAGCACATTCACTACAAGGCAAAGGTTGAGATATGAGGTAGTATCCCAAAGTGGGACCTGTCCACCACCAAGTGAGGTCCAGGAACCTGACAAAGAGAATAAAAACACTAGAAGACAGGAGGTGGGAACTGAAACGTGAGCACAACTCAGGAACACACACCGGGCAAGGCATCACCTCCAGCACCTGTACCTAATTAGATGGGGTAGCTGCCCACACTTGGGCCATCAGGCTAGGGCTGCTGCAGTGTGAAGTATGTTAGAGCACACAGTCTCTCAGGGGACAGAGCGGTGACCACCTCCTTGATTGCCTGAGCTGAGAGGGGAGAACTAGACCTTGCCCACATTTCTGGAAAGCACAGTTGCTGTTATGAAATATAGTTGCCCTTCCTGAACAGCAGTATATCCCCCTATTTGCTATGAGGCAAGATGTGTAAACCTTGGCCATAAGAAGAGATGTGCTTAGCGTCACTCCCTACTTAGCTTTCAGCTAGCAGTGAACAAAGGGGAATTCTCAAAAAACAAACTTTGAAGCCTCTTTTTTTCCACCCTTGTCCCCCATATGGAGCAGTCCTCTGTGTGCTGGGCAGTTGCAAGCGTGCCCTCAGTTTGCACAGCTGTGAGCCCTGCAGTTTTGTGCTCCCACAGAAAGATCCGTTTGCCTCACACAAACAAACAAACAACATACCTCTGGTATGTTATTAAGGAATAAAGGCACTTTTGTTTGGTATAAAAAATTGAGTTGGATTTCTTTACTGCTTTCTTCTTATGCGATTGGACATCAGAGAGGCTGACAAAAGTAATTTTCCAGGAAAGGAATCCCAGTTTCTCCAATTATTTTGCAATTATTTTCTTACAGGCACTCTCTCCCATATTAACGCTTTTCCTTTTGTCTCCAGCTGCTGCCCCCAGCCTACACCTCCCCTTCTCCAAGTTTTGCAATGAGTCAACCCCAGGAGGTGGCTCAGGCATGACCATAAGCTCAGTTGATATCTGAGCCCTGTTACTGAAAGCTGCTCCAGCAAAAGGAGACACAGAAAAGCAGATCCTCTGAGCCCTTACAGAACGAGGGAAATTACACATTCTGCACTCCTAAAAGCACATGGGAGACAAGGCTCTCAGATGTGTCAAAACAACCAATGTAGCCATCAGTCTTTTCCTACAAGGCTCATACAACAGCTCACTTGCCGTGCATCACTCAAGTGCAACTCTCCTAACGTTATCAAAGCATCTGAGCTAAAATACTGGAAAACCATACAAAATGGGCAATAACACCCATCCTCTTTCTTTATTTTTACAAAACAAGTATGTTTTATGAATACAAATGTTTTGCAGTGGTGCAGGGCAAGTTGCAATTCACCCTCTGCACTAAGCAGCTGGAACTTCTAGACTGCTTTCCCTGCAAGAGCCAGGCAACAACACAATATGAAGGACAAAAATGTTGAGTAAGAAAATACTCTGAATTGGAATTAAATGAAACCTCAGACAAACCAACATTTAAGACACCTCCTGAATCATTCACTCTGCTGCCTTGCAAAGCCAGCCCCTAGAGTGGCTTCCCCATGTCCTTCTGTACCGCCTCTCTACACAAGACCAGCCACTCAGTGTGGGGAGGGGAGGTCGCAGCCCACCCCCCATCCCCGCCTGTTTCCCCACCTCCTGCAGAGCTCCTGGTGTTGCTCTGAGCCGAGGCCTTCCAGGGGGCTGTTAGTCTGCTCAGCCTTTTTGTCTGAGCATAGAAACTCCTTGCATCCTGTTCCTCCTGTGCAACACTGCCCTACTGCCACCAGAGCTGGGCTGGCTCCGTGGAGAGTCCCTTCTCCCTGAACACACCATAGGCACTTTACCAAGTTTCTGAGCACTGATAGCCAAGAGCTCCTTTTCTTTCGTATACTGAGCTTTACAAGGTCAAAAAGCAGACCCTCCTGTGCTGTGAAACAAGCCACATACACAAATTTTGGCAGAGATGAAATTAAAACTGCAGAAGACCTAGCCCACTTGCATAGAGAGAGCACCAGGATGCTGTTTTCTGTTCACACATAAGAATGACAAATGGCAGCACGGGTCTGCAGCTCTGCCTCGCTCCTAGTGCAAAGTCATCTGGAAAACTCAGCGAGTCCAGGAAATCATAAAGCCTGAAGGAATAGGAAGAAGGATGCCCCTTATCAGGTGCTATGGTTGGTGCTTGCTCAGTGGAAAACCCAGAGGGAAAAAACAACTACTTACACCACATGGATCCAACCAAGGACCAGTGAAACCAGAGTCAACTTGCAGCCCCAGCACCAGCTACTCTCCCTGTTGCTGGGTGCTTTTGGGCCTGGTTGACCAGTCCTCTGCTAACCAAGCTTTGCACCCAAGGGTGAAGACTCCTCAAGAGCCTGGTACCATGAGGTCCCTGCACAAGGAGGTCTTGCACATGCCCTGGAGCAGGAAAGGGGACCAGGGAACATCTCTTCTCCACTGTCCCCCTCCAGGTCCTATGGAACCTCCACACCATACTTGACTTTTTTCCTTTGGAAAAGGGATGTCATTGTCGATGAAGTCTTACAGGTTGGTGGAGGATCGGGCAATTAACAAACCCAGCTGCAGCAGAGTCCTGCTGGTCCCATTTGTTTGCTTACACTCCAGGACACTGAGCAAATCACCTTGGTGCACCATCCTGCAGGTGAGGACACCCCAAAACAGCAGTGCTCTCTGCTGTGGGGTTTGCTGTTGTATATGAAAGCTAGCACCAGGTTTACATGGAGAACACATGCAGGAAACAGCAGCTCTCACACCGCAGGTGAAAACAGGGCCCATTTTTGCCAGGATGCAGGCAAGCATAACAAATCACTAAGCATGGTTTTATAGGCTTGTGTGCTTTACTGTGCCCCTTTTTTTTTTTTCTAAGCTCCTGTATTTAGGTGCTGGCAGCAGGTGACAAGCTTGCTGGTCAGTTATAAAGAGACAACAGAGTGGGTACCACTGTGCTGTGTAAAACTAAACTCTTGCTCATCTTTAAAGTAAACAACAAGGGAGCTCAGATTTGGGGCAGAAAGATCCAGGGAGGAAGGGCAAACATAAGAAATAAGAAATGGCAGTGGCTCAGCAGAGGACACTAACAATTTGGAGTGTTTTCCTTTGGAAGCAGTGAAATGAAGGATAGGGCTGATGACAAATAGAGATAAGGGTAACCTATCAACATTCCTTGTAAAGCATATGGCCCTGTAAATGAGAGTTCACTGCCTGATAGCATCCATTATTGTACATTCTGGATGGTGTGGGACTTTTCAGCAGATGCTGCCGAATCTGCCTCGCCTGCCCTGTGCTTTATTATATGGATTACAGCCTTCAAAGTTGTGAGCTGGCTTTTTTCAGATTTAAAAAAAAAAAAAAAAAAAAAAGCGCTATCATCTAAGCTGCTTTTGAGCTGACTTACCACCAGCGTGCCTCCCAGAGAGCTTCAGCCAGAGCATCCTGCCATTTGTTTCCTTCTTAATTTCTCCTCAAATTGTTTAAGACCAAACAAGTACTGAAAAACTGAAAAAGCACTACACTGGAAATCAACATTACAATACTTTGAAACCTACATAACGCTTTCACAAAATTCTGGTGCTGTTAGTTGTGGTTTGCCTGAAAATACACAGCAAAGCCCAGCAGGGGCTGGGGGTCTCCCCCCCTCAGAGCCCCTTTCCCATAGTTTTCTGTCTGTTGACATTAAGTTCAAAGCCAGGCTGGGAGACCTGTTTTGTCAGATGGGATGGGTGGCTGCTCAGAAAGGTGGTCAATAACCAGCACATTTCCAAGCACAGCACCACAGAGCACCCTGGAAAAAGACAGTACATCCTTGTACTCCTTATTTATTTACACAAGAGCTCATGGAGATTTAAACGAAAGAAGAACGCATTGGGAGCCCAGAGCACAATGCCACCAGAACTGTTCTGGTGCCAACAAAGACTGAGTAGTTAAACCTGGTGGGTTCTGGGTTTCTATGTGAAGGTCAGCTAAACAAGCTGCTTTCCTCCCTTTTTTAAAATAGGCATCTGTTCTAGTTCTGTTACTATTTTTTTACTTGATGTATTAGCAGGCTACTGGAGTGTTAAAGCCTATACAAAACAGTAGCCAGCAGTATGGCAAGGCCACCTTCAGTGTGCTAGGTGTCACTTTCAAAATAAATACAGTATCTGCCGAAGTAAAAGAGTTCCCTGGTAGAAACCATCCTTTCCCAGCCATCCCTTGCCTTTCCCAGGGGGCAGTGATGGGGGTCCCCAGCAGCCATTCCCTGCTAGGGCTGGCTGAGATTTATTCACACACTCACCCTGGGGGGGGGGGGGAGGGGGAGGGAAGACAGAGGATGGAGAGGAGAGGCAGAAGGGGTCCAGCAAGGATGCCTGTTATCTCCCCTAACCCCCTCTGGCAGGGACAGCTGGCAGCAGCATGGGCCATCACCGAGGGGAAGGAAACTGTCCCAGTTCAGCTGAAGTTTTGCTGCCTCCTTGGAGGACCTAGCACATTAAAATAACTAGGCTGTTTTCTGTAATTTATTTCTTATCTGCTCTATATCTCCATTATGTTACAGCCCACTTAAACACGATGAGGTTTTGAGCTTTCATTAGAAAAGATTAAATTAAATGTTTTTAAGAACTTTTGAAAACAAGCATATCAGGAAGTTCCCACCATTTTCAGTGCAAGGGTGAAGCACAGGGTTTCTCTTCTAGGAAAACCTGCTTTTTACTACCTTTGCATACTCTATATTTACTCAAGTAAGAATTTTTCTCTTTAACATACATGCAGTTTCTCAAACTGTATTCATCTGTGTCCCATCAGTAGAAGAGCCTGCATAACACTTAAAACCAAGGTAACTCACCACATAATTTGAAAACACCATTTAAGTGCCATCCTAAAAATGTGTGATTATTTGATAAAGACTGAATGAAATATATAGTATGCAGGATCTGAAATTGCTGAAGTCGCCTTTTCAAATAAGGTGGTGAAACTAGGTTTTCATTGAATCATCAGATTTTCGTTTAAGTGAAATGTTTCTTTAAGAAAAGCAAGAACCGAAGCTGGGTGGAAGATCTGTTTTCCCTCTTTAATTAATCCCTGTCTCAGACTCTGAAGAGCTTTCTGCCCACTGTTTTAAAGCAACATGATTTATCTTGAGTACTGGGGATCCATTTAATGGTGTTCACAGTCTTTCAGCTCTTTCTGCAAAGTCAGTGTCCCCACCCTTGATAAGACTGGCAGATTTCAGTCCAAGCTATAGCTGTTAAATGTCTTCACAAACATCAGTCTGGCCTTGAGTGGAAGAAATCAAGGGAAATCTATAAGAACCTTTGGGAAGGATTGCATGAAGCTTAAGGAAAAATTGGAGGCAGATTTCTACACTGCTTGGCTTCTGCCTTCTTGCAAGGCAGAAGTTACAAGGCTGTTGCAAGGCTGAAACTGCTTTGTCACATCAGATGAATTGTCAACAAAAAGCACTTGGCTACTTCTAAGGTGTAGCAGTGATGTTCTGCAAAGCTTTCAGAACCAAGTGTCTAAGAAAATTATCTATTTATTTCAGTAGGAAAAAAACAAAGTCATAAAGCTGGCAATGCAGTTAATCAGGACATTAAATCTAGGGTGAGAATGTGTTTCATAAAAGAAAACATATTCCAAACACAGTGAACGTTTACAGTTTAGAAGTAGCATTGTATCATTAACTGCCCTCTTAATATAGCCATTTTCCCATTAAATGCAAGCTTCTGATTGGAAAACCAAGCACACAAATGCAGTAACTTGACTTTACAAGGTATGGCACAAATTAAGTGGAGCCTTTAACACTGAACATGCAACTCTTATTACAGTTGTGCCCAGAAAGCCATATTTCATAGATGCAAGATTGTTAGAGCTACCTTGAAAAAGTGATACTTCACAAAATTGTTTGTTTCTAGCTTTGCACAGTAATTAACCATTGGAAATAGGTGCAGCTCAATAGCTCCTGTTGAAACTTCTTTCCCTTGGACTTAGATCACAACTAGATTTAGCCCAGCCAGTCTGATTCTGAAAGTGAGGGTTAAACAGATCAGATATTTATTTTTACCCTGTGTAATGCATTTACTGGTAATGAAAGCTGATGAGAAAAATATAATCAAAACCATGTTTTGTTGAATATTTTACAGATATCATGAAAGATATATCTCCTACTGTGTTTTTAAGTACTTATTTCAAAAGTAATATTTTAGTACTTTATCAAAACCAGTTGGATAAGTTTTTTTTCAGCTGGGTGTTGAATTTCAATGCTTGCTACTTATCTTTTTCCAAACATTTGAGTTAAACTGACATAAGGCAGAATGCTCCAGATAAACACTCAATCCAATTTAACGACAGTTTCACTCGGGTTTTAACCTGGTCCTCTTACATTGCTTCGAACTGGCCGAAACGTATAATGGACAAAAGAGGGAGCTGTTTTGCTGCATCTTCTCTGCAGAAGTGCGCTTGGTTTCCTTAAAATTCAGAGCTGTTTCCAGGATTTCGTAAGACAGGAAACAGAAGTTGTGTTGTGCAGAAGATTAGATATTGAGCAACACTGTTACCCTCCCCCCCCCCCAAAAAAAAAAAAAAAAACAAAAACAAAAAAACCCCACAAACAACCAACAACCACACAAAAAAAAAAAAAAAAAAAAAACAAGCAAACAAGTTCCATGCCTTCTCTTTCAAACGGTGATTCTTTAAAAGTCACCTTTTCATACTGAGCTGGAGGGCTTTCCCCCTCTCTTTCGGAAGTGTGGAGACTGGCAAAAAAAATCTTGTATAAAGTTTTATTACAAAAAAAAATATGAAGAAACTTACAGGGGTCTGTTTTTCCCTGATCACCCCTGGACTGCCCAGCTGAAAGGTAAGCATGTTTCTGCTCCATTACACTATTGCTTGACTGCATTTCCCAAGCGTTGCCTTCCACTGGCGCAGAGCAACAGGTACATTATACCACTGAAGATCAAATTGCAAAAACTGGGAAGAACAATGCACTAAAGCTGTGGTGCTTTAGCAGTCCAGTTGCCTGGGACTCAGATGCTCTGCATGCTCCCATGAGAGTGCCACATTAGCATGTCCCCTTCCTGGACACCCAGCCAATACTGAGGCTTGGGCTCCAGCAGTATCCCAGCAGGGACAGGACAAGCCCAGAATCACTGGTGTGCCTGACCTTGGGGAGAAAACCTCCTGGCTAGTGTCTGCTGCTGCCTGAATGTGGGAAGGCACACCACCACCACTGCTACCCAAGAGATGGCAGCCCGGGACAGTGATGCCTCACTTTTCCCACCTGGCACCTCTTCATTTCTGGGAAAAATAATTATAAAGAATATAACAAGCAAATTAAAGATGAGTGGGGCCTGGTGAGCAAGCAAAGGCATGCTGGGAAGGGTGTGAGGGAGCACACTTCGGGCTTTCCCAAACCCAGCCACATCACCATCATCTGGCACAGTGTCCAACTGCAAACCCACAGCCCACCCCCTCCCAGCAACAGACTTCAGGCTGGACTGCAGTGAAGAAAGAATCAGGCTCTTGAAAAGATGGATGTGTGGTCCAAACCCATCAAAACTGGCAAGTATTTAGCTGACATTCATTACACCCAGAAGGCCATTTGGGCATGAACTTCATGCTAGATTTTAAGCTGAGACATGTTTGCTTAACAGAGACAGAGAGCAAACCCCAAGCTCTGAGGGAGGATGTGAATTTTAAAAACATCATTCAGATTTCAGGAAAACTGCAGCAGTTGCCTCATCCATGTCCCTGCCTATTTAAACTCCCTCCTCCAAAACAACCCCACCCAGAGATGGCTGCTATCCCGGGAAGTGCTTTACTTCAGCACAGCTTGTATTTTGAAGAGGCAGACTGAAAGCTGTACTCATTCCTTGTTGTTTCACCTTTTTTCCCCCCTTTCTTTCCTAAGTGAACCATTTGGTGAATGTTTGACTAAAAAACAGCAGGACCTGTTCCCCAGAAATGAAAGACAGCAAGCTATGCTGTAAACAAAACAGATCTTTGCTGGGCTCAAATATTAATGATGCTTCTTGTGCATCTGTACGGCAGGAGTGGACTGGTGACCATAGTCTACTCTATTTTTCTTCCTGCATTATAAAATAATGCTCAGACTCCATAAATACTGACCTTTCTGACTGGAACTTGGCAGCTCTATTCCTTGTGAAGCAGTCAGAGCCAGGAGATCCCCAACCAAGATGTTACTGCTGGTGCTTGCTGTGTTACGCTGTTCAGCTGGGGGCTGTTCAGCAAGCCATGACCAGGCATGCTCCTCTGGGGCATCCAGGAGGGTCCAAGCGATGGAGAAAGAGAGCAGCACTTAGTTTAGCATTAAACCACTGAGAGTAATGGACACTTTTGCATTAGAATTCTTGGAGGGTGGTGGAGGGGCAAGAAGATAGAGGGTTCCTCAGACATAAGGAAACTAGAGGATGAAGGATTAAAAAGAAAGCACTACAGTAGAAGTAAATTATTTAAACTGCTGGAGGAATGAAGCTGTTGCTTTCACTCAGTCCAGATGCAATGGATACATTTGCCATGGTCCAGGTTTGCGTGGTACCAAAGCCTTAACCCCAGCAATTTCAAGTGGACAATTAATGTAGATGCATTTACGAAATGCTATTTGGACACAGCAGTGTGTGGGAGCATCCAAAACAAGCTGCTCAAGGCAAGCCTCTCCCTTTGAGTAGGTTTGGGCAAAATAGAAGAAGAAAAATCCAGAGGCCTAGCAAAAACCAAAATGTGTGTATGGAGAGGTGAGCCCAAACCAAACAACAGAGAATTGTGAACACTGATACAAAGGATATGTACCTCATCATGGCTATTCCCAAAGAGAGATTTTCCTGTTCCTATTTGAGGTCAGGATGTGTACAAAACAAACCAACATATGTAACCTATTACGACAAACACAAGGGAAGGGTGTGGGCAGCTACCAAAAGCCAAGAAGTGTAGGATGTCACAAGCAAGCGTACAGCCTGGTGGACCCACAGTGCTTCTCCAAGCAGAGGTAAAACCTTTCCCGTACAGACGCAATGGTAATCTTGAACTATTTCTTAATGCTTGTCAAAGGATCTGGCACCACATGAAACATAAGTGAAGTTCCTCCTCCCACAGGCTGAACTATTAAGTCTTGCGACACGTTTAGGAGGTCAATACAATAGAGCACAGATTGGTTATTTACCCGGAGTTCTATGATAAGTGTGGAGCAAAGCTAAATGCAGAGCTGAAGCCAATAAAATACTTGAGCAGCTGCAAATTTGGCCCAACTGACTTTGTTATGCAGATTTTAATCACAGCAGTGCAAAATGGTTCCACTCAGACCTGAACATTTTACAGCACCATCCTGGGTATGCGGGGAAGCAGGAGGTGAGGGATCACAGGCATTTCAGGCTGAGGACATGTCTGAACTCTGCATCCCTGTGCAAACACGCTGATCGTTAGATCTCTGTGCAAAGGCTATCATCTCCTCCTCAGACTGCATTTCCAAAGACATGTGGCTAGGTGCACAGGATCTGTACACTGAACACCTAAAAGGAACTTTGTATTCCTGCCTTTTCTGGGAAGTTCCTCCTTCCACCATTTTTTGCCATTTCTTATTATGCATCTGTTTTATTTTAACCTAAGCTGTTATTCTTCACCACAAGGACAAGGCCTAAGGAATGTCAAAAAAGCTGCACCCCAAAAGGACATAGGCTGGTAATGAACACATCATCCTTCTTATGTACCATCAGCTGGTGCAAGGGAAGGTAGGTGAAAGAGCAGGACTTTTTCCACCTCCTTCTTGGGCTGCAGAAGGGATTGTCTTCCATAGCCATGGAAGGAGTAGAGGGAGATGAAGAGGAAGAACCTCTGTCTTCTCTTTCTGGCTACACGGCTCCTGCTCAGTAAGGATGTAGCACAGGTTGTTTGCTCTTCAAGACATTTGGAGTCTGTAGGTCCTTTACTTCCAATTATTTCCATCAGTGCTGGAACTGAAAGTCTAGGGTCCTGCAGACTTGTATTCTGCGACTGGTTAAAGCTTGTTTAATTCTCACATTCTATGCAAGTTCTCTCTGCTGCTTAGATTTTCTGATAACTCTGCAGTCAGGGCACACTGAGAAAATCACCCTTGTCCTTTTCCACTTGCCTACTTTGGTGAACCTTCAAGAACACTGTTATCTTTGAGACCTCCCCTGTCTATCAGATGTGGTTGGAGATGGCTGAAGTGTCAAAAACCCAGAGAGACAGACTACTCTACGTCTGCCTGAAGAAACTAAAAGAGTGTGTGGCATGCCTCTGCAAAAAACATTTCATAAAAACTGCTTCTCCCATCTCTGTTTCTCTCTCTGTCTTCAAAATCAGTTAAAACAAAGGCACACACTATTGCCCATGAGGTTTCTTATAATCAGGTTTCTGTCTCTGGAAGGCATCACTTTTCTACAGAGCACTGGATGAAATCCAAAGCACAAATTATGAGATCCATATGAGGGAAGCAGATGTTTCTAGGCAATGTTTATGGGGAACAGCAAATCTTTGGGGAGACTTAGAATTACATTTTCTTTAAAGCAAATACTTAAACCGTACAATAAATATCCAAAATATAAAGCATAAGAATAGGGAGATAGAGACAAAGGTGTATGTATCTTTGTTAAAAAAGGTTAAAAAGCACTTACATAGATCACGTGCATTTTAGTGGCTTGATACGTTGGGCAAGTGGTGTGGAGTTCAGGAAGCCCCTCTGACAGGCAAGGCTGCAGTAGGAAGCATAGCACCTCTGGCCACCCTGGAGCTGCACGAGGCTGCCCCAAGTCCCCAAAGCTGGTCATGCCAACCTCACCACCTCATCCCTATAATCATTGACCTTACACCAGCGATTCCAAGGACAAAAGGAAAGAACCCTCTTAAGAGCAAAGCAGCTTTTTCCCATTTCAGGGAAAGATGCTCTCTTTGCAGCACTGGTTTGGTGTAGTCACAAGGTACCTCTCAGGCAGCCTTTGAAAAAAGTGTCAGGTCAGGCATCTCCTGAACTCTGTCAGGATGGCTTTTTTTCTTTCAGTGCAATATCTGAGGCTAGGAACTGAGCCAAGTGAGGGAAACTGAGATCCTCTGACCGTTTGTTTTGTAGTTCCCATTATGCTTCTCGTTGTTTGAGATCAAACTGTACATCAGCGTTTTTTTCCAGGGAAGAAATGAACCACATGGGAGAAACATTCAGCTCCTGAAGCACAGTCAACGTTTGCCAGCTGAGGAGCAGATGGCTGGCACCCATTTGCACAGTAGCCCTGCAGTCTTGTTTGAGAGGTCATTTTGGCTTAAGCAGCCATTTCTGCCTTGGAGAGCTTATTCGTGTATGAGGATACTGGGCCCACACTTCAAATTATGTATTCATCATTCTCCTCTCAGAAAGACCATGTGAAACACTGGCAGAGCTTAATGGAAGCAAAGTCTTTGACGCATAGCACTTGAGTCTTCGTTTTCTATGCTGTTAACTGAATGCTACTGTACTGGCCTCAGTCTCCTCCTAAGCCTTCTCAAAATAAATAGATGTCACCGCATACTGGTTAACTTCACAACTGATGGAGAAGAAATCATTCAGAAATTATCAACTACATTATCCAGAAGAGTAGAGCCTTTTCTGCTCCACATACTGGAAAATATCAGCGTAATATGGGTTTTGGAGAGGGGTTCAAGCTGTCAGGTGACTCCACAGGGGACTATCTAGTCCAGCCAGCCTAACGAGCCCAAATGCAGGGGTGGTCATGCTGGACATCGGCTGACCCCTTGCACAACTACTTCAATGTGTTACCAGCATTTTCAGCTGTGAGATGGAGATGTGATAGCAGCTGGGGCTGGCTCTGGGGCAACCACATCCAAACCACATAAGTATACAGAACCTGCAACCTGAATAAAACACTCACATGTCAATGCTGGCTGTTTCTTAAAAAAAAAAAAAAGCGAGGGGATTACAGACCTTTAAAGCAGTCTGTTTTTCAGAGTCAATGTGCTTCATTTAGTAATTAGTGTGCTCCAAAATTGTTTGTAACTGTTGCAATAGGATAGTGTAGAGGCACGTATGGCATCTCAACTAGAAGGCTAGTTAATAGGTCAGTGTGGCAGGTAATGTATTACATGTTAATAAATCATTACAGAAAAAATCAGACAAAATCTTCATCAGAAATGATTCTGAGCCCAAACTCAACTTTCAGAGACTGTGGGGGAAATCCTTCATAGAATTTGTACTCCTGTAAGCCCAGCTCAGAAGCCTTATTGCCAGATAACTGGAATGAAGTAGGAACCTTCTTGACCAGTGTTTCTAACATTTCTTGTTGTTTCTTAAAATTGATCTAATATATGGCCTTTCTAGTCAAGTTAAGAACTGCACCTACATCTGTTCAGGTCTTGCCAGTGAAATATTCTCTCTAAAGCCACCAAACTCTTCACAAGCACAGTTTTACACTACTGTTACTTGACACCCAACTGATACAGGTAGATAGTAACTGCTATGTTGTACAGAGAGCTGTAAATGAAAGGGGAACATAACACACAATGAGGGAAGCCAAAATTGTTTTGTAATGTACTATTTCACTGTACAAAGTTTATGTTTACAGTATAATAGGCTGGAAACATTTTCAAAAAAGCCTATGAATTCTGCTGATCTCTTTGACAAACAGTTTCTAAAACAGGAAAATGTAAAACACTTATGTGAAACCCACTGCCTTTCCACACTTGCCTTCTTCACCCACCATTGCTCCATCTGCCTTTACATGCAGCACTAGGAAATAATCTTTTCCCTAACATTAACAAAAACAAATAACCTTTTCACTAACATTACTCAAGTCACCCGTTAAATCAGACTCCTGTGTCTTTTCCCTTTTTACTGGTATGCTCTCCTTACCCCTCTAATTCAGTTCCGCTCGGATAGCAGCATACACACCCCTTCCTCCCTTGCTTCATTTCACTATTCTCCAGAGTGCCGCCAAGCTGGTTTTAAAATTATTCAGAGAGATTTAACTTCAAATCTTCAGGCCTAGATATTTTCCCTGGGTACCATCCCAAGGGAGTGCTGTGAAATTTAATTTAGCCATCACACCTGCAAAACTGCAGCACATAGACACTGAGTCCGCTAAAACTTCTGGGGTAGGATTATGTTTCATGCATACACACTTTTCCCTTTGTATTGTGGCAGAAAGCAGCTACTGAGGAAGCTGCTGTAAACCCATGCTATGCCAGTAAACACTGCCTTTCTAATTAGCATAGTTCCTCCAACTGGTGAAGAATGATTATTTTTGGTAAAAATTGGAGGGGGCAGAGCCTGAATTTGTTTAGTTCGTGCATGTTAAGAATTCACTTTAACCTCGAAAGAAATATTTTAATTTTTCATCAAGACTTTTTAGTTCTTTTGCATCCATAGACTGACTTGAAAGTATAAATAGGGACAACTTTCACAGTCCACAAAGATTCAATGAATAACATCAGCAAGAGATGGTGTCTTTTTCAGAGAGGACTAGAAAAGTTTCTAATACTTTTAAACCAGCTTTTAAATGAGCTCACTAACTGGTCGCTTTTGAAGCGGTACAAAAGTATCAAACATTTTTCCCTTCTTTGCCTCCCCATTGTGTTCAGAGAGGGCTTAGAGTGAGGCCCAACAGCAAGAACAAATGTACAAAGGCAGAGAAATCAGATTCAAACAAAAGCCCGGTGAACAAATGAACTGCAAAATCATAAAGGGAGAAATGAACATTAGGTGTGGGAAGAAATGTGTTTTGTTATTGCTGGAGCGGAATTGGAAGTCCCAGTGGGAAGATGGAGTGGGGAGATGGAGTCAACCAGCTGCCATTCACAAGTGTGCATCACCCTCTTCTCCAGTCCTCTGGTGCTCAGTAGCAGAATATTATTTCCACCAGCAGCAAATCCTATCTTTCAACAGGGATTGGCTTTCACGCACTGAGGGAAGCCAGAAAGGACATGTGTGAATTCAGCATGTAAGGGAAGGCATCTCGTAGTCCATGCCCAAATTCTACTTTCCAGCACCTCAGAGCATCAGAACAAACTGCAGCAATGGCTCCAGCTTGCAGAGAACTGGAAACGATTCCTCATCATAGATGCACACACACACAGTGACACACACGCTACCCAAAGGGAGGGCAGCTCGTTTGGATTAGCAGCAGGGAGAGCCAGTAGCCTATTACTGACAGTTACCCTGGGGGTCTGCTCTGCTCTGTCTCCCTGGGCACAGGCTGTAAAGGTTTTTGTTTTCTGTTCTCGGAGAAAATGACTCCTGCTAGTCTGCTGTAAACCTATCCTGCTCAAGGACATCTTGTTTGTGTTAATCCTGTAGATTAAGCACACAGCTTTTCAGTTGCAGCTTTGCAGCTATTGTTACCAGTAAACCCCTTAGAAGACTTGTGGGCCAACGTACATTAACTTCAAGGCTGTTAATGTAATAGCATGAATGACGAAGAGCCCCCAAAAATCATGAGAAGTGACTCTCACACCAAATATTCCATGTTAAAAAAAAAAAAAGGTTGGAAGAGAATTGCCTCCTGTGATCTGCTCTGCATTGAAGGGTCTCAGCTGTTACTGGCAAGAGGAGACACCAAAGCTGAAGCCTGCACGCTTGTGCAAATACAATGGTCCAGTGTACACCGCAAGGGGAGCTTAGCAAGAGCTGGAGCCTCCAGGGACTCTGAAGCAAACTTGATGCTTGGGCTGGAGCCCACCAAGCAGGATGGTCACACTGACAGAGATAGCAAAGTCAGAATTTCCAACAGCATGCGGAGGCACACTCTTGCACAATCTCCCCTCCTGCATTTGGCTTAGTCATACCAAGGTCTTGGCTAAGCTTGCAAGTGTACATTAAGTCATCACTCAAGCACCAGGCATTTGTTGGCTTGCTGTTAATTATGAATGGTGTTACCTGTAAAACATTCACATAAGGTTTCATGTGGGTAGAAAAGCATAAATAACTATGTATTAAGGGATAATTTTATTTTTACAAATATACAGGAAATTAGGAACAGCTGGACTGTAAAATACTTCTTTGTATACAGTGTTTTTAATATGACTTCCATCAATTCCCTGAACTTCACTGTTCAGCAAAACCTCAGGACTAAAGAACTGGCTTTTAGATGGTGTTTTCTTGGAATCAAAGCTGGCTAAAGCATTCATGCTAACAGCAGGATTTTCACAAGCTTTGCTCGTTTTACTTTTTTTAGACAGTTAATTCACTCTACAAACAGCCTGTAATATTTTCAGAAGAGCAATAAACCATGCAATAGATTTATGCAAGAGCTTGATTCTGCACATCATGTTTATCCTATAGCTTAGACTTTTGTTGAGCAAGATTCAGAAGCGCCTCACTTTTAAATACAGTTGATCTCAGGCTAACAACATAGAGACTGAAACACTACGTTAGCTCAGAACCTCACGTTTACTGGTCTCAAGCATCTTTAACACATCAGAGCACTCTGCCTGCTGGAGGCAGCTTTTGTGAACACTGCACAGAAATGTAAAAAAAAATAATAATAATAATTCTTCAGGTATTGTATCCAGTACCTAGGGCTTTTTGTCTGTAGTGATGGAGCTAGGGCATTTGCAGTCTCAGCAAGCTGCACTTACAGAGAAGAACTTCCTATGTCTGTGTATTTAAAAATCTAATAGTCTACTGCAAGTATTTCTGGACTCCTAAGACTGGGAAGTCCATGTTTTCCTTGCAAATAGAGCCTAACTTTGCCCTGAGAGGACTTGATAGTATAAACTGCCATTCCAGGATTTTTGAACTGAGATTTGGCCACACTCCAAAGATTTGGGAAAAAAAATATATTTGGATGCCATCAACCCAGGGATGTTTTGGAATGTGCTAATAATTCCCAGCAGAAAGTGGCCAGGTTTGACTCCTAGTGACTAATGAAGCTGTCATACACCATTCCTTCCTGCTGTTTAATAATGCTTTCGAAAGAGCTCTTTATGGAGATGAATAGCGTAGTAGTGTTGCAGCTGAGGAACTGGCGTGCTGTCAAAGAAAACAGAGGCCAGTTTACTATGCATGGCACTGTATTTTTCATTATGCTTCACAAAGACTTGTTATTAACTGCAAATGAATTCATCATTAGGGGACAGATACTGTTTAATAAATAGTTCAGTACTGTTTTGAGACTTCATTCCAATAGTCAGATTTCATTATAGCAGCAAAATTACCTGTTACTTTAGATGTTGACACAATCCTCACTGTTTCTTAGATCCTGAATTTCAGGGGATTATTATCAGCCCTACCAGCAAAATTGAGGTGGAAACGCGGTTCATTCTTTCCACTTTCTCCTCGGTGACATATATATGCATACACACTGTATATAGCATACAGTTAATAAAGGTGGCAATTGAGTCAACTCAGTGATGAAAGCAACAGAGACATGACAGCTCCTACATTCAGATCCAGATATCAGCTTCTACTCTGTTTGTAGAGTGATGTAACCTTAAGTCATATGTGGTTTTTATATTCCTCAATCGACTCTTGGTCAACTCAGGCAATTGTGGGGCACAGCAATATTGCAGCTGTGCAGAACACTCATATCAAACATTGTTCCAGCCTGTAAAAACTTACGGGATGCTTTTTCCACCCAGGTGGAAGTCCACAAGACCGCTACCTTAATGCTGTGTCCATGCCCGTCAGGTGAGTTCACCTATTTATGAACTCTTGTGGGGCCTTCAGCAGCAGCACTGGGAAGCTACAATACACCTCTACTCGCTTCTACTTGTGCTGTGAAGCATCTGGGAAAACCAAACGCTCTCCATAGCCTTACAAGCAATCTTCACCACATGCTTTCAGATTTAAAGCAGGGAGACAAGACACTGCCATATCTTATCAGCTCTCCACACCAAAGCTCCATCAACATCAGCCAGAGCTTGAGACGAGTCCAAATGGGTTGCAGTGCATGCGTTTGAACTTTCAGAAGCTGCGGTGAGAGACCATAGGCCTTATCTTTTCAGGGAAATTTAGATTAAATAGCGCAGTTAGGTTGTTTTAGCATACCTTGGGCTTGCACAAAACCTACTTTAACTATTTTGAACAGATGCCAGTATCAGAGGTGGTATTACACAGAATCTAGCTTGTCATTTCTCTATTCTGCAATGGAGGAAAATACCCCTGATGACTTTAAATCAGTATATCCCATGTAGTTCTGCATTTGGAGAGTAAACTACTGCGTGATCCAGGGAAGCATCCCATCCTGCACACAGCTTCACTCCAGTGTTTCTTATTATGCGCTCCCTTATCCTTACTGAAAGGTTCGGAGCTGAAGAACTAGAAGTCAGCTAGAAGGTCCATAATTCTCTTGTGACATACCTATTTTGTTACTGCCATTTTTGAACTGCTGGCCTAGAGGTCCCAGTGCCAGATACCAGACTGCTATTTGTATTTGGAGTCACACAGGTAGATAAATCTAGCACAGCAGTTTCATGCTGCTTTTGATGCTGAAACCAGCTAATTGGAGAGGAATAACAGGAGAATTGAAATCAGGCAGTTACTTCTGTGAAACCTCTCTCCAGCAACTTCACTCAGTAAAGCGTTATTGCTGGCTTCCATCAACTGGCAAGTGACAATTTAGATAGGATACTTGAAACAGCCAAGGCCACTGTCCTAAAAAACTATAGAGTGCTCACACCAGAACTAACATATCAAAAAGGCTTCAAAGGCTACACCTCTTGTCTCAAACTCAGATTCTAACAAGCAGAAATCTAAAGCCTAGGATAAGGGACCCCTGAACCTGTTAGAAAGGGGGATGTCTGCATCCTTCTCAGAATCTGAAAGAACCAGGGGGGTTTATTTGTCTTGTTTTTTAAAGCGGGCTTGAATCAATGCACAGGATCATTTTGCATCTTCCAGCATCTGTTGAAGCCTTCAGCCTTCACAAAAGTCCAGAAAACAGAAAAATACAAACATTTTGTTTATTGTGAGAAGGCAGAATGTTTTGTGCATTAGGGAAAACACTGACAGAAGGATCATTTTTCGTCAAGAGGGCTTTTGAGCAGTTCTGTTGCCTAAAGAATATCCTTGTAACTAGGTAGTCCACAGACTGGATCTTGAAAACAAATGAGAACCATTAACACCAAACACCAATGGCTAGCCAACCTACATATTATCTACCAGCATCCCTGCAATACAGTCCATTAATATCCCAGCCTATGTTATAGTACAAGTATTCTCCAACATTATATAGTGTAGACAATGTCTTAAAAAAAAAAAAGACCTGGTTTGTGGAAGTCTCCCACCCCATTTCCACAGACCATATCTTTATTTATTCATGATCCCAGTACATCTTTTTGGCAAACAGAACAGTGTCTTACACGGATAATAATACTTGGAAAGTGTCCATAAATTTTCAATTGTCTTTAATGCAGGCAACAGCTGGAAACACACAGACAAGCCAGTTCAAGAGAGACCACCAGCAAGCACTGCCCGCCAGAATTTCAGGGTTGTTGGTGTAATGATCTCAGCACCCGCAAACTAAACAGGGTGCTGCCAGATATAACATCCTCGGAGGCTGGTGGACACTGCTAAACACAGCAATCTCCCTAGAAATGCATTCTTCCCTTTACACCAGCACCTAAGGCACCCAGTGCAATGGCAAATGACACTGCCATGATAGGTGCTGTCTTTGGACTGAAACGCAACCCTTTGACTGCTGGAGGTTGTGACATGCCATTAGGACATTGGTCTAGGTTTTGTTCTGGCTAAATTTCAATGATTTGGAAGGGAAAATTTTATGTTAGCAGTATCATAACTGCTTATAACACTCATGCAATATTCCAACAGGTGATGGAAAGCTCTATTCTGTAAGAAAACTCCTTAATAGGTGCCATCATTTATTTTTATCTCAGTCTTCTCTTACAGCTGTGACACTCAGCTGATATAAAAATATTTTAATTTCATCTGAGGAAAATGCACTGAGGAAACGCTACATTACACATACCACATTTTAAAGGCACAGTCTGGAAAACACAACAGCTAAAAGAAATATAATTGCTTCTAACAAAGCTTAGCTGGGATATTTGAAACCAGATCCATACACTTTAGTGCATTAGAGTTTCTTTGGATCTTACCTTTCCATCAGAGGTTGTGCACACAAGTTAAAATGTGTTTGCTATTTCATAAGAGACAGAACATTGTATCAATAAATGAAGAGGCTGGTAGCTGGAGAGGGTACTAAAAGCCCAAGGTGGATTTTGACCAATACCTAGGCATGAATAGCCACAAGAAATTAAAAAGTAAGGATATCCTTATTCTATGCTACTCAGTCACAAACCCACTGTCACCATGGCTGCCAGCTCCTCTGCTGATGACAAACACCCAAGAAGTCTGTCTGAGCTGCTCCCCTCTTTTTCCCTACAATATTGGATCTGGTAACAGCAGCAGCATGTGTTTCACTGGTTTTCATAAACTTTAAACTGCAACATTGAGGACCAGAGAGCTCCATTTCAACACAGGAGCAAGACTGAGGCACAGAGAGGTTTCAGCCCATGTTATTAAGCAGGTTTTATACTAACACAAGATAAGCATGCAAGTTAGAGGTACCTAGGATCTCCTTGGCTTTGTTTCATATCAAGACCAAAGTCCAGGCAGCTTCAACTGTATTTTTTTCCCCAGGTTGTTTTTCAGCTCCTCCAAGAGCTTGACAAAACAAAATGCAAACAAACTCAGAAAAGTGAGTTTTATTTCACATTTGAGTCATGGGCAGAGTTACAAGCAGAGTTCAAAGGTTGTCCATATGATGGGAGAAGGCAATAAGCCCTGGGCTTTGGCAACAAAACTTCACTACCCCATCACTGTGCCCTTTGGGAACCAGTGAGCTACTATCAGACATCTTTTGTATCCAAAAATTAATTACATTGTCTTGCAGTCTCTGACCAGACAAGGATACCGTTAGAGAGGATGGCCTGTTACAGTGCCGTTAGAAAGATCAAACCTGCCCCCAGCCCACGCCAAACCCACACTTAGTGGTATGCAATGGACTTGCCTTCTGGTGGTATAAATCCGTAATACTGCATGGAAGCCAGGAGAGTCACATGACACCACCCAAGGGTCTGACCCATTCATTATAAAGGTGATTATATGCACTGCCAGTGTTTAGCAGAGCAGCTATACATGTTTTCTACTAAGACCACGCTTGTTATTTTTCCTAGAAGATCATTGCTTTCAACTTTAGACCTTCCTAATCCCTTGACAGAAGCTTTAACCACAAGTTTGCTTTCATGCCGCAAGACATGCAAGTGACCACCAATTTCAGTTTCATCCCCAGAGTTTACATTATGGGCTGTTTGCCCACATTGGAAAGAGTGCCTGACATCAGGATTAAATCAACTTCAAGGACTTCAGTAGCTGGCAAGTCAGCTGTGCTTCCCTTCTCCACCAATTTGTCAGATCTTTCTGAAATCCCACTCTCTCCCTCTTATGAATTGTATCCTGCTTACAGGTATGCTTATAAGGCGTCTACTTTTTGAACTTTGAGTGCTAGTTAACTCATGTTGGAAGGAACAAAGTAAAGAAGGAGAAGTAGTCCTACACATTTGCATTAAAAAAATCCCACATTGCTTTTTTTTTGTAACCTTCCAGAACAAAATCAAATCCATGTTAGGGAAAGACAGGTTAATTCCATATGAAGATAGGCCTTCATGTCCAAAGGAGATAACCGCTTTCCTACTGAATAGCTGCAGGGCTAACATTGCTTTACAGACTTCAGGTATCACACAACTATAGCTTACAATGACACTGAACACCATCTTGCACATTACACTTGGAGAAGAACAGTAAATTGATAGAAGTGCAAGCATCAAAAGAGCTGATAAAAGGATAAACACTGAGCAACAGTTTATCAGATGGTCTCCATCCTGATAATCCAAGGGTACTTAAACCAATAGTTCAGCCACGTGCAGTCCTAAGAAGTCAGTTCTTACACTGCAGCCCTGGAGATGAGCTGGACTTGAATATAACTTTGCAAAAGTCACCAGGTACAGCCCAGGGGTATAATGCAACACTACCGCACTTCAATACAAGAGAATACAGTTAAATTTAGAAAGATATATCAGAGCCAGATAGACTGGGATGTGGAAACATGTTTTGCAAATAAATCACAAATTCTTTGCTTAAAAGACTTTTGTTTGTGTCTGTGGATGAAAACAGAGGTAGAGATGCTGCTTTTTTAATGAAAGGATTTACTTGGACAGAAATTTTGTAATCAGGATTAATTACTTATGATCCATAAATCAAAGGACTGATTCCATGCAACATCAAACCCAGAATGGCTAACTTCAGAGTACTTAGCCTTTTGAAATAACATCTCCTCATAATACTTTAACATCTAAACCAGGGGTCCTCAAACTTTTTAGCCAGGGGGCCGGTGCGCGGATGCAGTGGCAGGCAGCCATCTGCGGCTGCTTGGTTCCCCCCCCAACCCCCAGCGGGGGAGGGGGGGTGTCTGTAAATACCAGGGGCCAGATTGAGGACCATGGGGGCCGTATCCAGCCCACTGGCCGTAGTTTGAGGACCCCTGATCTAGACATATCATATCATTAAACTGCTCTAATGAGCCTTGGGCACCTCCTATTTCACATGTGCGGTTCAAGAAGAGGAGTTCAAGCCAGAATGATGGCAGGTGCGGTATGTCCCAGCACAGAGTGCTCTGTGCCACTGCATTGATGTTGCCTTCCATTACGGGCAAAAAAGCTGGGCTCTCTCACGGCTCGGTGGGGGTGCTCAGCCTCTCAGAGGAGATGCTAAAGACTCCAAGAAGACACTAAACCAAATGATATCCAGAAAACTCAACACCTCATTAGCTATGCTCTTCATTTTTGATCCTCAGGGTGACAAGATGACTGGAGCAGAGATGAAAAGCCAGATCCAGAAAGGATTCTGTCATTATTGCACAGAGCCTTCTCGCAGATAAAAGTCAATGGGAAAATTCAGCTGTATTGAAACAAACAGCCATTCTTCCGTGCAAACACATTGATCCCTTACAAGTGTTTTGATTGCAAACTACTGCAGGCTGCCTCCTCTGAAGCAGATCATTTGTAAATTTGTTCCTAAAAATCCATTCTGGTTCTACACAATAACATTATCAGCTATGAACACTTACTTCAATCAATTTGGAGAACTGTACAAAATAGAACTAGGAGAAAGAGAACACTGTCTGCCGTATTATCTCTTTTTTCAGTGGAGCTGACAGGACAGCTGCCTGTTATTACAGTGCACCCCAGGAAATGCTTAGCTACCAAAGAGCCCAGAGCCAACAAGGGATTAGCAGGCAAATAGAATTCATGCACCTGGGAGTCACGCAGCTAGATGTGCCATCTTCATAGGATATGATACTTCAATCTCATTTGCAAGGAAACAAAACCAAACAGAAATAACTTAATGTCATCGTAATTATGATAAGTATTGGAATAATTTTGCAGCTTTGTGACTAGATTAAGTGGCAGTAGTTTTCATTTAATTGCAGTATTCTGTTGAAGGACTTTCATAACTGTCATAAATGTAATTCTTTCCATTGCATGTTTAAACTGCTCCTAAATAATGCAGGATCAATACCATGTTAAGTGACCAGAACCCTGATGGCTCTAGAGATGTATAATGCAGATGGCGATAGGGCTTAATGATTTCATGTGCCCTGTGTAATAAAAAAAAAAATAATTTCCTCCACTGATAGCTTTCTAAAAGAAAAGTTTCTGCTACACAGCCCTTTTCTCATCCCACCACTGCATTTGTCCTTCAGAAGCATGCTCTCATAAAGCTGCTGGAAGAATTTCTCCACTTCTGGATGGGCGTGTGCTGGGCTGTGGTGATGCCTGGTGCGCACCCCCTTGTGCCCCAGCCTGCATGGAGAGGGCTGGATAGAGACACTGCACGGAGCTAAGCCACGCTCCAGGCAACTCCCTCACCCCATTTCCATAGATCCCCATGACCAGTACCACCAGTTTTAAGTAGACCTGGGTTCATATCCCTATCTCCACAAAAACACCAACAGCAATATTGACAGCCTAAGGTTTCTCTTCTGTCAACAGGATGGATGATACATATCCTCCCTGTATCAATGAGCTCTTAACAGAGCTGCTGCACAGCCCACTGAGAAGTAACATACAAGCCTTGGTGTGCATTGGGGGTTAGGTGGTCCAGGAGAGTTCAGCTGGGGACTTCTTCTTTCTAGCTATGTATGTACTTATCATGCCAAGGTAAACAAGTTAGCAGAAGAGTCACTGGAATATTTAAGAATTTAATAAATTATTTCTGTCTGTATTTTAGGAATACCTTCTCAGCAGGCTTATGGGCAGAAGTGACAAATGCTTTAAGAAGTTTCAGGAATTGAAAGACAGAAGTAAGCTCTGAAGTTACTACAGAAAAGCTGTCACACTTTAGGAAACAGGAACAGAAAGTAGCTGGAGAGCACCAGAGTAAACCTGATTGTGGCTGGAAAAAGGGTGGCTTTCAAAACTGAGCTACCACCAACCTGTCAAGGTAGCAGCTATACATCACAGGAACTCCTGGGACTAAACTGGTAGGAGAAAGCACAGTGCATTTCAACCAAACACAAATTTATCCCAACAAAAACCACCAACATCTTCAGTTACTGACTCAAAGAAAATCAGAAGCAGAAAACTGATTGTGATGGATCTACTATAACAGCACACAGGATTGTTTTGAGAACAAGAAGCAGCTGTGCAGTTGCAGTAATAGCTCAAGGTTTGGAAATGGAAGTTAACAGACAATGCTCTTTTCTCTATTTTTCTTTAAGTATTATTTAGCTGTAAGAAAGTTTTATTATATTTGCATCATTTCAAGCTTAGTATTGTTGTCATAAATTAAGAACTGCTGTCTACTGGATCCAGCTGGTTGCTGCACTACTGAAAAGCCAGGGTTGGAAATAAAGGTCTGAATTTTCCTGTCCTTCCATCTGCTCCCTCACTCCATAATCTGAAAGATGCCCCATCTGCTCCCACCTATTTTATATCATAGTTAAAAAAGGAAACTGCCAGAGACCACAGTTCTGGAGTTGCATGGATCAGCTAACTCAGAGGCAACTATCTCCCTACTACAGAAGTGGTAGACTTCGAGGTCATATGCACATAGTGGGTAACAGCACTGGAGAGCTGCAGCCCATTAAAAGTTCATTCACATCTACTGGCCTTCCCTGGAAATGCAAACAAGTAAAACGAGTGGTAGCAATTCACAGAACTTCATCAGTCCCATGAGGATGTTACAAACAGCAGCCTCTCTTCATGAATCCCTAGTGTTCAATTCATTTCAAGTTTTCTTGCCCAGACAAAATATTGAAAAAACAGAAAACTTGGTCTAAAAATAACTGTTTCCCAGTCTCTTAATCCTGCTAAGCAATTTCCCAACTGTAACCTCTTCTTCTTTATGCAGCGTAGCCTGACTAGAACAAATGCACTCCAGTGTTCACAGGTAAAAACCAAAAAATCCCACTATTTTTATTCCCAAGTCAGACTTAGTTTCAATGTAACATAGTTGCAATGTAGAATTTTCCCCATGTACCTATTGTTCAGCTCTTAAAGCCAGAAATGCCCACAAATCAATGAAAGTAATAGCTACCTGAATACTTTATAAAAAGTAGAAGTGTTTTCTCCAATAAAATACCACCAAAAAGTCAAATTAGATTGCTCTTTATTCTGGATGGAGACCACACAACAAAACCACTGTATCATTTTTTTCTTGTCACCATTTTCCAAGTATAATTGCAAGCCATACCATCAATCATTAGATTAAAAGCCCTCATACATCTAGGCTTTCAGTAACTTTTTTCCCCCACTTGCTTGGTTTCACTTTCTAAAGTTTCTCTCAGGAAGCCTTGTGGGAACAGAAGATTGACAGAAATCCCAAATTCATTAGAAACCAGCTCAAGCAGTGATTATAGGGTGCTGATCTGCCCACTGCCTTTCTATTAATCTTTCTATTTCCAGCAACCAGCCTCCTGCATGATGCCTTCAGGAAAAAGCTCCAGACTGCACCAGCCACTCTGCATACAGCACTGATGAAGCCAAGATTTACCTATCACTCCTCTGCACTACTCTGGCACAGAAATAACCTGGAGTAAAAGCTCCCTTGGGGGTGGGGGTGTTGGGGAAAAACCACCACAGAAAGCTGCATAGGCTCCTCTAAGTTAAGTAGTAAATTTGACAGTAAATACAGGATCATCCTTCTTAAATAATTCATGCAATAAAATACAGAAACTGTCATAAAAGTAGGCGTGCAACACAAGCCTTTTGCCATTTCAGGACAAATGCACAGCTCCATGTCTTGTCATTTCATGAACTTTCCTTATATTGCCTGGAGAATTCTGAATATTCTTCTGTGCATTCTGAGATGTTGGAGAGTGAATGTATTGGGGGTGGCTTATAAACAAGCATCTGTGGCACTCTGTCCAAGTGGGATACACAGATTTCAACTTGCGCTATACACAAGGGGATTGAACCTCTGTTTCCAGACACTCAGTCTAGCTTGTAAGATGAAATTGGAAAGCTGTGATGATGCTGTTAGAGCATCCTACAGATGAGATATTAACAGCAGTCCAGGAGCAGCAGAAGTGGCCTTGGAGAAAAAAAATAGCCTACAAAGGGAAGACATTATGGAGAGGAAGCCACATGTTTTCACATGTAGCCAGAGGAGAGGCCACAGCTGCCTTGCATTTTGGAGAAACTGGTGGCCTTTTGCAATATTCCCCTCACTCCCCAGCTTCTTATACCATTTCTGTGGCTATAACATTCATTAGTTTGGATTTTTAAGGACTCTCACTATAACTCTGATCAGGGCAACAAGTGCAAGACAGCCTGAAGTAAGCTGACTTAGGAACTGGCAGCTGACAAGCCACCACAACACAGCATCCTGACAACACGAGTACCTGAACCATGTGGTGCTTGAAGCTTGGTGCCACCTGAGAGCCCATGCCACCATCTGGTGAGGTGGGCACTCACAAGGACTGACATTAACTGAGACCAAAACTTCCATGTACTCAGAATCACTTGTTGCTGATTCCCAACCCAATAACCTTTGTCTCCCCTCATTCTGTTTTTGCAATCGCAGCTACAGTGGATGCTGGCCCCCTTCTAAAGCTGCTAAAATCAAAATCTTTAGTCCTGAAGCCACTTGGAGAGAATATCATAGCAACTGTAATCCTGGATGTCCTTCCACTAACTTTAGCTGCCTTTCCAACACACTAACTCGCTTCATATTACTAGGCAGGAAACATGTTTCTCTCTGCCCAACCAAGTTTTCCTTATAAAGTGGTCCAGAATGTGCAATTCTAGGTCAGTTTCAACATATACTAGCAGGTTAGATATATAATGTATTATGTAAGTTAGAAGTGCATTACACTGGAATAACTTCAGGAGGTCTACTTAGAAATGTTCTCTTAACACACATGGAAGCAATTTATTTCAAAAATAGGAGAATCTGAGTACATTTTCACAGTTCGAGTTTTTTTTTTATTAAGGGCCTTTTTCTTCAATATTCCCAAGTAGGCATTTACCTAGTAAGTACTCACTAGCCAGATGCACGCTGTGCCTGGGAGCACAACTATTCACGTTTTGATACTGGAGATTAATTCTCTTTTCTCACCAGTGGTGAATTTGCCTAAAGTATACAGAGGCATATGTCTGGAGAAAGGAAGACTTTTAATTCAAGCAGCATGATTCACATGGATGTATGGACAATAAGCAACAAGTTGGACTAGATAACCCTATGGATTTACTTTACCCAGCGCTGATGGGTAAGACTAAAATATAATCACTGCTTTTCACATTATTGTTACCCATTGGGTAAAGTTTCAAAGAGTGTAACACAAGATTGTTAAAACATACTTAGGAAATTAACTTTTAGGGCCCTAAACTAGCTAAAGTATTTAAAAATAATCAACTAGAAGAGAAACTTGAGCACTAAATTATGCTGTGACCTAGATACATATATATACTGCAATGAAATTTCCATTGGTTTGCACCAACTTAAATATATAAATGACTGAGTTAGGTTTAAATGATCCAGAATTGAAAGTGTTTTTTCATAGATTTACTTCAAACACACATTTACCTACTGAAGAATTCCTTTTTCTTTATCTTTTAAAGTACCACAAAGTAGCAAGTTCACAGACAGCAACTAAAGATGCTACCATACTATGTTCACAGTTATTGGAGGAAAATAAAACATACTCTGAGGGATGTGAAAGCTAGAAAGACACCATCCTAAAACCAGGCAACACATACTCCTTTTTTGCCTCTAATAAAGAAGGATAAGGCACCTGTCCACACCATTAATCAGACCATTTCTGGACCAACATAAAAAATCAGATAGTTATCATCATTTCCAGAAATGCTTCAGCTTACCCAAGTGCTGCTCCTGGAAAAGCTTCTAGTACGAAAAGGTATCAATAAGTCAGTGCAACAATTGCCAGGAGTTCAATACCAATTTTTCTGTTCTATTGTGAAAAGACAACAAAATTACATAGTCACAAGCCACTGAGAATTAAGGGGTCTGCAGAAAATATTCTTTTTTAAGGTCATATAACTCCATGCATAGAAAACTGGTAGTAATCACTTAAAGTCAATAGAAGTATTTCTTACTATTCAGTATTTAAGATAAAATACTTATACATACACTACTATCTTGTGACTTCCTATATTAACATGCATTTTACCCATCTCTTTTACAAAGTAGACACACGAATACGCAGAGGTACTAAAAAAAGACCACAAAACAAGAGACTTAGGCATTTTAAAAGAAAAAAAAATCCTTCTTCCCTTACCAGAATTTCTCAGTAAACTTGTTGCACTTCGCTATCAGGGTTAATTTTTCAAACTGTTAGAATTAGCAATCAACTGACTCTGCTGTGGGATTTAAACCCATGGCCGTCTCCAATCTGTCAATGCCATGAAAATCAAGCATATCGAACACCTTTTGGTTAACACACAAAAGGAGGCAACCAGGTCTTTAACACACCTTTCTGAGTTCCTTTGTATTTGTGATTGAGCATGGCATGTTCATTTTCCAGAAAAGCACCCATGTCAGCTCTTTATTTTGGTATTCAGTAACTCCCTCAAACCAAAGCCATTTCTCAGGGCACGCTTAGCTCCACTGCATTCACCCAGTTCCCTTAGGGACAGTTAACTCCTACAATCAAACAAACTCTACTTAAAAAAAAAAAAAAAAAAAAAAAAGGGACAAAAGAAAACCAGAAATCAAATATCAAAGGTGCATAGCTAATTTTGCCCTGTGTCAGACCAGTGAACCATAGGAGCATTGATTTTTGCAGTTCTCTCACTTCCCAACCCTAAGGACAGGCAGACACCAGCCTGAGCCTACAACAGGGCACCCTTGTAATTTTGTCAATTCAGCTTGCATTCAGGTGTGATAGCACCTTAGCTGCACTTTGTGACCCCCAAAAAAACTCTGCCTGTGGCTTTTACACAACAATCTCCCTGGGATCTAGGCTTCAAGAATTAAAGACTTGGGGAGAGTCAGGGAGCCTGTCTGCAAATGAAGGTTAAGCTATCTTTATTTTTACAAAGCTAAACAAAGACAGCAGTTGCAGATGTATGCATAGTTCTGGATAAGCAAAGCTTCTTCACATAAGCAGCCCTGCAGCATCCCATATCCTAGCCAAGATTTCTGCTGAGCAAGGATACAGAACCATACAACCCATTTGCCCATATTCTAAATCATCACAGCACAAGCCATTTCTAATACAGAATCATTTAGAAGTTTTAATATGCCTGTTACAGTCAATCTGCATTGACAGACTTGATTTTTAATCCACAGAATCCCGGCCTCCCTCGAGTGCACAGCACGCGCTTTCTAGCAGTGCGGCAGAACCCCATGCTAAAGGAGCTGTTGTGAGGTAAGTGCAAGAGCAAAAATAGTTATACAGCCAAAGCTACTGAGTATTGCTGGGAACACTGGATTTTGTCTCTACTCTAAAGTCCGAACATGAAACAAAATTCATACTAAACAACTTAAAAGTATTTTTTTAAGTGTTCTGAGCAATGCTGAAGTAGAAAATAAACAACATGCCATCATAAATCACTAAAGAGCCCCACAACAAGTATGCACTTAGAAGCAAAATTAGGCAATTTTAAGTCAAACTTTTGACCGCTTCGCTTTGCAGTTTTGATGTAGCTCTTTCAACTCATTTTTTATGCAACTTAGCGTATATTGATAATCAAGGAGCAATTTCCCCAGTGTTATTCAGATGAAGTTCAATTGACTTTTCTGTTTCTAAGTTGTGACCAAAATCATGCTAAAGCAAGCTGAAATAACAAAACTGCTTGCAAGTTAACCCCCTGAATGAGCATGCCATGTGTATCTGATTACAAGTTAGCATATACACCTCATGATAAACCCCAGCCCTTAACCTGTACCTTTTCTGCTGCAGATGTAACGAATCCCTTCCTCCTTTCTGAAAAAGAATTGATGCTTAGGACCAAGGTATTTTCACATCATCAGTGAGACACTTTGCCAGTAGGCATCAGTGTACGACATCAGAAACGGAGCACAGGAGAAAAAGAAAAACCACCCCTACCACCAGTCATTTAAAACCTCAGCCCATCCCTGAAGCAGCTGCAGAAATGCTGTCAGTTACCTCAGAAATGAGAAGCAGCTGGGTTCTGCTCTCGATTCATCTTTACAAAGCAAACAAGGAGAGGGAGGGTCTCAGGGTCTTATATGATGAAGTGGGGTTAGGGTTGGTGGGAGAGCAAGTGATGCTGGAGGAAAGTGTAGAGTTAAAAGGCTGTCAGTGTGACAGTTGGACAATCTGTCCAAAAGGTCCTGTGGTTAGTTACTGAAGAGTTGGGGGACAGTATCCTCAGGTTTAAAAAAAAAAAAAAAAAAAAAAGTGTGATCACAGCAGAAGATACTGAATTTGGACATGTGGGCTAGGCACAGTTTCTTTGGGAAACACCAGCAACAGCCTGGTGATAGTCATGACTACAAAAAAGCAGTCTGGAGGTAGATCTGTATATTTTGTTTATTCCATCTGCTTCTTCCAGGACACCCTACAGATGGGGGGATAAGAAAAGATCAGAAGAATTTTTTCTACCTGCCCTTTATCTTCCTAGCACACAGTCATATATCTGTAGTTGCCATGTGTATGGCTAATAATGGAGCTTAGAAGAAAGGGAATGGGTTGAGATGAAAAGAATTGCTTAGCAAAGTATTATGAATGTTTATCATCATCTTTTTCTGTCTCTTGGCTATGTGCAGGGAGTGATCTTGCCTGTATAATGATCTCTTTGCAAGTTTGTCACTGGAAATATCATTTGTACAAAAAGCATTTATATATTTGTATGTACACTTCTGTAAGACAGCTGGCCAGGTAACTGTAAAACCACTGTGATTTCACAGCATTACAATCCATTCAGGACCATATGATACCACAGTCATATATGTATATGCAGATAATAGTGTGATTCCCCTTTGAAAAGTGAAACGCTTTTTTCCTTTTATTTTAAATAAGACTATTCTGCATGATCCTTATTCTTTGCTAGTGTTAAGTACGCATTCAGCATCTTTATTGTGGCTATGCTTTCATAAGGAGAATTGATCTTATGGAATCATTTAAGAAAGCAGATAACATGAAGGTGCTCTGTTAAGGGAGAAGACAAGTCGTTTCCTGTTTCACACTAAATGAACGGGGAAAAACAATATCATGGCCAAGAGGCAGAAGGAATCAAATCTCAGTTTGTATGCATGATGCACGAGTCATTCTTTGGGTGATGAATGAAGCAGCACACTTCCCGATATCTCTTTCCTCCATGGACTTGGTTTTGCATCATTTGTAGAGTCAAAACGATTAAAAAGTACTTCACCTTCATGCTCCCTGTAGGAATTCAGATGCTCAAGTAACTCTATTCTTTCTGGAACACATTAGTTTCACAACAGGTAAGCAGGAAGGGAAGACACCGAGTAATCCAGGAAGCAACGCAACACTTCTGATTGCTGGATGGGATACATGGCCTTGAAATATGTACTTCATGATTTGAAATAAAAATGAAACATGATTTGAAATAAAAATACTCTACCTCTCTGTTTAAAGCTATCTTATAAAATTTTGTAGATGTACACTTGCAAGAATTAAAGGAGACATCTCCAAAAAAAGTTTCAAACAGCTCACGGTAATTATATAGTACTTACTAGGAAGAGAAAGCTAAAGATCCTACCAACTGTTACAGGTAACTTTCATCTCCATAGAGTATTCCTCATTTCCACTAGGCAAGGAAAAAATATCCATCTGCTAATATATCCTATAGATTCATGTCATAATTGATGTTCTTTAAGTATAATCAGCTGTACAGCACATTTTACGGAGAAACAGAGAAGTACATGGAAATCTGACTAAGTGTCTTCATTTAAAACAGCACTTGTTAAACCCAGGTCATTCCGTACTTTATGGAAAAAGATGAACTTAGGAGATCTATTTTCCACTCTTTGGCTTGATACAGCTGTTAGCACTGTTGCTAAAAGCCAGTATTCATCTTTGAAGATAAGCTGCCCACATGTCTCTCTGGGGTTAGCCAGATGGTCGTAGTGCACTACTGATGCACAACTGCAGTGTTAGTACAGGCTGAGTGGAACTAATGAGTGGAAGCGTGGGTGGGATGCTCAATGGCTTAAACATTTGTTTCTTTTTTCTGCTTTGGATGATACTGGTGGTCCATGCAGACTAGAAAACTTTAACTTCAATTAAGGTTATAGGTGGAGGATTCACATTTTCTTCTTCTAGTGTGTGGATACTAATGACAGCTTGCCTCAAGGTACATCACCGTCAGATATGCCATACTCATAACTACCTAAATGACAACTAAATGTGTATTTTGTACTTCACACAAAGTAAAAGCAGGGTAAGATTTCTCATATAGTTACTATTAATATGTTTATAAAGTTACTTTAGAAGGTACTTTCCCAGACAGCATTGTAAACATCACTTAACGAAGATATGCTGAATATTGATGACAAATAGCCCTGCATTTAAAACTTAAAAGCTGTATCTTATTGGTTAGCTTGGCAATGCAGTTGACAAGAACCCTGCGCTGCCTGAAGCATTACAAATTCAAATCTGGGTTTTCCTGCAATTGGTACTTCACCACTATTTTTTCTAAACCCTGTTATTATGTTTAATGAAGCTATCAACAGCCTGAGAGACAGTGATAGAGAAGGAAGGGTATGCAGGAGCATAGAACCCCAGCAGTGAAATAAGTGAACAAGAGCCCAAACAATCCTGTTGTTTTCTGTTGAAGGCAGGCTAAAACTGACTCTTCCAAAGAAAACAAACACCCAACCTTTCTGTTCCTTCAGTAGTCTGCCTTGTCCATACAAAATCTGTTCACATTACACAAAGCCTCATGAAGAGAAAGACAGGCTTCTTTACCCCCAGTAAAGGTCCATTAATTCTATGAAAAATGTTGTCTCCTTCTGGGTGTTTTTTAGACCTATATAAATCACGATGTTAACCATTTCACAACGTTAGTCATCTTTTCACCTTAGCACTTCAAAATGACATCCCACAAAATATCAATTTAAATATAGGAATACTTAGGAGGTACTTTGTGATCATTTATATTTAATTTATTATAACAAAAAATAAACTATAACTAAAATCATATGCCCTTCACTTTTCTAGGTATTTTGTACTTTTCCACTATTTCTCTTTTAAACTTTTTCAACGCTAAGAAAAAATAAGGAGACTTGGACTGATTTCGTAGGAAAAAGAACCTTGTGCAGTCACAGTAGTTCTACCTTGGCTTATAGCCTGAACCACAAGGGTTACATTCTTCATTGCCACTCATAACTTTCAGCTTATGTTTTCCAGAGTTAAATTCCTGAGTTAGACACCATAGTTCCTGCAGAAAACAATGTAACACATTGTAAAGGGAGAGTTAGGAGTACCTGAATGGGACTTGCAACCACCTGCACACTGACTGGAGAGAAGCTGAAGACAACACCCTGGGAACACCAGAGAACTGCAATTCAGCCCTCTCAGAGATGCAGGGTCTTCCTTGCAGCTTGAATTCATCTCCTCTCTCTGAGGCTGAGATTCACAGCCTGGAAATCCTCCTCTAGACACTGGCACCTGGGCAACATTTCTCATTTCAAGTTTGGCAGAAGAAAAGTAGTGGTATGCGGTTCTTTCCTCCCCCAAAGGACACAGATGCAGTCTTATGGCTTAAGCTGACTGCTGAAATGTAATTTTCCACTTTGATCCCACTCTTTCAGCATGCATGCCTGCCTTCTGTGTATAAAACTTGGCTTGCCAGAGCTAAGACTGTGTCCTAGCACTCCTTTTGCCTTGCCAGAGTGAACCTATTTGCCTCAGTTAGTTTTTATTTCCTGTGGCCCCAAAAAGGAACCCCTTAAGTCTGTGTTGTCACCTTCGACCACTGTAGTAACAGCAGCATTCATTATCTGTTCTGTTAATTAGTAAACCACTAGTAATGGTAGTCTTTTGTCTATTGCCAAATTCTTTTATTCAACACGAAGAATATGGCAAAAGCCTGTCTTACATTTACATAAGCAGCAACTCCATTTTACTGTTTGTTTTTTCCTCTACAGACAAAATACCTTCCAAACTGTTCCTATTGTTGATAGAAGGAGGAAAGTAACTCTTTCAACCTTCAAAACCCAGTATTTTTCTAAAGTTTTCAGTCTCAAGTGAATAGCACTGAAATGCTTGGTATATAACAAAGTGATCACAAGTACAAAACCTAGCAGCTTTGAAAAAAATCAAAGCTGTCCATATGAAACAGTCTTGTCTTCATTTGAATAATGAAAACCAACCCCAAGTCATTGCAGTGAAGCACTCATTTTTCAATTTCTCGGTAGGATGCCAATATGGGAGAGCAGAGAAATCAAGGTGTCACCGTAAAATGGGAAACCATCTGCTCCCACCTCCTACTGGTACAAGGCTTCCTTATGACCATGTGCTCATGCAGGTGATGGCCTCAGAAGATATAGACCTTGCAGTCAGTAAAGCAGCACAGCCTGAAAATCTGAGATACAGCAATAGGATTTGACATTGTTTCTTACGATTTCTGTTGAAGTTTCTGATTTTTAGAAGAAATCTTCAACAAATTCATCTTTCTGGGATCATACTGATGTCAGAGGTGTTACAGCATGAATTATTTCAGTCCTGAGAAGCTAAGTAGCATTGGACCTTAGTTATTCTAAGTACTAGCAGCATTTATTAGTTTCCCGACATGCAGCTAGGTTAGAGTCTTTCTCATAAAATACCTGTAACCAGCTATCAGGCCTGTCTGTAGTCTGTTAAACCAAGCAAAATTAGATGCCCATAAAACCCCATAGACGTTATGTGGTGTTTCCAAGCCTTGTTATTTGTGATAATCAGTAGCTGGGAAAGTTAAGTCCCTCCGCATAAATGCAGAAGGCATCTTTCTTGGCAATTATTCATCAGACCGGACTCTGGAGTCAGCAGAGGCTCGAATGCGAATGATGAACTGCACAGCAGCCCACTTGTGTGCCTGTAGTCTGGAGAAGGGCAGGCACAGCCCTGACTTTTAAACAAGGACACATAAACAGAGCCAAGATGCTGAAAGCCATCATTATAAAGCCCGAGACAAAATGAAACAACAACAACAAACAGTTGGGTAACCTTTTTGAAGTGGATGTGCTCCTCTTTCACTGTTTTCTGAATCTCCTTAAATTTTGATTGGCTTTAGATTTGAAAGCAATTGGCAGATGGTCAAAATTTAAAATTGATGAAGTACAATTGGTCTGTTCATGGGATGTCTGGAAAAGAAAATAATGATCTTTCAGACAAAAATGTTCTGAGGAAGCTAAGCCACCATGTCAACAGATAAGAAAGCAAACAGCGGTACTGAAATGGCTGGAGCAAATAGTATTTAAAAGAAGGTTTTGTCCTACAGTAGCTGTGGTAAATTCAGAGGGCTCTATACTTGGTGATCTTTAGGATATTCTTTTATGCTTCCAGGACATGCTGGCAGTATAGCAAGGGCCAGGGGTCATACCTAACTTGTGTTAATTGCATTAGTCCAGAAGGGAGATCTGAAAAACAGCAGTTCATAGTAAGGAATGACATGCCCTGTTTTGATCCAAAAATTTTAAAATGTCAGCCCTACATAGCGCAGTCTAAAAAGATACCCCCAAACAAAACAAAACAACAAAAAAAGCAAACACTGTTGGGGTAGCTTTGACCTGTGGACAAATTCAAGAAGGCATACAAAATATATGTAAGCCAGCCTCTCCTTGGCAAGATGTGGAGCAGTGCTGTATCATGTCTATCACTCTCCTCCCTGCATGAAAAGCAATGAACTTAATGGAACAGCTGCTGGGTCTTGGCTTAGCAAAGTACCTGGGTTCCTAATCCACCCCTGGGTCCCAACGGCAGCCTGTGAGACATTAAGAGACTCAGGAGGCTCGTGACTTCTACAGTTCTGAGGTCTGGATTTGTATATCAAATTTGATCTGCTTTTGCATCTGTATGTCTGAGTGACACGTCATTGTCGACTCAAGATCAGAGAAAAGTGTGAGAGACAGAAAAACTAAAGGTTTGTAATGATGTCACTCAAACTGTGACCTACCTGAGGATTTGGAAACCTCCTGTCTTCAGCAATGAAGCTGACAAGATTTGGTGATCAGTGGGACCAGCCTGAAAGAGGGTAGATTTACATTGGATATAAGAAAGAAATCCTTTCTGATGAAAGTGGTGAGACACTGGAACAGGTTGCCCAGGAAAGTCGTGGATGCCCCATCATTGGAATTGTTCAAAGTCTGGTTGGACGGGGCTTTAAGCAACCTGGTCTAGTGACAGATGTCCCTGCCCATGGCAGAAGGGTTGAACTAGAAGTGCTCTGAAGGTCCCTTCCAACCCAAACCATTTTGTGACTGTGATTCTTTTCGCATTGTGATTCTTTTCACATTGGAGAATTAGCTTAGAGACTTATGGAGAAGGGTTTGGGACATATGGTTACATCTCTTTGGCAAATCTACACCTCTTTATTGGCATCTGTCAGATAATAAATGAGTAATTCCTGGAGTAAAAATGGCAATAATTGCTTCCTTCCCCTTGCCTGCCAGGAAGTGCTGTTACAAGTAGAGGACTTAGATTTATAAGCCTACCCCAGAGGAATCAATGTTCCTTTTGATCAGCCAAGCAAGAGCTTGCAGTGGCACCAGCCGGTGTGCTGAGGCAAAGGTTGGCCTTTTTCTAAGCAGGAAAGTAAGAGCAGGGAGAGGATTAAGTAAAGGATCTATTCTTACGGGTTTACCAGTTGTCTGCTGGAGTCATTAGAACAGGTTGGGGCAGTAAAGGGAGGGCAGCAGGCAGTGTGTGTACATGTGTGTGGAGCTGGGGAGGGGATGGAAAATCTGTAACTAATAGGCATCTTTTCATCTTTCTCTGTTTTCTTTCCAATGGTGCCCAGATAGGGGACAAATCTTCCCATAAACAGTAATCCTTTAGAAAGTGCTCAAGTACAGCTATTACTTAACTTCCTGATTAATAGCAGTCACCACCTGCTACTTCTGCTCCTCATTGTCCAGCATAATGGAAGTGTTCATTTCCCTGGCTGTGAAAAGGTAATGGGAGGGGAGTCCCTCTTCTCTGTTTTGGCAAAAAGAGCAACAGTCCCTCCTTTTCTCCTGTAACAAATCCCAGACCATATTTATCCAAGAAAATAAAATTCAATTTCTGCTGACAAATTATCTGGATAAGGCAGATTATGAATACTAGAAAAAAAAGGAAAAAGAAAAAAAAAAGAAAACACAAAGCAATCATTCTGATCTCTTTGAACTAAATTAAGGGTTCCCGCTGCAGGGCTTTTTTATTACCTAACCATGGCTTTGAGAACCCAGAAAGCACTAAGCAAAGGCAATATATTCAATATTTTTGACACCTCAAACATGCAAAGCCTTTGCAAAGACTTCTGTCTCCTTCAAACCTTACCAGCTGAAGCTGCCAAGAAAGCTGCATGTGTTGTCTTGAAAGACAGCTGTTAAAATAGTCTCCTTTGATCAGAATTCTTCCATGTTTATAGCTAAAGCAAGATAAAGTATTATAGGATTTTTTTAGCATGGACTGAAAATCATAAAAAGAATGAAACTTCCAAAATCTGAAAAGTGCGTTTGTCATGAGCGGGCATAACTTTTGAAATGTCAGTTAAAAGGAGGCAAGCCATGAATAGACTATGAGGATTTACAGACTTTCTATTTCCCTAAAGTCCTCTTTTGTTTTACACTGGGAGTGGTGGTGTCTCTTCCTAGGGAAGCACTGGCAGGCAGTAGATTAGTCCTTATTTAGATGGTAAGTTCCAGCCTATTTGAATTGTATTAAGCATTCTCCTTACTTCTGTGGGATTTGTCATAAATCTTGAGTAAATATACTTAGCACAATCTCAAAGACTGAAGTTTTGATTTCTCAGAGAGCTCAAATCTTTAAGCCTTAAAACTTCTCTTGTTTAAGAGAGATAAAGCAAAAGAATCTACTTGTCAAAACAAACACAGGGGAAAAAACCCTCAGTCCAACCCTAGACATTATCTCAATGGGAAGTGGCACTCATTTGGGGCTTTTCGGTACATTCTTTGCCCAGGAGTGAAATGTATTATAGGAATTAGTACTGCCCTTTAAAATGGTAGCATCACTAAGAAGCAAATCACTAAGAAGAATCCTACTCTCTTTCCCTCTGTTTTCCTATCCATTCTCCTTCTAAACAGTATTCAAAGGTTTCTTCAAAGGTCTTCATCCTACCTTTGTTGCCATGGTCTCTCACAGAGTTGAAACAACATTTTCAAAACTAATGCCTGCTCTAAATGCATTGTTGTTGGGATGCTGAGTCAGTTCTCTGCTGACTAGGGTGAAAGAAAAAGAATCTTTGAAAATTTTAACATTCAGCTAACCTGAATGGGGAAAAGCAAGACATCTATATGCTGCTAGACAGTAGCGAAACTTTTCAGGGGTGAGATGCCTTGTATTTTGGGAAGAAAACCAAATTGTCTTGAGGGTTTTGTGTCAGCTATGCCAGTTTTACTCTTTCTTTTTATTCATACCAGACCTGAGAAAGACAATCGCTTCTCAGAAGGAGAGAAAAAAACAACAAAAAGCCCCACAGAAGAATCCTGTTGATTAACACACACCTCCCCCCCAACTAAATCCTTGCTGTGGGGGTGACAGGGGACGCTTGGTATGCATTAGCAGTGACAGGCAGACCTAGCTTTGGTGCGGTTGAAATGAGTAGGGGGAAACGATGAAGAAGCACCATTATTTCTGAGGGAACTAACAAGATATTTTGCTTGTATTCAGCTTTTCTGTTTGCCTCTTTTGTTTAACTACTTGCATGTTCTTTCAAACAAGGTCCATCTCTAGCACACGTATTTGTACAGCACGTAGGGAAACAAGCTTACTATCCTAATTTGAACTTTTAAGCTTCACTATATAAATACAAACACCTATTTGCTATGTAAACTAGTGCACCACACACTTCATAGATGCATTTCAAGAAAAGGCTAGATCTTTGTCACAGACTTGGTTACATGAACTTTAAATCGGTTTTAGCTGCCTGGCTTCAATTTTTTACAGATCCTTTGAACATCTGTCCTTAGCCCGTGGTCTGGCATGGCATGCTAAATTCTGTATATTTGTTCATTATTCCTACGGGAGGAATTTGCGTGAAAATTCTGTTGGTCTAATTATATGCCTCAGCTAAAGAAACTCTATTCATCTGTCTACAGCAAATTTCACCTTTATGAAACAGATGATGACTTTGCCAGAGACCTTCTGGACATTGTAGCAACTGAAGGTTTTACAGCTATGTTTGTAATACGGGTCATAAACTGAATTGAAGGGGGGGAAAAAAACTTAGATCATTACAGTGCTTTTAAAAACAACCCTTCATCTTTAGGGAAAAAAATTGGTTTAAGGGGAAGGATGTTTGTAGCAGCTTATTAAGGGTAAAACGCAGTCTCCCCTGCTACTCCTATCTCCCCATGTGAGGAAATTCAGGTTGTGAATGAGGAAAAGCTCACCAAGGATCTGAGAACACAGCAGAAGAGCATGTTGTGGGTCTCGATCTCTGAGATAGTTGGGGGACTGAATATTGGAAGCATTTCAGGGTGACAGGATGCAGAAAGAATAAAATGGGGCAAGAGTTCTTCCTGTAACTTAAAAACCGCATGAGTGTGAAAGTGCATTCATTAAATGGGAATGGTAAGGAGCTTCCCAATTGTTCATTCTATAGGATGAAGATGGATATGCTGAAACAGAGCTGATGGTCATCGGGTTTGCTGTTTCCAAAGCTGTCCATAATTTAGAAGGTTTAAAGATATTCCTGAAGAGGTTGTACACACTGTACATTGTGTGTATACTCCTTCTGCTCCTTTCCCCCCCCCCCGCCTTTCTCTGTGACTACCTCATTTCTTCCCCCCCCCCCCCCCCCCCAGTTTCAATTCACATAGCTCTCCCCTTTTCACCTCTAAATCCTTTCCCTCCTGGTCTTCAGAATTACCCCTTATTTTTTCTTTCTGTGCTGTCTGTCTTCCTTCGCTCATAATTCACTAATTTTCACTACACTTCACTACATACTTCTCCATGTTCTCCTGAATTCCACTCTCCCAAAGCTTTCTTGTTCTCCTTTCCTAGTCTGTTCTTGGCTTTACTAGCCTTTTTAAACAGTTTGTACACTGTTGTTGGGGCTTCCATAGCCTTTTTAAGGTTTCCTTTCTTTATCTCCATTCTCTGATCAGCTGCATCAACCCGTCAGTCCCATAGCCTACCATAATCTACCATGCACCCTTCTTCCTAATCAATCTACTTCATCATCTGAAATTCATTCCTTCAATTAATTTCTTTTTTGGATACTAGTGCTATACATGTGCATTGATCTCTTCACTTTCTACTGCTTGGATCCTTCCACGTTCATCTACTTTCTAGTTAAATTGCCTCTTCTAAGAAGTAAATTCTCTGAACTTCTCAGTATGTATTTCATTAGCCTCATCTTCTTCCTAAATGGGCTGCCCTTTTTTCTGACCACTTGACTAAACCCTCCGTCCTTTCTGTACCCAACACAGTGGCATCAGAGATCCCAATGACAAGAATGAAATCGAGAACACTCTCCACTTGCCAGCCTGCGCTTCCCCTGCCATGTTCCTTCCTCATCACTTGTGGACTTTCTATGGAAATTGTATTTTCCCTAGGGAGCCATCAGCGGGATTCACAGAGCTGCGGGCAGAGGAGAGCAGTGCCTCTCACACTGCCGGCCGGATGCACTGCAACCGCAGGCTTTCACTTCTGACGGGTCGCACCAGAAGTGGGAAGAGTTCTCATCCTCATCCCCATCCTTACAACACGGCTGGCTCTGTCCTCTTCCCCTCCTCAGGCAGATTCACTGACTCCCACCGCACTATGTCCGGCAGAAAGCAAAGCAGAATTTGGCCCCGAATCACAGACCTCACTGATGTGTTGTTATGTGAGTCAATGCATGATGTGTCATAATGTGAGTTAGCACAAGTGTCTGTCTCTGCTGGGGAAGGGCTAAGAGCTAGAATAGCAAGGGTATTTCAGGTCAGGCCTGAGGCGAATTAGCAGACAAGTTGTGAAGCTTACACAACATGTGGCCACATTATGTGTGGCTCCAGTCAGCGCTAATAGCCTGTCATTGAGCTCCACGTTTAAACAATTTGAGCAAACAGCAAACACAGAAGATGGGAGGAGGGAAAAAGGCCTTCGAGGAATAAGAAAGATCAAGCTACTTAGTACATTTGGCAAGCAAATATTGCAGCGGTGAGGAGAGCAGAGTACCTACTAGGTAGGCAGAGGCATGACCCAGTTCCTACCGTGCAAAAGTAACATAATACAAAAAAAACATAAGTTGTCCAATTTTAAAATTCACTCAGCCAGCAATTTTTAGAGCTATGTAGGAAACCAACTGTTGGTTTAGGCTGTGTCTGATCATGCAAATTACCTGAGAGAAAAAAAATAAATATGGTTTTGGTTTAGTGGCAAGGAAACCAAAAAATGGGGGGAACAGGATGAAAAGGAAAAACAAGTTTTAGTAACAACAAAGAGTAAAATTCAACCACATCCATATAAATAACACTGATACCAGTGTCGGGAAGTAAATATAAAAACATTTTAAAATAGAAGAACTTAGAAACCATACTGCATTGTTTAGTATAAAAATAATAGCCTTTCGAGCCAGTACTATTAGAGAACGTATTTAATCCAGTGCTGAATTGGCTATGAAACCATCCACTCCACCATGGGAATGCTTAGCTCAGTATCTGGTAGGTTGCCAGCCATTTAAAATGTTTTTGTGTTGGTTTAATGATTGTTCCCATGAGCACTGATGGTAAGGGTTGACATTAATTAAAATACTAAGTCATCAGAGCTTGCATTGTGAGGAGAGAGAGAATGGGCTGGATCCAATTGTCTTCAAGGTTTCTTTGGCCTTCCACATTTTTCTCTTAGATGCATCATACATGCCAAGTATCCTCTTAGCTGAGGTATAATAATGTAAACAGACTGTTTCCACAAATATAAAGTAATCTTTTTAGGTTTTCCACACACTTTCATTTAACTGATTAGAGGACACTCATTAAAATCAGCTAATCATGTAATGTGGCTGTGTTCTGAATGCTAAACAAAATGCCTAAATGAAAGAGGATTTTAAAACACTGTCTGTCTCTCTTAATTTATTTCTACTGTATATTCAATGGCACACAATACGGTAGGAATTCTGTGCCTTATCCTCATTAACCTGAAAAACTCATCTCATATAAAAACAGGCACTTTCCACGGACTGTGTTGGAAAAGGTATGAAAAAGCATATTAAAGATAATGCATTTGGGCACGTGCTTTTGAAACACAATGAAGGATTTCACTTAGAACTGTGAAATTAATGCAGAATAGCACAAAGTCCTGAGTAAAACCTACTGCTGAAATGATTTTGCATAATTTAGATAGAATAGCTATCCTTACACATTTCTCTCTCCTTATGAAATACCGCTCAAGATCCAGATATTCAAAGGCACACAAACAGAAGTCATTCATTTAATACCTGGAGTCTTCAGAAGGTCACGCAGAAGAACAGGTAGAAAGGCTGAGCTTTTTTCCTCCTCCCATCTACTCAGCAAGCCTGAGTTCCTATCCTACTGGCAGGAGCTTAACACTGCAGAGAGTGAGAGTGCCAGAAGGAAAGTTTATGCTACATATAACGTGATTAACAGCCTGAGAGTGAAGACCTCCTGGCTTGAACATCGTGGAGCAATGTGAAGAAGGAAGCCGAGCCTACATAAATGCCATGGGACCTTTTCGCAGTAAGCAGTATACAACATCAAGCAGACTGCTGGTCCTGATGCAAAAGGCAGAGCAACCCTTTCCATCTCAAAACACATTTGCTCCTTTGGATCAGAAGTCAAGCGACACTGTGACTTTGGTTCACCTCCCCATGTCAGGGGAAAACCAAAACTTAAACCAGGTGCCAAAACCAGTTATTGTCCCAGCTGGTTGGTTAGCACAGGGCTCACAGCACTTCCCCGGGACACCCGAGGGCTAGGCAACAGAAGTCCTCACCTCTGAATATCTGCAGTGCAACCACCAAGGTGCTTTGCAAGCACAGACGTTGCTCAGCAAAGGCTCCTGTGCCTTGTTCATGGACACAGACCCAGGCCTTCACCATGCCATCCTGACACCAACCAGCGGGCAGAGGTTTAGATCACCGCAGCCAGAAGGTTTCTGTGATGGCAGATCGCAGAAGATGGGAACAGTCTTTGGCTTTCTGGTGTGAATGTTCTTCGAATAATCTTTTCGTGCCAGGTCTTTGAGTCCTTCAGGAGCTCGCCCGTGTAACGCGGAAGAGCGAGAGCAGCCAGGGGAGGTCCCCGTCCACCAACCACGAGGGCGGGAGGCCCAGTGTCCTCCTGGGGCTTGTCCTCAGCGGAGTCATCTATGAGCACAAAGTTCAAAGGCTTCGGGTATTCTCAAATTGTGTTTTGTTAATTTAAAGTGTTGTTTTTTCTTTTTAGTTTGGTGAGCTGGTTTGGTTCTGGGGCCGGGGGGCTGCCTGTTCCTAAAGCGCGGGCAGAGGTGGAAGGCTGAGGCAGTGCCTGGCCAGCCCCGCCGCCCCGGCAGGGGCAGTGTCCCGGGGCGGGCTCCGGCCACAGTCCGGCCCCGGCGGCACAGGAACACAGCAGGTCCCGCTGCGCTCCCGTGCCCCATCGCAGAGCCCGGGCGGCGGGGCCGGTGCGAGGGCCCCCACCCGGAGGGTGCGAGGGCGGCGGGCGCTGGGCCCCGAGGCGGCCCGCCGAGGCCGCGCCCACGCTCCGCCGCCCCAGAGCCTTCCCGCCTCCCGCCGAGGGGGCGGCTGCCCGCGGAGCGGGGGCCCGGCTGCGGGCGCGGCAGCCCCGAGGGGCGGCGGGCGAGCGGGCGGGCGAGGGCCCCGGGACGGCGGGCGGGGGGCGCGCTTTGTGGCGGCCGGTCGGAAGCGGCGGCGTAATCCGCGGAGCCGGGCCGCGGCGGGTGGGTGGTCCGGCGGCCGGAGGCGCGGGCTGTCCCCGCTGCCCCTGCACCGGCCCGGGCCCGCTCCCGCAGCTGGGCCGGAGGCGGCCCGCAGACCGCTCTCGGCACATTTCTTCATTTCTCACTTGAGTGCCCTTCTTTAGTTCCCTTTCAACTGCCCACTTTATATCGGCTTCATTACACCACCGCTCCATTTGTAATGTAAATTGGGAAACTCAGGGAAGTTTTTCTTTTGGCCTTGTCTACGGAAGAATACCGAGAGGTATTCAAAACGTATTAACACAAATCAATGGCACCAATAAAAGCAAAATCTCCTTAGCAACATAATCTTGATTGCAAAAGGAGAACTGAGAGCATTTAGCAGAACAGTGGCCCACATGGAATACGCATTTGTCTAGAAGAATGCGGCACAAAGCCGAAAAGAAAGATGCTGAAAAAATCCAAAATTAACTCACACTGAACAGTTACTCTTTTTTTCAGAAGTACACAATTGGCTACATTAAATCTATCGTCCGCTTTTCTGCTCAGTAACATTGTATCATACCGCTTTGCAAGCCCGAATTACAACACCCGGGACGCCCCGCACCGCCGGGCAGCGCCGCCCGCCCCGCCCGCGCTTTTTGCACGGCCCCGCTGGAACACACACGCACGCACGTTACAGGGCATAGACAGCGCGCGTTATGAAGAGGCTGTTCAGATCGCCGTGCTAGGGTAACCGAAGAGCTGTAAAATGTTCCACGCAAAGGAAAGCGGCTGGGTTGAGAGAACCGAGACCGGCCCCGGAGCACACGGGTGCGCGGGGTTCGTTTTTGTTCGCAAGGTTCGGGTTAACCGGCCCTTCGGACCCGAGCATCTTAGAGATGCGGGAATTACACAGATGGCGGCGATTCCTTTCTGAATAAATGGGGTGTGCCTTAACTAGATGGAAAGTATATCTTGTATATCTCAGAACCCTGCTGTATTTTTTACAAAAAACATATACACAGCTTCAACATTACTATCCAACCATAATGGTGATACGAATAATAAATTCTACCACCAGTAGGGCTTGAAAAGCTTAAAGAACTCTAAATGTGGACTTAATGAAAAGCCAGTCTGAAACACTTAAGGCAGGCAATGCCTCTAAACTTGGTTAACTCCAGTCCCAGAGTCACCTGAATTACTCCAAATCGTTTTAAATCCCCCCCCCCCCAATTTAGACCGAAAGTATCAACTGAAAATTAGGAGACACCATTGTATCATAACACAGAAGTTTCTGGGGTTTTTCTTTTTCTTCCCCTCCCTACCACCCCCACCCCCTAACATATTGGATAGACAAAAACCAGTAAGGCTTAGTGGATTGGTTAACAAGTCTTTTATTTGTTTATAATACATACAACTTAAGAAATGCTTTAAAAAAAATTTTGGAGTCCATTCCAATTCTGGGTCAGGTCAGGAAAAAATGATGTGGATGCATTAAATAATATTCTATAATTCAACAATAGATTAACTTCAGTAATTTAGCAGACATGGTTAAATACTCTTAAATATGCATATATACAATTGTGCAGCCTTAAAAAAAAAAAAAAAAGTCCTTTTCTTCCTACCTTCTCCTCCCAAAGCCGTGCACCGTGTGAACACAGTACCGGCCTCTAAGCTTTCAGTCTCTCACCCAGACTTAAATATTTGAAGAGGAATGTTACAATAGTGGAAATCACAGCAACCCTGTATTTCTAAACTCTTGATGAGAGGAGATGCCCAACAGGCAAAATTACCATCAAGCCTCTCTATAAATAGCAGCTTCCTTAATATCCAGTTCTAAGTTGAATTATTGCTTACGCATTTTCTGCCTGAAATGGATTTTTAACATAGTCCAAACCACTGTTTTTTAAGTTCACCTTCTTGAAAGATAACATCCTTTCAGTGATTTATTTACCGCTACTGGTTCAGACATTTAACAAATTTTTCCTAAGCACACACAATCCTATGCAACTCTCTGCAAATTCGTTTAAAGCAACATGAATTAGACAGAACAAATTTAGCACACAGCATTTAGGCACTGTTTTGTAGTTTACTGTTCTCCTTAAAATTTATGTTTGGAATTAGTTTTGTATTCCGATTGCCACTCAGGTTTGGTTTTTTTACGGAAAGAAGAATCCAAGTTACACTCTTCAAATCAGGAACTACTCTGCATTCCTTGTAATCTCACTAAACCAAACTGCTCATTGACAATAACAAGGAGGTACAGTGCATATCCTAACAAGTTAGAAAGCCTGTTGCAAGCAATCCTAACAAGTTAGAAAGCCTGTTGCAAGCACAGAAGGATCAGAGAGAAACATTTAGAGTGGATGAGTGAGATATTTATATTGGTACAATGAGATCAAGTTTAAACATAGAGCCACTAAAAATTATCAGTTGTGAGGCTATCTGACTTTTTAAAAAAAATTCTAAATGTGATTTAAAAAAATTGATTCCGAAACCTAAAAAAACTGTAACAGAAAAAAAATGAGCTAACTACCAAGTCTAGTTTTCAACATGAGGTAAAATAACTTTCAATGATGAAGTTTTAAGGGGGGGCGGGGAGGGGGGGTGGCAGGGAGAGAAGGGGGAGAACACGCAAACATATTTCAATAAACATTATAAAAATCTACTATCTGCCCTCCAAAAGTGAGCACTTGTCAATGGTTCCCTTCTCCATAAAAGCTGCCACTAACTACAAAAGCCTCTCTTACTTACCTGAACCTAAACTGTCCTAACTGGATCCTATTCCTGGGCCTTAGATACACTGTCACATGCCAGGAGCTGTCTGGACAAGTCAAGAATTTTCTTTGGAAACAATCAGCCATGCATTACAGGCTCCAGCTTAGGAAGAGCCTGTCCTCTACTCATTGGGCAGCTCTCAGCGATTCCGTTTTGGTCTGGATATTTTCAACTAAGAGATGCTGAGTTTAGAAGGAAGCTTACCTCAAAATCAGCACAATAGCAGAATTGTCTATCAGTTCAGGCATAACCAAAATAAATCAATAACACACTCAAATCAAAAAATGTAACAGAAATTAAGACACACTACAAAATTACTGAAATGGATTGCTAACTTTTACTTTTCATTATTCCATACCATTTCGTTCAGTTCAAAGCTATTTATCATCACACTCAAAATTCCAAACCTAATCCCCAAATTCAGTCTTTTGGATGTTGCTTCTTCCAGTTCCTACATTTCATCTTCTGCCTCGCTAAACTTTTCCTAATGGTCCATTGTATTCTGAGGAATCAAGCATTTATGACTCTTTTTTCAAAAAAAATAATTCTTAATGTAATATGAGCTAAACAAAGCAGAGGAATATTTTAAAAGGACATCTTCCATGAGAACAATAAAATGTAGTTTATGAAAGATGTATTACCCAGGTGTCACATGGTAGAGATACATACACCAGCACAACTGCCAACATATGAAGTTTCATGCAAGGAGGTTTTTTTGGTTGTTTTTTTAAGTCTTCAAGATTAGTCTCTAATTCAGTCCATGCTGACTGAAACATCAGTGTGCAAAAAGATGAAGTTCAAAAATTAATAAACTGCAAAATACTGTTACCAACAAAACAACCCAAGTAACTATCTGTAACTAATGAACAACAAATGCATGATTTCAACAGTGAAATTTTTTGCTTCACATACTTCTCCCCTCAAAATTTTTCCACTTCCTTAAGAACGATACTGTTTTCTCATTACACCAGTATCCCCTGATTCACCCAGCCTACAGAGAGAACTTTACAAAGAATAAACACAGGAATTAAAAAGGTAGCACCATTAGAAATAATCACTATCCAAATCAGCAAAAAAATTTCATTTATCCTTATCCAACATACTTTTAACATTCAGCAGCCTAACAATACAGGGTGAAGGGAGCTCTCATAGCTGTATATTGATAACATTCACAATGGTCATGCATAATACAATCAGAAGCTTTGTGGGGTGCCATTTGCAAAGTAAGCCTTCGTGCAGATAGGCATTCAGCTCATTAATTCCATTTTCATATTTCCTATTAGTCCCTGAGAAGTTAATATTTCTACCTACAATATGGCTATTAAAGGCATTATAACGATCATACACTTAGCTGTTTGTGATGGAAATGCAATGTGGCTTTAGGGAGAAGCACAGAAATTACAGCAGATTAGCAGTGATGAATAGAGATTTTATTTCTAAAATGCTTTCTTTTCATAAGCAAGGTTGCTGAAGACCAACATAAATTATTTTAGTCACTGATACAAAACTAGCCAGCACCACTTATCCTTAATAAGTCACTACTATGAATCCAAGACATTTGGGACTCTGTGACCTCTCTAATTCAGCATTTCCTTTACATAAAATCATCTGGATTTTGACCTAATGTAGGGTCATCATGATCCTTCTTTTAATTACTCAACAGCAGTGCTGGGAGAATTTAAAAGCAGGGATTTTCTTTGCTAAACAAGGCTTTTGCTTCTTCAGTTAAAGTGATCTCTTTAAATTGTTCAGAATACAAATGGAGCTTTTTTGGTGGACAATTTGCATTATTGCCAGCTGCTCAAAAACCATAAGCTAGGGCTCCCAAAACAAGGGGACTGATTTAAAATTAAGACTTTGGGGTGGGGAGTGGAGGGAAGTGAATAAAGACAAGTTCTTTTTCTTTGCCTTCTGACTTCTGAGAAGTTACAGATTGCATTTTAAAGCTCTTCCCTACAATCTTCAGGGCTAAATAATGACTTTTAGAAAAAGAATGAAAAACTAGTTTTAAGCAAGCATGTACCTCAGAGACAGAGTATTACATTTAAACACCATTGTCTTGACATATACAAAAAAGTATCATTTAAGAAATTGATACAGAGATTATAATTTACATTTAAGTACTGTAAAAAGTTTTTACAATCTACTCTTTTGAGTATCATGGGAAATTCTGGATTTGCATACATAGTTTATTGAAATGATTCTTACTAAGCTATTACCAAAAAAAGTTACTGACTTCCTATAACCTATCTCCATAAATATTTTAATTTCTGGTGAAGTCTGCCAATCCTAGTATAAACTTCAAATTATAGTTATTTAACACCAGATGAGCTCTACAGAATTATTCATGTAGGGTCAGACAAAAAGCCTTTTTGCCCCAGAACTTATTTCTACCTATCACTAAAAGATTTGCAAGAGTAAGAAAGCAATCTTTATTGGCCAGGTAAAGGCCAGCGTATCTAAAAATAATAAACTTTAACAGGGAGTCATTGGTGCCTTCAGCATTAGTTTTTCAGGCTAAAGTGAGACAGACGTAATTAGCATTTGTTAAATGCTTATTATCAAGTGGGTACCTAACCCTTACTGTTCAAGGAAACTGGAAATAGAAAAGATTATTTCTAGGAATTGTTGAGTTGTGAGAAGCTGAACAAGTTAGTACAATGTAATATTTATTTCAGCAGCGTAGACTGTGTCCTGTAAGCCCTACCATAGCTTCCGGCCTGCTCAAACTGTTGCAACTTCATTCTTTGCAAGTTGGACAAAAAAAGGTAATGTACGTGCTCTCACTAGCACACAAAATAAATAATTTAGTATTTTAGAAACAACATCAAAGGAAAATCCTGATGACTGCTGCAGGCATTAAATAGTTTATGATAAAGTTCCTGCCATGATCAATTTCTATCGTTATAATTAATGAATCTAAAGGGATTGTATGAAAATGTTTTAACATTCTTACTAGGCGAGGGTTCCACCTCATCAGAGGACTAACACTTGAGCAAAACAGAGATAGATAGACAGACAGACAGACACACACACACACAGAGTTTCTCAGGTTTCCTGGTTTCACTTTATATCAGAGACATTGTTTTAATAAAATATCAGAAATGCTTTAAGAAGCAATTAGTCTATCCTCCTTACTAAGGGATTTAACTTTTTATTTGCTCAGAGGTCTACTTCGCACCCCTATACTAGAATTCTCAGAGAGAAAGTCATTGTTAAAATACAGAAAATGCCTGCTAACCAAGTAAATGACTGCAGAGGCACCTAAACATTGACAGGATCTTAACCAGTACTACCACTTATGTGGAAGCTTTACTAACAAGATACTCTTTGTAAACCTGTAAGCCACACTGTTCACTACTCTGGTTTCAGCACACATTGTGCTCAAATTAGCTTTACTGTAGGTAGGTTTGGGTGCTGCTGGCAAGGTAGTTGCGGTGTCATAGAATGTAGTATGGAAAGTTTCAGTAGTAAACTAAGGCAAAGAGCTCACGCTGAATGCGGTGCTGCTATGAATGTATCACAAGCCATATCCATCCTATCCCTCCACGATAGTGAACTACCAATGGAAAACTGCATCCATGACCTATCTAAACAGTCAACTGGAAATTCTGGTAGTAAAATCTAGGCCTTATATGTTTCACTATTCATTTTATTGAAAACTAACACTTGAAGAAATTAATGTATGTTTCTGGTCATCAGTATTTATCACCAGTTATCATTTCTGTTTAATTTCAACCCCTCCCCTACACCTCCAGCCTCCACAACTTCAGCTGCCATCAATATTAGGCTTCTGGCCTCCCTCATACCCCAAAACTGGTCCAAGATTATAATTCATACTCTAGATGAGAGGAGGAATGCTGCAGAGCCAGGTTTGTACTAAAGAAGCAGCTGAAACTGATTTAAAAAAAAATATATAACCAGTTACTGCAAGGAGAAACCATTGTGGGACCCAGAAGACTGAGGCAGCACAAAACCGGTATTTGTCAATTAAAAATCGTATTCCGTCAAGTCAAAGAAACACACTTGTAAGCTTCCATGAAAAGCATAGCTGAACTATTTTCAGAGTGAACAGAGAAATCCACAGACAAAAGCTGAGCAAAGGATGAATTTTGGGAACAGATACAGAAGGCTTAGATTTAAGAAAACTTAAAACTTTCTAGACCACTCCCACTATCAACAATTTAGGAATATAATACTCACTAGAGCATATTTTACAGAGAATAAATATTTCAAAGATATAGAAAAATAGTTCACAGCATCAAGGTATCTGTAATACATTACCTTGAAATAAAACTTGTATTTAAAAGATTAAAAAGAGATTATTCTTGTAGTGGTATCAACTTTTCATTCATACAAATATTAAGCAGAGTATATCTGTTTTTTCATATATTCACATTATTGCTTGCTACCACAACTGTACAAGGAACATAACTTACATTAATGTTCCTGTACAGTAATTTCAGATACCTACAGCAAATTTAAAAATATGATTGAGTTGCAATAAAAAAAAAAACCAACCTATCTGTGAAGATATGTACAACTAAGATATAAGTAGAAGACAACAAAATGCAACTGGCCTGACCCAAGCATACACCATATATCCAGTTAAAATTATTATACTTGCACAGAAAATAAGCTTTGTAAACCAAAATGAGCAGAAGCAAGGGTGCAATAATTATCTAACACATTTAAACTTACACTGTTGCCCAGTGTACCCTGCTTTGATTATTTTTAATACACAGCATCTGCATTTGCATCTGGAACTGTACTGTTCAAGATTTCTTTAGTAACTCTTTTCTGTTTATGTGGCTTTAAAACAAAACAAAAAAAAAAACCACAATCCCATCCCTGAAAGGTCCTCTTGGACAGTAAGTTTTAGTAAAACAAATCCTTCTGCACTCCTGTACAGGACCTGGTAAACAGTAGGAATAAAGCTGATACATGGCCTTAGCCTGACTTAAGACAGCTACATTATAAACTGCAATACTAATATATTTTTGTGAACTTTAATTCTGCTAACCAGATGCATGCAATTGCCTCAGCCGTTCTTCTAGTCTGAGTAAAATAATTCTATTTTGCTGCTTTGTTGTGTTTTTTTTTAATCTTTAAATTAGAACTTTTTCAGAACCAGCTGACAGGACTTCTTCATGAAAAGCACAGAGATTTCTACTAATGCAATGACATTTGGGTTCCAAAATTAACTTCATCTCCTTTTGTTGGAAGAGGCTAGCTGATATCCCAAAAAGAAATAGAAATATTTACAATTGACTAGTTACTGACAAAAGTTTAGGAAGATCTTAGAAGGTACTTCAGCATGTAAATGAATGATTAAAAGGACTTATACAATGTACAGTCAATCAGTTGTGTCTTTTGGGATAAAAAAATACCTGCTCACTTGTATACCATTTTCAGCTGTGTATTTATAGTAATATATATGTATGTACACACGCACGCGCGCACACATATAAAAGACTTTGAAAATCAAAATACATGAATAAACAGAAGTAGCAAAAGTAACAATAACTTAAGTGGTAGTTAACATTTGTGTGAAATTACTTTGCAGAATTTGACCAAATGCACTTAGAACACGCTCTTATTAAAAAAAAAAAAAAAAAAAAAAAGAATGAAAACACCACAAGATTCTGTAGAACCAATGCTATGTCACCACCAGGAGAGCACCAAGCAAGGCACCATTGGAAAGACAACATACTTGAATAAGTCTCTATAAATAAATCAAATGCTAATCTGGTCGAAAAATCGGTGTCTTTGGTAAAAATTCTATAAGGATGACCTGTATAAAAAGAAAACAAATATATATTAAACGGAAGATGGCAGCAATCCTATTATCTATCACAATTATAATTTACTAGGTGGGCTTTGGGTTTTGTTTCGCTTTGTTTGTTTTTGTTTGGTTGTTGTTGTGGAGTTTTTTGAAGTACATCAAGTTTTAATGACTATCAGAGACCACAGTGCTCTTGTTAGGTAGGAAACCATTAGAAAAGTCATGTTTGATATAATTGTTTTGGGGCAAAAAAACAGAAGTCTTAAAGAACCAAATTCAACTGGAAAAGTTTGCCTACCCATACCTAACACATCTAAACAAACTGAAATAAGCTAATAAGTACTTATTTTTTAGCATAATTAAATTACTTTATTAGGAAAAATTATGAAAGAGATAAATGTATTCATTTAAAAAAAAAAACACAGAAAGCACAATATATGTAAAGTTAATTTTCAATTACACATGCAAGACCCTTTACTTCAAAATTGTTTCCACTTAAGGTAGGTAAGTCAAGTTTATAGTACCAAACTCGTACAGAAAGTGTACTAACCTTTGCAAAGTTCCTGTATCTAACAAATCTGCAAGTAGTTAACAAGAAGCTTAACTAATGCTTTTACATGATTATTCTTAGGGTCCTGATTCAGATTTAAACTATGTGTTTCTGAGCTATGTACACATGGTAGGGTACAGACCAGAATACTGCCCAAGTATTTATCCTACTTTAAATAGAAAGCTTGAAGAAAATGTTCACCTCTGCATTTTCTTTCTTTAGAGAGTCGTAATACAGCAGGATGTTTGTATTCGTAAACAAGTAAGCGCATCTGGTGACATAACTAAGGATTTTATTTACTTGTAAGGGGAACTTGCCTTTCAAAGAGGTCTGAAAAATTTTTGAATGTTTTGATTGTAAAGGAGAACACAACTTTGCGGCTTAGAGAGTGAACCCTTCTATCTCCGATAGCATACTGAACATCAGAAAATAAGTCAGTTTCTGATTTTATTTCTAAGGCAAACGCTTTTGAAATAATGAATATCAAAACCAGGTGTATAAGTTTCTTTTTTGAGACACTCAGAAGTGACTTATTTTCAGCAGCAATGCAAACTGCTCAAAATTCATTGATCATTGACATGAGTCAACGACTGGATGCTTCAGAAGTACCAGGGCTTCTGATATTCAGGCAAAGTTTCAAAAAGGAAGCAAGAAGTAAAGCTGGAACACTGTGTTTACACCAAAGGTGTAAAACTATCTTGTCTTTATTTCACCTATGTAATTATTTACTTAATTTAATGTCTGCAATAGTGGATTTCAAATCTCAAGTTGGCAAAGCACCAAGTTTTGGGTACAAGAGTAATTTAAATCACCTGTTTTTAAAAACCTGAGGATAAGTGTTATTATTTAAAATTAAATCACGAACACAACTTTAAGGGCAGTTTTTAAGAGATAAGCAAATCAGTTCACTGAAAATGATAAAATGGTACAGAGAAGTTTTGTAAAAATTTTCTCATTAAATTTATCCAGAGTTAATATATTAGACATTCCACAAGCAACAAATAAAATCTTTGATCCTTATTCTGTAAAACTATATGCCCATGCTTTTATAAACAGGTCA